>NC_136434.1:114054032-114724746 GCF_052849685.1 Lactuca virosa | reverse complement strand
AAGTTTTATCAAAGCATCTCGTATCAGAAATCTGAACTTTGGTAAGAAAGTCAATAAAGTATTGATTTCTAGAAGTCCAGCTGATTTCTGAGTACATGTCAAAGCTAGTGGGAGCATAAGTGTTATGCTAATAATCATCATGTAAGCGGGAGCATGATAATTATTGTTAGTGTTGCAAGTTAGCAATGTTAATTATAGAAAACAAAAGTTTCAATTCGTGAGGCTGCAGGGATTGAAAAAGTTGTTTTGCTATAATTAAGGGAGAGGATATACTTCATTTCAGTTCTAAAGGCTTAGATTGAGACCTTAATCATCTTTAGTCAAGAATATATATATGAATTTCATGTTGGATTGGTTCAACTTAAGGAAATTCTATATATTGCGTTCTCAAAATTTGACTATGATATATACTTCATTTCAGTTCTAAAGGCTTAGATTGAGACCTTAATCATCTTTAGTCAAGAATATATATATGAATTTCATGTTGGATTGGTTCAACTTAAGGAAATTCTATATATTGCGTTCTCAAAATTCGATTATGATTACGGCGTCCCTCTTCATAGTCAAATTTTGAAAACATGGCAAATAAAAATATTGTAGCAAAAGACTGGTCTAGAATCATGTCTTTATGTGAGACATCATGAATCGTGTACCATTTGCTTTGGGTACAAGATCGATTGCATGTGCTATAATATTTGTCATTTCTAAATTTTTCCAAATGCCCAGAGGCATTAAGAAGGGAAAAGGTCTAGAATTGGATATGACTAAAATGATTAAGCAATTGTCGAGGACAATCTGAGGTTTACCAAAGATTGGTTGCTCAGGGACAGTTGGAAGTATAGTGCTAATTTTGGAAGGACCATATTGACATATTCTGAAAGGAGGCATCTCTTATTCAGAAGTGATAGTCAAAATGAGAATATGGAGTTGTCTCCATAGGTGGAAGTTATCTGTGTAAGATTAGAAAACTTAATGCAAGAAGCATGTCCAAAGCAATGTACTTTGAATTTGAAACATTGTTTCCATGGAATTGCTCTCCATTGGAATACTCTGTAATGATTGTTGCCAAGTCTTTGTGGCTTTGTGCATAATCATTACAAGAGGAACAGTGCATATAAGTTTAAAATCTAAACAGATTTCGATAAATGATAGGAATTTGGAATTCTTACATTTAAGACAAAGATTTGGGAGTGTGAAAAGAGAATCATTGAAATTATGTTCAATTGATCTAGTTCACAAAGAAGAGGATCATAGACAAACATAGAGTGCATACTTGGTGTATGGCAAAGCTATTGTTTAGAAAAACATAGTGTACATGCTTGGAGCATGGGACAACTAGTGTTTTTAATTCAGGTATAAAGTTGATAAAACCGAAACAATGAATAATGAGTAATCAGTATGGTGATAAATAAAAGTGGTCTATTTATATTCATAGGGTTTGATACCATATTTGATTCATTTATTCTTGTGTATCATTTTGCATGTTTTGACTTCCAGAATAAACTAGGTCATTCTTCCTGAATGACTAAGTTATTCAAACTATCCACAGTCGGTCATATGTTGGAAGTAGATATGAATCAAGATTGTCATGGGTTGGCTTGTAGAGGTCTAAGATGTTGGACAAAGCGGTGCTACAACACTCATGAGTGCTCATAAGTCCTGAGTATTGGATTCAACCCACGCTCATTTGAATCACTTCATGGATTTTATCACGAGTGATCATGAGACGATAATATCTTATATTCTTAAAACCTAGAGATATGAGTTGTTACTATGAGTTGGTTATACATTGATTGCACGAAAACTCATTGGTAACTCGATGTTATAAAACGTGCCTTTGTGTATGATTCAACAAGTAGTAGAACAAGCCATATGAGTCGAAGTTTATCCATTCCTATTACCTTCGAGATAAAAGCGATATCTGTGGGCCCCTCGATGATTTAGCGATGACACATGTGAGTGCTTGACCAAGCCAGGACTGATTTGATTTGTTCAATCAGTCAGTCATCATAAATAGAAAATCGGGAAACAACAAATGGACAGAGAGAATGATTATAATCCATGTCTCAGTCCATATGATATCTAGAATGGAGGAATATATGATCCCTTATCTAATGGACAAGTCATTGACAAGGTCAGAGTTCGACAGCAGCTTTAAGAGCTACGATTGACAGTTAGGTTTTGAAGTTATACTCAATAATAGTTTTAGACTTATCCAAGTGGGAGACTGTTGGATTAATGTCTAAGTCCATAACTATATTTGGTATGTACTTGACCCGACCCGGCATGGTCCATTTGGGTTGCACTTCACCGACACAATTTATATGGATAGTCTTTTGAGAATAGTATATTTATGATTTATATTAATATATTATAAGTTCTAATATATGAATATGGAATCATATTATTTAATTAGTATTGATCAAGAATTAATTTAGAATTAATTAAGTGATCAAAAAGAACTAATTAAATATGGACTCTTATATATAGTGAATGAGCCAAGTTCATTTAGGTTGGGCTAAGCTTTCATGGATGGTCCATGGAGCTTTTAACCCATGGATCCTATGTAAATGAAAGGTCATGGGTATTAGGGTTTACATGGATGTAACCCTAATCCTCCATAATATATAAAGGGGTCCTTGGATCACAAAATTGGCACAAGTATGTGAAAATAAGAGTGGGCCGATTTTAGTGTGCATACATATTCTCTCAAGTTCTTCCAAGGTGTTTTGGTGATTTGTAATTCCATTTGAGGCTTCCACACTATTGGGGCTAAGCTCTTAAAGCTTGAAGACATCAAGCTACATCAAAAGGTATGTTATCTAACTAGAACTTTGTAGTATAGGTGCTTCAAAATATGCTAGTTAGGATGAAACCTTGGAATAGTTAATATTTGCATGTATAATAGAGAAAACATAGATCCAAGGTTTATAGGGTTGCATGTACACCATAGGAGTGTTAGAATGCTCAAAACCCAACACGTACGTCCAGGATCTCCAAAACCCTAATTTTTAGGGTTGACTCACTATTTAAAGCACCTTAAGTCCGAGGGGGTGCGCCTCTCTTCAATTTCCAGAGCCTTAAACCCTAATTTCGAGTGGTAGCTTCATCCAAGAGTGTTGTGAGCTTTGTGAGTGCATTTTGGGTGGTTTTTGGTGCATTTCAAGAAGATGGATCTTGTTGCAAAGATGGGAATCAAGAAGGAGCTTGTGGATCTGGCATTTGGGACTCATTCTCAGCTTGATGAAGGTATAAAGCTTTGATCTTGATCATTCATCTCTTAGATCTACCATTGTGAGTTTTAGTTCATTTTGGTCCCAAGGATGGAACTTTATGGTTGAAATCCGATTCTTAGGCTTTGAGTTGCCACTCTAAGTGTTAAATGAGTCCCTAAGGTAGAACGTTTCCATTTTGGAAGTCTTAATGGATTCATGCATGAGTTAAGACCATTTACTTGGAAGTAGATTATCATTTTTGGAGTTTGAGCTTATGTGGGTCATGCAAAGCCATCAAGTAAGCAACTTTATGGTTTAGGACGTTGAAAAGAACTTGGATCTGTGATTGTAGCTTCTGGAGTAGAGTATTAAGCACTTAATGGGAAAGCGGCTTAACAGGGGAGTACGTTGAGCGTACGTGCAGGTACCCCCAGCGTACGCATCATGTGGCCAGTACGCTTAGCGTACATAGGAGTATGCCCAACGTACTCATCAGTTATGGGCTTATTATGTTTTGGGCCTCGGTTTGGGCCATGCAGTGGACTTTGGATCTTTGGGCCTTAGTGGGCCATCAGAAGTCAGATAATTTGGGCCAAGAATATGTTTGGGCTTAGGGTAAGGCCCATTAGAGGGATTGGGCCCAATTTAGCAAATTGGGCCATTAGTGGACCACTAGTGGGCTTGGAAAGTCCACCTAATGTTGGGCATTTGTTTTGGGTTTGGGCCTTAGTTTGGATCATATTTGGCCAGGGGTAAAATGGTCATTTTACCCCCATGCATGGATTAAGGATTTTGGTATGGGACCCAAATTGCTAATTGGATATATTGATCGGTATTGATGGTTCAGGAAGTGGACAGAGCAGCAGCTAAAGATTTCTTCAGGAAGCTTCTGCATTCGAGGTGAGTCTTCTCACCATACCAATGGGTCAAAGGCACTAAGGCCGGCCCATTTTATGTTATGTGGTACGATAGTTAGCTTTATGCTAGGTGGTATGCTAGTAATTATATGATATGTGGTATGCTAGTGGTCTTTGTGATACTTGCATGGAAAGACCATGTGGGGTAGCCCATGGCACAATGGTATAAGACCCTGGGGGGAGCCCACGGCATCCTTACAGGTTTATGTACGTGTTATGTATAGATATTTCTGTGATACATGATATGCTATTTGATTATATATGATATTGGTAGGGAAGACCTCGGGGGGAGCCCGTGGCATTGGATGTAAGACCATGTGGGGTAGCCTAGGGCATTCCTAGGTAAAGACCATGTGGGGTAGCCCATGGCATTGGATGTAAGACCATGTGGGGTAGCCCATAACATTCCTAGGTAAAGACCATGTGGGGTAGCCCATGGCATTCTTACAGGTTTTATGTATGCATGGCTTATGTGTTACATGTAGCTTCTATAACTAACATGATATGTGATATATGGATTGTGTGCATGGTATGCTCTGGTAAACTCACTAAGCTTCGTGCTTACAGGTTTTGTTTATGGTTTCAGGTGTCATCACTTGGAAAAGAAGGGCTCGGAAGGATTGTAGCGCACACACCTATGATTTCCGCAATGAATGATTTTGGGATGAAGTCTAATAAATGTTATACTTAATGATGATTTGAAATGGTTAAAAAAAATGGTATCAATGTTTGATTATATTAAAAATGAAATTTTTACCCTTGATTTGTGGGTCGTTACAAGTTGGTATCAGAGCCTTGGTTTGAGGGATTCGGACATACTTTTGGGTGAGTCTGAACTCAAGCTGAGGATCTGTAAAGTTTTCAAAAGAAAAATGTTTTTAAGTAAAGAATTTCTAAGACAAGAAAGGGTATGGTGCATGCAATCGGCCGAGCTCAAGTAAGTTTCCCAGAATACCCACATATGTTGTCTGTTAGGACTTGGTTTATGAATTTGTGAATCGCATGCTAGATAGGGCTAGGGGAGATGCATGTATATGTTGTATGAGCTGGTAGACTTGCATGCTAGTGCTGAGTAGTCAGCAATAGGTTGGCCTGATATGTGGTGCTTTTAGCCTTGGGAATATTTGATGCCATGCTAGAATGAGAATGATTATTGGTACTAGTAACTGCTACGTGTATGCTTTTAAAATTGTATACGGTTAGGATCTTATAGCCTTAGAATAATTGATTTGGCCTTATTTTCTGTTCCTTGTCTGGTTGTGGACCTAGGGTAGAGTCGATTATTTGAAAGTCTATTAGATCCTGTTCTGTGTATAATTTGCATGCATAAGGCAGCCGACAGTGAGGATGGATGGATGTGGATAGAATGAGTTAGGATATGTGGGCCGAATGTTCTATGATAGTTTGTGGATCGGGGATTACCCAAGGGTAAGCCCATGATGAGATTAGTGACATGAGTCACCTGATAGTGAATTGTATGTATAAGTAGAATTGTTTGATTGGAATATGCTGGTTAGTTTTTCGTTGTCCGAATGCTGCTTGCTTTGTGCTTTGTAGGACTTCTAGCAATGTGAGCTAGCTACTAAGTGAATATGCTAGGTCACATGTGGCACAGGCTGGATAATCTCAAAGTGATGGATTTGTCCCTATTACACAGCTCTTGTTTGAGTCTAACCGTTCTAGGATTGAGTCTTTTACTTGAAGGATTATCTGATCTCTGCTACATGTGGCTATATTCATAAGGTAGCTAGTTGACATTATTGGGAATCTTTCAGCAGCTGAGGATTGGGTGGGTTGGGAACCTAGGAGAGCCTAGGATATGATCCAGTGAGTTTAGTGGGTCGGTTTAGTGAGGCTGGGAACCTAGGGGGAGCCTAGGAGGTGGTTCGGTGGATATTGTGTTTCTGTTTAGCAGACATTTAGTACATCATGGGAGTAGGTGACTTAGAAGATTCGGGATGATCCCGGACGAAAGTATGGATAGGTGTGGAAGGTAGTATTGGGCCCGTACTACTGAAAGCAGAGGATCCATATTCGAATCGGGGAAAGTCTTGGAGAACCTAAGAAGCCTGCGAAGGAGAATTCTTGATTATGATTGGATTGGACCCGTACTACTGAAAGCAGAGGATCCATATTCGAATCGGGGAAAGTCTTGGAGAACCTAAGTGGGCCTTTAGCTCAAGTGGTTAAGTGACTGGATTGGACCGTGGGGTTAGCTGTTGTGTAGAGTGAGGATGAGCACGTATGGGAAAGACCATGGTTGGTCCCGGTTCCGATAGTGAGCCAGTTATTGGAAAGAATGTCAGAATTTCGAGTTTTCCTTGGATCTCTTGTATCATGCGGCAAGGATTGATTGTGCGATTTATTGCGCTTCGGGATTGGCGACCGTGTCTTGGGAGTGGTTTGTAGCCGATTTAGAGCAGAGGTTGCACTAGCGATTGCAGTTCAGCCGTGAAGATTGAGTGGGTGAGCGCGTCGGGGTGCGAGACCCTGAATGATATGGATCCCAGATCTGAGGCAGAAAGTAATTGGGAGAACCTCGATGAGAGAGGTCCAGGTCATATGAATCTAGTGCAGGATCTCAGGTGGAGACCCAAGAAATTCGGATCCACTTTTGAGAGGCCAGTAGGTCGAGTTTAGTGCAATGCTTGTGGAAACTGCACGATGGAGTTTCGTTCCAAGAGTTGGGATTGTTGTTGGGAATGGAATGAAGTTCACATCATGTTCTCAGGGTGGTCGAGGTAACACATGAGTAGGTGGTCAGGATTCCTTCAGATGTTTGTGGATATGCTATCTTCTGCCACTTCAGGTGGATGTCTGGAATTTGCATCACTTCGGAATTGTGATAAGTTGGATCTCGGGTAAGTTATCTGCTATTGTCTGAGTTAACAAGAGTTTTCAGATGCCAGTCACCATGCCAAGGAATCTTTGAGGAATCTTCAGACAGAAGTATCTCGCAGAACGGGTTCCGCGGGTACTGTGATTGCTCCGAGTCATTGTCAGAATATGTTCAGTGATCTGGGTTGCAACAGGTGTAGCAGTTTCGGCTACGTCAGCAGGGATTGCCCACAGGGGGCAAGCCCGTTATATCCTCGTTGTGATCAAGTGGGCGACAATGAGATCGACTGTCTGATGACCAGAGAGGATCAGTGAGTACATCTGCTCCAATATTTTGGGGTTGTTATCTCCGTTGGTGGTTGAGTTGATTATGTTCACGAAGAGTCATGGGCCATCTGCATACCATGAATCTTTGGTGGAGTAGCACGAGGTCGCCTCCTCACATCCAGCAGATTCCCAGTATTCGAATGTCGTCTTAGGCGTAGTCAGGATTGGATCAAGCGCTTGTGCGAAGGAATCATGCTAGTTTTCCGTAGCCTTAGTATTTTGTGATTGGAAGAGCATTCGAGATCGTCGAGGGAAGAGAGAGAGTTGTTGCTGGGGTCTTGGTTAGACTATCTCTTCGTTGGACTTCGAGGTCTGAGTGTGATAACACTTCTAAACGTTTGAATTCCTTGATGTTGTTGGGATACAAGAAGGTGCCAGATGGTTTTCAGGAGTTGTGTTATTTTGGGAAGGGTTACTTTTGGTGCGCTGGCTTTGGTAAGCACCGGTCGTCGGCAGAGTGAGTATTGGAACATAAGGAGGATTGGGAATCCTTCAATTTTCATGTGTCGAGCAGACTTAGTTGAATCTAAGTGGGGGAGAACCGCCCAGGTATCCAGGACAGAAGCAAGGGTGAAAGCGTTGTAAGACTACTGGGGAGCCGTAGCATTCACTAATTTTCAGTTAGGGTATAGTGTTGTAAGACTGCGGGGGAGACGTAGCATCCACTAGTAGTAGAAAGTGTTGTAAGACTGTAGGGGGTGCCGTAGCGTTCATAGATTCTTTCAGGTGATTTGGACTAGGGAAGGCTAGTTGGCAAGGTTGTGGGGGAGCCACAGCTTAGTTAGGATCGGGACCAAAGGTGATTGTTCGATCAGTTATACGTGGGCGAGCCCGGATGGTTATGGGAATTTAGGATGGAACCGGTAGAGACTGCTGAGCCAAGGGTTGGATCTTGAGATACATGATCATGTGGATGAGTAGTGCATGTCTCAGTAGGGTTACGGCGGGGTAGCTGTAACGACCCAAATTTTAAAAGAAAATTTTTCATTTTTAAATTAATCAAACACATTTGCGTGAACCATGAAATCCCAAAACAATCGTTTCCAATTCCAAATTTATTACAACTTTATTTAAAACATCAGAGTGTACCGTAACATAAAAATAAGAGATAGAGTGCACGTCGCGCCATCATGCCGTACCCTTGCCCTTGGGCGCAGATGTACCTGAAACAATTCCACAAACTGTAAGAGAATGCTTAGTAAGTTCCCTAGAGCATACCACACATACAATTCAAATATCACATATCATATTAGCCCTAAGGCTACATACATCACATAAGCCTTGCATACAACATATATGGATGCCCTGGAAACCATCCAAGGTCTTACTCCGGGTGCCTCGGGAACCCCCCGAGGTCTTAGCCCAAGGATGCCCTGGAAACCCTACGGGTTCTTACTCCAGGTGCCTCGGGAATTTCCCGAGGTCTTAGCCCATGTGCCTCGGGAACTCCCCGAGGTCTTTACCGAGGATGCCTCGGAAACCCTCCAAGGTCTTATACCTAGGTGCCTCGGGAAGCCCCCGAGGTCTTTCATGCAAATGTCACAGATAATTAAGCATAACACATCACATAACAATTAATGGGCCAGCCTTGGTTCCTTAGACCCATTGGTATGGTGAGGAGACTCACCTCTGTCTGCTGAATACAAAAGATGCTCTCGTAACAGTCCGTAACCTCCCGTGCTGAATAATAATATTAATTAATGTCAGGACCTTACTTAATCAAAAGAAACCCAAACTCCAAACCCTTCCATGAGGCCCAATTATCCTTCGCTTGCTAATGGACCCAAAGTCCAAGTCCAAAATAGTTAATGGGCCTCTTGGCCGAATAAGGCCCAACCAATATATCCATGGCCCATAACAAATGAAATGGCCCATAATTCACAGAATGCAACCGAGTCCAATAACTAAATGAGGCCCAATGGCTCAAAGGCCCAAAACAGATTCGGCCCAACTGTGATCCGTATGCTCGGCGTACCATCCTGGTACGCGCAGCGTACTGGGGTCTTGGGACTACGCGCAGCGTACACTGGGTACGCCCGGCGTACTACCAGACTAAGCACTTTCCCCATTAAGTGCTTAATACCTGATTCCTTTACGTCTAAAATCCAGATCTAAGGTTGTTAAGACGTCCTAAGGCATAAAGTTGGCAACTTTATGCCTTTGCATGGCTCATATACACCCAACACCTCCATTAAGAGCTTTTCAAGGTTTTTAACCCATGCATGAGGCCAATACTTCCACCAAGACTCAATTTTTATGTTATTAAAGGACCAAGGGACCTCAGATCTATCATTCCCATCTTCTGGAGTTGCTTAACTCACTAATGGAGGTCCAAAATCAACCAAAAGGGACAAAGTAGAAAACCCTAGCTAGATCTAAAGATTTAAGTGGAAAGATGCAAGCTTTTTACCTCCAGAAGCTTTGAAAGATGACCAAGATGCAGATCCTTGAAGCACCAACTTGTCCCAAGCTTGCTTGACCACTCCCTCTTCTTGGAATGAACACTAAAAAGGAACACAATGCACTCTTAAGGCTCAAAATGCACTCACAAATGGTATTAGGGTTTCTCAGAACGTTTGAAGGTGAAGGAGGCTGTCTAGGGTGAGGCTCAAATGAGTTAAGGGTGTTTAAATAGGTCTTAAGTCCGGTTTTTAGGGTTTTGGCCCTCTGTTGCGTACGCCCGGTGTACACTTATGTACGTTCCGCGTACGCAAGGCTCCTTCGCGATCCTTCTCACATAGTACGCTAAGCATACCCTTAAGTACGCCCAGCGTACGATAGGGACCATTTTTGCCAATTAATTTATTTTTCAAGGGTTTCAAGGTGTACCTGATTTGGAGTGTTACAACTCTCCCCCACTTGAACTAGACTTCATCCTCGAAGTCCGTAGCTGTGAATAGATCGGGGTAATGTTCCCGCATCTCCTCTTCTGGCTCCCAAGTCCATTCAGAGCCTCTTCGGTGCTGCCATTGCACCTTTACCAGTTTCACCTCCTTGTTCCGAAGACTATTCGTCTTCCAATTTAAGATGGCAACCGGCCTCTCGATGTAGTTCAGGCCCTCGTCCACCTGAATGTCGTCCAACAAAATGACCGCGGACTCGTCAGTGACACACTTCCTAAGCTGAGACACATGGAAGGTGTTGTGAATTTGGCTAAGCTCCTCTGGCAGATCCAAGCGATATGCCACCTTGCCCCCCCCCCCCGGGCCATGATCCTGAACGGGCCTATGAACCGAGGCCCCAACTTGCCCCTCTTTCGAAACCTGATAACCCCTTTCCAGGGCGACACCTTCAGCAACACGAAATCTCCCACCTGAAACTCAAGATCTGATCGCCGTCGATCAGCATAACTCTTCTGGCGGCTCTGCATGACTTGCAGCCGGTCACGCACCTGTTGAATCAGTCCGGTACTATTGAGCACTACCTCAGTGCTCCCCATGACCTGATGCCCTACCTCGTCCCAACATACCGAAGCTCTGCACCTCCGACCATATAACATTTCAAATGGAGCTCGGTCAATACTGGCATGATAACTATTATTGTACGAGAACTCTGCCAGTGGGAGGTATGTATCCCAACTCCCTCCAAAGTCCAGCACACATGCTCTAAGCATGTCCTCCAGCATTTGGATCGTCCTCTCACTCTGACCGTCAGTTTGGGGGTGATACGCCGTACTAAAATGTAGCTGAGTACCCAGTTTCTCGTGGAACTTCTTCCAGAATCTGGAAGTGAACCAGACATCCCTGTTGGAGACTACCGACACCAGCACCCCATGTCTAGCCACTACCTCTCATACGTATATATCTGCTAAATTCTCCGCGGATATACTTTCAGAAATCGGATTGAAGTGGGCACTCTTCGTCAACCAGTCTACGATCACCCATATGGCGTCCACACCCCTCGCAGTCCTAGGTAACTTCGAGATGAAGTCCATAGTGATCTCCTCCCATTTCCACATGGGAATGGGTAGCGGTTGAACCTTGCCATGAGGCCGCTGATGCTCGGCCTTGACCTTCCTACGGGTCAAGCACCGCTCCACAAACCAGACGATCTCCCTCTTCATGCAGGGCCACCAATAACTCAATCTCAAGTCTCGATACATATTTGTAGCCCATGGATGAATAGAGAACTTGGACTTGTGTGCCTCCTCTAATATCATCTGCCTTACTCCTCCAGTCATCGGTACCCACACTCGGCCACACTGCGTCAAAAGACCACAGCTATGTAGGGTTTTGAGCATTCTAACACTTCCTAAGTGTACATGCAACCCTATTAAACCTTGGATCTATGTTTGTCTAAGATACATGCAAAATATTATTTTCCAAGGTTTATAACCTATATAGCATGGCATGGGGTACTTTTAACCATAAAGGAACTAGATGAATTACATACCTGTTGTTGATTGTTGATTCCTTGGAGTTTGAGAGCCAAGCACCAATAATGTGAATGCCTCAAATGGAAATCACAAATCACCCAAACTTGGAAAATATATGAGAGAGTATTCCAACTCTTGGTTTTGGCCACCACACTTACACACACACTAGTCTCTTTTTCATGCAACATAAGCTTGTTTATATAGTGTACATGGTTAGGGTGAAACCCTAATAACCCATGTCTTTTCCTCTTCCAAGGATCCATGGGTAAAAGCTCCATGGATCATCCATGGACTTCCATATAAGCTTAGCCCATTCCAAATGAGTGTTAGCCCACACCATATAAATATAATAGCCCATGATTTAATTAGTCTTCCTTTTAATCACTAAATTAATTCATAATTAATTCAAGATTAAAACTAATTAAGTAACATGACTTTATATTAATATATTATAACTTATAATATATTAATAAATCGTAAGTATACAACTCTCATAAAATTATCCATAGCAAGTTCGGGTGAAGTGCAACCCAAATGGACCATGCCGGGTCGGGTCAAGTATATACCAAATAAGTTATGGACTTAGACACCTTATCCAACAGACTCCCACTTGGATAAGTCTAATAACTGTATTTGCCTATATTACTTCAGGAACCAACCGGCAATCGTAGCTCTCGAAAACTCTTGTGAACTATGAAGCGCCATTTTAGATAAGTGATCATATAATCCTCTGCTCTCATGATATCAGCCGGACAAATACATGGAACAATGTCTTACTTATTGTCTAGCTGTTGTTTCTCGATTTCCGATTTGTTTGACAAAGAACTTAACTGAACACATCAATTTAGTTCTGACCGGGCCCGGTACATGGGTCAACACAAAATCATCGAGGGGCCCAGATATTGCTTCTATTTCTAGAAGGAACAGATAAAATTCGACTCATATGCTTGTTCTACTACTTATTGAATTGCACACAAAGGCACGTTTTATAACATCAAGTTACTGATGCGTTTACGTGCAATCAATGCACAACCAACTCATAGGTAACAACTCATATCTCTAGGTTTGAAGACTTATATGATATTACCGTCTCACGATCACTCGAGATAAATTCCATGAAGTGATACAAGTGAGCGTGGGTTTATTCCAATACTCATAACTTATGAGCACTCATGAACGTTGTAGCAACCATTGCTATGTCTAAACACCTTTAGGCATCTACAAACCCAATTCATGACAATCTTGATTCATACCTACTTCCGACGTATGACCGATTGTGGAGGTTTGAATAAATTGATTATTCTGGAAGTCAAAACATGCAAAACTGAAACAATAGTAAATAATTGACAATGATAGTAACACTTTACTCATAAATAAATCACACATTTTATTCATCATCAAACATCGATTACATTTTACAAGTTTCAGAAAAGGCTATCTAATCTGTAAAACTAATATCGTCCCTCAGCCCGATGCGCCTCGCATGCTGCAAATGCTTAACCCTCGTCAGTCCCTTCGTAAGGGGATCTGCAGGGTTCTCATCTGACGATACCCTCTTTGCCACGAGGAGTCCCTCTTCTATCTTGTGTCTTATGAAGTGATATTTTCTGTCAATGTGTCGGGATCTACCATGATCTCTTGGTTCCTTGGCTAAGGCAACCGCACTATTGCTGTCACAGAAAATCTCCATAGGCTCCTTAATAGCTGGTACAACTCCAAGGTCTCCGATGAAGTTCCTCAGCCATATCGCCTCCTTTGCCGCTTCACTCGCTGCTATGTACTCTGATTCACAAGTCGAATCAGCTACAGTCTCCTGTTTGGAACTCTTCCAAGTGATTGCCCCTCCATTTAAGGTAAAGACCCAGCCCGACTGTGAGCGGAAGTTATCCCTATCAGTCTGAAAGCTAGCATCACTATACCCTACTACTATCAAGTCATCACTCCCACCAAGGTTAAGGATCCAATCCTTAGTCCTCCGCAGGTACTTGAGAATATTCATTACCGCAGTCCAATGAGCCCTGCCAGGGTTCCCCTGATATCTGCTGACCATGCTCAAAGCGAAGGCCACATCAGGACGGGTACAAGTCATAGCATACATGATCGAACCAACAGCAGAAGCATAAGGTAATCGACTCATCTCAGCTATCTCATCTTCTGTACTCGGGCTCTGAGCCTTGCTCAGTTTGGCATTGCTTTGGATCGGTAATTCTCCTTTCTTGGAATTCTGCATGTTGAACCTTTTCAACACCTTATCCAAGTAGATACTCTGACTAAGTCCAATTAGTCTTTTACTCATTTCTCTTAATATCCTTATCCCTAGGATATAGGTAGCTTCTCCAAGGTCCTTCATAGCAAAGCACTTCCCAAGCCAGGACTTAACCTCCTGCAAGGTTGGGATGTCATTTCCTATGAGTAGTATGTCATCCACATACAGTACCAAAAAACTAACTATACTCCCACTAGCTCTGACATACACGCAAGACTCATCTTCACTTCTTGAGAAACCAAACTCTTTGACCTTCTCATCGAAACAAAGATTCCAACTTCGAGATGCTTGTTTCAATCCATAAATGGATTTCTCAAGCTTGCACACTCTATTGGGGTACTCTGCACTGACAAAACCTTATGGCTGATTCATGTAAACATCCTCAGCCAACTTTCCGTTAAGGAAAGCGGTTTTGACATCCATTTGCCATATTTCATAATCATGAAATGCAGCAATGGCTAGCATAACCCTAATAGACTTAATCTTTGCTACTGGTGAAAAGGTTTCATCATAATCAATACCCTGAGTCTGAGTAAACCCCTTCGCAACCAGTCGAGCCTTATACGTGTGCACCTTCCCATCCATGTCGGTCTTCTTCTTGAAGATCCATTTGCACCCGACTGTCTTACGACCTGGTACATTATCAACCAAGTTCCAAACTTGATTGTCATACATGGACTGTATCTCGCTGTCTATAGCCTCCTTCCATTTAGCAGACTCTGGGCCTGCCATGGCTTCCTTAACACTGTTAGGTTCATCCAGATTTACCAGTGTACTGTCACTGATAAATGTATCACCTTCCGTAGTAATATGAAATTCATAATAAAACTCAGGTGTGTTCCTAACCCTTGTGGAACGCCTCGGAAGTACAGACTCGTCAGCTGGATCAACAGGAATTTCCTCCTCAAGTTGATTGCTAGTGTTTGAGGTTCCTTCACCAATTGAGTCTTGAATTTCTTCAAGGTCAATTTGCCTCCCACTGTCTCCTTGGCTTATAAATTCTCTCTCTCGAAAGACCCCTCTCCTAGCCACAAAGACCACATTCTCACTGGGTCTGTAGAAGAGGTAACCAAAGGATTTTTGTGGGTAGCCGATGAAAATACACCTTTCACTTCGAGGTTCGAGCTTGTCATGAGTTTCGCGCCTCACGAAACCCTCGCAACCCCAAATCTTGATATGGTCTAGATTGGGAACTTTCCCAGTCCACATTTCACGAGGTGTTTTGGCAACCTTCTTTGTAGGGACTAGATTAAGGATGTGGGCGGCAGTCTCTAAGGCATACCCCCAAAAAGAGATTGGTAGCGAAGCTCAACTCATCATAGGGCGAACCATGTCCAACAAAGTTCGATTACGCCTCTCAGCCACACCATTCAGCTGTGGTGTCCTGGGAGGTGTCAATTGTGAGACAATCCCACACTCCTTAAGATAGTCGAGGAACTCAGTACTAAGATACTCACCACCTCGATCGGATCGAAGCATCTTAATGTTCCTGCCCAATTGATTTTCTACTTCCTGTTTAAACTCTTTAAACCTTTCAAAAGTTTCTGACTTATGTTTGATTAAGTAGACATAACCATATCTACTAAAATCATCAATAAAAGTCACATAATAGCGATTAGCGTCCCTTGTGGCGGTTTTGAATGGTCCACATACATCAGTATGTATAAGGTCCAACAAACCCTCACCCCTTGCACAAGTACCAGTGAAGGGTGATTTTGTCATTTTTCCAAGTAGACAAGACTCACAACTATCATTCGACTTGAGGTCGAACGACTCCAAGACTCCATCCTTTTGGAGCTGGCCTATGCGTTTCTTGCTTACATGTCCAAGACGACAATACCACAAAGATGCTTTATCCAAGCTAGTAGAAGAATCAATACACAATACATTATTCCCTAAATTATCTACAACCGATACAGCTTCATACACACCATTACAAGGTAATGCTTTAAAATAAAGAATATTATTTAAGAAAGCATTAATACTACCAACTTCATTATCAAAAGAAAAGGTAAAACCTTGTTTGTACAAAGCATGAAAGGAAATAATATTCCTCGCCATTTCAGACGAGTAGACACATTTATTCAAATCTAACTTTAACCCACTATCTAGCAACAAAGTATAAACTCCAATCTTGGTAACAGGTGCAACCTTCTTGTTCCCCATGATTAAGTTTATCTTTCCGTGCTCCACATCCTCACTTCTTCTTAGGCCCTGCAAGTCACAACAGATGTGAATACCACAACCTGTATCAAGAACCCAAGAATTAGAATATGGTGAGTTACTAGACAATATAGTGTAAATACCTGCATGGGATGGTTTCACTTTCCCATCCTTGACATCTTGCAAGTACTTTGGGCAGTTTCGCTTCCAGTGCCCCTTATTTTGACAGTAGAAGCATTCAGCATCCTTAGGGATGGCAGAAGGAGTGATAGAACCACCTTTGGTTCCAGATGAGGAGCCTTCAAGGGACTTTCCCTTGGTACCCTTCGAAGGGTGCTTCCTCTTTTTCCCTTTGCCTTGCCCGATAGCCAAAACAGGGGTAGTAGTAGGAGTAGGAGTAGCAACCGACTTACTCTTAAGACCACTTTCGGCAGTCTTCAGAAGTCCTTGAAGCTTACTGAGTGTGACTTCCTCCTTGTTCATGTGGTATGTCATACGAAATTGATCATAACACGAGGGCAAGGAGTGCACAATGATATCAATTGCCAACTCCTCAGGGAAGTTCACATTCAATTTCATTAGACGGTCCACATACCTTTGCATTTTCTGCATGTGGCTCGTGATTGGTTCGCTATCCTTCATACGGGTAGTGATCATGGAGGAGATTATTTCATACCGCTCTTGACGAGCACTCTGATGGTACCTTTCCATCAGATCCTGATGCATCTCAAAAGGGTAATAGTCCTCATAGGACTTTTGGAGTTCAGCTGTCATAGTGGCCAACATGATGCATGCCACCTTGGTGGCATCTCTTTCATGTGCCTGATACTCAGCGACCTCCTCAGGAGTAGCAGTGGACTCATCAAGCTCCTTTAGCTCCTTATCAAGGACATATTCCTTGTCCTCGTAACGAGTAACCATCCTGATGTTCCGGATCCAATCCATGAAGTTGGAACCATCAAAGATGACCCTCCCACAAAGGTTCATGAGGGAAAAGGAGCCAGTAGGGTTAGAGCCCGAAGCTTTGTTGTCGGAAGACATCTGAAAAGAAGAAAACAAGTTTAGATTAGATATATCGAATCCTTAATAATACACCCAAATGTAATATTAAGGCTAGGATCCAACACAATATATTATAACTTAGAAGAGGGATGCCGTAATCTAAGCTATAATATATTTGAAGGTAGGTGAATGACGATTCACCAATTTCCACCATGAAAACGAAATGAATTATTAGGTTTAATTGGTTTTGAAATTCCTAGATTCCTTTGAGATTCATTGAACTTTTCAATGGCATGTTTCAATCTCGATTGTGCCCTTCAAGTTTTGTGACTGGGATGCCGAGGATCACAAAACAAGGTGTGAATAACCATGCAAATTCACTTGGTACCCTTAATATTATCACCTAATCAATGTGCCGGTTAACCACACACGCTCCACCGATCTATGATAAACATTAAGTCACCCTTCGTGATCCTTACTAGTCCAAGTTAGTGTGCCGGTTAACCACACACGCTCCACCAACGACTTGGTAAGGTACAAAGTGTGAATTTCATGGGTTAGCACCATATTCACATTTTCCTAAAGTAACTAAGATTGGGAATTTATATAAGGTTTAGTTACTTTATAATATTCATCATACTTTTAATGAGAATTTATAAGTCCTTGTCCTACCCGTTCGGCTAACGACCCTCCACCAGTCAAGCAAGCGGTGGGTGAGAGTGGACACCCATTAAGTTGCCATTTTATAGGCAACAACCTTATACCCACCTTATAGACTAGTTTCGTGAATGAGGCGTACTAGCGGTAAGACGACTTACTCTTATACATATATATAATAATTAACCATTAATGTTATAAATAGTATAAGGGTTGAATTTTAACTTTTAAAACTCTAAGGGTTTGGAATTAAAGTATATTAAAGTGTGTGTAACTTTACAAATTCCAAAACTTGAGGACAAGTTTTGAAACTATTCAAAACTTTTCATTTCATAACTTATGAATTAAAGGTTCATAAAAATGAAGACTCTTCATTTCCATGTAACTTATGTGTTTTAAGTGTGTGTTTAAAAGAAGTGACCTTTGGATATCCATAACTTGAGGACAAATTATGGACTCCATTAAAACACATAAATGATCAAGAATTAATCCTAAACAATTCAGCAAATAATTCCTATCATCTTCTAAATTCATAAGAACATGAACATGATCATCAAAGTTTCAAGAATTATATGAACACATACAAAGCATGAAATTTTGATATAAGCTATTGTAAATGGATTAGAACAACCATTACACCAACTAAATTAAGTTTTAAAACACCAAAACAGTTTAGGGTAATGTTTCTAGTCCATTTCCAGCAGCAAAAGTCGAAAATCTGCATTCTGAGGCTCCTGCTCGCCGAGTGCACGAACCTACTCGCCGAGTAGGATGAGTTTACACATGAACTCGGCGAGTCCCCCCATGGACTCGGCGAGTTCATCAGTCAGAAAGCAAAAAATCGACCTTTTATCACTATTTTGCATCAAGTATCAAACAAACAAGCCTAGGCTCTGATACCACCGTAGGGTTTTGAGCATTCTAACACTTCCTAAGTGTACATGCAACTCTATTAAACCTTGGATCTATGTTTGTCTAAGATACATGCAAAATATTATTTTCCAAGGTTTATAACCTATCTAGCATGGCATGGGGTACTTTTAACCATAAAGGAACTAGATGAATTACATACCTGTTGTTGATTGTTGATTCCTTGGAGTTTGAGAGCCAAGCACCAATAATGTGAATGCCTCAAATGGAAATCACAAATCACCCAAACTTGGAAAATATATGAGAGAGTATTCCAACTCTTGGTTTTGGCCACCACACTTACACACACACTAGTCTCTTTTTCATGCAACATAAGCTTGTTTATATAGTGTACATGGTTAGGGTGAAACCCTAATAACCCATGTCTTTTCCTCTTCCAAGGATCCATGGGTAAAAGCTCCATGGATCATCCATGGACTTCCATATAAGCTTAGCCCATTCCAAATGAGTGTTAGCCCACACCATATAAATATAATAGCCCATGATTTAATTAGTCTTCCTTTTAATCACTAAATTAATTCATAATTAATTCAAGATTAAAACTAATTAAGTAACATGACTTTATATTAATATATTATAACTTATAATATATTAATAAATCGTAAGTATACAACTCTCATAAAATTATCCATAACAAGTTCGGGTGAAGTGCAACCCAAATGGACCATGCCGGGTCGGGTCAAGTATATACCAAATAAGTTATGGACTTAGACACCTTATCCAACAAGCTATCCTTAACAAACAAAGGATACTGCCCCCGAATCCATTCTATCTTCTAATTCTCCTTCTTTACCCCCTCGACCTGAGCCTCCTTGATCATATCCAACAAAGGAGAAATCACCGTCATCCTCATACAAATGTTCCCAATTGGGGATCCCTCCGTCTAGTGGCTCAACGCATCGGCCACCACGTTGGGCTTCCCTGGGTGGTATATGATCTCGCAATCATAATCCTTCAGCACATCCAGCCACCTCCTCTGTCGCATATTGAGGTTTTGCTGATCCATCAAATACTTTAGACTCTTGTGATCGGTATAGATGGTGCACCTCACTCCATATAAGTAATGCCTCCAAATCTTGAGGGCGAACACCACCGCACCCAGTTCCAGGTCGTGAGTGGGGTAATTCGCCTCATGAGGCTTCAACTGCCTCGAGGCGTAAGCTATCACGTGCCCCCTCTACATTAGTACCACACCCAACCCTGAAATCGATGCGTCACAGTACACCACCAAATCATCCAACCCCTTGGGTAGTACTAGGATCGGGGCCTCGCATAACCTCCGTCTCAGGGTATCAAAAGTTGTTTGCTGCTCCATGCCCCACCGGAAGGTCAAATTCTTCTTGGTCAAACGGGTCAATGGCACAACAATCTTGGAGAAATCCTAGATGAATCTCCGATAATAGCCCGTTAAACCTAAGAAGCTACGAATCTTTGATGCGTTTTTAATTAAGTAATTTGTAATACAGTTTACTGAAAAACCTCAACGATTCATATCATTTCATAAAACATTATTTGCGTGTCTCAAAGCCATACATAAAATAGAATAATGTCAGAGTACAATCCCATGGATCTCAAAATGCGGAAATCATATGTGTGAGATGCGTAAATTATAACTTATGGAAGTTTCAAAACTCTTAAGATCATAACTTTTAAAAAAACTTTTGAGCTCCAAGATTTTATGACAAAATTTCTAACACCTTAAAATCATTTAGATCAAACTTTTAAAACAAATAAAATAATCACATCATTCCATCTTTTAATAAATTGACCTAATTCAACTCTTGTAGTAAAGTGACTCAAATTTTACAAATAATTAGTTTTTCATAAAATCAAGTAATTATCTTAAAATTTGACAAACTTCATGTTTTTTTTTTCCTTTTTTTTTTCAACTTTGAAAAAAAATACATTTGCATCAAATATAATAGAAAACAACCCATGGCTCTGATACCACTGTTGGGTTTTAGTATACTACAACATCCTATGGTGCACATACAACCCTAAATACCTTGGATCTATGTTTTCACTAATTATACATGCAAATGGTTTCCAAGGTATTAAACCTACAACTACCATACATTTGACATAAATCATATAAGATACTAGTTAGGATAACATACCTTTTGATGGAGCTTGAAGTCTTGATGTATTTGGCCTTAAGAGCTTAGCCCCAATAGTGTGGATACCTCAAATGGAATCACAACACACCATGGACAAAGGTGGACATTTGAGAGAGAATCTTCATACACCAAAACACCTCCATATTTCTCTATGAAAAGAAGTGGTGATTTTGGCTATGGAGTAACCTATTTATATGTAGGATTCCAAGGGTCATGGGTATAACCCAAATCCATACCCATGGGTTTTATGATCTAAGGTTCATGTGGCCCAACTCTTTATGTATCCATACATAAACTTAGTCCAACATGGATCATAAGCCCAATACATATAAATATAACTAATTACCATAATTAGTCCCTATAGATTTAATTAGTCTCTTTTGATCACTAAATTAATTCCAAATTAATTCTTGATCAATACTAATTAAAACATATGATTTCATATTAATATATTATAACTTATAATATATTAATAAACCATAAATTACCTTCTCTCAAAAGTCCATCTTAACAAATTGTCCTGATGATATGCAACCCAAATGGACCATGCTACTCTCGGGTCAAGTACATACCAATAATAGTTATGGGCTTAGACATCTAATCCAATAGTCTCCCACTTGGATAAGTCTAAAACTATTATTGCAAGTACGACTTCATAACCTGACTAGCAATCTTAGCTCTTAAAGCCGCTGTCAAACTCTGAACAAATCAAATGACGCGTCCATTAGATAAGTGATCATATATTCCTCCATTCTAGATATCATATGGACTGAGACATGGATTATAATCATTCTCTCTGTCCATTTGTTGTTTCCCGATTTCCGATTTATGACGACCGACTAATTGAACAAATCAAATCAGTCCAGGCTTGGCCAAGCACTTAGGGGTGTCATCACAAAATCATCGAGGGGCCCACATATATCGCTTTTATCCTGAAGGTAAAAGGAATGGATAAACTTCGACTCATATGGCTTGTTCTACTACTTGTTGAATGATGCACAAAGGCACGTTTTATAACATCGAGTTACCAATGCGTTTTCGTGCAATCAATGTATAACCAACTCATAGTAACAACTCATATCTCTAGGTTTTAAGAATATAAGATATTATTGTCTCATGATCACTCGTGATAAAATCCATGAAGTGATTCAAATGAGCATGGGTTGAATCCAATACTCATAACTTATGAGCACTCATGAGTGTTGTAGCAACTCTTGCTATGTCCAACATCTTAGACATCTACAAGCCAACTCATGACAGTCTTGATTCATATCTACTTCCAACATATGACCGACTGTGGATGGTTTGAAAAACTTAGTCATTCGGGAAGAATGACCTAGTTTATTCTGGAAGTCAAAACATGCAAAGTGAAACACAAGAATAATACTAATCCTATATGGCCCCAACACTTTGAGTGTAAATAAAAACACCTTTTATCTAAGCACCATATTGATTACTCATTATTTGTGTTTCGATTAATCAACTAAATACTTGAATAAAAACAATAGTCATGCCATGCTCCAAGAATGGATACCATGTTTGTCTAAAATCCTTACTTTGTGAAATAGATCGATTGACAATATTTCAATGATGCTCATTTTCACAATCCCAATCCTTATTGTAAATGTAAGAATACAAAACTCTTGCCATTTACTGTAATCTATTAGATTCTAAACTTATATGCAATGATCCTCTTGTAATGACTATGCCCAAGTCACAAAGACTTGGCAACAAACATTACAGAGTATTCCAATGGAGAGCAATTCTATGGAAACGAAGTCTCACATTCAAAGTACATTCCTTTGAACATCCTTCTTTGCATTAAGTTTTCTAATCTTACATAGATTCAAAGAATAACTTCCACCTATGGAAACATTTCCATATTCCCATTTTGACTATCACTTCTGAACAAGAGTTGCCTCCTTTCAGAATATGTCAATATGGTCCTAGCTCTATACTTCCAATTGTCCCTTAGCAATCAATCTTTGGTAAACTTTAGATTGTCCTCGACAATTGCTTAATCATTTTAGTCATATCCAATACTAGACCTTTTCCCCTCTCAATGCCCCAGGCATTTGGAAAATTTAGAATGGATAAATATTATAACATATGTAATCGATCCTATACCCGAAGCATATGGGATACGATTCATGCTATAAAATTTTAATTTGCCATGTTCTCAAAATTTGAACTATGAAGAGGGATGTCGTAGTCATAAACAAATTCTGAGAACGCAACATATATAGAATTTCCTTATGTTGAACCATTCCAACATAACATTCATATATATCCTTGAATAAAGTTGATTAAAATCTCAATCTAAACTTGTAGAATTGGAATGAAGTATAAAATCCTCTCCCTTAATTATAGTAAAACAACTTTTCAAAGCGAATTGAAACTTTTGTTTTCTATAATTAACATTGCTAACTTGCAAGACTTAACATAATAATCATGCTCCCACTAACATGATGATTATTAGCATAACACTTATGCTCCCACTAGCTCTGACATGTATCTAGAAATCAGCTGGACTTCTTGAAATCAATACTTTATTGACTTTTTTACCAAAGTTCAGATTTCTGATACGAGATGCTTTGATAAGACTTTATCAAAATCATACATCATTCCTTAGATAGCTCACATGTGTGTCCAAACAAGTTTAGAACTATGAAAAGGGATGTCGTAATCATAGTCTCAATTGTTTAGACCTTTGCCATTTCTCACAAGTCTATATTAGTGTGCCGGTTAACCACACGCGCTCCACTAACGACTTTGAGAATGCAAATATTACACTTGCTATCTTCCTAAAATCTACTTAGTGAAAGCGTTTCCTCACCATCATTTTCATGAATCGGAGAGAAACCTTATGACACTTAGAATTTATGGTGTATGCGTTCCTATCCATGTGAATTTGTCATAACCATAATCATAAGACAAGGTTAGTGACAAATCCAAACTCATATGGACCAAACTTAATTTATTGCCACCTGGCAGCTCATGGCCTACCATTGCTTCCAGGTTGTTATGCAAACAATTGAGAACTCATAAAACTGACAAGCATAGTCAACTTTTACTGGAATAGACACAGAAATAAGAATATGTCAACACGATAGGTTACAGACCTCAAGTCGTGGGCTAGTGATTAACAAAACTCTTGATTAGTTCTTGAAAATATCTCAATACTCCCACTGTCCTCTTGACATATAAGATTCTTTTTGTCAAGAACCATTCCTTGACAAAACAAATATTCAAGAGTTAGTGTGGATTCTTACCAAGTTAAACACTTCTCAAAATTGGTCTTAGTTGGTCTTTGTTTTATCCAAAACATCACAACTTACCAATCTCAAATCTACATTTGACAAGTGTTATGAACTTTCTAAAGATTAAGTCACTTAAGGCTCAATCTTGGAGTATGATTCTAAGATTTGATTTTGGAACGAAGTATGATTTATCTTTTGATTTAACCATTTCCACAATTCACGATTCCTCTGCGTAGACAACAAATACACTAAGGTGTCCTTAGAGGATCAATTGTGATATGGTTCCATAATCACTAAGATAATCATAAAACAAGATACACAAGTACTCTCCAATCTCTTCAGATTGGAGAAACTTTTATCTTTCTGCCAAATTTGATTCTTCTCATTCGTTCTGCCTATCATTGTAACTCTTCCAATGATTCAGAATTACACTTAAACTTGTAAGCAAAACCATATTTACTAAACTTTAGTAAATCATAACGAATAATCATATTGAACTTTGTGGTGAACCTGATTAGCGCACAACCAAGTGTACCCAATCCTTTAGTCCTTCACCTGACTCACACATACATGTGAACAAGGTCTTAGTCTTGATTTCCCAGAGATGAAAATTCTCATTCATCACACAGTACAACTTGCATGATTCCACGTTTCTATCCAACTGAAACTTGGGTGATGAGAACCTTTCCTTATTTGGTAAATTATGACACTACCACAAATGGATAAATCAAATTCATTTTCCAATATTGCTATCAAATGGAATCATATAAACAACAATTTTTCACAAATGCCATTGTAAGGATACTTAAAATAAATAAAATCAAAACTTTTCTTTTTATTTTAAAACTTGCGGAAAACTTATCCTTACAATGCAAATACATATGAAAACCATGTTGTTATCTATTCCTAAGCAATCTATCATAACTCTTTAAGCAGCAGCTCAAAATTCTGATCACCGAACCATGCGATCGAAATCCATCTATTCGCGATCAGAATCAGCTTATTCTTTCTTTAAGCTTCCTTAATTTTTCTTTGATTCTATAAAACATCAAAATGTAATTACATTACATCATGTATTAAGAATCTGCAAATAAGAACTTAATAGAGTTAGATAGTGGACTTTACCTGAAGTAAAGTCACACCCTTTTTGACTTTACCATCCTTACGATCTTTCAGGTAAAATTGGCAGCTTCGCAACCAATGTCCCTTATCTTGGCAATAGAAACATATGGACTCTTTGGAAATGGTACACTTGATTGTCCAGACTTAGCCATTCTCTTTACCATTAGGTCAAGTGACTTGACCATGGCCGATCCCTTTCCATTGGGAAGAGAAAGCTTTTCTGGACTTCCAATGTCACCATTGTCAATGTCCAACTGGGTTCGGGAAGTAGATCTTCCAATCTAATTTACTTTATTAATGCCCCAAATCATTGCTGATTTAGCATTATCAAGCAAATAGGTAAGATCACTAAGGGTCATGTCATGATCTGTCATCAGGGAGTGACTGAAGAACCAAGTCAACGGTCAACTGCCTCGAGACTTTGACACCCGACTCTCCCGGCTTGCCAATAGGGATTGAGTGACTTAGAATTTTCAAGTATTTGAACTTGTGGGATAGGGAGAATAATAGGAGGAGGTGGAGGAAGTGAAGCATGATTTTCCAATCCCATTAATGCACAACAAAGGGATTGATCTTTCACCTTGATTGCCATTTGGGATATCATCTTCATTAGGAAAGCTTGTTTCTAAGGATTTGGGAAGACCACAGATGTCTTAACAAGACATCTATAATGGGAGAAATTCAAGTTTAGTTGATTTAAAGTCCTTAACATAACACCCAATATGAAATATTAAGGCTAGGACCCAATAAACTATTTTATAACTTGGAAGAGGGATGTCGTAATCCAAACTATAGAATATTTGATGGTAGGTAAATGACGATTTACCAATTTCCACCATGAAAACAAAATATATTTAAGTTTTAATTGGATTTGAAACTCCTAGATCTTTTGAGATACATTGAACTTTCAATGGCATGTTTGAATCTCAATTGTGCCCTCTCAAGTTTGTGACTGGGATGCCGAGGATCACAAACAAGGTGTGAATAACCATACAAATTAACTTGGTACCCTTAACTTTATCACCTAATTGATGTGCCGGTTAACCACACACGCTCCACCAATCTATGATAAACTTAAGTTACCCTTTGCCACACATTGTCAGTCCCATGTTAGTGTGCCGGTTAACCACACACGCTCCACTAACGACTTAACAAAGGTGCAAAGTGTAATTTCATGGGTTAGCACCATTTCACATTTTCCTAAGTAACTAAGATTGGGAATTTATAAGTGTTTAGTTACTGAGTATTTATCATTATACTTTTAATGAAGGGATAATTATAGTCTTTATCCTACCCGTTCGGCTAACGACCCTCCACCAGTCAAGGAAGCGGTGGGTGAGAGTGGACACCCATTAAACTGCCATTTTATAGGCAGTAACCTTATACCCCCCTTATAGACCGACTTCGTGAATGAGGCCTACTAATGGTAAAATTGACTTTATCTTATACATATCTATATAATTAAAATTATAATAATAGTATAAGGGTGTATTTTAAACACTTAAAATACTTAGTGGTTTAATCTATTAATTAAACTATACTATTAATTTAATTAAACTTAAACCATGTCTTTATGGAATTATTAACTCTTTTAATTAAACACTTTAATTAATTTAGTGAAGTCCATAAAGTTTGAATTTTAACCTTTTAAAATTCTAGGGTTTGGAATTAAAGTGTACATGGGGGGTGACTTTACAAATTCCAAAACTTGAGGACAAGTATTGAAACTTTTCAAAACTTTTCAATTTCATAACATATGAGTTTAATGTTCCTTTAATGGAGTGACTCTTGAAAATCCATAACTTGAGGACAAGTTATGGAAGTCATAAAAAACAATTTATGGAGAAAAGACTCTTCAAGTTTTCTAACCTATGACTTTAATAACACATTTAAAGTAAAAACTCTTGGTTTTCCATAACTTGAGGACAAGTTATGGAGTTCATAAAAACCATTAAGATCAAATATTCCAATTAACACAATAATCAAATAATTTTTCTATGATCTAGATTAAACTCATAAGTAAGATAATTCACATAAACAATTTTCAAGAAATTAGCTAATCATATAAACTAATACAAATTTTGAAACTTTGACAATTATCCTTTGAAGACTCTTGGAATTCATAACCTAAAGAGTTAATGAATGAGACATTTCACATCCATAACTTATGGAAGTTTCAAAACTCTTAAGATCATAACTTTTAAAAAAACTTTTGAGCTCCAAGATTTTATGACAAAATTTGTAACACCTTAAAATCATTTAGATCAAACTTTTAAAACAAATAAAATAATCACATCATTCCATCTTTTAATAAATTGACCTAATTCAACTCTTGTAGTAAAGTGACTCAAATTTTACAAATAATTAGTTTTTCATAAAATCAAGTAATTATCTTAAAATTTGACAAACTTCATGTTTTTTTTTCCTTTTTTTTTCAACTTTCAAAAAAATACATTTGCATCAAATATAATAGAAAACAACCCATGGCTCTGATACCACTGTTGGGTTTTAGTATACTACAACATCCTATGGTGCACATACAACCCTAAATACCTTGGATCTATGTTTTCACTAATTATACATGCAAATGGTTTCCAAGGTATTAAACCTACAACTACCATACATTTGACATAAATCATATAAGATACTAGTTAGGATAACATACCTTTTGATGGAGCTTGAAGTCTTGATGTATTTGGCCTTAAGAGCTTAGCCCCAATAGTGTGGATGCCTCAAATGGAATCACAACACACCATGGACAAAGGTGGACACTTGAGAGAGAATCTTCATACACCAAAACACCTCCATATTTCTCTATGAAAAGAAGTGGTGATTTTGGCTATGGAGTAACCTATTTATATGTAGGATTCCAAGGGTCATGGGTATAACCCAAATCCATACCCATGGGTTTTATGATCCATGGTTCATGTGGCCCAACTCTTTATGTATCCATACATAAGCTTAGTCCAACATGGATCATAAGCCCAATACATATAAATATAACTAATTACCATAATTAGTCCCCATAGATTTAATTAGTCTCTTTTGATCACTAAATTAATTCCAAATTAATTCTTGATCAATACTAATTAAAACATATGATTTCATATTAATATATTATAACTTATAATATATTAATAAACCATAAATTACCTTCTCTCAAAAGTCCATCCTAACAAATTGTCCTGATGATATGCAACCCAAATGGACCATGCTACTATCGGGTCAAGTACATACCAATAATAGTTATGAGCTTAGACATCTAATCCAATAGTGCTACCTTGCCAACCCTGGCAGTAATCCTGATGCTTCAAGGTATCGGGAGTCGACTTCCTCTTTTCCTGGAATGAATCCTTTTTGTGCTGACATGATAATGCATCCTTCAGCTTCCGCAACAAGACACATAAATAACCAGCTATCAAGCACGAACATTCATACCCGGCCCAATCAGCCTCGGCTGGAATACCAGGCATGCTTACGTTGGGTCCAGTCATCACTAAGATGGAATACCCTCGTTTCACGCATATGTTTGGCCCAATCAACCCTCAGGCTGGAATAACAAACACGTCAGGTCCAATCGATCATAGGGTCCGACCATCCTTACGATGGAATACCCTGGACTGGGATACTACTGAATACATAACTCGATTCCAAATCCATGACTTAAGATCCAAGGACCTATCCTTATATTTCCCCCGAACCTCGTGAATCATCACAACCCATTAATACCTCTTGAGACCTGAAATCTACCATAGCCTGGCTTCTCGACAACGCACCCTTGCTAAATAACTCTCGGTTATTCTCTCAACTGATAGCCAAAACAATCATAACCTTTACGACCCTGATCACATATCGACCTAACCCGATCTTCTAGAATCATCCCTAGAGTAATTCTTCAAACTTAATGGAGAAGGATTTCCTTAATCTCTCGAGCAGAACCAATCCTACTTTCCTTGAAATCTGAACCATAAGGTCTCAGTGGTTTGGCTCCCGGTCAGACCCCTCTGACCGAACTGTCACCCATTACGCTGCTGCTGAAAAGGGAACAAGCTACTGTCCATTAACGATTACAGAACACTTACCCTCGACGGAAGGATCAGATAGTCCTTCGAGTAGAAGATCCGTCCCTGTCATGGTTAGACTCGTACGAGAGCTGCACAACATAATTAAATCGACTACTCTGAGATTATTTAATCCCACTGCGAGTGACTTATCACTTCCCAATCAATCGTATTTGCAAATATAAAACACTAATACTGTCAGAAACACTAAAACTGCCGGAAACAGCATGCTACTACATAGCTGCTTTCCGAGTCTATCGAGACCTTCCTGGTCTCAATTCCTTCGTCAGTCATCTGAGTACCAGTTTCTGGAATGGCTACGGATCGAAAAGACTCCCACGCAGTCGCCCCACACGAATTTCGAACGAAATCCTTGTCTGACACTAGTTGCCACTAGTTATCTCGACACTGTGGCTCTAACGACCTCCTGCTCCCACTGATCTGGTCCATACATCGAATACTGACATCACCAAGTCCAAAGCTAAAAGTGATTGCTACCTGACCAATGGTAGCCTTATCACACACGTCCTTAAGCAGTCCATTGCTTCCATGATCTCATAACTGTAGTGGGGCACCTACACTCTTATCATTAACTTAACCAGATCTATTCTATATGGGTAATTCTGTAATCCAATCTGTGGATTTCCATATCCTCACTGCTACACCCGAACTAGTGGGTACTACAGTTCCTTCCGCGTCTTAACGACGCGCTCATGCTATCTACCAACCTAATGAATGTTGCGGCTACACCCACAGACTTACATCACCCTAGAACTATCTGCTAACCTTGTGAATGCTACGGCTACACCCACGGACTTACAACACTTCTCACACTATCTGCTGACCTGGTGAATGCTACAGCTACACCCGCATACTTACAACACTTCTAACACTCTCTGATGCTACTGAATGCTACGGCTACCCCCGTAGTCTTACAACACTTCCCATACCGGTCGAACACGCACTCGACCTAATACACAACTGAACTTGAGTCCTAACTGGAGCTCTAACCTGGTTCCCGAATCCTGCTGTCTGAGAGTCTCGAAGGCTGCCTGCTGCTCAGGACCCCAGCGAAAGGCCACCGACCTCTTGGTCAGTCGGGTCGAGGAACCGTAGTCTCGGAGAAGTCCCGCATAAATCTCCGGTAATAACCTGCTAGACCTAAGAAACTCCGAATCTCAGCTGGAGACCTCGGAATCTCCTACTGCATCTGGGCCTCTACCTTGGCCGGATCGACCAGAATACCCTTCTGGTTGACAAGGTGCCCAAGATATTGCACCTGGCGCAACCAGAACTCCCATTTGGAGAACTTTACAAAAAGTCTCTCCCCTACTTTGATTCGACTAAGTCTTCACGGTACGTGAGAATTGAAGGATTCCCAATCCTTCTTACTTCCTAATAATCCACCGTCGTCGATCTGATCTTACCAATGCTAACGATCAATTACCAATCAAACCTTAAGATCACCCATCCTCTGAAATCTTGAAGAGTACTCTTGAATCTGGTCCAGTCTGACACCTCAGTCCACCTCCCATCCTGTCAACTGAAGGCCTTAATCTTCACTCTGGCTGACGAATCCTCGTTCCCACTTCCAATCTTGCAGCACCACTGAACTCTACCTGAACACAGCCCATGCAAAAATACAATTCTCTTGAGCATCCAATGACCGAACACCCATGCGTCTAACACTCGTAACTGACTCCATTATCTTCATGCTACCAGTCCTTCCCTAACAACGTTAGTGCCTTGAACTCCAAAGTTCATCCATAGACAATTGTCAACCATACCTGAACAATGATAGAACCACTGAACGCTGACTTCACTGGAGAAGTATTGCACTAACCCTGACCGAATATTCTCTGAACAATACCCCGCACAGATCCTGACGAAGATCCGGATAATGGTACATGCGGAACCCACAATAATGTGCAGATAAAACTGGAAGAAGGAAAATGTACATACCTGCAATATCGCCCGCTGGAGTCCTGACTTCTCCTGTCTGACATTGCAGAGCCTGACCCTTATCTACTGGGACTCCTGCCTTCCTCCTCGGATAGTCGGCCTTCTTGTGGCCCACCTGCTCGCAGTTAAAACATAATGGGTTCGCCCCCTGAGAACAATCTTTGCTGACATGACCGATCTCGCCACACTTTTAGCAGCCTAAACCCCTAGAAAGACAAACTCCCTTGTGCACTTTCCCGCACGTGCTGTACAGCCTCCGTCCCTGTTGTCCCTCTATCCGATGATTGGATGTCTTGGGTCTCTGCCCGAGACCCTCTACTATATGCACCTGGCACGATCCTCTCTTCCGATAGTGATCTGAATCGGTCTCGCATCCTCGAGCTCTAAAAGTCACATCCTTCAGGGTCTGACACCCTGTCGCGCTCACCAGCTCCCTTGGCAATGACTGAACTGCAACAACAGGAACATCCTCTGCCCCGAACCGGGTCACAAACTCCTCCCAAGACATAGTCTCCAACTCAGAAAATGCAATAGATTGCACAATCAATTCCCAACAACTCATTGCCCCTCGATACCATAGATCCAATGCGAACTGAAACTTGGCTCCTATGGGATAGGGACTAGTGCGGAACACACCTTCCATCTCCTCAATCCAACGCGAACTCAAAATCCTGGTAGTCCTTCCCCCGACTGAATCACCACCCGAGCCGAGGCCTAATCTTGAACCAGAACCATCTCCCCGGGTGCTCATATCGAAACTGAAAACCACAAAACCTTTGGCCAGACATATGCAAAGATTCTCCTCCCCCGAAGCTTCCCAGATTCTACAAGACTCTCACCGATTCGAGTATGGATCCTGTGCTTTCAGTAGTACGGGCCCAATACTACCTTCCACACCTATCCATACTTTCCTCAGCAATCCTCTCGAATCCTCCAAGTCACTTCCTCAAACTGATGCACCCAAGTGTCACTAAACCTCACTACTATCCCACTGAACATATCCTAGGCTTTCCTTGGTTCCCGAACTCTCCCAATCCTTAGCTGCTGAAAGATTCCTAGTAATGTCAACTAGCTACCTCATGAATATAGCCACATGCAACAGAGATTAGATAATCGTTCGAGTAAAAGACCCATCCCTTGAACGGTTGGACTCAAACGAGAGCTGCGCAATAGGGTCGAGTCCATCACTCTGAGATGATTCGACCTGTGTCTCATGTGACTTAGCATATTCACTTAGTAGCTAACTCACATCACTAAGAGTCCCACAAAGCACAAAGCAAACAACATTCAGACAATGGAAAATCTAACCATCATAATCCAATCAGACCATTCTATCCTCTAATCAGGAATCTATACATGCAATTCAAAGGCTCATACAATCAGACATAAGCTAAACAGGCTATCCTATCACTGACTGATCAGTACTAGCATGCAAGTCTACAAGCACATACAATAGGCATACAAGGCATCCTCCCTACATCCTTAGCCCTAATCTAGCATGCAGTTCTCATAATCATATCATATCATAACATAACATGTATGGGTATCTTGGGGAAAACATACTTGAGCTCGGCTCATTGCACGCATCACACACCTTGTTCTTTTCAAAGTTCTTTTCTCTTTTCAAACTTCTTTTTATAAAATGATTTTACTTTTGAAAATTTTCATACCAATTAGTTTGAGTTCAGACACACTCGAGAGTGTGCCCGAATCCCTCAAACCAAGGCTCTGATACCAACTTGTAACATCCCAATTTTTCAAGACCAAAAATTCCGTTTTTAATTAAGTAATTTGTAATACTGGTTTACTGAAAAACATCAACGATTCATATCATTTCATAAAACATTAGTCGTGTGTCTCAAAACCATACATAAAATAGAATAATGTAAGAGTACAATCCCATGGATCTCAAAATGCGGAAATCATACGTGTGTGATGCGTTACTACCGTGTCGGCTCTTTCCCCTTTGCTGAAGTGGTACCTGAAACCAAACTGAAAACTGCAAGCACGAAGCTTAATGAGTTCCCCCATCATACCACATACCATACATAACACATACTTCCATGCATATCTGGGTGCCCGACCTACCCTGCTGAGCATACCGAGGTGCTCAACCTACCCCTGCTAGGCATACCGGGGTGCCTAACCTACCCCTATCAGACATACCGGGGTGTCCGACCTATCCCTTCGGTTTATTTCACCCCTACTACTACCACATAAAAGCATAACATAAACATACTGTCAGGCATACCGGGGTGCCTAACCTACCCCTTGGCTTTATTGTCCTGATACGGGGACTATTCCCCCTACTTTACTAACACATAGCATCATATCATATTATCACATAATCGTAGCAGATAGCAACATACCAGATGATTATCACAAAGACAATCATCTCTACTATAACCCTTACTAGTGGGCCGGCCTTGGTACCTTAGACCCACTTCTACTGGAAGGTAACTCACCTCGATGTCGTGTAGTGTTTGCACAGTCCTCAATACGGAAATCCACTCGTCTCAACTCCTCAATACCTACACAACAACCTTTCTCGATTACTAATTCATACTCACAACCCTCCCTTACAAGGGTCAACTCAAGTCCAGGTCAAAGTCAAAGTCAAACCCTAGTCAAAGTCAACTTTGGTCAAAGTCAACATCCAGTTGACTCGACTCGACGAGTTGGTCCACCAACTCGTCGATTCCTTATACTTACAAAACGCTACAACCCCGACTCTACTCTGCAATTCTAGCAAGAACTCGATGAGTTCTCCTTCCACTATAACATCGGGACCATCTTCAACCGACTCGCCGAGTTCATCCTTGAACTCGTCGAGTTCATCTTCATCTGTATGAATGTGTCCAGTCTATGACTCGCCGATTTCTCCTTGAACTCGTCGAGTCCGTCTCCACGGGGATTGGGACATTGCCTTGAATTCGCCGAGTTTGTTCATCCACTCGCCGAGTTCCATGATTTCCAGGTCCCTAATGAGCCTAGACAACTAAGTGTTCTTTTATCTTAGCATCTGGTCCATCAACAGAAAGGGTTTGATGGGAAATACGACCCGACTCACCGAGTCCCATGCACGACTCACCGAGTCCCTCTTTGTCCAAAACTATACAGTCGATTTTTAGCAGGTCTTAATGCATCCAAATCATAGATCTGACCTCCTAGGTCCCTTTTATACATAAAGCTACAACCTTGATACACACCCAATCCGAATATGGCCTTAGAAATGCCCAAAAATGATAAGATCTAAGCCCTAGAGAAGATCCATCAAATGAGAAGTCAAGGTTGAAGCTTTTTACCTTGAATGAGGTGGAAATGAAGCAAAACTTCTGGATCTACTAGCCTTCTCTTGATCTTCCAAACTTCCTTCTCTTCTTCAAACTTCAAACACACAAAAATGGCACCACAAAGCTCAAGAACACTCAATAAATGGTTAGGGTTTCGAGTTAGGGTCTTCTGGAAGTGAGAGGGACGATGGAGGCTGGATTGGGACAAGATAAGGTGCTTAAATTGGGTGTAAACCCTAAATATTAGGGTTTCATCCAGACAGTCCTATTCGCCGAGTCGGGCTCTCCGACTCGTTGAGTAGGTTACTTAAAACCCGCGTCCAAGAGTCTAGTCTACTCGACGAGTTGGGCCTCCGAATCGCCGAGTCTCGATGTAAAATGCATTTACTTTTATTTAAAATACATATCGGGATCCGGGCATTACATCTTCCCGGGACCCTCCAATATATGCATCTGATCCGACCCGCTCTTCCCAATGTGCTCCAAATCAATCTCCCTCTCTCGGACTCTAGAAATCATATCATTCAGGGTCTCGCACCCTGAAATACTCACGAACTCCCTGATATCATCCCGCACCATATTATGATACCTCACTTTCTTGATTTCCTCATCTGTTGCATACTGCGATACCAATAAATCCCTCTCCTGTAACTTGGCAGTGATGTCTGCCACAGTCTCAATAGTCTGGCAGAGATCCAGAAAATCTCGTGCCAACTGCCGCACCTTAATTGTTGGTGCAAACTCAACTCGGAACCTGATCGAGAAGTCATCCCATGACATAGCATCGACAACATCATCACCCAACTCACTACCGATATCTTCCCACCAATCTCGTGCCCTGTCCTTCAATAGGCAGGAAGCATATCCGACCTTCGCCTCCTCGAGGCAGAAACTCATCCTGAGTGCGTTAGCCACATCCGCTAACCACCTCCTACTGACAATGGGGTCCCTCTCCCCATGGAACGTAGGTGCTCCACAAGCACGGAACTCCCGAAAAGAAAGAGTGCGAGCTCCAACAATAGCCATAATCTCAGCATGGAACGTGCCCAAACGCTCATCCAAGATCTCTTAAATATTTCGAGAAATCTCCGACGAGATGAACTCCCGCAACTGCTCGCTAATCGGCTTAGTACCTGCACCTGAGCCGGAACCCGAACCGGAAAATGAACCTGAACCACCTCCCTGAGAGATCATCTCCAAACTGAAATACCACAAGCCAATGATCAAAACATGCTCGAAAATCCCTTCCCACAAGCTCCTTAGATTCTCTAAGGCTCTCGCTGATTCGAGTATGGATCCTATGCTTTTAGTAGTACGGGCCCAATACTACCTTCCACACCTATCCATACTTTCCTCAGCAATCCTCTCGAATCCTCCAAGTCACTTCCTCAAACTGATGCACCCAAGTGTCACTAAACCTCACTACTATCCCACTAAAACTTATCCTAGGCTCTCCTAGGTTACCGAGCTCAACCATCCCTCAACTGCTGAAAGATTCCCACCAATGTCGACCAACTACCTCATGAATATAGTCACATGCAACAGAGATAAGATAATCCTTCGAGTAAAAGACTCAACCCTAGAGCGGTTGGACTCAAATGAGAGCTGCGCAATAGGGTCAAATCCACCAGTCTTAGATTATTTAACTTGTTCCGCATATGACTTAACATATTCACTCAATAGTTGACCCACATCACTAAGAATCCCACAAAGCACAAAGCAAGCAGCATTCAAGCAACGGAAAAATCTCACCAGCATACACTAATCAAGCCATTCTATCCACTGATCCGAAAACCATACTATCATGCAGTTCTAAGAGCTCATACAATCAGGCATATAAATGCATCTTTCCTATCATATAATACTGAGCAAATCCTTAGCCCTAATCTAGCATGTGATTCACATAATCATATCATATAACATAATAAACATGTATTGGTACTTTGGGAACCACTTACTTGAGCTCGGCCGATTGCACGCATCACAACCCTTTCTTTGATTAGAAATTATTTTTTAATTAAATGTTCATTTTATAAAAAATTTCACCAAACCCTCTGTTTGAGTTCAGGCACACCCTAGAGTATGCCCGAATCCCTCAAACCAAGGCTATGATACCAACTTTTGTAACATCCCAAAAAATTCAAGGTTAAAAAGTTCATTTTTTTATAATCAAAACACTATTGTAAAACTATCCAAACATTGAAAAAATCATTTCAAATACATAATTATCATAGTCATTCCCAAAGATAAGAAATTACGGAAAACATTGGTGTATGCGTTGCGATCGTCCCAAGCTCTCTCATTTGAAAATTAGAGTACCTGAAACATAAAATGAAAACCGTAAGCACAAAACTTAGTGAGTTCCCCAAATACCACATACCATACATATCTAACGATCCATACATGTCATACATAACCGTGAGCCATACATATTATTCATATACCATATCAATAAGAGTGCTATGTGCCAACCATTGTCTTGCCATTATGCCACGAGCCGCCTCGTGGTCTTTCTTTCCAGGCCGGAGGCCACATCCTTGGGTCTTACAGACAAGTGCCAAGAGCCACCTCCTGATCTTCCATGCAAGCATCATAAAGACAACTAGCATACAAACTACACTACTTAACTAATTACTTTCCAGAGTCCAGACTTTGGTCTTGCATACAGTGTGCCAGGAGTCGCCTCCTGGTCTTTCATACATAATGCCAAGGGCTAACCCCCGGGTCTTCCTGCAATACATAAACCAAATGGGCCGGCATTGGTGCCTTCAACCCATACAACAGTGAGGAGACTCACCTCGAATGCATAAATTCCCTAAAAGAAATCCCTAGTTGCTGCCGTGACGACGCCTCCAAACTATCAGATCAAAATAACACCAAATAAATAATTAGATTCCATTCCAAGGCCTACTAACCATACTTGGGATAAAATGACCATTTTACCCCTGACCCAAACAAGAACCAAAACTGAGGCCCAACCTCAATAACCAAAAAGGCCCAACACCAAAAGATCCACAAAGGCCCACTAATGGTCTAATTTTCCAAATTGGGCCTTATCCTAGGCCCATAGTTCCCTTAATTATAATTCAGATTACCTGAATTACCCCTTGGGACAAACTTGCTCAAAGTCACAAATCAAAAGTCAAAGTCAACGGTCCAAGTTGACCCAACTCGCCGAGTTGTCCTTCAACTCGTTGAGTTCCTTCATTAGACTGCAAAAATCGTGCAAAACCCCATCAACTTGTCGAGTTCACTAATGAACTCGCCGAGTTACCCTGAAATCCAACGGCTTAATGCATTAAGCTGTCTTAATTGAATCCAAAAGCTCCAAATCTCAGATTTCAACCAAAATGAGAGTAATAAGGGTAAAGTTTCCAAATTTACCCCTAGGAACCACCCAAATGGGTCTAAACCCAAACCCTAGACTTAAAAGAGTGAGGGCTTAATCATTAAGCACTTATTCTATAGAGATACAACCCCAAAATACAGATTTGACCACATAAGGCTAGATGGCCAACTAAAGTCTCCAACTTTACACTTATTCTCGACTAGAAGAAGATCAAATGCTCAAAAGAGGCCAAAAGAAGGACTTAATGAATGCATGAAGCCCTTAGGACCGTAAAGTTGGCACCTTTATGCCAAAAGAGATCATGAAGATCATAGATCTGAAACAATAAACACTTAGGACTTCTACATCCCCAACAACCACCCTTCCATGGCTAAAAGCATACAAATAACCCAAGAAGAGATCTAAGCCAATACTAATCAAGGTTAGAGATTTATACCCAAAATGTGTTGAAGATGGAGCAGAGAACCAAGATCTGAAATCTCCTACTTGAACCACCACCTTGCACCAAGCTTCTCTTCCTTCAAAGAGCTTCAAACACACCAAAACACACGCACAATGAGCTCACAACAATCAAGGAGGCTCTAGGGTTTCGAGATTAGGGTTAAGGGTGTGGAGATTAGGAATGAGGCCAACACATGGGACTTAAGGTGTTTAAATAGGGTGCAAAACCCCAACATTAGGGTTTTCTAAACAGCGTCCAACTCGCCGAGTTGGCTCCTCCAACTCGCCGAGTTGTCTCATTAAACCTCGCTACCAAAACAACTTTTACTCGCCGAGTTGAGGCTCCTCAAATCGTCGAGTAGACCCATTAAATCCCCATGATTCTTCATCTTCAACTCGCCGAGTTCAACTTGAAATTGGCATAATTCCACAATTAACCTTCTAGATTCCGGGGGTAACATATTTTGATGCTACTGCCAAACCCAATCAACACCTGTTTTTCGATCTGAAATAAGATAGGCGTGATCGATATCAAATTGATAGAGACGAGGGAAAGTAATCGATAATTTATGATCTCCAATCTAGAAATCTTTCAGAACTTAGTAGATGCACCATTACTAATATTTTTCTGACCACTTAAGCCGACATTGCCTCTTTTTCCTCGAGCTTCAAAATAGATGCAAGGATCCTCACCCAAGGAGCCGAACATGTCCTTTTATTACTTCCACAACCGAAACCACCATTATCATCATAAATAGCTTTAATAATCATGATCCAAATAAGATTATGATTGTTAAAAAAACATCACCACCATTTTTTAAGAAGAGAAAAGTTTAAAGCAGTCAAACTCCCAATATCCAACCCACCCTGAATTCATATCTTCCAAAACCAAGTCCCACTTAACCCAAGGTAATTTTCGATGAACCCCGTCACCTCCCTAAAAAAACTAGCTCGAATGGATTCCAATTCTTTATCAACCATGTAAGACATCAAAAATAGCGACATATAATAAGTTCCTAAGGAACCCAAAGTCGATTTAAGTAACACCATACGACCACCAATAGAGAGAGTTGACATTTTCCACATAGATATCTTCTTAAATACTCTTTCCATTATCGATTTCCACCCTATAATTCTAAGTCATATTTTGACCTACCAGAAGACTTAGATAAATAAAAGGCAGTTTATCAGGCTTACAACCCACAAGGTGAGCATAATCCACCACCTCCTCTCGCCTAACTCCAATACCATATAAACTCGATTTTTGAAGATTTATATTCAAACCAAACACAAGATAGAAACAATGTAGAATAGTAACAATATTAGACATGTTATCTCTATCCCACTCCCTTGAGATGATCACATCTGTAACATAAAAAAGATGGGAAATATTAAAATTCTGACTTCCCACAGGAACACCTTTATATAAATATTCTCTAAAGGCATCTTCAGTAGCAACATGCAACCCCTTCATAACCAAAATATAAAGAAAATGTGATAAAGTCTCACCTTATCTAAGACCCCTTTATAATTGGAATTCATCAGAGGGACTTCCATTAATAAGAACAGAAGCCCTAGTCGAGATGAGACACACATGGATCCCAAGACCTCCATTTTGCACCAAACTTCATAAACCGCATGATTTTATCGAAGTACTCCCAACTAACTTAATCGTAAGCCTTGGCGAAGTCAATCTTTAGAACCATCATATCTTTTTAACTTTTTTTATACTAATCAATAAAGATGCACACCAAAACTGGATCCTCGATTTGAAACCGATCCGATCCAAAAACTGGTCTTGGTTAAAACAAGATTTAACCAAACCGGATTGGATGGGATCTGATCCACCAGATTGAAACCGGATCCTAATCCTACGGAAAAAATCGGATTTGATACTAGATCGTAAACCGGATTTGCTAAAAACCGGATCCAAATCCGCCCCAAAATCTGCTAAAATCCGCCAAAAATTGGTTTTAAATTGGTATGTATTCGGATTGGGATTTTGACGGGATCAGATTTAGCATGACGTAATCAAAATGGGATCGTATCGGATCGGATCCTACACTTGTGCATCTCTACCGATCAACCACTTCTTTCATAATAAGAGGGTACTCAAGAATTTGACGATCTTTTATATAAGTCGTTTTTTCTCTACTAACCACCGTACAAGTCACCTTAGTAAGACAAAGAGCAACAATTTTAACCAAAATATTATACTGAATACCGATGAGACTGATAGGTCTAAAATCATTAAGCACCAACGGACTAGTAACTTTCGGGATCATAGTAATGAAAGAGGAATTACATCCCGAAGGAATTCTCAAATTGGTAAAGAATTCCAAGACAAAATCGAAAATGTCATGCTTCAAGAACTCCTAAATATGTTTAACAAAAGTGAAATTAAATCTATCCGGACCCGGTGCTTTGTCACTACCACATGCCCAAACAACTTGTTTAACCTCCTCCAACATATACGGAAGTTCAAGATCGTATGCTAATGAACCCGAAAGCTCCTTGAACCGAGAGCTTCTAGAGATCAAATGGATGGTATCTTGTTTCATGAACTTGTCTTTATAATGTGAAAAAAAACTCTTTTTACACTTTTAGCCTCCGTAATCCATTCATCATCTACTTTCACACATTTTATAGATACTTTCCTTCTTCTTTTATTAAGCACTCCCTGGTAAAATTTGGAGTTCTCGCCACCTTCAATGCTCCATTTACTTTTTGCCATCTGAGAAACATCAAGCATTTCTTTTTCTCCAGATGAAATAGTTGAGATCGAACATCATTCCTTTCTTCTATAACTAAGGTCGACGCACCACCCCCATCAACAATAAGTTCAAATTCATGCAATCTGGTCGACAACGAGGACATGTAGGAAGACCGATTTTCTTTTTGCAACCCCACCAATTCATGAGAATAGTTTTAAGAAATTTCAATTTATTTTTGAAATTAATGAAAGCCCCATCGCCGTTATTCACTTGAAAAGAAGCCTAAGAAGATTGAACTAATTAATCAAACCCTTCCTCAAGCATCCACGAATTAAATAATTTAAATGATCTTGGACCAAAATCTTCTAAACTTTGAGATAAAAAAAATCAGATGATGGTCCGACACAGTAAGGTCCAAAGCAACAAACATAATATTGGGAACACGAGACACCACTTCATGCACAATTAAGAATTTTGCCAACTTGTTAAGTTTAACACCATTAACACTAAACCTAGTAAAAGAGAATTCCCTCATCCCAACTTCTATCAAACCAGTATTCATAATGAAATCATTAAAATCATCAGCTATTCCATCTTTTAATCGACAAATAATTATCTTAAGTACTCAGGCGTGGTAGACCATGTCGATAATTAGTCGGCAACCCGGAAGCATGCACCTTTCCCATGATAAGTGAATTACAAGGTTTAGGGGCATAAATGCCCCAAGTGAGGATTAAACCTTAGTCACACCTAAGAACCCTCTGGGGAATAACCTCAGGCGGTACCTCTTCCCAACTAAGTTGGGATTCACTGGTATCAACTATTCTTTGGTTAAACACACAACCTAATATCTCATAGTTCCATCTAACAACATTGAAATCACCAAACAAGAAATAGGCACCCTTGTTACTACCCATGAACTGTGATAAATAATACCAGAGCATTTTATTTCTACCTTGTTCCTGAGGAGCATAAATGCTAACCATAAAACAAGGAAAGTTATAAAAATTACATACCCCTTCTACAATGAGAACATTTTCTGAGCAAGTAGTTGTGTTTTTAGTAAATACTGTTGGATCCCACAATGAAATAATGCCACCGAAAACACCTCGAGCACTTCAAGAAGCGAAATAAAAGGAGAAATTACCCAAAACACTCTTTAATAAAAACAAATTGATCGTAGTTAACCTTGTTTCTTACATCACAAGGAAAGAAACACATATTCGAGAACCGGAAGGGGAAATATGTCTTATTTTCTCCTTATTACCCATGCTACAAACATTAGTAGACATGAAATTCATTACAACTACCTCCACACCCATTTGTTTAAGTATAGCTTCCATATTCTCACTTACACCTGTAATCCCATAACCAACTTTAGTACTAACCTCAATAAACCGAGCTATTGCATCCTTTACATCCACCTCTGAAGTTAACTTACTTTTTCTACTACTTTTAAGAGATCCACTTCGAGATTTAGACTGATTCGAATTAGAGAAAGAAGTTTTTAGGCGATGCACAGGTATAGACACACCCCCTTCTCATTACCACTATTTTCAAAACTAGGTGGCCTCGACAAAGACACATAATTATCACTCTGAATTGTTTTTTCTTTACCAACACTACCAAGTTTTAGAATATCTTCTATAACAAAGGTATCATCCATATTCCCATCACCCCATCATTTCTTCTTTTGTATAGTTTCTCCTAATTCCTATAAATACACATCTTTTACTACTCCTCTAAAACCTCCCACCTGATACTCACAAGACAAATTCAATTTACATGAATAAGAACTCCTATAACCAACTTTGACCTTAGTTTAATTTGTACCACCCATATCTATAATGGTTCCCAATCATGGTTGATCCTTAATTATCCATTATCAAAATTACCAAAAACCTCTCATCCACATTCATATTCAGATTCTATTTGAGATTCATCCCCATTATCTTCTTGTTCGTCTTGATCAATACAATCAATAGTAGGAAGCTTCTAATACTGATATCTTAAATTTTTTACAATCTATATTAACTAACATATTGTTGAGTTTTTATTCAAAAATTGTTTCAAAAACATAAACATAGCAACGGAAGACTTTAGATTTCAACAAAATAAAACTAGTTTTATTCCCACTAAAAGATCATTTTACAAGACTTAGAAAGATTAAAACAACCATAGAAGGAAAGCATTACAACCTTTGAAGACTTTGATTCCTTTTGGCAATTAGGAAGTTGATGAAGATGGATTTAATCTCCAAAGAAGAAGCTCTCTAGAAGTATCCACCAAGTAAGAGAAGAACCACCAAAAATGCTAGCAAAAAATTGTAAATTGTTGTTCATAAGCCTTAGAAATATATACCATATATATCTTCAAAGGTGATTCAACAAAAAGACTTTTATCTAGCACCAAATTTGCAAGATAAAGGAGTATAAAGGAAGAGCTTATCATCAAAAATTTTGGTAGCCCTCATGAGCTCTGTAGCTCACGGTACGGTTATGAAGCCAAAAAGACGAAGCAATGTTGTGCAAGAACTAGCTACAAATCCTCCATTTAAAAGCTTATATATTAGTCATAAAGTAAGGGGGGACATTAAAGTAAAACTTAAAGCCTTTACTCTTACATGCATGGAGTTTATAATAAACAAAGAAAAGCAATCTTGGACCATACCTTATGAAAAGTCGGCCATAAGGTCAAAGACACCAAAAAAAAGCTTTTACTTTAATTAACTAGTTATATTTAAAAATATCTTTTTTATATGAAACCATATTTTTTATAAATAAACTCTAACTAGTTTAATTATATATATATATATATATATATATATATATATATATATATATATATATATATATATATATATATATATATAATCATATTGTATGATATATCTCACAAGTTGTGATATCTCCAATAAATAATATTTCTATAAATAATAAATCCCCAATTAGTGATAAAATAGTATTTCCAAAATAATATTTTTTCTAATATATAAATAAAAGTGTTGATATATTTATTACTAATCAAATTATACTAACAAATAATCAATTAATGGTAACTTACTATAAGGTCTGACCCTATAGGAGCATATGTTATTAGCAATATCATTCTATAATGACTCTTAGGCACACAAGATCTTTCAATCTCCCACTTGCACAAGACTCATCATAGATTGATATAGACATTGGTGAACGTCTAACAACATTTCACTGCCCCCAATAACATATGACGAAGAATGCCATTCATCAACATCCAATTTTTAAAAGCTCAAAGCTTCAATTAATGTATAAGTTAAGTTTATCAGTTATCCATTTGTCACATACATCCTATTGAACATGAGACTTGGATCGCAATCAATCTCATTTGTAGTTCAACTTTGGGTAACATGTGTTAGATGTCTAACTCACTCTCAAGACATAAGAGGAAAAAATCTCATCTTGACTACATAAGCCTCTTGCATATTCATAGCATACCTGAAAATGGCTTTTATAACCGCCCGGTTAAGGATCAGCATTTGACCATATCAAGGCACAAAACTCCCTACACTTAAGTCCCACTATGTATCTCAAGTGTTAAGGATACAAATATAGTACCTTTTAATCAAGTATCACTCGTGACTGCAATCTATGAGTTTATCGTGATGTGGGTCTGTTCGGTACTAGGTTTCTGACAAGTACCTATGAAACTTGGTTACAATCACTTGCCTACTTTCATCTAGTGAGGGTCAACCAATCCAATTCATATTAGTATTACTTCATAATTTCTCCCATAGTTATAATCGACTATGAAATTTTAGAATAATAAGAGTATCCATGGATTAAACATGTTAATATAGAACACAACAAGTATTAATGTGATGATCATATCCCAATATATCAAAACAATATGTAATAGTTGTTGTTACAATGTTACAATATCCAAATCAAAATACCATTTCTAGAATAAGAAAGTCTTACAGTTGAAGTGTGACCATTCATACTTAGCTTCAAAGAAAGACTTTATTAATGGGTCTGACTAAATTTAATTTGTGTAAATTCTGCGAATACTATCATCTCAATATTTGACTTTACTCTAAGTATAATTAAATATCTTGGAGAATATGATTGGTGTTCTTTCGTGACATAGAGTCTCTTAGCTTGATTAAGTATACTCTCGAAGTCACAAATATTTCTATGTGATCCTTGAATGGAAGAAATTAACATAGTTTTCCAATGAACTTGTTCATCCAGTCATATTTGATTTCAACTTATAAAGTAGTAGTGTATTCGTATTTAGTATATTATGTAAATATGTTTTTCTTAGACCTCATTCTTATAAAACTTACTCTTCAATCCATAGTGAAGTCACAATCCAATTATAATTAGTAATTATATATATATATATATATATATATATATATATATATATATATATATATATATATATATATATACGTTTGTGAAGTTAGCATCTTATACAACTCTTTACATAAAGATCTTTTTTTAAATTGATTATCTCATAAACATTCTCTTATTTATTCTTAAGTACTCTTAGAATGTTCTTATAGCCATCCAGTGACTTAACCATGTATTAAATTTGTATCTCATGATATGTTCATAGCATAATCATATACCCATTCTTGTGCATAATATGACATAAATTATGGATTCATTTGCATGTATTAAATTTGTATCTCATGATATGTTCATAGCATAATCATATACCCATTCTTGTGCATAATATGACATAAATCATATATTATGTTTATGACAATTCTTGTGCATAATATGGCAGTTCTTGTGCATAATATGACATGAGGATTCTTGGCATTGTCACATGACAATTCTTGTGCATAATATGACATGATATGTTCATAGCATAATCATATACCCATTCTTGTGCATAATATGACATGAGTATGAGAAAATTATTTTATAACAATTCTTGCATAATGTGTATAGATATCCATGCATGTATTATTTCTAAAATAATATCTTACTCCTTGTAGCCTTTCTATATAGAAGAAGAATAATCAAGCCCATATTTGATTATTACACATGGATTACATCTCAATGTTCATGACTCTAACTAATTTATGAAATTCAAGATTTAATATAGCATCTTAGTAGTTGATGGATTTGCCAGAAACCATCAACAAGAACTCATCAATGAGAAATTCCACATTTCTCAAGTCAAAGATGATTTCTACCATTAATTTGAATAGTATGTGTTTGTGAATAGCTGTTATTCAAGTTCAATAATTTCTTGTTGAAACTAGTGCCAACAATTGCTACATCAGGATATGGTTCTTGAGCTGCTTCAAGTTCCATGTGCCTCCCACTTTCTTTGTTAGTAGAAGCTTGCTTTCTGTTAACTTAGCATTCAGAGGAATATGTGAACTTATTCTTGGTGGGTTTGTATATAATAATCTAAATTCTCTTTTAGAATATTCTACAGACATGTAATATGTTGGTGTTTGTATTCAAGATACAATTAATAGTGATTATGGTATAATACCAAGAGCATAAGGAAGATAATTTCTATGATTAGAAAGGAAACTATATCCGATAAGGTCTAATTCACCATTTATTATCTCTAAATCTTTAGATGATGTTACTGGATTGTATCTCAACTTTATATTTAAAAGCTTCAACCAAGATTTCACATTATACTTTACCATGTAAAATATAATTATAACTACTATAGTTGTTAATAAATTTGATTGGTATCTTGCATTAGATCTTAGACATTCATTAGAAATGAAGTCATACATCACTATATATAGCTCCTTAATAATTATTTCATCTACAGATTGTGAAGATATGATTGGGAATCCTTTATATATAAATAAGATTCACATATATAAAATAAACTACATTATTTGCCTTCAAGGGTCGCTTTCTTCAAGTTGGATTATGTGAATGTCATTTATACAATAAAGATAACAATTTCAAAGATGAGTTTGATTCAAAACAAGTTTAAGTTAAAAGTACTTTCCTGATAAAAGGAGCAATTCCTCTTCCATTTTCCAATTTCTCCACAAAAGAAACAAGATCCATCTATGTGGGCATTCTTGGATTTCTTGGGCTTAAAGGTGTTCAGTCCATAAAATATGGGCCTCTTACATCATACAAAGTGACACTTTTCAACCTTGCATTATTCCATTGTTTGAACTAGTTTAAAACAAATATCATTGTCTTTATTGGAATATTGTTTAACATGTTATATCATCAGATATATATCTATATTATCCAAGACTTACTGGAAGTCAGGAATAACTAGTCCTAGTATGATGTTAGAAGCATCTTGAACATCACAGTGATGCCTTTAATAGGTATCATGTTTAGGTCTATTGCTCAAAGCAATTTGTTTAGGACTAGGACCATTAAGTGTACACAATTTCACATCTCTCACGACATTGTCTCTCAAGACATGAACTCATTCATTAAAGTTGTATCTATTGAATGTTATTGTTTTATTAAGTCATTAAAAATGATAATTCATGGTTATGAGAGTGAATTATATATATATATATATATATATATATATATATATATATATATATATAACTTTAACAAAATATATTTAGTATTTTCAATAATTAATACCCTTTTAGTTTTCAAAAACATTAATTATCAAAATCTAGGATCCAAGTTGCAAAATAAATAAATGGTTAGGTGACCTTTATCCCATTCATTTGAATCCAACCCGGTAGATATCGATTGTCAATTATATTCTACTATATAATTCCTATATTTATGGTATCACTAATGACAAATTTAATTAGACATGGTATCTCTTGCTTAGGTGATCTTTATCACAAAAGATTTCCGATTAAATCATCCGACTTGAAAAATTTGTTTAATCAGACTATAACTTGGTTATAGAAATCGCGAATACACCCCAACCATCATAAGATAACACTAAGCAGTTAGGTGACCTTTATCTCACTACTGCTTACGAGAGATGTGTGAGTGTTCTTCAAAATGGATTGCATATATTTGAGGTTTGTAACGGGTATTTGATGTTTTTATAATTCTAGTTTTAAATAACATATTATATCATGGTTATTGCATGCATCAAATAAGCCATGGTATACTTTAAAAAAACTTATTTTATGTAAACATCACATTTTAACAATATTCTTTTATAAAATCTGATTTCATAAAATTGACGCGATCAAATTTTAATAGCTAGTATTAAGTTCGACGTTTGAGCGCTTTAGAACATTTATAAACCTTTTAATAAAACTTCCTTTTATAAAATAAGGTTTGGAGTTTGATAAGTTTATAAATCTCTATTTTAAACTTATATAATTTTAATCCCAAAATTTTACCGGTTACTAGTTTTAATGATAAAGCTTGTTTTTTTCAAAACTATTTTACCATCTTATGTTAAAAAGGTAAATTCCATTAAAACTAAACTACTTTATGATGTTTATTTATGTTCAAATATTATTTTGCATTTGAAAACTAATTTATCAACCATAACATAGTAATAACAACATAAATATAAAACAACAAAAACATATTAAAAACGCATGTGCATAAACCAACCAACTATTGACATTTTGTGAGCCATCGTAAAATGCCAAGTCCAATCCTTAAAGCGAAATTTAAAGGGACCAAAAACCTTCTAGTAATGTTGTTGTAGAAGCCCTCACTTGAGAAAACACCCATTGTTTGCAAAAAAGTTAAAAAGCTTCTTGAAAATAATAATTCAACAACATGCAACACTTTCAGGAAGTGTTGCAGAAAGTGTCGCAAAGGCTACAACAACCTTTAAGGGAGCTGCCAATAGTGACAACTTCAGTGACAGTTTCAGGAAGTGTCATAATTTTCCCTACACACTTATTAGTTGCGAAAATTCATTTTTGGTCTAAAAAAATGGCTCCATCTTCATTTCTTGTTACATTTTTGTATAAATAAATTATTTCTAAAAGCTAATCTATTACTTACAAAAATAAATGAAGAAAACTAATCTATTTAATTATTACATACCATATGAATAAATAAATATGACAACCACTTTATCAACAAATCAACACAAACAGCAACACAAAGGACCTTGGGTAGTTTATGCACAACATAAACATATATATACTCTAAATTATATAAAACAACTTTTGTGACAAAAAATACATGTAAACTTTTGTCACACAAAAATAGCAGTTACAAAGTTGTTAAAGAAAATATGTATGGATTTTTCTTGCAAAGAGAAAACCATACATGTTTTCCAAAAACAAAGATTTCATCAACTTAACAATTAATATAACTAATCTTGCAAAAATGGCTCTAATACTAACTATTGGGCTTTTATTCAAAAATTGTTTCAAAAACATAAACATAGCAACGGAAGACTTTAGATTTCAACAAAATAAAACTAGTTTTATTCCCACCAAAAGATCATTTTGCAAGACTTAGAAAGATTAAAACAACCATAGAAGGAAAGCATTACAACCTTTGAAGACTTTGGTTCCTTTTGGAAATTAGGAAGTTGATGAAGATGGATTTAAGCTCCAAAGAAGAAACTCTCTAGAAGTATCCACCAAGCAAGAGCAGAACCACCAAGAATGCTAGTAAAAACTTGTAAATTGTTGTTCATAAGCATTGGAAATATATACCAAATATATGTTCAAAGGTGAACCAACAAAAAGACTTTTATCAAGCACCAAATTTGCAAGATAAAGGAGTGGAAATGGAGAGCTTATCATCGGAAGTTTTGGTAGCCCTCATGAGCTCTATAGCTCACGGTTATGAAGCCAAAAAGAAGAAGAAATGTTGTGCAAGAACTAGCTACAAACCCTCCATGTAAATGCTTATATATTAGTCATAAAGTAAAGAGGAACATTAAAGTAAAAGTGAAAGCCTTTACTCTTACATGCATGGAGTTTATAATAAACAAAGAAAAGCAATATTGGACCATACCTTATGATAAATCAGCTATAAGGTCAAAGAGGCCAAAAAAGAAAAGATTCTACTTTAATATACTAGTTATATATATAAATATCTCTTTTATATAAAACCATCTTTTACATAAATAAACTCTAATTAGTTTAATGACATATAAACATATATATATATATATATATATATATATATATATATACACACACACACACACACACACACATATATATATATATATATATATATATATATATATATATATATATATAACATATAAATAATCATACTTTATGATATATTTCACAAGTTGTGATATCTCCAATAAATATTATTTCCATAAATAATAAATCCCCAATTAGGATAAAATATTATTTCTAAAATAATATTATTTCTAATATACAAGTGTTGATATATTTATTAATAATCAAATTATACTAATAAATAATCAATTGATGGTAACTTTCGATAACGTGTGACCCTTTAAGATCATATGTTATTAGAAATATCATTCTATAATGACTCTTGGGCATACAATATCTTTTAACATATTAGCTTCGATATTTTCCATATGACATCTCTGGATACACACCTTACCTGAACCAGTCGGACCATCTTCATCATCGTCAATAAAAAGAACCTCTCCCTAAGAAGAAGCAACTTTTATGAAGTCCGACGGAGTCCATGAACAAAGAAGGAGACCAGTGACTTCCACCCAAATAACACGACAATCAAGAATAATATTCTTATGAATCGGTCTGATTTCCTTAAACAACGCTCTCATGGACATGCATTGTTTAAATCTAACACACATATTCAATTTATTGAACTCAATCCCCCCCCCCCCAATCACCACCAAGATAAGCAATGCTTAACCTATTGAACCCCTCTTTATAACACAACTTATATAAATTTTCAATACATTTAACGTAACATACCTTTCCAAAATTGATATTCAATGAGTCTGGAATCACAAGCATATCAGACAAGGTCAACTTCACTTCATGCACACTTCCTTCGGTGCTCTCGAGTTATGGGGTGTTATAGGATAATTTGTTCTACTGAAGCGGTCGACATTATGAGGTTACATAATGTAACCTTTCTAATGCATGGCAGTGTATTTGTGGTTGCATTATATGAGCGAGTTCATAGGAGATACCTTAACATGTTGAATTATTCTCTCTGTTATGATAAGGTTGGTAATGTCAATAAAAGTGTTGGGGTGTTATCTTTATGATTAACCTTAAGGTTTAGATTGGTATGTAACTAAAGGACCTTATGTTAATTTAAATATAAGTTATAGGAATATCTATAAGAACTACATGTATTATGATTATGCAGTTTATGTTTGTATAGTATCCATATAACTTGCCAGACAATATTGTATAACGTATGTTGTTAATGTCGCATATTCCAGGTTCATGTACGAAGCATTAGAAGATTGTGCATGTATTGATAGCAGTGAATTCATGAAGGATATAATTTGATATAGTTTCTATAATGTCGGTATACCCACTTCTTTACTATGGTTTTGCATACATAGGTTGCAACGCCCAGTCTATGTATTTTATAAATCATTTTAAAATGATATCTTAGTGGAGATATTTGGGACTAGATTTTAATAAACAAGACTTAAATGTCAAAAAGAAATAATTAAACCATAGTAATTTGGTTTATAAAATGGCGGGTGTTACATATATATATATATATATATATATATATATATATATATATATATATATATATATATATATATATATATATCGAAAGATATTTTTGTTATTGTTAGTGATCTTTATTTCATTTAGGGATATTGCTATAAAAGTATCATAGTTTACCTTTCAATTTTTAATTTACATTAACCTTTTTTGTTACTCTTTTGTCATTATTTATGGAAAAACATTTCATTATCTGTACAACATCATAAATTTCAAACCAAATTTTTCATTTTTAAAATAAGATTAAACATCCAAAATCCATTATTTTAAATACATATCATAACATTTCTTTGTTTCAAAAGCATAATGTTAAATCATAGTTAAATTACAAAAACTAGCGGAAGTCTCCACATTATGGCTTGATGTTAAATTACTCGAACGATAAGTTTATACCTTATGATTCGATCACTTTATTCCATCATCATAATCCTCCACATTATGGCTCAATGTTAAATTACTCGAACCATAAATCCATACCTTATGGTTCAGTCATTTTATCCCATCACCATAATCCTCCATATTATGGCTCGATGATTAGATCACCCAAACCATAGGTTCATACCTTACGCGTCGATCAAATTATTTCATTATATTACATTACTCAAATAATAAACTCATACATTACAGTTTGATCATTTTGCCATACCACCATACATTTACACCTCACATTTCACGGTAATATAACCCTCCAGGTTGAGGCATAACGTCACTCTACTCGGAATGTAGATTCCGACAATATGATCCAGTCACTGTTTCGAAATGATAAAAAAGCATAGTATTTTTTAGCTCGAACCACCAGGCCCGATTCTAACTTGCTCAAAGCCTTAGGTTCAAGTATCACAAAAAGAAGATTCGAGAATCAGGCTTGTTCAAATTGCAAAAAAAAAAAGAAAAAAAAAGGAAGTAGGCTATGATGGGATGAGAAAGTCTTAGTGCAATACCATAAATTGTTCACAAAGAAGGAAGTAAAAAAACGGGAGAAACATTAGACCAATACGACATACGGTAGCTATTACATACAATAAAGGATCCAAATACATAACCTACGCAACAATGGCAATCAACACAAAAAAAAACAAAAAAAAAAGTTACCTATACACTAGACTTCACCCAATGAACCTTCACCTTCACCACCTGAAGGATCCAATGATTTCAAGGTTTCTTTCAAAGTTGGAATATCCACTCCCCCTCCTTCAGCAACGCTGAATAAAGAGTACTTGCGAGTGACCATTTCAGAAAAGCGATCCACGATTTGATGTTGGGCGCCAGGATAAGAATAAAGAACGTTCTTCCCCTCCAACGCCTCAGCATACCTCTCCTTCATCTCAAAACAAGCTTGATATAACCCAAGTTAGATTGCAATTGTCTGAAGAGAAGCATTAGCATCTCCAAACTCACCTGAATTCTAAACAGCTCGAACAAAGGAAGGAAGTCCCTCTTTCACGACCCATTGCAAGTCTGAGGAGAGTGGCTTTTTCTCTTCCCGATGACACATCAGGGTTTAATTCATTGCAACTTGAGCCTGGTTTAGAGCATTGATCTAGGCATTATTTTCATAAACAAGAGCGTTAGCTGCCACTAACTCTTCCTCGGTCATTTTTATTCTCACATATTTACCCGAGCAAGCAATTCCCAATTGGGATACCTTATTAGTATATTGAGACTTCAGAGATTGGTACTGCTGAGAAACCTCCTCCAACTCCTTGACTACTGTTGTGTGTTGACTGATCGTGTCATCAAATTTCGACTGTAGATCCTGATTCAACCGCTTCAATTCCTCTTGACAGCCCAGGCTTTCGCTTAAGTCACGAACTAGACATTGGTTCCGCTCAGACAACTTTGACACCTGCTCACGAAGCTCCTGGACTTCTTACTCCGTTCGATCATGAATCTTAAGAAGCTGTTGTAAACCTTCAAAATCTTGTTCAAATTTGAGCTGACAAGCGGCCAGATATTTAGATCTCGCTTTAGTACGGGAAAATACTTCATTCAGAATATGCATTCCTTCCAACAAATGGGAGTGCGCTTTGTCAAGAGTTTCCTCTTCGGTTCCTTCGGCTAACAAGGGACTATTCGGAATACCGGTCACAACATAAGGTCGATAGATTTGAAGAAGTGAAGCACCAATGGTAACCAGAGTAGGCATTTCCACTGTCTTTCCAAAAAAAGGGATCACTGAAACAAGCCACCACGTTATCAACAAAAGCGTACACATAATTTAATAAAATCACGGTAAGAAACATAAGATTCATGGGAGACGTCGTTAAAACAACGTCGACATATACGTCAGCAGTCGTAGCATCGGGTTCGATCACAAGAACATTCAGAGTATCACAATCAGAGGTCCTCGCCTCCGGAGCAACGGGGTCCATCACAAGTGTTGTGGATTCTATGGTCACCGATTGGAAAGAGCTAAAGCTAGACCCAAATAGCTTCTGTTGAAAAACAACAGCAGCGGGTAGAGGATTTTGAGTTATGCCTTCCACAAGAGGTTTGACAGACGAATCGGCAGAGGGTTCCACATGACTTGGCTCAACGGCAGGTTGAGGACCAGACACATTAATATCACCCTTTAAAAGAGTCGTTTCAACAAGTTTCATGTCTGTGTTAGACACTATTGGACAGTCGTGAAACTCAGATGAAGGAGGAATCTCCAAAGAAGAATCAGGGTTAGCAGATGTCACACCCCCAAACCAGAATGGCGGAAACATTCGGGGATGGATGACTTCACGTAGTATCATAACAGTTGAATATTTGTAAAGAAAGTAAACACAACCATCATAAATATAATTTAAAAGTTACATTGTTGCATGTGATACATGTCTCAAAAAAATATTACAATATGATGATTTAATAAGTTTTGAAAACTGACGCCTTAGCGTCCCTTCTCCAAAAGCTGATGTTTTACCTATATTACTGAATCCCTGAGAAATACAAGTAGTTTTGAAAAATGTCAACAATTAAGTTGGTGAGTTCATAAGCGTTTTTGTACTAGAATTGTATGTCTTTCTGTATAAAATACCTGAGCTTGTTTCTAGAAAATCCAATATTTTCCATGTATGTGAGGTAGCTTGAAAAGTTCCAAAGACTGAAATGCATGAGAAATTGTCATACCTAAAATAGTGTAAGTAGGTTTATATATATATATATATATATATATATATATATATATATATATATATATATATATATATATATATATATATATATATATATATAATCATTAATGCATTTGATAGCCCCGTAAATCAAAATGTTTTGATACTCCATGTGAGTTTTATAACCATGCTATTGACTCAGACTGCCTGTAACAACATTCTTCAGGCGTTGAAATGTTATGACATTTGTCACCCCAGACCTGCCGGTCTAACTGTAGCTAACAGTTTAGGTGCGGGATTGTCAATCCCGTATAGATCTATACACAAGTATCACGCTCTCCCTACAAGAGATTATGGTTTATAATACATGACTTGAAATACGTACTGGAAAGTACGGTGAAGCCAAATGTCTCACAAAATTTAGTATCAATAGATTTACGAAATGAAAAGTCCATTTTCCTTGTAAGTGTAAGTATTTCCTCTTTATAGTGTTTACAGTATGTAAAATGTCACGAATAACTCGTAAACTATACCTATTATAGTTTTTCGAAAATGTGTTCCATTAAGATGATAAAACTTGGTGTATTACTAACTTCGCATGTAAAGTGTGACATTGGTAGTAATATTATTTAACATTTATAAACAAAAAACGTAGATGAAGCATCTGAAATCCTAAGTAACGTTTTATATTTTCACATAAGTTTTTCTCGTGTTTCACTTGTATTCCTCCCCCCCCCCCCTAAAGTATAGTAAAAACGTGAAAATAAAGGGGTATGAACTCACCTGGAAAGTGTGATGATTTGAAGGAAACGAGATTTTTCTCGGGAAGCACTTCGACCGGAAAGTGGTAAATTTTTCGGGAATCTCGGAGCTTCGGACCTTCGTCGGGACTTGGATACGTAACCGGGGCGTCGGGGTAGTCTCGAGGGGCTCGGAAGTGAAAAAGTGGGAGAGAAATGGTGTGAATTAGCAAATGGAGCCGGCACCCTCGCATCTTTATTTATAGTGGTGGAGGCAGCCTCGTACGCTGGGCGTACTCCGAAGTACGCGGGGCGTACCTCGTCCGCAGCTCGTACGCTGGGCGTACCCTCGTACGCGGGGCGTACGTCAGCGATGACGTCATCATCGGTCGATGATCTTCGTATGGGACGGGAGTAGAGTAGCATAGGGGAGACGTGGCCGATCCGAGGCCTTGCATGGACGTACATCCGAAGTAAGCGGGGTGTAACCCTTCGGATAAGCCTCGAAGTGTGTTCCCAAATCTTCTAAAATGCGTAACTTTCGCATACGAGCTCCGTTTTTGACGTTCTTTATATCCACGCATAGGTGAGATTATAATCTACAACTTTCGGTTAGACTCCGTCGGCAAATCTTGACTTTATTTTTTATTATAAAATTTTTAATAGGCCGGGGCAGGATAAATCTGTTAAAAATTCATAACTTCTTCATCTGATGTCCGTTTTCGTCTGTCTTTTTACCGTTGTACTACTATTATCGAGATCTTTAATTCTCGTTTAGTTTGCGTCGGCTAAAAATCGTTCGATCTTTATTTCGAATTTTTAGCTGTCTACTGCTGTTCTGAAACTTAGAAAATCATAACTTCCTCATACGAAGTCAGATTTGGACGTTCTTTTTATGTACGCTCACGGTTTGTTATTATATACGACTTTCGTTTAGATACTTAAAGCTAAAAATTATTTTATTGAAATTTCACTTTTTACGCTTAACAGTGTTTTACCGGTTTTGTCGCGGATTTTCGATTGGTCATAACTTCTTCGTTATAACTCGGATTTGAGTGTTCTTTATATTTCTGAAAACCTTGACACGATATCCAACATTTTATGTATACCAATTGAGAGTTTAGAACATTTCATTTTTGACGCTATTTTTATTGATTTCAAAAATAGATTTTAATATTTGAACATTACATTGACTTGGAATATCGGGTTGTCACAGCAGAGTCAGGATCAATGGGATCGGAGTTCAACTGCTCGGATAGGCTACTCAGACTACAATTCTTTGCTTTGTGAGTGGTCCGTTTGCACTTAGGGGGTGATAGCTCAGTTACACTCTTCGATGGAATATCCCCAATCCTTTTCTTGGAAGCCAAAGTTGACCTGGTAGACACAAATGGTGGTTTCCCGGAATCTCGTTCTGCTTTAACTACTTTGGTGACTTATATCGATTTCATAGGTCTTGCAGTCTCCGATCGAGACAAATTTATAGACGAGTCCATGCTAGATTCTGATTTAGATGGGGAATCCGACACTACCATCTCTTCCATCACCATGGCAGACCCTACCAATCACTTCCATAATAATTGATCAAGAAAAGTTACCTCTTGCCCTCCCAGAGTCTCGACAGGATTTTTACCTAATTTATCCCAATGTGGGTTCATACCGTCCATCCCCACTACAACCTCCTTCGGATCAGACCATTTCACGTAATTCTCACTCAAACGATCAACAAGAACATGTTCTTCGGTAGATAGTTCGGGAACAGGATCAACAACCCTGTCAACAGTTGCACCAAACACCATAGGTTCGGAGAAGACAAAAACGTGTACAAAGAAAAATTCCTCCTTCCAGTACTTGATGGAGGTTGGAAGACCATCGCAAAGCTCCATAAAACCATGATGGAGGGAAAGGAATACCCAGTCGCTGTTGGACAAAGGAAGATAGAAATATCAAGATATGGTTATGGAATGAGCGACATCTAGGGCAATACATAGTAGAGCGAAACAAAGCACTTAGCAAAACCCATTCTGAGTAATTTCGGAGATATGCAGACCATAATACTCGAGAACTATCTCTAGTAAATCCAGTGTTGCAAAAATCGGTCTAGGCGGCCGATTAATCGGCGCCTAAACGCTTGGCGGTCTCCAACCGCCTACGAATAGGTGTTAGAGGGTTAGCTAATCGCTTTTGGTCAATATCGGTCAAAGTCGGTCCAATTCGGTCCTAATCGGACTAAATCGGACCAACTCGGACACCAAATCAAACCAAATCGGCTCGGCTAACTCTAAAGAACCCACCAGCTCAAAGGAGCCGGCTAGCCCAAAGCTTAGTTGGTTTTAATTCTCAATGGAGCTAGCTTCCCTTTTTGTAGAATATGTTTTTCCTTTATCTATTATCCCACCAGCGATGTGGGATGAACTTTTAATTGTTTCATATCTCTTCTTTGCATCTCTTTCTTCCCCACTTTGTATCTTGTTCTTCCCAACCTTTCTCTCTCGGTCGAACAACCTCTGCTCAACTGTTGGATATATACAGATGCAACCCACCGCCGAGCTACCTTTAATTCTTTTATCACTTTCTTTCAACAATTTGAGTGGTGAAATCCGTTCTGAAATTTGGGATATGGAGAAATTAGAAGTGATTGATCTTGAAGGTAATTCGATTCACGACAATTAGAAGTAATTGATCTTGAAGGTAACTCGATTTGTGATTTTGTTTTCTGCGAGATCGAATGCTGCAATTAGGACGAGGTTTGCTTTCTGGTTTGATCTGTTATTCCGATTCACCTTAATTCAAACTCACTTGATTGAAATCGTTAGCTAACCCTGTATGAAATTGTTTGTTCTTTCTTCATTTGCTTTCTAAAATCGTTGTTAATTTGCTTTCTAAAATTGTTTGTTCTTTCATCTTTTTCTAGTTCAAGGTTTGTGTCTCGGTTGTAACAGGTAGGGCCGAAGTGGTGGTGATGTTTGGTTGGAATGAAAACGAAGAAGAAGCAACTACGACATCTGTAACATTAGGTAAGTAGTGGTTTTGTGTATGAAAAAAATTGTATCTACATGATATATTTAATTGTTTTGTGTATGAAACCATCTGCCCACCAAGTGTTCGATCAATTGTCTGAGTGAATGCTGATAAGGTGCGACAACTGTGTAGTGGATAACTTCTTGTTAGAATTTTCAAGACACATTAAAATCTCTACACAACAAGGTTCGTTCCAAGTAATTCACATCAAAGTTTCCAACATAGAATTTCAAATAAAAGTTTTTTTTAAATATTATCACACATTTTACAGGGACAACTTGTTGGCTTTGTTGTTGATGAAGCACATTGTGTCAGGTATAGCAATGTCCGATTCTACTTAGTCTTATAAATCTACACTATGATATGTAAACATACATACTCACTATTGTTTATTCAGCAATTGGGGACATGATTTTCGTCCAGATTACAAAGTGTTGGGGTGACTAAAGCAGAATTTTCCAAATGTTCCTGTGATGGCATTACCTGCTACTAAAACAGCCTCCAAAGTTCAGATCGATTCAAAAACTCACTAAAAGTTGGTTATTTAGATGTATTAAGTGATTGAGAAAAACAATGTAGTAGTTGGTTATTTAGATGTGATGTATTAAGAATCAAAGGGGTTTTGTAATCATGTTTTCATGTTATAATGTTCTATTTATTAAATTTTTAATAATTTTTTTAATTGATATGGTTATATTTATTAATGTTATATTTAATGTTATATTTAGTGTTATATTATTAGGATTAATGTTATATTTATTTATTTTTTAATAATTAATGGTCCCCGATTAATCCCCGCCTAACCGATTAATCCCTTGACCCCAGTCCACCGCCGGGCCTACGTTGAGCGTTTTCTGCAACCTTGAGTAAATCAAAGGCAGGAAGTCGCAAGCCAAATTTGAATAAAATCATATACACACCAACGATATCCTTGGGGGCATCAGTTTTGTGTCATCGGCCTCCGGAAGGCGACGATGGAATTTGGGATAGATTTCATACTTCCTCATGATGATGGCCATGCTTCTAAAAGAAAAAGTAACCAAAAAGACAGCTATAGAAGTAATCATGAGAGCTAGAAAACCCTCAGGCTATCACGTCAAAATTCAATTCAGGAGGTTTCGCCCTTATCCGGTTGTAACGGATACGACATTAATGCTATTAGAGTTTGAATTTCTATCTCTACGAGTAGATAGCAATATAAATTGGGGGGCTTAATAGGGTATAACATAAACAGGATATGTATACCTCTAAACATATCGAACCATAAAACATACCGAACCAATATATATACCAAACTGGTGTATATATACCGAACTCACATAAGTACCATGAAGAAAGAAAACTAACAACTGAAGTACAATATGACATCACAACAGTATCAACAGTACATGGGAACTCTAAGCATACAGCCTGTGTAAGGAAGTGCGATTGATGGGTTCTCAAACCAACTAAGAACAGCTGGCCAACGGTATACAAGTACAGCAACATGTACCTTCGGGTATACGGTAATAAACGCGATGAGACGGCCATACAGTTCGGGCTAAGGGAGGGTCGAAACTTTCTTACCTTCAATGATAAATAGGTAATCAAGCACAATCTGATGAGGTACGCATATAACACCTTTTACATACTCTAAATCAATTCCATAACTATCGTTACAATTTCCTTTCGAAGTCTGCACTGAATTTATCATTGGAGCATTGGCCCGGGATACAATCCCGGTCAATCAGCTTACGAGTTGTTTGTATTCTCCAGGTTAATTGACACAATTAAGTGAGTGTAACTAGAGTAATCAATGGAAGATGGACCCAGCGGTGCATCACTTTACAGAAGGCTTTCTCTTATTTAATAAGTCATAAAAATCAGTACTTTATAGACATGCATGTCCAATGCAGATCTTGAACTCCAACTAGGTCAAAATGGAAAAAAAAAAGGTCAAAACCTCATGCAAGGATTCAAAAATCATTTATTCTTCATATCCAAGACATATAATCACAAGAGGACCTCCATAATCCATAAAGTTGACAAGTTTATGGATTCTAACCATACCAACCAAACATGAAGAATAAGGCAAGGAAACCTAGATCTAGAAACATGAAGCGTAAAGGTTGGATCTTGAAGACTCACAAAGGTCCAGAGTGTGTATGAGAAGATGGTGATGAGGCTTGAAAGTTGGATCTAGGCACCAAAAACTCTTTCTTCTTCTTTAAGACACAAAAAAACACACCAAGAGCTTACAAATGTCAAAAGGAGGCTAGGGTTTACTTGAGGGAGTGAAATGAAGATTATGGAGGTTGAGGGTGTGGAAAACCTATCCCTCACTTTCCTTAAATAGGGGCACAAACCCCAGAATTAGGGTTTAGCATAAAATGCCTGCCACGCCATGGCTAATATATTGCCACGCTGTGGCGCCCAATTACGATGCGCGATTTCATCAGCTAATGCCACGTTGTGGGGGATACATCACCACGTTGTGGCCCTAAAAATATCTTTCTCTAAATTTGAATACCATAACAATCAAAGAAGAATATACCTGAAACTTGGTGTTACGATTCTCCCCCTCTTGAACTAGATTTCTTGCTCGAAATCCTCAGCTGCAAATAGATATGGGTGGTGCTCGCGCATCCTCGAATCGGGCACCCAAGTCCACTCAAAACCCTTCCGATGTTGCCACTGAACCTTGAATAAGGATACCACCTTTTTGCACAAGGCTTTCGTCTTCCTATCTAGAATAGCCACCGGTCTCTCCGCATAATTCAGGCACTCATCGACCTGAATGTCATCTAACGGAACCATCGCCGTATCATACACCAAGCGCTTCCGAAGCTAAGGATCATGGAAGTTTCTATGAATCTGGCTAAGATCCTTAGACAGGTCCAACCGGTAGGTCACCTTGCCCACCCTGGCTACCACTCGAATAGGTCTGATAAATCGGGGGGCCAACTTGCCCCGCTTCCTGAAGCGTATAACACCCTTCCAGGGCGATACCTTCAGCAGAACCATATCCCCAACCTAAAACTCCAACTCGAACCATCGTCTATCAGCATAAATCTTTTGTCGGCCCTGTGATGTCTGTAACCTATGCCTGATCTACTGAATAATCTTTGTCGTCTTGAGTACCCCCTCTCTCCTCCCCATGACCATATGGACGACCTCTCCCCCAACAAATTGGAGTACGACATTTCCTCCTATGTAGAAGCTCATACGGAGGTGCACCAATGTGGGAATGATAGTTGTTGTATGAAAACTCAACTAGAGGGGGTAGGAGTCCTAACTCCCACCAAAATCAATGACACAATCCCTCAACATATCCTCGAGCATTTGAATAGTCTGCTCACTCTGACCATCTGTCTAAGGGTGATAAGCAATGTTGAAGTTTAATCTCCTACCTAACTCCTCCTGAAACCTATGCCAAAACCAAAAAGTGAATCGTATATCACGATCAAATATGATAGAAACCGGTACACCGTGGCGAGCAACGATCTCTCACACATACATATCGGCTAATTTCTTGGCCAAAAAACTCTCCCGAATGGAAAGAAACTGGGGACTCTTAGTCAGGCAATCAACAATAACCAATATGGCATCAAATACCTTGGCCATCCTTAACAACTTGGTGATGAAATCCATGGTAATCTGCTACTATTTCCACATGGGAACCTCAAAGGGCTGCAACTTGTTGTGCGGTCTCTGGTGCTCTGATTTGACCATCAAACAGGTCAAACATCTCTCCACATACCAGGTTATCTCTCTCTTCATGCAAGGCCACCAGTAGCTAAGTCTCAAGTCTCGATACATCTTCATGGCTCCAGGGTGAATCGAGAACCTGGACTTATGTGCCTCCTCTAACAATGTCTGCTAGATCCTACCAGAAACTAGGACCCAAACCCACTAATATTGGGTCATAATTTCTAGACTATCGGTGATAAATCTTCCAACATGGCCCCTGATCTTCTCCTTCTTCTAATTCTCCCTCCTAATTCCATCGTCCTGAGCTTCCCAGATCAAGTCCAAAAGCAGTTAACTGATGGTCATCCTCAAACATAATCCTCAAATAGGAGCACTAGCCACATTGCGGCTCAAAGCATCGACGACCACATTGGCCTTCATTGGATGATAAAGAATCTAACAGTCATAATCCTTGACCACGCCAAACCACCAATGCTGCCTCATGTTCAGATTTAGCATATCCATAAGATATCTCAGACTATTTTGATTCATGTATATGGTACAATGGAACCCATAGAGATAGTGTCACCAAATCTTGAGGACATACACCACTGCCCCCAATTCCAAATTGTGTGTCGGATTCCTAACCTCATGAGGCTTTAGCTGCTTGGAAGCATACGCGATGACCCTACCCCGCTGCATGAGTACTGCCCCCGAACATGAGATTGAAGCATCACAAAATACCACAAATCCTCAATACCCTCTGGAAGGGTTAATACTGGGGCCTCACATAATCTCTGTCTCAAAGTCTTGAATGCAGTGTGTTGCTCAGGCCCCCAGCAAAAATCCAAACTCTTCTTCGTCAAACGAGTAAGAGGAACTACAATCTTGGAGAAATCCTAGATGAAAATCTAATAATAACCCGCCAATCCGAGAAAACCCGTGATCTCAGATGGAAACTTCAGAACCTCCTGCCACATAACTGTTGGGTTATGAGCATTCTAACACTCCTAAGTGTACATGCAACCCTAAATACCTTGGATCTATGTTTTCTCTATTATACATACAATTATGAACATCCAAGGTATTATCCTAATCTAGCATACAAAATAATAAATATAACAAGATAGAATACATACCTCTTTGATGTAGAATGTCTTCATGAAGCTTGAGTGCCTAGTGCCCCAAGTGTGACACCTCAAATGGTTCACACAACAACAAATACACTTGGAATAACTTGAGAGAAACTTGAACACTCCTTGAAATCGTCTAGCCCTCATATTCACACATTAGTGCATGATTTCTTGAGCCATGGGATTCTTTTATATGGTGGCTATTAGGGTTACACCATGTAACTCATAACTTTACCCATTCCTTATGCTCCATGGATTTTAACCTCCATGGAGTATCCATGGGTCACCCCATGGACTTAGTCCAACATAAGGAATCTTGGATCACAAGCCCACATATATAAGAATGAATGATTTACACAATCAACCCATATATTTAATTAGTCTCCTTTTGATCACTTAATTAATTCCAAATTAATTCTTGATCAATACTAATTAAATAAACTTATTAATATATTAGAACTTATAATATATTAACCAACCTTAAGTGTTATTTCTCTCCTTATAGTCTATCCAAATGCATGATGCCATGCAACCCAAATGGACCATGTCGGGTCGGGTCAAGTCTTACCAATTATAGTTATGGACTTAGACATTAATCCAACAGTCTCCCACTTGGATAAGTCTAAAACTATTATTGCGTATGACTTCAGGAACCGATCAGCAATCGTAGCTCTCAAAAGCTTCTGTCGAACTCTGACCTTGTCGATGAACTCTGACCTTTGTCAATGACTTGTCCATTAGATAAGGGATCATATATTCCTCCATTCTAGATATCATATGGACTGAGACATGGATTATCAATCATTCTCTCTGTCCATTTGTTGTTTCCCGATTTCCGATTCATGATGACTGACTGATTGAACAAATCAAATCAGTCTTGGCTTGCAAGCACTCACATGTATCATCTTTAAATCATCGAGGGGCCCACAGATATCGCTTTTATCCCGAAGGTAAAAGGAATGGATAAACTTTGACTCATATGGCCTGTTCTACTACTTGTTGAATCATACACAAAGGCACGTTTTATAACATCGAGTTACCAATGCGTTTTCGTGCAATCAGTGTATAACCAACTCATAGTAACAACTCATATCTCTAGGTTTGAAGAATATAAGATATTATCGTCTCATGATCACTCGTGATAAAATCCATGAAGTGATTCAAATGAGCGCGGGTTGAATCCAATACTCAGAACTTATGAGCACTCATGATTGTTGTAGCACCACTTTGTCCACCAACTTGGACCTCTACAAACCAACCCATGACAGTCTTGATTCATATCTACTTCCAACATATGACCGACTGTGGATGGTTTGAATAACTTAATCATTCAGGAAGAGCGACTTAGTTATTCTGGAAGTCAAAACATGCAAAGTGAAACACAAGAATAAATGAATCAAATATGGTATCAAACCCTATGAATATAAATAAACACTTTTATTTATCACCATACTCATTACTCATTATTCATTGTTTCGGTTTTATCAACTTTATACTTGAATTTAAAACAATAGTTGTCCCATGCTCCAAGCATGTGCACTATGTTTTCTAAACACTAGTCATGCCATACACCAAGTATGCATACTATGTTTGTATATGATCTTTACTTTGTAAAATAGATCAATTGAACATCACTCCAATTATCCTCTTTTCACAGTCCCAAATCCTTACTGCAAATGCAAGAATTCCAAATTCATGCCATTTACTGAAATCTGTTAGATTCTAAACTTATATGCATTGATCCTCTTAATGATTATGCACGAAGTCAGAAAGACTTGACAACAATCATTACAGAGCATTCCAAAGGAGATCAGCTCCTTGGAAACATCCTTCTTTCATTAAGTTTCCTAATCTTACACAGATTGAATAATTTCTAACTTTGAAACATTTCCATATTCCATTTTTGACTATCACTTCTGAACAAGAGTTGCCTCCTTACAGATTATGTCAATATGGTCCTTCTAGAATTAACATTATACTTCCAACTGTCCTTGAGCAACCAATCTTTGGTAAACCTTAGATTTTCCTCGACAATTGCTTAATCATTTTAGTCATATCCAATTCTATACCTTTTCCCTTCATAATGCCCCAGGCATTTGGAAAATTTTAGAAAGGATGAATATAGCACATGTAATCGATCCTATATCCGAAGCATATGGGACACGATTCATGATGTCTCACATAAAGACTAAACCAGTCTTTTGCTATAATATTTCCATTTCAATTTGCCAAGTTCTCAAAATTCAGATTATGAAAAGGGATGCCGTAATCATAATCGAATTTTAGAACGCAAATAATGGACCCATATATAGAATTTCCTTATGTTGAGCCATTCCAACATGAAATTCATATATATATCCTTGATTAAATACGATTAAAATCTCAATCTAACCTTTTAGAATTGAAATGAAGTATAATTTCCTCTCCCTTAATTATAGCAAAACAACTTTTTCAACCCCTGCAACCTCACGAATTGAAACTTTTGTTTTCTATAATTAACATTGCTAACTTGCAACCTTTGTCATAATTATCATGCTCCCACTAACATGATGATTATTAGCATAACACTTATGCTCCCACTAGCTTTGACATGTACTCAGAAATCAGCTGACTTTCTTACCAAAGTTCAGATTTCTGATACTAGATTGTTTTGATAAAACTTTATCAAAATCATACACCTCTCTTAGATAGCTCACATGTGTGTCTAAACAATTTTAGAACTATGAAAAGGGATGCCGTAATCATAGTCTCAATTGTTTAGACCTTTGCCACTTCTCACAAGTCCATGTTAGTGTGCCGGTAAACCACACACGCTCCACTAACGACTTTGAGAATGCAAATATCACAATTGCTATCTAGCTAAAATCTACTTAGTGAAAGTGTTTCCTCACCATCATTTTCATGAATCGGAGAGAAACCTTATGACACTTATATTTAATAGTGTATGTGTTCTTATCCACGTGAATTTGTCAAAACCATAATCACAAGACAAGGTTAGTGACAAATCCAAACTCATATTGATTAAACTTGTGCAATCTTAAATTCTTGCCATTTGGCAGCTCAGGTGCCTGCCATTGCTTCCAAGTAGTTGTGCAACCAATTGAGAACTCTCAGAACTCCTATGCAAAGCCAACTTGAATAGGCACAAAAATTTCAACACGATAGGTTATAAACCTCAAGTTGTGTGCTAGTGAAGGACTTTAGGTTTTATTCTTGATTAAGTCTTGAAACTTTCAAGAGCTTTAAGACTCCCACTGTCCTCTTGACATATAAGACTCCCTTGTCAAATATTCAAGAGATAGTGCGGATTCTTTATCAAGACTAACACTTTACACAATTGGCCTAAGTTGGTCTCTGTTTTATCCAAAACATCACAACTTACCAATTTCAAATGTACAAGAGTAGATAACCTTTTACTCTTACATTTGACTAGTGTTAACAAACCCTCTTTAAGATATGTCACTCAAGTTACAATCTTGGAGTATGACTCTAAGAATTGTTTTGGAACGAAGTATGACTCATCTTTTTTATTTAACCATTTCAACATTTCATGACTCCTCTTCTTGACTTTAGAGGACCAATTGTGATATGGTATCTTAATCATTAAGATGATCATAAACATGATACTAAAGTACTCTCCCATCTTTTCAGATTTGAGAAACTTTTATCTTTCTGCCATACTTTGATTCTTCTTATTCGTTCTGTCTCACATTGAAACTTCTCCAATGCTACAGACTTATACTTAAACTTATAAGTATAACCATATTTACTGAACTTAAGTAAATCATGACGAATAGTCTTCTTGATCTTTTGTGGTGGACTTGACCAGCGCACAAGAATGTGTACTCAATCCCTTAGTCCTTTCCTTATTCACATAAGGAATTAGTCTTAATTTTCCAAGCTGAAAGTTCTCATTCATCATACTATACAACTTGCATGATTCCAAGTTTCGGTCCAATTGAACCTTGGGTGATGAGAATCTTTCCTTATTTGGTAATATTAGACACTACCACAACCGAAAGAATCAAATCCATTTTTCCAATATTGCTATCAATGGAATCTTATAAGCAACAACTTTTCACAAATGCCATTGTAAGGATACTTAAAATAAATAAAATCAAAACCTTTTTCTTTTATTTTTAAAACTTTGCGGAAAAACTTATCCTTACAATCCATATGAAAACCTTGTTTTTATCTATTCCTAAGCAATATAAATATCATAACTCTTAAGTAACAACCCAAAATTCTGATCACCGAACCATGCGATTGAAATCCATCTTCGCGATCAGAATCAGCATGTACTTAATAGAGTTAGACAATGGACTTTACCTGAAGTAGAGCCAAACTTATTGACTTTAACATCCTTAGGTAAATTTAGCAGCTTCGTAACCAATGCCCCTTCCTTTGGTAATAGTTACCTATGGACCCTTGATAATGGGACTATCTCAGACTTCGCCTCTCTCTTTACCATTGGGTCAACCGAGTTGACTATGGCCCATCCCTTTCCATTGGGAAGAGAGCTTTACTGGATATACAATGTCATCATTGTCAATGTCCATAGCGTTTTAGGAAGTTGATCTTAGCAAATAGATAAGATCATTAAGGGTCTTGTCTTAGTCTGTTTCATAGGATTCCCAAAAGAACTCACTATGTGACTTAGAAAGTAGTTGAGCCACCAACTTTCTCAAGACTTTGACACCCAACTCTCCCGGCTTGTCAATATGTGAGTACATCTCCAAGATGTGATCACACCTAGACCTTGCCTTGCCAATAGGGCTTGAGTGACCTTAAACTTTTTAGGAACTTGTGGGTTAGGGAGAATAATTGGAGGAGGTGAAAGAAGTATGATATCCATGGGACATCATCTTCATTTAGGAAAGCTTGTTTCAAGAGATTTGGGAAGATCATAAATGTCTAGACCAGACATGTTTTTGGGAGATATTCAAGATAGTTGATTTAAAGTCCTTAATATGACACCCAATATGAAATATTAAGGCTAGGACCCAACAAACTATTTTATAACTTAGAAGAGGGATGCCGTAATCCAAGCTATAAAATATTTGAAGGTAGGTGAATGACGATTCACCAATTTCCACCATGAAAAACGAAATAATTTATTAGGTTTTAATTGGATTTGGAAGTCCTAGATCTTTGAGATTCATTGAACTGTTCAAAGGCATGTTTCAATCTCGAGTGTGCCCTTCAGGTTTTGTGACTGGGATGCCGAGGATCACAAAACAAGGTGTGAATAACCATGCAAATATACTTGGTACCCTTAATATTTACCCCTTAATCAGTGTGCCGGTTAACCACACACGCTCCACCGATACTATGATAAATATTAAGTTACCCTTTCCCTACCTTGTTAAGTCCAGGTTAGTGTGCCGGTTAACCACACACGCTCCACTAACGACTTAAGCAAAGTGCAAAGTGTAATTTCATGGGTTAGCACAAAATTCACATTTTCCTAAGTAACTAAGATTGGGTATTAATAAGAGTTTAGTTACTTAGTATTTATCATTAATACTTTTAATGAAAGGAGAATTATAGTCCTTATCCTACCCGTTCGGCTAACGACCCTCCACCAGTCAAGGAAGCGGTGGGTGAGAGTGGACACCCATTAAACTGCCATTTTATAGGCAGTAACCTTATACCCCCTTATAGACCGGCTTCGTGAATGAGGCCTACTAACGGTAAGACTGACTTTACTCTTATACATATATATAAATATTATTAACTTATAATATTATAAAGTATAAGGGTTGAATTTGAACTTTTAAAATTCTAAGGGCTAACTTGGAATTAAAGTATTCATAAGTGAAAATTTTTCAAATTCCAAAACTTGAGGGCAAGTTTTGAAACTATTCAAAACTAATTAATTCCGTAACTTATGAGTTTAAAGTAGTTTTAATTAAAAAAAAAAAAAAAAAACTCTTCATGTTCCATAACTTGAGGACAAGTTATGGAAGACTTTAAACTAATTAATAAAAAAAATAACTTTTTTTTATTGTAACTTATGGAACTAATTAAGGTTACACTTTTTTTTAATTTAATGAAGAGACTTTTGAACCTCCATAACTTGAGGACAAGTTATGGAGTCATAAAACCATTTAATTAGAACTAGACTCTTCATTTTGTAACCTTTGCCAACTTTTATGAGTTTTATGATTCTTAAATATGACTTTTCATATAACTTGAGGACAAGTTACAAAAACACACTTTGGAATCAACTCTTAGATTAAAATGGATTGAAAACAACTATTTCACACAACAACAAATACAATTGGAATAACTTGAGAGAAACTTGAACACTCCTTGAAATCGTCTAGCCCTCATATTCACACATTAGTGCACGATTTCTTGAGCCATGGGATTCTTTTATATGGTGGCTATTAGGGTTACACCATGTAACTCATAACTTTACCCATTCCTTATGCTCCATGGATTTTAACCTCCATGGAGTATCCATGGGTCACCCCATGGACTTAGTCCAACATAAGGAATCTTGGATCACAAGCCCACATATATAAGAATGAATGATTTACACAATCAACCCATATATTTAATTAGTCTCCTTTTGATCACTTAATTAATTCCAAATTAATTCTTGATCAATACTAATTAAATAACCTTATTAATATATTAGAACTTATAATATATTAACCAACCTTAAGTGTTATTTCTCTCATTATAGTCTATCCAAATGCATGATGCCATGCAACCCAAATGGACCATGTCGGGTCGGGTCAAGTCTTACCAATTATAGTTATGGACTTAGACATTAATCCAACAATAACTTCCTCAATCTTGGCCGGATCGACCAAAATCCCATTTTGATTGACGAGGTATCCCAAGAACTGGACCTCTCACAACCATAACTCACACTTGGAGAACTTAGCATATAGTCTCTCCCTCCTCAGCACTGCAAGTAACTCTGGAAGGTGCTCCTCATGCTACTCCCTGATCTTGGAGTAAACCAGAATATCATCAATGAAAAAACGACTGATCAGTCGAGTATCGGTCTACATACTTGATTTATCAAATCTATAAATGTTGCAGGTGCCTTGGTGAGCCCAAACGGCATCACCACGAACTCATAGTGCCCATAACAAGTTTGGAAAGTGGCCTCCTACACATCCTCTTCTCTGACCCTCATCTGGTGGTATCCCAACCTCAAATCAATCATAGGAAACCAAGTTGCACCCTGAAACTGATCGAACAAATCATCAATCCTAGGAAGTGGGTAACGGTTCTTCACCGTTAACTTGTTCAAATCCCAATAATTTATGCACATTCGGTGAGAACCATCCTTCTTCTTCACAAATAAAATCGGCGTTCCCCAGGTTGAACTGCTCGGTTGAAAAAATTGCTTGCCGAACAGCTCCTGGAGCTGAGAGGACAACTCATGCATCTCTGGTGGTGCGAGACGATATGACGCCTTAGTAATCAGGGCTGTACCAGGGATCAGATCGATCATAAACTCCGCCTGCCTCCTGGGAGGCACACCGGGTAATTCCTCTAGAAAAACATCTGGAAACTCCCTAACCACTAGCACATCTATATCCAGATCGTTCCCCTCAACTTGAGTGTGAACTACATAAGTGAGATAACTTGAACATCATGCTAAAGATATCGTCTAGCCCTAGCAGCCGAACAAAAAGTTGAAACAATCCGGGAACCCTCTCCACAAATGCTTAATTCTCCCCCACTTGGGGTTCGAACCACCACTAGTTACCTATCGCAATCAATCACGGCTCCAAACCTGATCAGCCAATCCATCCCTACGATCACACATACATCCCCCATAGGGATGGGAATTAGGTCAATCGGGTAGGGGACCTTGAATATCTCCAAAGTACAATCGCTAAAAACGCTATAAGTAGAGACCTTGTATTCGTTGGCGATGGAAACTCGCAACGGACACTCCAACTCACCAATGGTCATATTGAAATCCCTACTGAAAGACCGGGATAAAAAAGACTGACTCGCACCCGAGTCAAAAAGCGCAAGAGCAAGCAAGGAATTCACTAAGAAGGTACCTATAAGGAACACAAACATAAGCATACATAAATTTAACTTGACAGAATAATAAATGAATACATACCAGTAACGACAACAGGCACCTCCCTGGGCTTCTCTTTAATAAGATGAAACGCTTGACCCCTGGTCCTCGGGGCCTCAACCCTCCCCCTGGCGACCATCCGTGATACGAAGGGTAGTAGGAGTTGGTGCATGTACTGGTGTAGGAGCGAGCAATAGACAACTGACCTTCACATGGCCAACCAAATCACAGTGATAATAAATCCAACGCTCGCATGACAGAGCCTGCTAACGACAATCCTTCGCATAATGGCCTTCCCTTCCATATTTGTGGCACCCAGTCACTGATCGGCATGCTCCCTCATGCATATTCCCGCACTTGCCACAAGTACGACCCCTTTGGCCTCTAGATCGTGAATCGGAAGGCGTAAACCGCTTCGTTGCTGCCTGATTCGAAACTGGGGTCTGCCTTTTCTCTCCCGCCTGGGTCTCAATATCAATTTCTCTCCTCTATGCGAATGATTGTAGCTCGGAGAGGGAATGGTACTGCTGACTCGACACAAACTCCTGAATCTCAGTCTTGAGCATGGTCAAGTAGCAGGACATCTGAACCTGCTCCAAAGCAGCATACTGGGGGCAGAAAAGAGCTTTTTCAGTAAAAATCTCGGTGATCTCCACCACCAATTATGGCGTATGCTTCAGCGATAGATACACCATATGCCTCTCAACTAATGGAACATATTCATTTCGGAACATCTCCGTAAATTGCTCCCACATCACTTCGGCCTTCTCCGCAGGATAATAATCACTTGTCACCAGCTTCCACCAATCCTCCGGCCCAAGCGTAGAAGGTTCAAGACAAACTTGACCTTCTGGTCCTCCGCGCACAGCCATATGAAGAAACAACCCTCCACATCAAATATCTATCTCATGGAGATGATCGGGTCCTTGACCACGTCGAACTTTTGGGAATTTGGGTTGCTGAAGTATCGGTACTGCATCATCCCTCTCCCCTACAATCCCACGACAACAATGACTGTAGTGGCTACAACATCAGCAACCTCACTGAGGGAAACATAACGCTCATCAAACTGCTCAATCATGGTGGTCTTTACAGATCCAAACATCTCTGGGATCGCTACCTAGACTGCCATAGTCACCTAAGCAGTGATCATCTCATGAATCTCATCATTCGTCAATCCTGGTCTCTACGAGCCATCAACACCTGATCCTAAACCTATCGTGTTCACCATACTGAAAATAAAGCGGAAAACGTCAGAAATCACATATATTCTAACACATTACTACTTGATCAATCATTCCTCATAACTCGTGACTCCCTTGATACGCATAAGGGTCATGTGCTTCGGGCCCATTTCCCTTCCACGCCTACCCGTCTTGTGTCGAATGATCGTCACGAATATCCCCGCCACAAGGCCCAAGAAACTAGAAATACGCATACATCCTATATCCATTATCTCAAGAGTAGCTAACAATTCCTTACTTGTTGACCTACTAACAACCACACTCACACATGAAACTTCCACTAACCCTGCAGTCACCTTGTGTATGCTAATCATACATAACGTTGGATTTGATAGACACTCGAATAATTGATTCTAATCCCACAACCAGACAAGGAACAAGAAATAACGTTAACTCAAATATTCTTAGGCTATAAAATCTTCGTTATGTACAACCATGATGCATACGCTAACCAACTATAGTAATAATATCATTTTATATAACATATCAAGAAATCCCTTAGGCTATCAGGCATTATAAATCAGGAAATTCTATCATGCAATTCCTGAAGATCCCTAACTTATAAACTAGCATGCATTTATAACATAATACCAATACACATAAACCAAGTGTGGGTATTTGGGGGAATAATTTTTTATTGAGCTCCGACCGATTGTACATATCTCATACTGTCCTTTGATTATTTAAAAATTATTTATGAAAAATATTTTGCGGATCCGTAGTTTGAGTATGGAATCACACAAGTGTTCATCCAATTCTCTCAAACTAGGGCTATGATACCAACTTGTAACATTCAAGAAATAATGAAAAAAAATCATTTTTAAAAAGGACATTTTCATAAAACCATAAGATAATCAAACATTATTTTCAAATCAAATCCATAGAAATTAAAGTATCAAATAATCTCTCAAGGCATAGATCAGTGGGATGATGTGTATGATCACGCCTTCGCCTTGCAGTGATCATCTGATGTGACACCCCATTTTCACGGTCTGAAAAGATCTTTTTATCTATGCTTATTTTATAACAAAGTTCATTTATAATAGCGAAATATATCCCATAAAAAGTATTTTCGAATAAATGTTTTTCATTGATTATTATAACTTTGGGATGTCATAATTGATACAATAAACATAAGCATAAACGTATTCATTATTGGCCTTACATTGACTTATTATACTAAAGGCCTAAACTCCTCGAATATCTCAGTGGATTGTACCTCCATACTGTTTCCTGTGATACAAAGAAACTGAGTGGGTCAGGCATAGGGATTTCAATTTCATAATGTTATAATGTATATATATTAAAACTTTTAAGATTACTTCTCATCATTACACAAGTATATCTCATATAAGCAATCTACCCTTATCCCGTCGATCCTCACATATTGACCCTATATGACTTTTCAACATTTATCCAGAGGGATTAATGTGAACAATGAATTGACTATGTTGCTTCAGGACTTCCTTAGCAGTAGAGGATGATCAATGGAGACAACAGAGAAAAGAATGGAATACTCAAACTATCATACCTAATCCATACTCTCGGTCTCGGAACAGGGATTAATGTTTATACATTATCCATACTCTCGGATCAGTGACAAATGACTATACCAAATCCATACTCTCGGACCAAGGATGATTGTTTATGCATAATCTCTACTCTCGGATCAGTGACAAATGACTATACCTAATCCATACTCTCGGACCACGAATGGATGTCACAGTTCTACCCTCCGTGTATATCTCACGCGTATTCTTAAGGATATGCTACCCAATATCTTAATTAAACTTAGGCCTTGTTTGTTATTCTTATCTTAAATATCGCTAAGAATATGATGCTCAACTCCTAATACTTTTTTTTATTATTATTACAAGATAATAATTATATATATCTTAATGCATATAGAACCATATTTGGTTCGCAAATTAAGTGCATTTCTAACACATATTCTAGGCAATAACCATATAGTTCACATACGACTTCCAACAAATAATTAATACTTTAATTAATACTTGTATTAAATCATGTTCATGAAAGGGATTATGCACTCAGTTGACTCGGGTGGGTGACTGGAGAATTCAGCAGCGCTCCGCCTAACACTTTGATCTTTCCTTTGACATGGCCTAAATACGATTTATACTGAGTCTTAGTATAATATTCTTGGCGACTAATGATAGTCTTGATTTCTCACTAATCCCAATGTCAACATGAAGATCTATCAGGTAATGAACACCTAGGTAGGATCATATCGGAGGTAGGGTCTAATTGTTATACAAAGTATACTGTTTAGAAATCCTACTTTAAACACCTCACTAAATCCATCCTAGACATCATCCCCGTAAGTAGATCAATAATTATAATGACTTGGAATTACTGATAAATCTTAATTATATGTTCATAATAACGACTATGACTATAATCAAAAGTTACACATGAATAAAATAAGTGTATCTTAACTTACAGAGTATTTTGATGAAAACCGGGAATTAAAGAAGCATAACTCTGATCTGGGAGCTTCTATTCACCGGCTATCTGACACCGCATGGATCCGATAAGGTAACTGGAAACTCAGGAGTAAAAGAGACTAAAAGTACGAGAGAATTCTAGAGAGATTTTGGAGGAACGGGTGAGAAATGAACTGATTTCGCGAGCATTATGCAGGCCTGAAAAAGGGTGTTTGTCGCGCATAGATTAGGTTCATGCTGCATAACTGGTCGAACAAGGGTGACATGTCATTTTCTACATGGTGTCGTGTGTCACATTCTGGGTGGTGTGGCTGTGCGTGTCACGCATGCTATCTGTGTGCGCGGCTACACACGAAAATTTCCGATTTATTAGAAAATTCATATCTTCTGCATATGAGCTCCGTTTTCGACGAGTTTTATATTCACGTGTAGCTATCGATGAGAACTACAAATTTCATTTAGAATCTATCGGCTTATTTTGACTTTATTTTTAAAGTTATACTTTTAACGGGCTTGGATTGTTAAAGTCCGTTAAAAATTCATAATTCTTTCATATGATATCCGTGCTCGACTGTCTTTATATTGACGGATAGGTATTGAAGAGATCTTTAACTCTCATTTAGATTGTTTTTCTCCTAGCAATCGACCGATTTCAATTTCAGATTCTGATTCGTATACAGCTACGCTGAAATATTAGAAAAATCATAACTTCCTCTCATGAAGTCAGATTTAGTCGTTCTTTATATGCACCGAATCCTTATCACATATACTATAACTTTGGTTAAGATTATTTATTCTCAATAATATTCTGTCAAAAAGTCAATTTTATTGCTAATAATATCTAAAGCGTCTAGCCCTAATTTGCGAGTGTTACAATTATTTCCCCTTAGGACAATTACGTCCCATAATCCTCAAAAAAACAGGGCTTGTATGATGACTTCGCATGTTACATTTCCATCCTAGGTAATAACCGTAACTCTTATATATTTTCAAATGAGTTTTTAACTCTTTATACTTCTCGACTGCTGACGGTGCTCGGCTCTACACCTACTATTCCATCTAAATTCACTCTTCATTGAGGCTCCTGCTCCTTTCTAGAGCCAACCTTACCTAGGATAAGGTCTTTACTTCAACTACTGTAAAGGATCGATGGCTCATGTTCTAATGACCTATCACCGTGTGATGCAATGGCTAGAATCAGATCTCTTTAAGTTAGACTTAACGATGATTGTGATTCTTCTATCGATTGCTTCAATTATCTTTTCCTTAAATCTCCTGACTTACGTATGATGATACACCGATCATGGTTCTCTAAACCAATTAACTTACTTTGCATACTTTTTCTCAAGTCAGATTTGATTCGATATGACCACTAGGGTCGAAATACATTCATCTTCTTAGTCATTACCAAAACGATGGTAACGACAGACATGAACAAAAAGAAATCAATTACTAGTTCCTTGGTAACCTTGTGACTTTCCCTGATCCAAGTGCGAGTCATGTGCTTCCGGTAGTATAAGCCTCTACTACCTTTCACACATACTCATACTCGTCTAGGACTTCTTAAAATCACAAAAATAATTTAACACATACGAATGTCTGCAAACAATCTAGGACTTCTTCCATGCGTATCTTGAACAACAATTCTGCTTCAACTCGGTTGGTGGTGGAAACGCCAGATGATGGGACGACTTCAAGAATTACACCAAACGTTTTATCATCGATATCTTCTGATAGGTATCATTCACTATCGTAAGCCTCCTTATTTCCTCCATTTTATCAGTTTAGCATGGTTCGCATCATTGCCTCAACTTCTGTTAAGACATAAATTTGTGGTTTATACTTTGCTTCTCAAGGCTTTTAGAGTTCTCGGTTTAGGTCCGAAATCACGGTGATTTCGGTGGGCATAATGATGTTTTCAGCTGGGCTGGGCTTTAGTAATTAGGTATTAGTATATAATGTGTTATTTTCAGCCGTGAATAGAGTATGTCGATCAGAGAGGAAGTCATTCAAGTTGTTGATTTCGAGATTTGAGCGAGACAGAGAACCGAGAGACATAGAGAGTCTTATGTACTAGACTATTGATTAATATAGTGTGCATTGAAGATTCAAAATTGTGTTCTTATTTCATATTTACGATTTGTGTCATTCACTTGATTGGGATTCCGCACCAATCTAGTGATTTGGATTGATACCTAGATCGGGGTTTTACAATTGGTATCAGCGCTTGAAAACGGCTTAAAGTTGTTTTGGTATCAATCAGTTTTCAAAACAATCCATAAGTTCTTTGAAGATTTTGGTGTTTTTGAGTTCTTTTTGATGAAAATAATTGTTGTTGTTCTTTGTGTTCATCATTTTCTTAGTGTTCTTCACTAGTTTTGGAGGATATTGCGTTAGAGATCGTTTTTGGTAAATTACCAAATTTGGGATTCATTGGATAAGGAAACACAATCAAAACCTTGAATTCGGTTAGGTTTTAGTGTTCTCGGCGACTAATAACGTTCTCGGTAACAAGATATAGGGTTCTCGGCTTGGAAGAGCTCTCGGCCAAGAAGTATCGTTCTCGGTCAACTATTTTCGGTTAGGCCTTTCGGTCAAAGAGTTGACCTTCAAGGTTCTCGGTCAACAGGGTGTTGACTATTGGTGTTTTCGGTCAAAGAGCAGTTATTTTTTGTTTATGGTCAAGATCAAATTGCACAATTAGATTTTTTTTGGTCAATAAGGAGCTCTTACAACAGTTCAATCACAACTCCAGGTACCAAAGAGGTAAGTAAAACCTCATGCTCTAAATCCTATGAGGATAAAATAAATAATTGAAATGGAAAAACAATTGTAAAACAATTGAAATGGAAATGGAAAAACAATTGAGATAGTTGAATCTATGATAGAAAAACAATTGAAATGGAAAGATAACCAGAAAAATGGCTTAGGGTATCATAGTGTACCACCTCCTTTCAATGATAACTATACTCCGACTTCTGAAACCATAGAGACAGAAAAATTTGTTCAACATGGTCAGCCTACTGTAACTGTTTCAGTTAAGACTGAACAATCCGGCAAAACTGAGAATATTGAGGTGAACGATACTAATGTTTCTACTTCATGTGCAGAGAAAGTAACAGTGCAAGACGGGTGCGAGTAAAAACAAAGATAATTCTAGTTTTGTGGAAAATTCTTCAAAAACTAATATTTTGTTTTCTGGTGTTTCTAATAATTGTGTGAACCAAGACACTAAGTCTGTTGATTTTGTTTTTTTCAAAAACTTGTGGTGATGTTAATTTAAATTTAAATTCTAGTAATCCAACTACTAGTAAATATAAGCCACCAAAACAAGTTAAACAGACTGCTTGCTGTAAGTGTATCTGTGGAAACAATATGAGACAAGGCATGGGCACGCAACCAGGGACGGGCAGCAACAACTTCAACGTGAAGAAACAAACGTGTTTCCAATGTGGAACACCCGGTCACATTTCTAGAAATTGTCCATATCGTTCATATGTTCCCTATTATGAACAAGGTTGGCAGAACGTGCCAAGGGGGAGATTTTCTAAAAGAAATCCTTCGAGGTCACGTTTCACGCAATGGTGATTGGAATGCTAAAAAGGCCAAGAATTAGACTCCAAAGGATAAAAAGGGCATGTCGGACAAGAAGCCTAATTCGAGAGATGGTTCAGCCAAACCGAAATCGGTGAGGTCGAATTCATCTCAAGGATTGTCCTCTAGCTCACACTTGCGATTCAAGCCTAAATCGAAAGGTAGTCCCATCCCAAAGGCAAGTGAAAAAGGTCCCATTCGGTCCAACAAGAAAGTACACAAACCAAATTACCAATGGGTACCCAAAGTCTTTTCTTCCAAATCATCAATTGGTACAAAAAGTCCTACAAATTCTTTGAAATCATTATTTGATAAACAATATATGGTATGGGAAAGAGTATCCCGAGTTAATAGTAATGGTCAACCCAGTTTCATGATGGACTCGGTTCCCAAAACTAATCGCATATTGTGCAGGAACAGCTATGGAGGAATATCATCAGACCTTGGTATGTTGATAGCGGCTGTTCCAGGCACATGACAGGAGACATCTCTTAACTGCACGACATTCAGAACTTTAATTGAGGGTATGTGTCCTTTGCGGGAAGGGGGAAAGAAAAGATTACACAAATGGGGACCGTATTTAACGACGTGATGAATTTTGAATATGTTAACTTCGTTCCGGAATTGAAACACAGCTGAGGCTGAATACGTTGTTGCTTCTGCTTGCTGTTCTCAGGTCATCTGGATGCCACTTCAATTGCTAAATTACAGTTTGAATTTTCTTGATACTCCTAGGTTTTCTTAAAATGATTCGTTTTGAAGACTGACAAAAATTTTTTTTGTATATTTTGTATTTTATTTTTGTTTTCGTTAAATTTGTTCATATATCTTTTTCCCATCTATGCACAAATTTAAGGGGAGAATTAAAACCAAACAAAAATCATAAAATTCAAAATTTCCAAAAAATATGTTTATTTCTCTTTTTATTTCTTTTTCAGAAAAATCAAAAATCCAAAAATATTGTATTTGAGCGTATTTTATTTTTAATTTTATTCGTAGTTATTTTTATTCTTTTTTGTGTGTGCTAAGTTTATTTTATTTTTATTTTTATTTCTAAAATTTCTTTGTCTTGAAACGTGGATAAGCAAGGAGAAGAGACCTGGAAAGAAATTGACGGTCATTACACTTCACACTACTTTCACAAGGAATTGAAGGCATGAAACTGTACAAACTGTCAGTTAGGCAGTTTCTTTATAAGAACTGTCGTATTTAAGGAATTGAAAGTTTGAAACTGTATAGATTGTCAAAATTGGTCTTGTCAGTTATCTTTACCTAAGAACTGTCGTGGCACCAAGGCGATACACCCCACTAGGAAACAAATATCGCTGAACATCCCGCCCATGGTCATGACATTCTCATTCTCATGCAAAACTGCGGAGACTCAAATGTATTCTCGGATACATTCTCTGCAGGTAATGAATTAACGGTATTGGCACTAAGGCGATGCACCTCGCAAGGCACGATTATTGCTGAAAGTCCCGCCAAAGGGCCTTGACCTCGTGTCATGCTAAACAGTGGAAATATGTCCTCGAATACTTTTTTCACAAGATGGTTTTATGAGTTATTCCTAATTAACTATCACTGACACTAGAATGGTACACTCAGCTGAGATTCAGAAACCATTGAACGTCTCGCCAAGGGCCAAGTTAACTTGTTAGCTTGAAAAACTGTATTGAGATATTTGATCGAGGATATGCAGGGGCTAACATCAAAAATAGCCACGAGTAGTTCTCCGATACTCAACAAGCCGCAATACGTTCCTTCGTGTTCACACAGATACTGTGAGTAGTCTCCATCTGAGCCAACGTTGGGTCCTTGAACAACTGTGGTGAGAAGGGTCTTTATGACTCTGTGATCCACAGGGACTTTTAGTCATGGTTACTTTTCAAGATGCATTTGTGATCGTTGAAGAATATTCATTCAAAGGAACAAGAAGTGAGGATTATTTTTCAACACATAACCTTTCAGCCCCAGAAGCAAGGTGAAGTTGTATTTGAAGTTATGTGATGAATTGCATTGAAGCCTCCTCAATCAATTTGTTGCTATCTATGAACCTGCTGAAGTGATCCAAAAGAATCGGTTTCTCTGTAATTATCTCTGAAGTATATCAAAGCTGAAAGTGCTGATTTTCAAGAACCTATACAAGAATCCTCTATACCCAATGTGTGTTCAAAGTCAAATTTTAAAGGAAGTCCAACTATTCAAGATGAGGTCATTCATGTAGAAATTCATATATTCATCTTGAAGTCGTGAAGAAATCGAAGTTAAAAGATGAAAGTCAAGAACAAAGAGAATATTGAAAAGAAAAGAAAGCTATAAACCAAGGGGGAGATTGTTAGGACATAAATTTGTGGTTTATACTTTGCTTCTCAAGGCTTTTAGAGTTCTCGGTTTAGGACCGAAATCACTGTGATCTTGGTGGGCTTAATGATGTTTTCGTTGGGCTGGGATTTACTAATTAGGTATTAGTATATATTGTGTTATTTTCAGCCGTGAATAGAGTAAGTCGATCAGAGAGGAAGTCATTCTAGTTGTTAATTTCGAGATTTGAGAGAGACAGAGAGAACCGAGAGACATAGAGAGTCTTATGTACTATACTATTGATTAATATAGTGTGCATTGAAGATTCAACATTGTGTTCTTATTTCATATTTACGATTTGTTTCATTCACTTGATTGGGATTCCACACCAATCTAGTGATTTGGATTGATAGCTAGATCGGGGTTTTACAACTTCTGCCATTGTGACAGGTTCGGATGCAGGTGCAATGTCCGGTGCACGACCCATCACATGCTTAGGCTTAGGCTGTCGACTTCAGTTGATATTTCCTAGTCCGTTACGACTCTTCACCATGACGTTATTTACACCAAAGCAAGCGTTCGGTGTACCGAGACGAGAATATAGTTAGGGAAGGTTTAAACGAATAATTCCCCTTATCACTCCGAAAAGTTACATGCCAGTTCTAATATTGTAATTAAACATTTAGGAACCTAAAAAAAATAAAATTTCCTAATTCTAGGTTGGCAGCAGACCTTAAATCTAGTCAAGAAATAGCAATTTAGGCAACCTAAAGCATGCTATAAATCGTTTAGCACATAATAGCAAATTAGGCATCTTATCCTAAGGTAAGCTAGTACTTGTGTCAATTCAGGTGTACTACCTAAAATATAATAGACACACATCTCACGATCATCGCTTAACATTCTAATTTTAAGTCAATAAATCCTCTAAATTCCTAGTTCGCATAAACTAATGCTCTGATACCAACTGTGACATCCACATTTTCACTTTCATAAAAGACCTTTTTATTTATGCTGAATTTATAACAGAGTTCGTTTGTAATAGCGAAATATGTCCCATAAAAAGTATTTCCGAAGGACTGTTTTTCATTGATTATTATAACTTTGGGATGTTATAATTGATACAATAAACATAAGCATAAACATATTCATTACTGGCTTTACATTAACTTATTATACTAAAGGCCTAAACTCCTTGAATCTCTCAGTGGATTGTACCTCCATACTGTTTCCTGTGATACAAAGAAACTGGTGAGTACATAGGGATTTCAATCACATAATGTTATAATGTATATATTAAAACTTGTAAGGTTACTTCTCATCATTACGCAAGTATATCTCATATAAGCAACCTACCCTTATCCCGCCGATCCTCACATATTGCCCTTATATGACTTTTTGACATTTATCCAGAGGGATTAATGTGAACAGTAAATTGACTATGCTATTTCGGGACTTCCTTAGAAGTAGTACTCGAGGATCAATGGAGACAACAGAGAAAAGAATGGAATACTCGAATTAACATACTTAATCCATACTCTCAGACCTGGGATGAATGTTTATACATAATCTATACTCTCGGATCAGTTACAAATGACTATACCTAATCCTTACTCTCAGACCAAGGATGATTGTTTATACATAATCCATACTCTCGAATCATTGACAAATGACTATACCTAATCCATACTCTCGGACTAGGAATGAATGTCAGAGTTCTACCCTCCGTGTATATCTCACATGTATTCTTAAGGAAATGCTACCCAATATCTTAATCAAACTTAGGCCTCCATTGTAAGTCTTATCTTAAATCTCTCTAGGACTATGATGCTCAACTCCTAATACTTTTATTATTATTATTACAAAATAATATATATATATATATATATATATATATATATATATCTTAACACATATAGAACCATATCTGGTTCTCAAATCAACTACATTTCTAACACATATTCCAGTCAATAAGCATATAGTTTACATACGACTTCCAACAAATATTTAATACTTTAATTAATACGTGTATTAAATCATGTTCATGAAAGGGACTATCTACTCACTTGAATCGGGCGGGTGACTGGAGAATTCAGCAGCGCTCCTGTAACACCCATAAAAATTGAGCCAAATTAAAACATTTTAATTGATTCAAAAACCATTAAGTTCATACATCTCGTTTTCAAAATAGTTTAAACATCAGAGTATCCCCATAACCATATCATATAAATCATAAAACATGAGGAGCGGTACGATCACGCCTTCGCCTTGCCACGATCTCCTGAAGTACCTGAAACAATACACTGAAACTGTAAGCTCGAAAGCTTAGTGAGTTACCCCCAAAATACCAACCACACATAAACATACTCATAACATATCACTAATAGAACAACCATGCACATCGGGTCTACTGTGTGACTGGTCCGCCCGCACCGGGCCTTCAGTCCACCTGGTCCACCCTCCGAGTCTATCCATGTACATCGAGTCTACAGTGTGATTGGTCCGCCCGCACCGGGCCTTCAATCCACCTGGTCCACTCTCTGAGTCTACAGTATGACTGGTCCGCCCGCACCGGGCCTTCAGTCGGCCTGGTCCACTCTCCGAGCCTCGACACGTCTGGTCCGCCCTCTTGGGGCCTTCAGCCTATCCGGACCGCTCGCTGGGCCTTCGGAATATCCGGTCCGCCCTGGGTATGTTGGCCTACAGCACAAAGCAGGACGCGCCTCAACCCAACCCCCGTCAAAAAACCATGTGCACATAAAACAATTAATCACATAACAAATCCTTAACCAGACTATCAGTCTAACAGATCACATAGCATATCAACATCCTAACCAGGATTCTGACCTAACCGGTCACTAGCATAACATTACCCTATATACCGGGTACCGACCTTAACCAGGTCACTAACATAACATTACCCTATATGCCAGGTACCGACCTTAACCAGGTCACTAACATAACACCATCCTAAGTACCAGGATGCAAATCTAGCAAAGCAATAACATAATAAACAATACCCAGATTTCCATCCGATAAAGGGCCGGCCTTGGTGCCGTAGACCCTGTCGATATAGTGAGGATAACTCACCTGCAATTACCGACTGAAGAGATACGACCAAGCTGCTCCGACCACCGACACGAACTTCACCACAACACCCTACCAAAGAACCAATACCAAAATTACCAAAATACCCTTGGAAGTCAAACTGGTCAACTCTTGGTCAAAGTCAAAGTCCTCAGTCAAATTAACCTTCCTGGTTGACTCTACTCGCCGAGTCAACCCGTTGACTCGTCGAGTCCTTATACTCTCAAAACTATTAGAACACGACTCAACTCGCCGAGTCACCCCAAGACTCGTCGAGTCCAACGATCTCCGAGTCCTATCCTGCTCATCTCACCGAGTCACCTCCCGACTCACTGCTTCGAGGTTTAACCAGCAAAGATTGGGGTTCTGCAACCAGACTCGCCGAGTCCAAGAACAGACTCGCCGAGTCCTAGGCAATCTTCAACAGACTAGCCGAGTTGTTCCTCCAACTCGTCGAGCCCATGCATATCTTCAACAGACTCGCCGAGTCCAAGAACAGACTCGCCGAGTCTCTTCAGTCCTTTATTCATGCAGAGACTTTTCGAGTCATGCAGGGGCTCCAATCCATAGATCCACTCTTCTACAGCCTAACCCTCACATAAAGTTCAAACTTTACGTTAAACCAAGGAGATATAAGCCCAAAACACTCTAGGGCTAGGTTTTATGACAAAGGGGCTTCACCAATAACTCTTAGACAGGAGCTTTATGACATTATGGACCATCACAAGCCTAGATCTGAAGTAGCAACCTCAGATCTAAGCCTCTAACTTGAAATAGCTCTCAATCATACCAAAAATGCCCCAAATCTCAAATGATAATAGATCTAGATACAAAAGAGCCCAAGCAACAGATTAATACCTCCAATATATGATCTAGCTGAAGTAGATCCCGGATCTACACCACTCCTTTGCAGCAAGCCTCTTGATCTTCAAGCCTCTTTCCAAGATTTCCTCCTCCAAAGCTCTATTCTCTCTAATAATGGAGGCTCACTCGATTTTAGGGTTTATGGATCTCAAAAGGGTAGTAAAGAGGCTAAGGGTGGGTTATAATGTTCTTTATATAGGGCACAACCCCCGGGATTAGGGTTTTCTCTCTACAACACCAACTTGTCGAGTCCAAGCCGCCGACTCGGCGAGTTGGCCACTTAAACCGCGATCAATACCGCTCGGACTCGACGAGTAGAATACCTACTCGTCGAGTAGCTTCCTTAATTTACACTTAGCACCCTCCGACTTCTTGCTTCTGAACTTGGGATGTTACAATTCTCCCTCACTTAATTTAGGCTTCGTCCTCGAAGCCTGCGGCAACACAAACTTCCGGATGATACTCCCACAATGCATCCACTGATCTCACACCGACCCAGATTCCTTCAAACACAGTTATCGAATCCCTAAAATCCATCACTTCCCTTGCAGGGTCCTGATCAACTGCTTCAAGCCAGCCACCGGCTTCTTTTCTCTGATGACAACACTCATCAACTAAGTGCCACCTGAAGACACTCCCTTACTTCCGTCTTACGCATTCATTCGCAACCTGCGAAAACTGGATACCACAACACCCACTGAGCTCCGCCAAGACGCTAATCCATCTTCCTTCGCCCAAGATTGCCGATAACCCTGATAACTTGCAACCTGGAACGAATCCTCATGATGGAATACCCCAGATTGGAATACCTCCACATACATAACTCAAGCCTACAACCATACTCGGAACTAAGGACCTTGTCCTTGCGTCACCCTCGAACCCTTCGGTTCAACACAACGGAGTGCAACCCACTCACACTTCCCTATCACGATCTCTAGGTCCTTGACCTCCGACTGTAATATCCTTATACAGTCCTCAGCACCGGTCCAGACTACTCCCGAGTCTGTTAACCTGCCGTCTCACCTTCCTCTGTCCCAATCTCCAATCTGGAACCACTTTCCTCCTCCTCTTCCAAGGAGACTGAAAACATGCCTGCGCATCATCCAACATTGCCACAACCTCAACGGGCATCCAACCCGTATATGCTTCCATATATCTGGTATAATCCCAGTGCTTACTACCAAGCACTTTCGATCATCCATTTACTCCACTGCCTTCCTTTAAGAGGACCCCCACTCCTTCCGGAGCTACATACCTTTCCTTTCCAGGAAGTCTACTCAACAACCCTTACCACACCTATAAGTGCCACTGAGCTAAACTCCACTCTACACTATCCATGTAGAGCAACTGCTATTCTCGAACTCCCATATACTCCGAATCCGATCACATAACTAACAAGGCCCACGCACGGCCTCCAGCCAATTCCATCATCATGATAAATACTTGGGGCTAGACCATATCGATTACTATTGCATAGCGATATATTCACTCATTCTCCGCATACAGATCTACTAACACATACAAAGTCTTTAGCATGACTGGACCGCCTTACCAAGCCTTCAGCCTATCTGGACCACTCTCAGAACCTTCAGCATGTCTGGACCGCCCTCCTGGGCCTTCAGCCTGTCTGGACCGTTCCCCGAGCCTTCGGTCTGACTGGTACGCCTTCCGGCCTTCAGTCTATCCGGACCGCTCAAAACTTTCGTACGTCACCCTGAACCATCCTTCCCAGGAATCTCTCCCATCCAGTCTGTTATAGCCCTCTTGGGGTTCTGAACTCCAGTTCCGTTCCCGGAATCCTTTCTATGGCCTAAACCCAGGCCTCACATCGACCAACTACCTCACCTGAAACCATGGTCTGTTCCCTGTCCCACTTGTCTCTCACTTGCTCCAACCTTACCACACTCTCGACTAATGACACTGTTGAATCCAACCAGCTAACCATCCTTGGATGCATGTTGTTTCACCGGAGAATTTTCCAATTCTCCCCCACTTAGTGCACCGACTACTAACCACCATCGCCTAAAACCGGCATAGCTCAATCGCCCTTACTCCATATATTCCCTCTTATCCATGAACTGACTCCCTCGGGAGTGAGTAAGCTTCACCGAATAACCCTTCCGCCATTGCACACTCGAACTCCAAGGGAGTTCGAATCTCAACTGAACACCTCTCACATCGCAGTCGCTATTCCTAGCAACGAGATCGTATATCCAATATTCCGATCACCTATCCTCTTGGATGCTAACCGACTAAAACCCCTAACTACTAAGATCCTCAATCATACCATGATTCATGCGAAAAAGGTGAACAGATTTACAATACCACATAATCAACAAGATAACCGGATATCAAAATGGAAACATACCCGCAGCTGCATCCGGCTCTGCCCTGACCTCCTCTGCTGTAAGCTGGAAAGCGCGTCCCTGAGCCCTCGGAGGCTCCGCTCCTCCCTGACCTCCACCTGTAATCCTCAAAGTGGCCGGTGCTGGAGCCTGCACCGGTCTTGCAACAAGCTGTGGACAGTTGACCCTCAAGTGTCCAATCTGATGGCAATGGTAACAAATCCTCATATCCTGCACCGGGGCCGACTGATGGCAATCCCTCGCATAATGCCCCTCTTTCCCGCACTTGTGACACGCACCACCGGATCGGCAAACTCCGGCATGACCCTTCCCACACTTCTCACAAGTGTGGCTGCTCTGACCTCCAACCCTAGAGTCAACGGTTTTGGACCGTTTCGGCGCCGGCTGCGACTGCACCGGGGCCTGCCTCTGCTCTCGTAACTGCAACTCCATCTCTAACTCCCGCCGCCTAGCGGCATCCTGCAGCTCTAATAAGGTATCACACCTCTGCGTGGACACAAACTGTCTGATGTCCCTATTGAGCATACTCAGATATCGGGACATCTGAGCCTGCTCCGAAGCAAACTCCGGGCAAAACATCGCCCTCTCAGTGAACATCCTGGTGATCTCCGTCACCGACTCTGAATCCTGCTTCAGCTCCAGGAACTCCTGAGCCAACCTCTCTCTCTCTCTCTCAACCCGTGGAACATAACGAGTGCTGAACATCTCCCGTAACTGATCCCAAGTAACCGCAGCCCGCTGCGCATCCGAATAAGATCCCGTAGACAACCTCCACCAATCCTTCGCCCCGAGCCTCAAAAGGTTCAGAGCACACCTCACCCTCTGATCAGCAGGGCATGAACACGTGAAGAAACATCCCTCCACGTCTGAAAACCATCTCATAGCAACGATCAGATCCTGAACTCCATCGAAAGTAGGGGGCTTCGTATTATCGAAGTCCCGATACTGAAAACCTCGACCGGTTCCTCCCCCTGCCGCGGTTACAGCCGCTGTAGCTGCCGCGGCAGCCGTCTCAGTAAGAGCTGCATAACGATCATCGAAGTACTCCCTCATAGCAGACTTAATAGTCCCAAACAACTCCGGAATCTGACCCCGGACAATCTTGACCACCTCATCGCGGATGATCTCACTGACCCGATCCTCTGTCAACATTGGCCCCTCCTGACCGATAATCTCAGGTGCCACTGGGGCCCCCTGATCACCCTGACCTGATCCCGATCCGGATCCAGTCACAACACGCCTCGTAACCACCATACTGGAAATAGAAGAGGAAAAATATCAGACAATCTGCCTAGATAACCGGGGACCAACTCCCTTCTAAACCCTAGGGGTTGTGACTTCCTTGCTATGCATATGGGTCCTGTGCTTTCAGTAGTACGGGCCCATACTACCTTCCACACCTACCCATATTTGTCTCAAGTATCATCACAACGCCCTAACAATACACACAAATATAGCAAGCGCTCAATCCTCACTCCTAAAGGAAACACGAAGTATCTCATAACTGGCCTCCCGGCCTCACACAACCCACCTATCCATGAAACTTCTGTGACAACCATCAATTTTTGGCCAAGTCAAAGTCAACTAAAGTCAACAAGTCAAACCGGTCAACTCATCTAACCCTTGTATATTAGGGTTTCCATCATGACTCTTATTGTACCTACTCGCAATCTTAATATAAAGTATCACTTAGAGTTTTCACGTGTTCGGAAATTCTAAACCCTAATCAGGCTAAGTGATGAATCTACTCGATAGGACATTATTCCATACCCCTCAAGAGCGTATAACACTCATAACAAGGCTTAACAGAGTGTAAGAAGCTTGCAATGCGAAGCCAAACACTCAAAAAGGTCACAAAAGAAGTCTCTCCCAATCTCTTTCACTCTAGCTCTCCCAAAACTCTCTAAGTATGAGAAATCTCTCCAAGTGTGTGAAATCTCTCCCAAATCTCTCTAAGTATGAGAAATCTCTCCAAGAATGTGAAATATCTCCCAAATCTCTCTCTGTATGAGAAATCTCTCCAAGAATGTGAAATCTCTCCTAAATCTCTCTCTGTATGAGAAATCTCTCCAAGAATGTGAAATCTCTCCCAAATCTCTCTATGTATGAGAAATCTCTCCAAGAATGTGAAATCTCTCCCAAATATCTCTCTGTATGAGAAATCTCTCCAAGAATGTGAAATCTCTCCCAAATCTCTCTCTGTATGAGAAATCTCTCCAAGAATGTCAAATCTCTCCCAAATCTCTCTCAAAACCTCTCTCAACTTTTTATAATCACTCGGGGCATCCCGACCCTCGAATTTGACGAAAACATCTTGAAAACGGAAGTCTACGCGAAAAACAGCCTTAAGGAACCGAAACTCCTCTTAGGAACCGAAACTCCTCTTAGGAGCCGAACCTCTTAGGAGCCGAACCTCTTAGAGCCGAACCTCCTGAGAACTGAAACCCTCTCAACCGAAATGGACCGAGTGCTCTGTCTATTTCGGTCCCCTGACAAATTCCGAACCGAGACTCGCCCCTTCCCACCTTCGGCCCGAGAGGGCTTGACCTTCGGTCCGAGAGGACTTGATCTTCGGTCCGAGAAGCGACCCGTACAGCCGAACCTCTACTCTCGGTTCCTCCTCTACTCTCGGTTCCTTCTCATGCTCTCGGTTCTAGTGGCTAGGACCGAACCTCCGGCCCAGAACTTCGGATTTTGACAGTTTTTACCCGGTTTCCAATATTTTTAGCGTTTTGAGCCCGTTTTTCGAGATTTTAACACGGGATTTTCACCCAAAATCATATTTTAACATATAAAACCCCTTATTTCCTAATTAATCACGTTTTGGGGCATAATCCTTATCCAAGAAGAGTGGGTGGGATATTATTGGTGGAGTGTTGACTTTGCTTTAGTGTATGACACAAGCAACCCCCATGCCCACTCCATGAACCACCCTTGTCCTTCCACCATACCTAGTCACTTCCTTGTACTTTCCATCAATCTCCAGCCATTCCCACGTCCTAAGAGCTGGACAACCCACCCTCTCTCCTCACACTTCCTTCAATCTCTCATTTTTCCTCCAAGGATCACACTCCAAATTCTCTCACCATTCTCTCTCAATTTCGAGACTTCCAAGGCTGATCATCAAGCTTTCTTCCACTCTTGGTAAGTATAATTTATTCTTCTTATGATTATTACACATCCTTCTACTCAAAATCATAGGAATCTTACACAAACATCGTCACCTTCATGTTAGGTTCTCGATTCATCAAGGCATCTTCTAAGTGTTCTTGAGTTGAACACTTCTCTTCTCCAACATCCATCCTCTAAGAACACATAAGGTGAGTTCATACCCCTATCTTTTCATGTTTTTCTTAAGTTTTAAGGGGGGGGGGGAATACAAGTTAAAACACCAAGAACACAACTAAACTCATTTAACAGCCTTCATCAGAAACGTTCAACTCCATTCACGGACTGTTTTGGTCAACTTAAACATTTTAGTTTTCAAAACTGTATTACGTGCAAATATTTCAGGTTCATACCTTTAAAATGACTACTTGCACATCACCATACGATTTTTCTACGATTTATGGTGATTTTTACAAAACTGCCTATCATTTCAGAAACAAATTCGGACCAGTCTGTGAATATGAACATTTAGCACAAGTTAAAGACTTCTAAAAATCATAATAAAAATTATGAATAAACTAGACACATTTTATGAACTCTCAGAATTTACAGATTCAGTTTTCGACTTCGTATGATTTTTCTATGATTTTTCTAAAACAGTGCAGAAAGCTTAAAAACTAGTTAACAGCTTATAACTTTCATAACACTTTGTATTATGTTGAGCAAAGTGTATAACAATAAGTTCTAAATATTGAATGTAATTTCTTGTTATTTTATCATCATAAACTGAAATTTAGTCGTTCATGATAAGATTTTTCATTCATTTCGAACACATATAATAAGCTATAATAAGCATAGTTTATGGATTCATAGCACTAATGTATTTTCATAAAAGAGTTCTTTTTCAGTACAAACGTTTTGGATAAACTATAATAGGTATAGTTTATGTATCATTTACATTTCAAACTCATTTACCAAAGGTTTTCAGCTAAGTTCACGTAAATCTGTTAATGAATAAATTTGTGAGACATTCGCTTCGTGTTACCTTCATGGTAACAAAGTCAAAAGTCCTGTAAATTGTAACCAGAGTCTCTTGTAGGGAGAACGTGATAGTTGTGTATAGATCTATATTGGGTTTGACAAACCCACACCTGAGCTGCATGAAACAGCTAGACCGGCAGGTCTGTGGTGACAAGTGTCATTTAACTTGCGACGCCTGAAGAACGTCGTATTATGAGGCCGTCTGAGTCATAGTATGGTTATAATAACTCACATGTGGTATTAATAAATCATAAGATTTATGGGTTCTTACTTTTAAATTAGCGAGTTATATCGATTTAACTCACAGGAATTACTTTAAGTATGGAAAAATACTTGTTTTCGGTCCTGGGATTTAGGACTACCTAACTTTTATAAGGAAAATATAGGATTTTCTTTGGAACATATTTCTATTAAAACTACATAAAGCTAGAATTGTTAGACTTCAAACGTTTCATTTTGTCATCATAATGTAATTGATTTTGAAACATGTAAACTTATTCCATGGTGTAATATTTTCAATTATATTTATGATGGTTGTATTTACTTTGAGCACTATTATATTCGTTGTTGTGATACTATACATGAAGTCCTCCACCCCCGGACGTTTCCGCCATCCTTGGTTTGGGGGTGTGACAGATTGGTATCAGAGCATTGTTTATAGTGAACTAAGTATATCGAACCACATAAGATATACAAACTATAAATGCATTGGGACTAAGGTCTCTGATTTAACATTTTTCAAATAACTATACTTTTAGAAATAAATAGTTTCTTGTTAAAAGTATACATGCATGCATACATACTAAGGTCAGCATCATTCTAGAACAAAACAAAAGTAATGATTGTTGAATGGCACAAGTAGACTTGGGGATGTATAGTCAGGTCTGGGAATGACATAGCCTGATCAACTATGTCTAACCCAGAAGTGATTAGCATATGCCCGGGAATGGTTGTGTTGTTGCAACAAGTCTAAAAACTTACCAACTCTATCTACAAACAAACATTGAAAGACATAAGTCAAACATTAAAATACTATAGGAGTATTTGGTGATACTATAACCAACTTATGTGAAAACTAAAGACCCCTATTAGTAGGCCTATGATAATTGAGTGCATACGCCAAGGTTATACATAATTAAAGATATTATAGACTCATAATCTATGACTATTGCTCTACTTCCTGTTCCTTGTTTGGTTGTGGACTTAGAGTAGAGTCATTTATTCGAAGGTCTATTCTATCTCGGATTATGTATAACTGGTATGCACTACGTGATTATAGACGTCACTAATAAGGATCACCCCCTATAAGTAATTATAGGATTAGGCGTCTATTAATTATCTCTTCTACCCCTATTCTCGCACGAGCAACATGATGGGTAAACCTTAACGCCCGTACAAAACCCACTTCTACCCACTACCATAACTCCGTCTCAGGAACGTTAGCAGAAACACTAAGAACAGTACAGCAATGTGCAAAAATTTATATATGTGAATATAAATTGTAAGAATGCACTTGAGATAATTATCACCTACTCACGAGATCGTTTCTCCTCATGCAACAGGATTATGTCTTCACAAGAAGGTAACCAACCGACAAGTAAGGCAGCAATCCTGCAGATAGATCCTGCTACTTTTCAAGCTACAGTTACGGCAGCCGTGACAGCCGTCATGGCGCAACTCAATGCTAACAACGCCAGTAGAGATGGAAGCGGTACCGACAATACAAATTGTTGTAACAATCAGGAACACCGGCGGGTGCCTGCCAATGAAGGCGCCTCAGGCCACAAACCTACGAACAAGAAACGAGAGTTTTGGAACGAAAAGGAGTGTAACCCACCTCAAAAATTTGCTAGAAGACAGCAGTCCGTGGCTGTCCCTGCCATTTCAACACCAGTCACGACACATGCCTCAACACTAGCCACAAGGTCTGTCACCCCAACACCGGTCAGACCATATATGGGGACACTCCCAAAGTGTAACAAGTATAACTACCATCACAATGGGGATTGTCGGGTGATGGACTGTAAAAACTGCAACAAGAACGGACATACTGCCCGTTTCTACAGGAACCAAACCCACACCTCCCATCAATCACCAACACCAGGGTAGGCCCAGGATGCTACCTATGCGGTGAAATGGGACACTTCAAGAGAGAATGTCCAACTGAGAAGAATGACGGGGGAGCAGGAGGAGTGTGATGAACAAACCAGTAGGAGAAACAAGGGAACCCTATTAGGACTTTTGTAATGTTTCCAACGACAAAAACGTTTAAGTACCATATGTTTGTAATGAATTTGGTATGCTTGCTAAAATACCGTCTTTCAAAAAAAAAATTAAAAACACTCTCTCGTTCAAATCAAATCAAAGACACTCATATATGACCTTAGAATCATTACCTGTAAGCTGTGATGACTTTGTACATACATCAGGGTTAATTATAATCAAAATACTAAAGACTTAAAGCAAATAATTCCATCCTGACTCCTGTTCCATATCTAGTAGTGGGATTTGAGTGGAGCCACCCACTCGACGATTTCACCAATATCAAATTACATGCGACTTACATATACCGCTCGACCATAGAGTGACCTGTCAGGGATCATGATATCAAGTATCATTGCTAGCTATCAGAACACACTCACTACCAGTGCTAGACGTTGTGGTAGGAATCATCTGCAGTAATAATAACATCGAACGAAACGGAACACACTGAAAAGAAACACAAGACACTCTATCACCCTAATGAGCACTTCTTACGAATACAGCTTAACACATGTTTTACCTAAAAAGATACTGTTGTCGTCATTCGATTTCAATAGATATAGTCCTCACTTTCCTGACTAAAACGACTACGAAAAGACCTTTCACCTAATTTCGAAAAACCTTCGTTTCTCATAAACACAAATCCAACACGGACCTCCGGGCCATCTCTCGCTGCGAAACCCTAAAAACACTCACCAGAGGAGTATTATACCTTCTGAAACCTTTCCACAAGTATTTTCAGAAGACCCTTCGGGAATGTCATGAATGCAGCAGATAAGATTCAAGCACAGAAGCTTGGGATGAGTGCGGTTAATCTATCACTCCTAAGTGCATACACGAGGATAATATACAATTAAGATTCTACGGACATTGGATGTGTGTTTCCGCCCTATCTTCTGTTCCTTGTCTGGTTGTGGACTTGGGGCAGAGTCACCCATCCAACTGTCTTACTAACCTTAATTACATACGACCTATATGCGCAAGTTAATGATAGATGGACCAGGTACGAGTCCTACCATGAACTTCGGGACAAGGCTACCCAGGAGTGCGAGTGAACGCCCTATCATCTGAATAAGTCTATTCGTGTAAACCGAACCCATATGTTCTCTACCGATTTAATCAATGAGAAACACTAAAGCAGACCCTATGCAGCGCTCCGAGGAGAAATTATCACTTATGACTTAGTACAAATTCGAGAAAGGCTGAAAGCATCTCGAGACCACGGCAAAACCCGAATAAGTCTTATCTTCTATATAAAAACACAGGGTTTTTACAAGTGAATCTATGATGACTAGTGTAAACATTATGGTCATATATCATTAAGATTCTACGGACTTAAAATGTGTGATTCCGCCTCATTTCTTGTTCCTTGTTTGGTTGTGGGCTTAAGGCGGGGTCACCCATCCGAATGCCCTTGCAATCTTAATGATATACGACTAGTTTACACCAAGTGATTATAAAAGAACTGGTAGGACTTATAATGCAAATTTCATCACAAATTGTTGAAACATTCGTAATGCTGGAACTCGCTAACTACATTATAAAATATTCATAGTGGTAATACCAAGTATAAAGCGAAGAGCATAAAGGCACATGTAAAATACACTATCATTCCAAAACAATAACTCCTTTAAATCAACTCAGCTCAAGTTACAATAAGAAATTCCAAGGTCGTCATTTAACATCAAGCGGGTTGTTCCCCACCATATCAGTTCCTTATACTACGAAAAGTTCCCCCATCTTTCCTCCAAATTCTTGAAGTCCCAATCGAGACACCAATTTCGGGACGAAATTCCTTTTAACGGGGGGATGATGTGACAACCGTCAATTTTTGGCCAAGTCAAAGTCAACTAAAGTCAACAAGTCAAACCGGTCAACTCATCTAACCCTTGTATATTAGGGTTTCCATCATGACTCTTATTGTACCTACTCGCAATCTTAATATAAAGTATCACTTAGAGTTTTCACGTGTTCGGAAATTCTGAACCCTAATCAGGGTAAGTGATGAATCTACTCGATAGGACATTATTCCATACCCCTCAAGAGCGTATAACACTCATAACAAGGCTTAACAGAGTGTAAGAACCTTGCATTGCGAAGCCAAACACTCAAAAAGGTCACAAAAGAAGTCTCTCCCAATCTCTTTCACTCTAACTCTCCCAAAACTCTCTAAGTATGAGAAATCTCTCCAAGTGTGTGAAATCTCTCCCAAATCTCTCTAAGTATGAGAAATCTCTCCAAGAATGTGAAATCTCTCCCAAATCTCTCTCTGTATGAGAAATCTCTCCAAGAATGTGAAATCTCTCCCAAATCTCTCTCTGTATGAGAAATCTCTCCAAGAATGTGAAATCTCTCCCAAATCTCTCTCTGTATGAGAAATCTCTCCAAGAATGTGAAATCTCTCCCAAATCTCTCTCTGTATGAGAAATCTCTCCAAGAATGTGAAATTTCTCCCAAATCTCTCTATGTATGAGAAATCTCTCCAAGAATGTGAAATCTCTCCCAAATATCTCTCTGTATGAGAAATCTCTCCAAGAATGTGAAATATCTCCCAAATCTCTCTCTGTATGAGAAATCTCTCCAAGAATGTCAAATCTCTCCCAAATCTCTCTCAAAACCTCTCTCAACTTTTTATAATCACTCGGGGCATCCCGACCCTCGAATTTGACGAAAACAGCTCGAAAACGGAAGTCTACGCGAAAAACAGCCTTAAGGAGCCGAAACTTCTCTTAGGAACCGAAACTCCTCTTAGGAGCCGAATCTCTTAGGAGCCGAACCTCCTGAGAACCGAAACCCTCTCAACCGAAATGGACCGAGTGCTCTGTCTATTTCGGTCCCCTGACAAATTCCGAACCGAGACTCGCCCCTTCCCACCTTCGGCCCGAGAGGGCTTGACCTTCGGTCCGAGAGGACTTGATCTTCGGTCCGAGAAGCGACCCGCGCAGCCGAACCTCTACTCTCGGTTCCTCCTCTACTCTCGGTTCCTTCTCCTGCTCTCGGTTCTAGTGGCTAGGACCGAACCTCCGGCCCAGAACTTCGGATTTTGACAGTTTTTACCCGGTTTCCAATATTTTTAACGTTTTGAGCCCGTTTTTCGAGATTTTAACACGGGATTTTCACCCAAAATCATATTTTAACATATAAAACCCCTTATTTCCTAATTAGTCACGTTTTGGGGCATAATCCTTATCCAAGAAGTGTGGGTGGGATGTTATTGGTGGAGTGTTGACTTTGCTTTAGTGTATGACACAAGTAACCCCCATGCCCACTCCATGAACCACCCTTGTCCTTCCACCATACCTAGTCACTTCCTTGTACTTTTCCATCAATCTCCAGCCATTCCCACGTCCTAAGAGCTGGATGTGACAACCCGAAATTTCTATTTTGTACAGCCATTCAATTCAATAGAAGTCAGAACAGTTCTGCTAACTTTCAAGCTTTTTGGAATAAGTTTGAGTGTTTTAAAGTTAGTACTTCAATAGATATCAGGAGAGAGAATACCCTAGGGTTTATTAAGTAGCTATAAGGTCCCAAAACTCCAAGAGTTTGGAGTTTACGGCCCAAAATGGTATTAGGGCCGTAAACCCTATTGACTATATAAGTGACACTTAGCTTATTTTTCACTTTTTTCCCCATTTCCAAGACTAGAGCCATTTCTCTCTCAAGTATCATTCTACTTTTCTTCAAGATCTTCAACTTGTAAGTGTTTCTAAGCCCTAGTAAGTTGATATCTACCTTAATCTAGTGATCTAACACACTTCCGTCCGTGAAATCATTCCAAAAGTGTAGATCTTCAAGTTTCACCAAGAACACACACTAGTGTTCTTGGACTTTTAGCACCTTTTCAAGCTTCTACCTAGTAAGTACTTCTATCCTAGAGTATTATAAGCCTTGTTACACTTCTAAACATCAAGAAAACACCCAAGAAAGTCAAGATCAAAGGTGTTTACGGTCCAAGACGTTCTTGGACCGTAAACCCTAAAAATGGGGCCAAAGTGTCCCTAGTCCCTTACCAAGCCTTGGTAACTAGCTTAGATCCCTTCCTTGATGTGCTAGGAACTTGAAAACATCAAAAGACCATAATCCATATGGGTTTACGGCCGTAAACACATGGAGAAGTGGTCCATGGGCCGTAAACTCCATTTAGGAGTGAAATGATGCCACAAACACTTCCTAAGGCTAAGACATGAAGTAGGAATGCTTAGAATGACTTGTAAGACTTCAAAACAAAAAAAATGGTCAAAGTGCCATGAGTTTTGTTGGGTTTAGAGCATTCTAACACTCCTATGGTGTACATGCAACCCTATAAACCTTGGATCTATGTTTTCTCTATTATACATGCAAATATTAACTATTCCAAGGTTTCATCCTAACTAGCATATTATGAAGCACCTATACTACAAAGTTCTAGTTAGATGACATACCTTTTGATGTAGCTTGATGTCTTCAAGCTTTAAGAGCTTAGCCCCAATAGTGTGGAAGCCTCAAATGGAATCACAAATCACCAAAACACCTTGGAAGAACTTGAGAGAATATGTATGCACACTAAAATCGGCCCACTCTTATTTTCACACACTTGTTTTAATTTTGTGAGCCAAGGACCCCTTTATATATTATGGAGGATTAGGGTTACATCCATGTAAACCCTAATACCCATGACCTTTCATTCACATAGGATCCACGGGTTAAAAGCTCCATGGACCATCCATAAAAGCTTAGCCCAACCTAAATGAACTTGGCCCATTCCATATATATAAGAGTCCATATTTAATTAGTTCTTTTTGATCACTTAATTAATTCTAAATTAATTTTTGATCAATACTAATTAAATAATATGATTCCATATTAATATATTAGAACTTATAATATATTAATATAAATCATAAATATACTATTCTCAAAAGACTATCCATATAGATTGTGTCGGTGAAGTGCAACCCAAATGGACCATGCCGGGTCGGGTCAAGTACATACCAAATATAGTTATGGACTTAGACATTAATCCAACAGTCTCCCACTTGGATAAGTCTAAAACTATTATTGAGTATGACTTCAAAACCTAACTGGCAATCGTAGCTCTTAAAGCCGCTGTCGAACTCTGACCTTGTCAATGACTTGTCCATTAGATAAGGGATCATATATTCCTCCATTCTAGATATCATATGGACTGAGACATGGATTATAATCATTCTCTCTGTCCATTTGTTGTTTCCTGATTTTCGATTTATGAAGACTGACTGATTGAACAAATCAAATCAGTCCTGGCTTGGCCAAGCACTCACATGTGTCATCGCTAAATCATCGAGGGGCCCACAGATATGACTTTTATCTCGAAGGTAAAAGGAATGGATAAACTTCGACTCATATGGCTTGTTCTACTACTTGTTGAATCATACACAAAGGCACATTTTATAACATCGAGTTACCAATGCGTTTTCGTGCAATCAATGTATAACCAACTCATAGTAACAACTCATATCTCTAGGTTTTAAGAATATAAGATATTATCGTCTCATGATCACTCGTGATAAAATCCATGAAGTGATTCAAATGAGTGTGGGTTGAATCCAATACTCAGAACTTATGAGCACTCATGAGTGTTGTAGCACCACTTTGTCCACCAACTTGGACCTCTACAAACCAACCCATGACAGTCTTGATTCATATCTACTTCCAACATATGACCGACTGTGGATGGTTTGAATAACTTAATCATTCACGAAGAGCGACTTAGTTATTCTGGAAGTCAAAACATGCAAAGTGAAACACAAGAATAAATGAATCAAATATGGTATCAAACCCTATGAATATAAATAAACACTTTTATTTATCACCATACTGATTACTCATTATTCATTGTTTCGGTTTATTAACTTTATACTTGAATTAAAAATACTAGGTGTCCCATGCTCCAAGCATGTACACTATGTTTTTCTTAAACAATAGCTTTGCCATACACCAAGTATGCACTCTATGTTTGTCTATGATCCTTACTTTGTGAAATAAACCAATTGAACATAATTTTAATGATTCTAATTTCACACTCCCAAATCCTTATCGAAAAATGTGAGAATTTCAAATTCCTATCATTTATCGAAATCTGTTTAGATTTTAAACTTATATGCACTAACCCTCCTGTAATGAATATGTACAATGTCACAAAGACTTGTCAACAGTCATTATAAGGTATTCCAATGGAGATCAACTCCATGGAAACTAAGTCTCATATTCAAAGTACATTGCTTTGGACATGCTTCTTGCATTAAGTTTTCTAATCTTACACAGATAACTTCCACCTATGGAGACAACTCCATATTCTCATTTTGACTATCACTTCTGAATAAGAGATGCCTCTTTTCAAAATATGTCAATATGGTCCTTCCAAAATTAGCACTATACTTCCAACTGTCCCTGAGCAACCAATCTTTGGTAAACCTCAGATTGTCCTCGACAATTGCTTAATCATTTTAGTCATATCCAATTCTAGACCTTTTCCCTTCTTAATGCCTCTGGGCATTTGGAAAAATTTAGAAATGACAAATATTATAGCACATGCAATCGATCCTGTACCCAAAGCAAATGGTACACGATTCATGATGTCTCACATAAAGACATGATTCTAGACCAATCTTTTGCTACAATATTTTTATTTGCCATGTTTTCAAAATTTGACTATGAAGAGGGATGCCGTAATCATAATCGAATTTTGAGAACGCAATATATAGAATTTCCTTAAGTTGAACCAATCCAACATGAAATTCATATATATATTCTTGACTAAAGATTATTAAGGTCTCAATCTAAGCCTTTAGAACTGAAATGAAGTATATCCTCTCCCTTAATTATAGCAAAACAACTTTTTCAATCCCTGCAGCCTCACGAATTGAAACTTTTGTTTTCTATAATTAACATTGCTAACTTGCAACACTAACAATAATTATCATGCTCCTACTAACATGATGATTATTAGCATAACACTTATGCTCCCACTAGCTTTGACATGTACTCAGAAATCAGCTGGACTTCTAGAAATCAATACTTTATTGACTTTCTTACCAAAGTTCAGATTTCTGATACGAGATGCTTTGATAAAACTTTATCAAAATCATACACCTTTCCTTAGATAGCATGCATGTGTGTCTAAACAATTTCAGAACTATGAAAAGGGATGCCGTAATCATAGTCTCAATTGTTTAGACCTTTTGCCGTCTGCTTCAAATCTACTTGGTGGAAGTGTTTCCTCACCATCATTTTCATGAATCGGAGAGAAACCTTATGACCCTTTGATTTTATGGTGTATGTGTTCTTATCCATGTGAATCGTCAAAACCATAGTCACAAGACAAGGATAATGACAAATCCAAACTCATATGGACTGAACTTATGCAATCTTAACTTCTTGCCACCTGGCAGTACAGGGCCTGTCATTGCTTCCATGTTGTTATGCAACCAATTGAGAACTTTCAGAACTCCTATGCAAAGCTAACTTTAACTGGAATGGGCACATAATATGTCAACACGATAGGTTATAAACCTCAAGTCGTGTGCTAGTGAAGAACCTCAGGTTTTATTCTTGATTAGTTCTTGAAATTCTTTTTAGGATCTTTAAGACTCCCACTATCCTCTTGACATATAAGACTATCTTGCCAAATATTCAAGAGATAGTGCAGATTCTTTTTCAAGACAAACACTTCACACAATTGGCCTTAGTTGGTCTTTGTTTTATCCAAAACATCACAACTTACCAATTTCAAATGTACAAGAGTAGGACACTTTTACTCTTACATTTGACAAGTGTTTTAAACTTTTCTTTAAGATATGTCACTCAAGTTACAATCTTGGAGTATGACTCTAAGAATTGTTTTGGTACGAAGTATGACTCATCTTCCTGATCTAACCATTTCAACAATTCATGACTCCTCTTCTTAGTCATAAGAATGCACTAAGATGACCTTTAGAGGACTAATTGTGATATGATTTTTAAATCATTAAGATGATCACAAAAATGATACTAAAGTACTCTCCCATCTTTTCAGATTTGAGAAACTTTTATCTTTCCGCCTAATTTGATTCTTCCCATTCGTTCTGCCATACATTGAGACTTTTCCAATGTTTCAGAATTATACTTAAACTTGTAAGTATAACCATATTTACTAAACTTTAGTAAATCAAATAGTCTTAACGAGCTTTGTGGTGGACATGACCAGTGCACAAGAATGTGTACTCGTTCCCTTTAGTCCTTCACTTGACTCACACATCCATGTGAACAAGTAATTAGTCTTGATTTTCCAATGCTTGAAAGTTCTCATTCATCATACTATTCAACTTGCATGATTCCAAGTTTCGGTCCAATTGAAACTTGGGTGATGAGGAACTTTCCTGATTTGGTAAATTTAGACACTACCACAAATGAAAGAATCAAATCCATTTTCCAATATTGCTGTTAGTGGAATCATATAAGCAACAATTTTCCACAAATGCCATTGTAAGGATACTTCAAATAAATAAAATTAAACAATTTTCTTTTATTTTAAAACTTTACAGAAAAACTTATCCTTACAATCCACATGGAAAATTGTTGTTATCTATTCCTTAGCAATATATCATAACTTCTTAACCAACTGCTCAAAATTCTGATGCGATCGAAATCCACCTTCGCGATCAGAATCAGCATATACTTCCTTTAAGATTTCTCTCTATTCTTTGATTGTTAAAACATCAACATGTGACCCAGTCACATCATGTAATGAGGATCTCAGAATAGAACTTAACAGAGTTAGATAATGGGCTCTACCTGATGTAGAGTCAAACTTATTGACTTTAAGATCCTTAGGTAAATTTGGCAGCTTTGCAATCAACGCCCCTTCCTTTGGCAAAATAAACATATGGACCCTTTGGTAATGGGATTATCTCAGACTTAGCCTTTCTCTTTACCATTTGGTCAACCGGGTTGACTATGGCCAATCCCTTTCCATTGGGAAGAGAATGCTTTTTCTGGATTTCCAGTGTCACCATTGTCACTGTCCATAAAGTTTTTGGGAAGTTGATCTTCTAATCAAATTTGCTTTACTATCGTTCCAAATCATTGCTGATTCAGCAGCACCAAGCAAATAGATATGATCATTAAGGTTCATGTCATAGTCTGTTTCATAGTAGTCCCAAAGGAACTCACTATGTGACTTAGAAAGTGATTGAACATCCAACTTTCTCAAGACTTTGACACCCAACTCTCCCGGCTTGTCAATATGTGACCTTGAACTTGTGGGTTAGGGAGAATAATTGGAGGAGGTGGAGGAAGAGAAGTATGACTTCCATGAGCCAAACTCGGGAAGTCATATTCATTAGGAAAGCTTGGTTTGGGAAGATCATTGTTGTCTAAACCAGACATCAACAATGGGAGAAATTCACGTAAAGTTGATTTAAGTCCTTAATATAACACCTAATATGATATATCAAGGCTAGGACCCAACAAACTATTTTATAACTTGGAAGAGGGATGCCGTAATCCAAGCTATAAAATATTTGAAGGTAGGTGAATGACGATTCACCAATTTCCACCAAGATAAACGAAATGTATTATTAGGTTTTAATTGGTTTTGAAACTCCTAGATTCTTTTGAGATTCATTGAACTTTTCAATGGCATGTTTCAATCTCGAGTGTGCCCTTCAGGTTTTGTGACTGGGATGCCGAGGATCACAAAACAAGGTGTGAAGTAACCATGCAAATATACTTGGTACCCTTAATATTTACCCCTCAATCGATATGCCGGTTAACCACACACGCTCCAACGATACTATGATAAACATTAAGTTACCCTTTGCCTACCTTGTTAAGTCCAGGTTATTGTGCCGGTTAACCACACACGCTCCACTAACAGCTTAAACAAAGTGCAAAGTGTAATTTCATGGATTAGCACCTTATTCACATTTTCCTAAGTAACTAAGATTGGGAATTTATAAGTGTTTAGTTACTTAGTATTTATCATTATACTTATAATGAAGGGAGAATTATAGTCCTTGTCCTACCTGTTCGGCTAACGACCCTCCACCGGTCAAGGAAGCGGTGAGTGAGAGTGGACACCCATTAAACTGCCATTTTATAGGCAGTAACCTTATACCCCCCTTATAGACCGGCTTCGTGAATGAGGCCTACTAATGGTAAGACGACTTGCTCTTATACATATAATATATTAAACTTTTAATATTATATTAGTATAAGGGTGTATTTTAGACATTTAAAATACTTGATGATTTAATCTATTAATTAAACTAGACTTTTAATTTAATTAAACTCAGACCATATATTTATGGATTTAATAATACTCTTTTAATTAAACGCTTTAATTAACTATTAATAAAGTCCATAAGAGTTAATTTGAACTATTCAACAAAACATCATAATTCCAATTATTAAACTCAAAATTAAAACCATTTAATTAATTGTTTAAGTTATAAACCCAAGAGTTTTAGAATTCAATTCTTTTTTTCATAAAAAACTTTTCTCAAATTCCAAAACTTGAGGGCAAGTTTTGTAATTCTTAAAAACCTTTGGATTCCATAACTTATGGAATTAATGGTGTTTTATGATGAAACTTTCCATGTTCCATAACTTAAGAACAAGTTATGGAATTCTTTAAAACATTAACACCAAATTTTGTAACTCCATAAAAACTTTGAATCAAATTTTTTTTTTTTTTTTAAAAAAAACTTTCATATCCATAACTTATGAAAGTTTCAAAAACCCTTAAGATCACAACTTTACAAAAAACTTTTGAGCTCCAAAATTTTATAACAAAATATGTAACTCCTTAAAACATTTAGATCAAACTTTTAAAACTAATAAAATAATCATATCATTTTATCTTTTACTAAATTTGACCTAATTCAACTCATATAACAAATGATTCAAATTTTACAAATAATTCGTTTTTCACAAAACAAGTAATTATCTTAAAATTTGACAAACGTCATGTTTTTTTTCCTTTTTTTCAACTTGAAAATAAAACATTTGCATCAATATAACAGAAAACAACCCATGGCTCTGATACCACTGTTGGGTTTAGAGCATTCTAACACTCCTATGGTGTACATGCAACCCTATAAACCTTGGATCTATGTTTTCTCTATTATACATGCAAATATTAACTATTCCAAGGTTTCATCCTAACTAGCATATTATGAAGCACCTATACTACAAAGTTCTAGTTAGATGACATACCTTTTGATGTAGCTTGATGTCTTCAAGCTTTAAGAGCTTAGCCCCAATAGTGTGGAAGCCTCAAATGGAATCACAAATCACCAAAACACCTTGGAAGAACTTGAGAGAATATGTATGCACTCTAAAATCGGCCCACTCTTATTTTCACACACTTGTTTTAATTTTGTGAGCCAAGGACCCCTTTATATATTATGGAGGATTAGGGTTACATCCATGTAAACCCTAATACCCATGACCTTTCATTTACATAGGATCCATGGGTTAAAAGCTCCATGGACCATCCATGAAAGCTTAGCCCAACCTAAATGAACTTGGCCCATTCCATATATATAAGAGTCCATATTTAATTAGTTCTTTTTGATCACTTAATTAATTCTAAATTAATTCTTGATCAATACTAATTAAATAATATGATTCCATATTAATATATTAGAACTTATAATATATTAATATAAATCATAAATATACTGTTCTCAAAAGACTATCCATATAAATTGTGCCGGTGAAGTGCAACCCAAATGGACCATGCCGGGTCGAGTCAAGTACATACCAAATATAGTTATGGACTTAGACATTAATCCAACAAGTTTACGGCCGTAAACTCATGGGTTTACGACCGTAAACTCAATGAGAGTTGGTCTCATGACCGTAAACACCTTTTAGTGCCATTTCACTTTCCTTTGATGAATCACATGTGATTCCAACACTTGATCAAGGTGTTTCCTAGTCCCGGAAGGTGTTTCCTTTCATATAGTTGTTTATAAACACTATATTCATTCCAATATATGTCATTTAGGACTTATTGTGTCTCGGGACTTCATTTGTGGAACTTCTCATCCTTACACGCATACCCGTTTGAATCACCCACATCAGGTGAGTTCATACCCCGTAATGAATCTTTTAGCTATTTTAACTGTTTTAAGGGGGGATACAAGTTGAACACAATGATAATTGTGTAACTGTTTGTTATAAACATCTTTCAAAATGTTACTTATGTCACTTATAAGTTGTCAAAACATTTCAAAACTCTTGTAAAGTTATGTTACTTTTTAGTTATACAAAACTTTGTTTTTAAAGTACAGGCATAACTTAATAGATAAATGAGTCTTTTCCATAACAGTCCAAGTAGAACATTAGTAAGCTATAATAGGTATAGTTTAGGAGAATACTATTCATTACTTCTAGTATAATGAAGCACACAAAGGGTCAGTTCTTACATGAGTCAAACACACAGTAAAGAGAAACAAACAATACCATACAAAACATATAGTGAAGAGAATCAAACAATACCATACATAACATATACTGAAGAGAATCAAACAATACCATACAGAACATATAGTGAAGAGAATCAAACAATACCATACAGAACAAACAAGTAAGGTTGCTATAGCATGAGAACACGCATACAAGATCTAACTGTACCAATGAATCACTAACTCATTGTTTTAAACAAAAGGTGATAGTTATATTGGGTATACATGATCATATACTTTAATGTGAATTACATGGCTTGCAAGAATTTGCAGAGGTCGTGTTTAGTTCCCCTAATCTCCCGACAGGGAGAGCGTATAGTAAGGGTTCTAGCCTTCACATTATAACCGTAATAAAACAAATATGTTTTTAGGTTATTAGTACATCCGCATGTCATTATAAACGACAACTGTGTACTTCATTTCCCAATACTTTCATAAAGTGCCAGTACCACTTGAAAGTTGAACTCAATCTATTTTCGAGTTATAAACTAGGGAAATATACATTTTTACAAACGACAAATGGATCAGTCGAGTCTAGCACATAACAGAAGATGCCTTGGTAGAAGGATACGATTAAAGGATAGGACCATAATGCTAGTATTATGATTCCTTAATGTATACATAACAGGATATATATATATATATATATATATATATATATATATATATATATATATACACCAATAGGGTCCGACAGCTAATAGGATGTGTGCTCTCCACTTCATTTCATGTTCCTCGTTTGGTTGTGGGCTTGGAACGGACTCACCCAATCTATTATCTACCCGATTCTATATATATGTATGCTTAGTATACATTAAGTCATCATAAGGGTACCAGGTATGGATCAGGTTGTAGGACACAGAGTCAAGCACAGTTTTTCTAGTACAAAACATACTTTCAGTACTTTTGGTATACAAAACTAGAAACTTCCCAGTAAAGGGTTTAATCCATTTTATTAAACCAGTACATTTAAAGACCTTAGGTGAGTAACTCTATAATACCTTCGTTTATACACCATGTTTATATATAAAACTAATACCCAATAGGTAGTTAGATGTGTGTTTTCCGCCTTACTTCCTGTCCTCGTTTGGTTGTGGGCTTAGGGCAGATTCACTCAATTAACTTTCTATTCGATATTAGATTATATATAGCAGTATAAACTAAGCTATTATAAAAGTAGTCACTGTGGTCACCATTTTTACTATAAGAAATATAGGTTTTCTTAAAGAACTTTTCATTAGATATAAAGGAACCATTACAATTAACTCCATGAGTAACAAGTGAATACACCAGGGTTATATATGACAACGATCTAATAACCAATGGGATGTGTGCTATCCGCCTTACTTTCTGTTCCTCGTTGGGTTGTGAGCTTAGGGCAGATGCGCACAATCGGTTGTTTGTTTACTCTGAGTCTTATATAACTTGTACCCACTTAGTACCCATAGAAAGGCTTGTAGTGTCATTTTACTTAACATTCATCAAAGTAGGAAATATAGGATTTTCTAGAGGAACAGGCGAACTTTTCAAAACAGAACTTACAGCTTACACCACTTTTACATATACATTTTCAACCACATTTTACATCTTACTCACATCACTAAAATCTTATGAACTCACCAGCTTAATTGCTAATCAACTCTTTCAAATAACTTGTATTCTCAGGAGACTATTAGACAGGTGCTCGTGCTGGGGATTCAGAAGATGAAGCATTATAGCTTCAAGTCTTGTTTTGTTATTTGTTTATGAATTCTATGTTTTGTGAACACACACATTGTAAACACTTTCTTTCGAAATATAATGGTTGTTCATTACTTGCTTACCATATACATATCTCGTGATACTAAACATGACGTCCTCCACCCCCGAACGTTTCCGCCGTTCCGGTTTTGGGGTGTGACAGATTGGTATCAGAGCATTGTTTATAGTGAATTAAGTATATCAACCGATAAAAGATATACAACTATAAATGCAATGGGGCTTAAGTGCTCTGGATAATGATATATTTTAGAGTATAACTACAAGTTATAAAAATATACCTACTTGCTTATACATGTACATAATAGAACTAGTGTCACGAGGAGAACAGAATTAAAGTATTTAAAGGTTGGGCACTATCGTCAACCTGAACAGTTATGTAATCATAGCTAGGATCAATATAGCCTGATCAACTATATTCATTCGAGATGTGACCGACATGTGTTTGGGAATGATGTGGTGTTGCAACAGTGTTAAAACTTACCTGAACGCCAGAACAAGTACATTTAGATTTAGAATACTATAGGAGTATTCTATGATACGATAGCGCGATAACGAGTTTAGAACATACCAAGTGCATTACGTTGAAATACTATAGGAGTATTTTAGTCCATATAAATAACTTAAGTGATAACCTAAAAAGACCCTTACGGATAAGTCTATAATCTTACAAGGCATATTTCTAAAGTTTTATATATAATTAAGATCTTATAGACTTAGAATCTATGGCCTACGCTTCGCTATCCACTCCCCTTAAGGGTGTAGTGTTGGGGTGGGATCACTTATTCGAATGTATATTTAATCTTCAATTATATACAAACTTGTATACCTTGTACAATCATAGGAAGACTCCGTAAGGATCACCCCATAAAGTTACCTTAAAAGCTCATAGATTCTTTAGTCACTTTCATTCTCGCACGACAAGCCCATATAGATGTAACCACTTCCTCATAGTATACAACAGAAGAGTCCAAGAGGAACAAGAACAAGTTCATGAGAAGTTTTCAAGGAGAGATCAGCCGAAGCAACCAAAACGTCTTACACGTCACACTAATAAATATTAATCCTGTTAATTTGATGAGCGAGTGGAAACACTGCTCACATTACATATGTTAGGATTATTTTCTTACATGCAGCTGGTAACAGTTATTCAGGAAACAGATATTCATTCGAGGATAGTTATTTCAAATTCATAGAGTTTATTAGGTATAGACTCATTTATGCATTGTTTCTAGAACCCTGTGGAAGTCAGGACCCGATACATCCAGAACTAGGATAACCTTGTCTTTTCAGCTTTCGGCTTGTGTCAATTGCTTTAGACTTATTCCGTCTCATCTTTGTATTCTTTTAGCAAAGATGCCTCCTCGCAGATCTATCAGACGCACTACTCCGATAACTCCAATACCGCCTCTTTCGCAAATCGATATGGCAGCTATAAACGCTGCAGTGGCTGCGGCTGTGGCAACAGCCATGGCTCAATATCACTCCATCAGTACCAGTGGAGATGGAACGCCTACTGATTCTACTCAAGGTGAGGTCCCTGTGCGCCCGGGAGAGTTCTCCTACAAGGACTTCACCAGATGCCAGCCCTTGTCCTTTAAAGGGACTGAAGGAGTCATTGCCCTCATGCAATGGTTCGAGAAAACAGAGTCGATCTTCGAAATCTGTTTATGCCCAGAAGGAAGCAAAGTGAAGTTTGATGCCTGCACCTTCTCTGGCAAGGCCCTAACATGGTGGAACAACCATGTTAATTCACTGACCCTATCAATGGCAAACTCAATAGGTTGGGAAAACCTAAAAGAGTTAATGCGGGAGGAATACTGCCCGTTAGGCGAGATTCAAAAACTGGAACAAGAGCTGTGGGATCTCACTATGGTCGGCTCAGACATAGTGACCTACACTGACCGGTTCAGCGAACTAGCAGCTCTATGCCCCGAGATGATTACGTCGGAGAGCAAGAAGATAGAAAGATACATTTGGGGTCTGACTGCTCCGACCCAAGGAAATGTGTTATCTTCTAACCCAGCCACGTTCGATAGTGCTAAACGCCTGGCTCAGCAACTCATCGACCATGGAGTCCGCCATGGTGTAAAAGTCCCTATTCCCGAGCCATCGAGGGACGAGGACTGTAATCAAAAGTCGGGGAACAAGAGGAAGAAGATGTTGGGTTATGAGCATTCTAACACTCCTAAGTGTACATGCAACCCTAAATACCTTGGATCTATGTTTTCTCTATTATACATACAATTATGAACATCCAAGGTATTATCCTAATCTAGCATACAAAATAATAAATATAACAAGATAGAATACATACCTCTTTGATGTAGAATGTCTTCATGAAGCTTGAGTGCCTAGTGCCCCAAGTGTGACACCTCAAATGGTTCACACAACACCAAATACACTTGGAATAACTTGAGAGAAACTTGAACACTCCTTGAAATCGTCTAGCCCTCACACTCACACATTAGTGCACGATTTCTTGAGCCATGGGATTCTTTTATATGGTGGCTATTAGGGTTACACCATGTAACTCATAACTTTACCCATTCCTTATGCTCCATGGATTTTAACCTCCATGGAGTATCCATGGGTCACCCCATGGACTTAGTCCAACATAAGGAATCTTGGATCACAAGCCCACATATATAAGAATGAATTATTTACACAATCAACCCATATATTTAATTAGTCTCCTTTTGATCACTTAATTAATTCCAAATTAATTCTTGATCAATACTAATTAAATAACCTTATTAATATATTAGAACTTATAATATATTAACCAACCTTAAGTGTTATTTCTCTCATTATAGTCTATCCAAATGCATGATGCCATGCAACCCAAATGGACCATGTCGGGTCGGGTCAAGTCTTACCAATTATAGTTATGGACTTAGACATTAATCCAACAGTCTCCCACTTGGATAAGTCTAAAACTATTATTGCGTATGACTTCAGGAACCGATCAGCAATCGCAGCTCTCAAAAGCTTCTGTCGAACTCTGACCTTGTCGATGAACTCTGACCTTTGTCAATGACTTGTCCATTAGATAAGGGATCATATATTCCTCCATTCTAGATATCATATGGACTGAGACATGGATTATCAATCATTCTCTCTGTCCATTTGTTGTTTCCCGATTTCCGATTCATGATGACTGACTGATTGAACAAATCAAATCAGTCCTGGCTTGGCCAAGCACTCACATGTATCGTCTTTAAATCATCGAGGGGCCCACAGATATCGCTTTTATCCCGAAGGTAAAAGGAATGGATAAACTTCGACTCATATGGCTTGTTCTACTACTTGTTGAATCATACACAAAGGCACGTTTTATAACATCGAGTTACCGAATGCGTTTTCGTGCAATCAATGTACAACCAACTCATAGTAACAACTCATATCTCTAGGTTTGAAGAATATAAGATATTATCGTCTCATGATCACTCGTGATAAAATCCATGAAGTGATTCAAATGAGCGTGGGTTGAATCCAATACTCAGAACTTATGAGCACTCATGAGTGTTGTAGCACCACTTTGTCCACCAACTTGGACCTCTACAAACCAACCCATGACAGTCTTGATTCATATCTACTTCCAACATATGACCGACTGTGGATGGTTTGAATAACTTAATCATTCAGGAAGAGCGACTTAGTTATTCTGGAAGTCAAAACATGCAAAGTGAAACACAAGAATAAATGAATCAAATATGGTATCAAACCCTATGAATATAAATAAACACTTTTATTTATCACCATACTGATTACTCATTATTCATTGTTTCGGTTTTATCAACTTTATACTTGAATTAAAAACACTAGGTGTCCCATGCTCCAAGCATGTACACTATGTTTTTCTTAAACAATAGCTTTGCCATACACCAAGTATGCACTCTATGTTTGTCTGTGATCCTTACTTTGTGAAATAAACCAATTGAACATAATTTCAATGATTCTAATTTCACACTCCCAAATCCTTATCGAAAAATGTGAGAATTTCAAATTCCTATCATTTATCGAAATCTGTTTAGATTTTAAACTTATATGCACTGACCCTCCTGTAATGAATATGTACAAAGTCACAAAGACTTGTCAACAGTCATTATAAGGTATTCCAATGGAGATCAACTCCATGGAAATTAAGTCTCATATTCAAAGTACATTGCTTTGGACATGCTTCTTGCATTAAGTTTTCTAATCTTACACAGATAACTTCCACCTATGGAGACAACTCCATATTCTCATTTTGACTATCACTTCTGAATAAGAGATGCCTCTTTTCAAAATATGTCAATATGGTCCTTCCAAAATTAGCACTATACTTCCAACTGTCCCTGAGCAACCAATCTTTGGTAAACCTCAGATTGTCCTCGACAATTGCTTAATCATTTTAGTCATATCCAATTCTAGACCTTTTCCCTTTTTAATGCCTCTGGGCATTTGGAAAAATTTAGAAATGACAAATATTATAGCACATGCAATCGATCCTGTACCCAAAGCAAATGGTACACGATTCATGATGTCTCACATAAAGACATGATTCTAGACCAGTCTTTTGCTACAATATTTTTATTTGCCATGTTTTCAAAATTTGACTATGAAGAGGGATGCCGTAATCATAATCGAATTTTGAGAACGCAATATATAGAATTTCCTTAAGTTGAACCAATCCAACATGAAATTCATATATATATATTCTTGACTAAAGATGATTAAGGTCTCAATCTAAGCCTTTAGAACTGAAATGAAGTATATCCTCTCCCTTAATTATAGCAAAACAACTTTTTCAATCCCTGCAGCCTCACGCATTGAAACTTTTGTTTTCTATAAATAATATTGGTAACTTGCAACACTAACAATAATTATCATGCTCCCACTAACATGATGATTATTAGCATAACACTTATGCTCCCACTAGCTTTGACATGTACTCAGAAATCAGCTGGACTTCTAGAAATCAATACTTTATTGACTTTCTTACCAAAGTTCAGATTTCTGATACTAGATTGTTTTGATAAAACTTTATCAAAATCATACACCTCTCTTAGATAGCTCACATGTGTGTCTAAACAATTTTAGAACTATGAAAAGGGATGTCGTAATCATAGTCTCAATTGTTTAGACCTTTGCCACTTCTCACAAGTCCATGTTAGTGTGCCGGTAAACCACACACGCTCCACTAATGACTTTGAGAATGCAAATATCACAATTGCTATCTAGCTAAAATCTACTTAGTGAAAGTGTTTCCTCACCATCATTTTCATGAATCGGAGAGAAACCTTATGACACTTAGATTTAATAGTGTATGTGTTATTATCCATGTGAATTTGTCAAAACCATAATCACAAGACAAGGTTAGTGACAAATCCAAACTCATATTGATTAAACTTGTGCAATCTTAAATTCTTGCCATTTGGCAGCTCAGGTGCCTGCCATTGCTTCCAAGTAGTTGTGCAACCAATTGAGAACTCTCAGAACTCCTATGCAAAGCGAACTTGAATAGGCACAAAAATTTCAACACGATAGGTTATAAACCTCAAGTCGTGTGCTAGTGAAGGACTTTAGGTTTTATTCTTGATTAAGTCTTGAAACTTTCAAGAGCTTTAAGACTCCCACTGTCCTCTTGACATATAAGACTCCCTTGTCAAATATTCAAGAGATAGTGCGGATTCTTTATCAAGACTAACACTTTACACAATTGGCCTAAGTTGGTCTCTGTTTTATCCAAAACATCACAACTTACCAATTTCAAATGTACAAGAGTAGATAACCTTTTACTCTTACATTTGACTAGTGTTAACAAACCCTCTTTAAGATATGTCACTCAAGTTACAATCTTGAAGTATGACTCTAAGAACTGTTTTGGAACGAAGTATGACTCATCTTTTTTATTTAACCATTTCAACAATTCATGACTCCTCTTCTTGACTTTAGAGGACCAACTGTGATATGGTATCTTAATCATTAAGATGATCATAAACATGATACTAAAGTACTCTCCCATCTTTTCAGATTTGAGAAACTTTTATCTTTCTGCCATACTTTGATTCTTCTTATTCGTTCTGTCTCACATTGAAACTTCTCCAATGCTACAGACTTATACTTAAACTTATAAGTATAACCATATTTACTGAACTTAAGTAAATCATGACGAATAGTCTTCTTGATCTTTTGTGGTGGACTTGACCAGTGCACAAGAATGTGTACTCGATCCCTTAGTCCTTTCCTTATTCACATAAGGAATTAGTCTTAATTTTCCAAGCTGAAAGTTCTCATTCATCATACTATACAACTTGCATGATTCCAAGTTTCGGTCCAATTGAACCTTGGGTGATGAGAATCTTTCCTTATTTGGTAATATTAGACACTACCACAACCGAAAGAATCAAATCCATTTTTCCAATATTGCTATCAATGGAATCTTATAAGCAACAACTTTTCACAAATGCCATTGTAAGGATACTTAAAATAAATAAAATCAAAACCTTTTTCTTTTATTTTTAAAACTTTGCGGAAAAACTTATCCTTACAATCCATATGAAAACCTTGTTGTTATCTATTCCTAAGCAATATAAATATCATAACTCTTAAGTAACAGCCCAAAATTCTGATCACCGAACCATGCGATTGAAATCCATCTTCGCGATCAGAATCAGCATGTACTTAATAGAGTTAGACAATGGACTTTACCTGAAGTAGAGCCAAACTTATTGACTTTAACATCCTTAGGTAAATTTGGCAGCTTCGTAACCAATGCCCCTTCCTTTGGCAATAGTTACCTATGGACCCTTGATAATGGGACTATCTCAGACTTCGCCTCTCTCTTTACCATTAGGTCAACCGAGTTGACTATGGCCCATCCCTTTCCATTGGTAAGAGAGCTTTACTGGATATCCAATGTCATCATTGTCAATGTCCATAGCGTTTTAGGAAGTTGATCTTAGCAAATAGATAAGATCATTAAGGGTCTTGTCTTAGTCTGTTTCATAGGATTCCCAAAAGAACTCACTATGTGACTTAGAAAGTAGTTGAGCCACCAACTTTCTCAAGACTTTGACACCCAACTCTCCCGGCTTGTCAATATGTGACTACATCTCCAAGATGTGATCACACCTAGACCTTGCCTTGCCAATAGGGCTTGAGTGACCTTAAACTTTTTAGGAACTTGTGGGTTAGGGAGAATAATTGGAGGAGGTGAAAGAAGTATGATATCCATGGGACATCATCTTCATTTAGGAAAGTTTTTTTCAAGAGATTTGGGAAGATCATAAATGTCTAGACCAGACATCTTTTTGGGAGATATTCAAGATAGTTGATTTAAAGTCCTTAATATGACACCCAATATGAAATATTAAGGCTAGGACCCAACAAACTATTTTACAACTTAGAAGAGGGATGCCGTGATCCAAGCTATAAAATATTTGAAGGTAGGTGAATGACGATTCACCAATTTCCACCATGAAAAACGAAATAATTTATTAGGTTTTAATTAGATTTGAAAGTCCTAGATCTTTGAGATTCATTGAACTGTTCAAAGGCATGTTTCAATCTCGAGTGTGCCCTTCAGGTTTTGTGACTGGGATGCCGAGGATCACAAAACAAGGTGTGAATAACCATGCAAATATACTTGGTACCCTTAATATTTACCCCTTAATCAGTGTGCCGGTTAACCACACACGCTCCACCGATACTATGATAAATATTAAGTTACCCTTTGCCTACCTTGTTAAGTCCAGGTTAGTGTGCCGGTTAACCACACACGCTCCACTAACGACTTAAGCAAAGTGCAAAGTGTAATTTCATGGGTTAGCACCAAATTCACATTTTCCTAAGTAACTAAGATTGGGTATTAATAAGAGTTTAGTTACTTAGTATTTATCATTAATACTTTTAATGAAAGGAGAATTATAGTTCTTGTCCTACCCGTTCGGCTAACGACCCTCCACCAGTCAAGGAAGCGGTGGGTGAGAGTGGACACCCATTTAACTGCCATTTTATAGGCAGTAACCTTATACCCCCCTTATAGACCGGCTTCGTGAATGAGGCCTACTAACGGTAAGACTGACTTTACTCTTATACATATATATATAAATATTATTAACTTATAATATTATAAAGTATAAGGGTTGAATTTGAACTTTTAAAATTCTAAGGGCTAACTTGGAATTAAAGTATTCATAAGTGAAAACTTTTCAAATTCCAAAACTTGAGGGCAAGTTTTGAAACTATTCAAAACTAATTAATTCCATAACTTATGAGTTTAAAGTAGTTTTAATTAAAAAAAAACTCTTCAAGTTCCATAACTTGAGGACAAGTTATGGAAGACTTTAAACTAATAAAAGAATGTAACTTTTCTTTATTTTTGTAACTTATGGAACTAATTAAGGTTACACATTTTATCATTTAATGAAGTGACTCTTGAACCTCCATAACTTGAGGACAAGTTATGGAGTCATAAAACCATTTAATGAGGAAAAGACTCTTCATTTTTGTAATCATTGCCAACTTTTTATGAGTTTTATGAAACTTAAATGTGACTTTTCATATAACTTGAGGACAAGTTACAAAAACACATTTTAGAATCAACTCTTAGATTAAAATGGATTGAAAACACATAATCAATTAACTTTTCTATTAATCTAATAAACTCATATGAACAAAGATAATTCACATCAAATTTTTTTCAAGTAATTAGCATAACTTTTAAACTAATACAATTCGATTTTTCAGCTAATTTTGCAGGTATAACAAGAAAACAAGCCTGGCTCTGACACCACTGTTGGGTTATGAGCATTCTAACACTCCTAAGTGTACATGCAACCCTAAATACCTTGGATCTATGTTTTCTCTATTATACATACAATTATGAACATCCAAGGTATTATCCTAATCTAGCATACAAAATAATAGATATAACAAGATAGAATACATACCTCTTTGATGTAGAATGTCTTCATGAAGCTTGAGTGCCTAGTGCCCCAAGTGTGACACCTCAAATGGTTCACACAACACCAAATACACTTGGAATAACTTGAGAGAAACTTGAACACTCCTTGAAATCGTCTAGCCCTCACACTCACACATTAGTGAACGATTTCTTGAGCCATGGGATTCTTTTATATGGTGGCTATTAGGGTTACACCATGTAACTCATAACTTTACCCATTCCTTATGCTCCATGGATTTTAACCTCCATGGAGTATCCATGGGTCACCCCATGGACTTAGTCCAACATAAGGAATCTTGGATCACAAGCCCACATATATAAGAATGAATGATTTACACAATCAACCCATATATTTAATTAGTCTCCTTTTGATCACTTAATTAATTCCAAATTAATTCTTGATCAATACTAATTAAATAACCTTATTAATATATTAGAACTTATAATATATTAACCAACCTTAAGTGTTATTTCTCTCATTATAGTCTATCCAAATGCATGATGCCATGCAACCCAAATGGACCATGTCGGGTCGGGTCAAGTCTTACCAATTATAGTTATGGACTTAGACATTAATCCAACAGTCTCCCACTTGGATAAGTCTAAAACTATTATTGTGTATGACTTCAGGAACCGATCAGCAATCGCAGCTCTCAAAAGCTTCTGTCGAACTCTGACCTTGTCGATGAACTCTGACCTTTGTCAATGACTTGTCCATTAGATAAGGGATCATATATTCCTCCATTCTAGATATCATATGGACTGAGACATGGATTATCAATCATTCTCTCTGTCCATTTGTTGTTTCCCGATTTCCGATTCACGATGACTGACTGATTGAACAAATCAAATCAGTCCTGGCTTGGCCAAGCACTCACATGTATCGTCTTTAAATCATCGAGGGGCCCACAGATATCGCTTTTATCCCGAAGGTAAAAGGAATGGATAAACTTCGACTCATATGGCTTGTTCTACTACTTGTTGAATCATACACAAAGGCACGTTTTATAACATCGAGTTACCGAATGCGTTTTCGTGCAATCAATGTACAACCAACTCATAGTAACAACTCATATCTCTAGGTTTGAAGAATATAAGATATTATCGTCTCATGATCACTCGTGATAAAATCCACGAAGTGATTCAAATGAGCGTGGGTTGAATCCAATACTCAGAACTTATGAGCACTCATGAGTGTTGTAGCACCACTTTGTCCACCAACTTGGACCTCTACAAACCAACCCATGACAGTCTTGATTCATATCTACTTCCAACATATGACCGACTGTGGATGGTTTGAATAACTTAATCATTCAGGAAGAGCGACTTAGTTATTCTGGAAGTCAAAACATGCAAAGTGAAACACAAGAATAAATGAATCAAATATGGTATCAAACCCTATGAATATAAATAAACACTTTTATTTATCACCATACTGATTACTCATTATTCATTGTTTCGGTTTTATCAACTTTATACTTGAATTAAAAACACTAGGTGTCCCATGCTCCAAGCATGTACACTATGTTTTTCTTAAACAATAGCTTTGCCATACACCAAGTATGCACTCTATGTTTGTCTATGATCCTTACTTTGTGAAATAAACCAATTGAACATAATTTCAATGATTCTAATTTCACACTCCCAAATCCTTATCGAAAAATATGAGAATTTCAAATTCCTATCATTTATCGAAATCTGTTTAGATTTTAAACTTATATGCACTGACCCTCCTGTAATGAATATGTACAAAGTCACAAAGACTTGTCAACAGTCATTATAAGGTATTCCAATGGAGATCAACTCCATGGAAACTAAGTCTCATATTCAAAGTACATTGCTTTGGACATGCTTCTTGCATTAAGTTTTCTAATCTTACACAGATAACTTCCACCTATGGAGACAACTCCATATTCTCATTTTGACTATCACTTCTGAATAAGAGATGCCTCTTTTCAAAATATGTCAATATGGTCCTTCCAAAATTAGCACTATACTTCCAACTGTCCCTGAGCAACCAATCTTTGATAAACCTCAGATTGTCCTCGACAATTGCTTAATCATTTTAGTCATATCCAATTCTAGACCTTTTCCCTTTTTAATGCCTCTGGGCATTTGGAAAAATTTAGAAATGACAAATATTATAGCACATGCAATCGATCCTGTACCCAAAGTAAATGGTACACGATTCATGATGTCTCACATAAAGACATGATTCTAGACCAGTCTTTTGCTACAATATTTTTATTTGCCATGTTTTCAAAATTTGACTATGAAGAGGGATGCCGTAATCATAATCGAATTTTGAGAACGCAATATATAGAATTTCCTTAAGTTGAACCAATCCAACATGAAATTCATATATATATTCTTGACTAAAGATGATTAAGGTCTCAATCTAAGCCTTTAGAACTGAAATGAAGTATATCCTCTCCCTTAATTATAGCAAAACAACTTTTTCAATCCCTGCAGCCTCACGAGTTGAAACTTTTGTTTTCTGTAATTAACATTGCTAACTTGCAACACTAACAATAATTATCATGCTCCCACTAACATGATGATTATTAGCATAACACTTATGCTCCCACTAGCTTTGACATGTACTCAGAAATCAGCTGGACTTCTAGAAATCAATACTTTATTGACTTTCTTACCAAAGTTCAGATTTCTGATACTAGATTGTTTTGATAAAACTTTATCAAAATCATACACCTCTCTTAGATAGCTCACATGTGTGTCTAAACAATTTTAGAACTATGAAAAGGGATGTCGTAATCATAGTCTCAATTGTTTAGACCTTTGCCACTTCTCACAAGTCCATGTTAGTGTGCCGGTAAACCACACACGCTCCACTAATGACTTTGAGAATGCAAATATCACAATTGCTATCTAGCTAAAATCTACTTAGTGAAAGTGTTTCCTCACCATCATTTTCATGAATCGGAGAGAAACCTTATGACACTTAGATTTAATAGTGTATGTGTTATTATCCATGTGAATTTGTCAAAACCATAATCACAAGACAAGGTTAGTGACAAATCCAAACTCATATTGATTAAACTTGTGCAATCTTAAATTCTTGCCATTTGGCAGCTCAGGTGCCTGCCATTGCTTCCAAGTAGTTGTGCAACTAATTGAGAACTCTCAGAACTCCTATGCAAAGCGAACTTGAATAGGCACAAAAATTTCAACACGATAGGTTATAAACCTCAAGTCGTGTGCTAGTGAAGGACTTTAGGTTTTATTCTTGATTAAGTCTTGAAACTTTCAAGAGCTTTAAGACTCCCACTGTCCTCTTGACATATAAGACTCCCTTGTCAAATATTCAAGAGATAGTGCGGATTCTTTATCAAGACTAACACTTTACACAATTGGCCTAAGTTGGTCTCTGTTTTATCCAAAACATCACAACTTACCAATTTCAAATGTACAAGAGTAGATAACCTTTTACTCTTACATTTGACTAGTGTTAACAAACCCTCTTTAAGATATGTCACTCAAGTTACAATCTTGAAGTATGACTCTAAGAACTGTTTTGGAACGAAGTATGACTCATCTTTTTTATTTAACCATTTCAACAATTCATGACTCCTCTTCTTGACTTTAGAGGACCAACTGTGATATGGTATCTTAATCATTAAGATGATCATAAACATGATACTAAAGTACTCTCCCATCTTTTCAGATTTGAGAAACTTTTATCTTTCTGCCATACTTTGATTCTTCTTATTCGTTCTGTCTCACATTGAAGCTTCTCCAATGCTACAGACTTATACTTAAACTTATAAGTATAACCATATTTACTGAACTTAAGTAAATCATGACGAATAGTCTTCTTGATCTTTTGTGGTGGACTTGACCAGTGCACAAGAATGTGTACTCGATCCCTTAGTCCTTTCCTTATTCACATAAGGAATTAGTCTTAATTTTCCAAGCTGAAAGTTCTCATTCATCATACTATACAACTTGCATGATTCCAAGTTTCGGTCCAATTGAACCTTGGGTGATGAGAATCTTTCCTTATTTGGTAATATTAGACACTACCACAACCGAAAGAATCAAATCCATTTTTCCAATATTGCTATCAATGGAATCTTATAAGCAACAACTTTTCACAAATGCCATTGTAAGGATACTTAAAATAAATAAAATCAAAACCTTTTTCTTTTATTTTTAAAACTTTGCGGAAAAACTTATCCTTACAATCCATATGAAAACCTTGTTGTTATCTATTCCTAAGCAATATAAATATCATAACTCTTAAGTAACAGCCCAAAATTCTGATCACCGAACCATGCGATTGAAATCCATCTTCGCGATCAGAATCAGCATGTACTTAATAGAGTTAGACAATGGACTTTACCTGAAGTAGAGCCAAACTTATTGACTTTAACATCCTTAGGTAAATTTGGCAGCTTCGTAACCAATGCCCCTTCCTTTGGCAATAGTTACCTATGGACCCTTGATAATGGGACTATCTCAGACTTCGCCTCTCTCTTTACCATTAGGTCAACCGAGTTGACTATGGCCCATCCCTTTCCATTGGGAAGAGAGCTTTACTGGATATCCAATGTCATCATTGTCAATGTCCATAGCGTTTTAGGAAGTTGATCTTAGCAAATAGATAAGATCATTAAGGGTCTTGTCTTAGTCTGTTTCATAGGATTCCCAAAAGAACTCACTATGTGACTTAGAAAGTAGTTGAGCCACCAACTTTCTCAAGACTTTGACACCCAACTCTCCCGGCTTGTCAATATGTGACTACATCTCCAAGATGTGATCACACCTAGACCTTGCCTTGCCAATAGGGCTTGAGTGACCTTAAACTTTTTAGGAACTTGTGGGTTAGGGAGAATAATTGGAGGAGGTGAAAGAAGTATGATATCCATGGGACATCATCTTCATTTAGGAAAGTTTGTTTCAAGAGATTTGGGAAGATCATAAATGTCTAGACCAGACATCTTTTTGGGAGATATTCAAGATAGTTGATTTAAAGTCCTTAATATGACACCCAATATGAAATATTAAGGCTAGGACCCAACAAACTATTTTACAACTTAGAAGAGGGATGCCGTGATCCAAGCTATAAAATATTTGAAGGTAGGTGAATGACGATTCACCAATTTCCACCATGAAAAACGAAATAATTTATTAGGTTTTAATTAGATTTGAAAGTCCTAGATCTTTGAGATTCATTGAACTGTTCAAAGGCATGTTTCAATCTCGAGTGTGCCCTTCAGGTTTTGTGACTGGGATGTCGAGGATCACAAAACAAGGTGTGAATAACCATGCAAATATACTTGGTACCCTTAATATTTACCCCTTAATCAGTGTGCCGGTTAACCACACACGCTCCACCGATACTATGATAAATATTAAGTTACCCTTTGCCTACCTTGTTAAGTCCAGGTTAGTGTGCCGGTTAACCACACACGCTCCACTAACGACTTAAGCAAAGTGCAAAGTGTAATTTCATGGGTTAGCACCAAATTCACATTTTCCTAAGTAACTAAGATTGGGTATTAATAAGAGTTTAGTTACTTAGTATTTATCATTAATACTTTTAATGAAAGGAGAATTATAGTTCTTGTCCTACCCGTTCGGCTAACGACCCTCCACCAGTCAAGGAAGCGGTGGGTGAGAGTGGACACCCATTTAACTGCCATTTTATAGGCAGTAACCTTATACCCCCCTTATAGACCGGCTTCGTGAATGAGGCCTACTAACGGTAAGACTGACTTTACTCTTATACATATATATATAAATATTATTAACTTATAATATTATAAAGTATAAGGGTTGAATTTGAACTTTTAAAATTCTAAGGGCTAACTTGGAATTAAAGTATTCATAAGTGAAAACTTTTCAAATTCCAAAACTTGAGGGCAAGTTTTGAAACTATTCAAAACTAATTAATTCCATAACTTATGAGTTTAAAGTAGTTTTAATTAAAAAAAAACTCTTCAAGTTCCATAACTTGAGGACAAGTTATGGAAGACTTTAAACTAATAAAAGAATGTAACTTTTCTTTATTTTAGTAACTTATGGAACTAATTAAGGTTACACATTTTATCATTTAATGAAGTGACTCTTGAACCTCCATAACTTGAGGACAAGTTATGGAGTCATAAAACCATTTAATGAGGAAAAGACTCTTCATTTTTGTAATCATTGCCAACTTTTTATGAGTTTTATGAAACTTAAATGTGACTTTTCATATAACTTGAGGACAAGTTACAAAAACACATTTTAGAATCAACTCTTAGATTAAAATGGATTGAAAACACATAATCAATTAACTTTTCTATTAATCTAATAAACTCATATGAACAAAGATAATTCACATCAAATTTTTTTCAAGTAATTAGCATAACTTTTAAACTAATACAATTCGATTTTTCAGCTAATTTTGCAGGTATAACAAGAAAACAAGCCTGGCTCTGACACCACTGTTGGGTTATGAGCATTCTAACACTCCTAAGTGTACATGCAACCCTAAATACCTTGGATCTATGTTTTCTCTATTATACATACAATTATGAACATCCAAGGTATTATCCTAATCTAGCATACAAAATAATAGATATAACAAGATAGAATACATACCTCTTTGATGTAGAATGTCTTCATGAAGCTTGAGTGCCTAGTGCCCCAAGTGTGACACCTCAAATGGTTCACACAACACCAAATACACTTGGAATAACTTGAGAGAAACTTGAACACTCCTTGAAATCGTCTAGCCCTCACACTCACACATTAGTGAACGATTTCTTGAGCCATGGGATTCTTTTATATGGTGGCTATTAGGGTTACACCATGTAACTCATAACTTTACCCATTCCTTATGCTCCATGGAGTATCCATGGGTCACCCCATGGACTTAGTCCAACATAAGGAATCTTGGATCACAAGCCCACATATATAAGAATGAATGATTTACACAATCAACCCATATATTTAATTAGTCTCCTTTTGATCACTTAATTAATTCCAAATTAATTCTTGATCAATACTAATTAAATAACCTTATTAATATATTAGAACTTATAATATATTAACCAACCTTAAGTGTTATTTCTCTCATTATAGTCTATCCAAATGCATGATGCCATGCAACCCAAATGGACCATGCCGGGTCGGGTCAAGTCTTACGAATTATAGTTATGGACTTAGACATTAATCCAACAGAAGAAGCGAACAACACAAGACACCCCGCAAGAACAACGAGCGAGTAATGTACGCCGCTACGACACCAACTGCTTCAGCACCTGCCAGCCGATATGCTAGGAACCTTCCGGAGTGTGGAAAATGGAACTTTCACCACACCGGAGTGTGCCGGGAAATGCAGTGTCTGAACTGCCACAGAAAGGGACACACCGTCCGTTACTGCAGGGCACCGACTCAACCGATCTCCTAAGTCCTCGGAGCTGAAGAAAACCAAGCCTGCTATGGCTGTGGTGAGACTGGACACCGTCAGAGGGACTGCCCAATAGTAAGGAACTCAGGAGCGGATGGACGCATTCTGATGATCACCGCAGGAGAATCTTCCCCGGAGTCGTCGACGAGTAGTGGTACGTTTTCAAAATAGAAATTACTTTTAAAAATTAATTTATATTCATATAAGATTAAAATTTGGGGATAACACTTAAAAGTAACTATAACAACTCACTTGTCGAAATAGGTCGCAATATTCAAGAGAACTAAAAGATCCGTTTTGAGAAGCTATTATGGCATACCATGTACATCAAGGTTGTGAACAACTAAGATGTTGCAGACTTAGAGTTAGTGACTCCGCTTAGGTCCCCATTTTCCCTAAATGGTTGGGGATTTGAGGCAGAGTTACTCAGTCGACTGCCTGGTTCATCTTAGAAATTCATAACTAGTATATGGCAGGCGATTGTAGTGGTACCAAGGAGGATTATGATATAAAGTATCCCCACCAGTTGGTAGAACACTTTTGTTCGTATGTATGCACACATAGCGGTACGATACGTAGGAGTGTTAACTTCAATTAGAAAACAGGAAACACGAGAACAGTTACAAAGAGTACATTGTTGAACATACTAGGAGTACAGTATCGAGCATACCAGGGATACATCGTTGTATATCAGACATTTCATTCATTTGACCAAAACTTTGTTCAGTATAGAGTCCGTTGTTCTCATTCGTCATGAGTTGGCGTGGTCCTCACCATACTGAGTTCATATGTTTCTATCGCCTCGATCGCCAAGTTCTCGAAACTTTCGTCCTTCATATCGAAAGTCAGACCTAAACCTCAGTTTTATCTTTCGTATTCTAAACCCCGAGGTACTCGTGCGAGGAGTACTTTGTCTCCGAAGCCTTATCGTCAGATGTCCGCAGACCGTCATGAAATACCACTCGTCTAGCAGACTAAGTTCGAGCACAGAGGCTATGGACGAATACAGCCTACCTATTACTATTTAGGGTATACGCGAGGGTGGTATATGATTATGATTACGCAGACTTAGTATGTGTGTTTCCGCCCTTTCTCCTGTTCCTCGTTGGGTTATGGACCTGGGGCAGAGTCGCACATCCGACCGTCTTACTAACCCTAATTATATACGACTTGTATACATGAGATAATGATAGATGGACCAAGTATGAATCCTATCATGAACGGAAGGGCAAAGTTGCCAAGTCTACGAGTTGGTATTCTGCCAATCAGAAGAGAGAAACCCCAGTAGTAATGCTAAGAGAGCTAATTTCGGGACGAAATTCCTTCTAACGGGGGGATGATGTGACAACCCGAAATTTCTATTTTGTACAGCCATTCAATTCAATAGAAGTCAGAACAGTTCTGCTAACTTTCAAGCTTTTTGGAATAAGTTTGAGTGTTTTGAAGTTAGTACTTCAATAGATATCAGGAGAGAGGATACCCTAGGGTTTATTAAGTAGCTATAAGGTCCCAAAACTCCAAGAGTTTGGAGTTTACGGCCCAAAATGGTATTAGGGCCGTAAACCCTATTGACTATATAAGTGACACTTAGCTTATTTTTCACTTTTTTTCACATTTCCAAGACTAGAGCCATTTCTCTCTCAAGTATCATTCTACTTTTCTTCAAGATCTTCAACTTGTAAGTGTTTCTAAGCCCTAGTAAGTTGATATCTACCTTAATCTAGTGATCTAACACACTTCCATCCGTGAAATCATTCCAAAAGTGTAGATCTTCAAGTTTCACCAAGAACACACACTAGTGTTCTTGGACTTTTAGCACCTTTTCAAGCTTCTACCTAGTAAGTACTTCTATCCTAGAGTATTATAAGCCTTGTTACACTTCTAAACATCAAGAAAACACCCAAGAAAGTCAAGATCAAAGGTGTTTGCGGTCCAAGATGTTCTTGGACCGTAAACCCTAAAAATGGGGCCAAAGTGTCCCTAGTCCCTTACCAAGCCTTGGTAACTAGCTTAGATCCCTTCCTTGATGTGCTAGGAACTTGAAAACATCAAAAGACCATAATCCATATGGGTTTACGGCCGTAAACACATGGAGAAGTGGTCCATGGGCCGTAAACTCCATTTAGGAGTGAAATGATGCCACAAACACTTCCTAAGGCTTAGACATGAAGTAGGAATGCTTAGAATGACTTGTAAGACTTCAAAACAAAAAAAATGGTCAAAGTGCCATGTGTTTACGGCCGTAAACTCATGGGTTTACGACCGTAAACTCAATGAGAGTTGGTCTCATGACCGTAAACACCTTTTAGTGCCATTTCACTTTCCTTTGATGAATCACATGTGATTCCAACACTTGATCAAGGTGTTTCCTAGTCCCGGAAGGTGTTTCCTTTCATATAGTTGTTTATAAACACTATATTCATTCCAATATATGTCATTTAGGACTTATTGTGTCTCGGGACTTCATTCGTGGAACTTCTCATCCTTACACGCATACCCGTTTGAATCACCCACATCAGGTGAGTTCATACCCCGTAATGAATCTTTTAGCTATTTTAACTGTTTTAAGGGGGAATACAAGTTGAACACAATGATAATTGTGTAACTGTTTGATATAAACATCTTTCAAAATGTTACTTATGTCACTTATAAGTTGTCAAAACATTTCAAAACTCTTGTAAAGTTATGTTACTTTTTAGTTATACAAAACTTTGTTTTTAAAGTACAGGCATAACTTAATAGATAAATGAGTCTTTTCCATAACAGTCCAAGTAGAACATTAGTAAGCTATAATAGGTATAGTTTAGGAGAATGCTATTCATTACTTCTAGTACAATGAAGCACACAAAGGGTCAGTTATTACATGAGTCAAACACACAGTAAAGAGAAACAAACAATACCATACAGAACATATAGTGAAGAGAATCAAACAATACCATACAGAACATATAGTGAAGAGAATCAAACAATACCATATAGAACATATAGTGAAGAGAATCAAACAATACCATACAGAACAAACAAGTAAGGTTGCTATAGCATGAGAACACGCATACATGATCTAACTATACCAATGAATCACTAACTCATTGTTTTAAACAAAAGGTGATAGTTATATTGGGTATACATGATCATATATTTTAATGTGAATTACATGGCTTGCAAGAATTTGCAGAGGTCGTGTTTAGTTCTCCTAATCTCCCGACAGGGAGAGCGTATAGTAAGGGTTCTAACCTTCACATTATAACCGTAATAAAACAAATATGTTTTTAGGTTATTAGTACATCCGCATGTCATTATAAACGACAGCTGTGTACTTCATTTCCCAATACTTTCATAAAGTGCCAGTACCACTTGAAAGTTGAACTCAATCTATTTTCGAGTTATAAACTAGGGAAATATACATTTTTACAAACGACAAATGGATCAGTCGAGTCTAGCACATAACAGAAGATGCCTTGGTAGAAGGATACGATTAAAGGATAGGACCATAATGCTAGTCTTATGATTCCTTAATGTATACATAACAGGATATATATATATATATACCAATAGGGTCCGACAGCTACTAGGATGTGTGCTCTCCGCTTCATTTCCTGTTCCTCGTTTGGTTGTGGGCTTGGAACGGACTCATCCAATCTATTATCTACCCGATTCTATATATATGTATGCTTAGTATACAGTAAGTCATCATAAGGGTACCAGGTATGGGTCAGGTTATAGGACACAGAGTCAAGCACAGTTTTTCTAGTACAAAACATACTTTCAGTACTTTTGGTATACAAAACTAGAAACTTCCCAGTAAAGGGTTTAATCCATTTTATTAAACCAGTACATTTAAAGACCTTAGGTGAGTAACTCTATAATACTTTCGTTTATACACCATGTTTATATATAAAACTAATACCCAATAGGTAGTTAGATGTGTGTTTTCCGCCTTACTTCCTGTCCTCGTTTGGTTGTGGGCTTAGGGCAGATTCACTCAATTAACTTTCTATTCGATATTAGATTATATATAGCAGTATAAACTAAGCTATTATAAAAGTAGTCACTGTGGTTACCATTTTTACTATAAGAAATATAGGTTTTCTTAAATAACTTTTCATTAGATATAAAGGAACCATTACAATTAACTCCATGAGTAACAAGTGAATACACTAGGGTTATATATGACAACGATCTAATAACCAATGGGATGTGTGCTATCCACCTTACTTTCTGTTCCTCGTTGGGTTGTGAGCTTAGGGCAGATGCGCACAATCGATTGTTTGTTTACTCTGAGTCTTATATAACTTGTACCCACTTAGTACCCATAGAAAGGCTTGTAGTGTCATTTTACTTAACATTCATCAAAGTAGGAAATATAGGATTTTCTAGAGGAACAGGTGAACTTTTCAAAACAGAACTTACAGCTTACACCACTTTTACATATACATTTTCAACCACATTTTACATCTTACTCACATCACTAAAATCTTATGAACTCACCAGCTTAATTGCTGATCAACTCTTTCAAATAACTTGTATTCTCAGGAGACTATTAGACAGGTGCTCGTGCTGGGGATTCAGAAGATGAAGCATTATAGCTTCAAGTCTTGTTTTGTTATTTGTTTATGAATTCTATGTTTTGTGAACACACACATTGTAAACACTTTCTTTCGAAATATAATGGTTGTTCATTACTTGCTTACCATATACATATCTCGTGATACTAAATTATGAACAAACTAGACACATTTTATGAACTCTCAGAATTTACGGATTCAGTTTTCGACTTCGTATGATTTTTCTATGATTTTTCTAAAACAGTGCAGAAAGCTTAAAAACTAGTTAACAGCTTATAACTTTCATAACACTTTGTATTATGTTGAGCAAAGTGTATAACAATAAGTTCTAAATATTGAATGTAATTTCTTGTTAGTTTATCATCATAAACTGAAATTTAGTCGTTCATGATAAGATTTTTCATTCATTTCGAACACATATAATAAGCTATAATAAGCATAGTTTATGGATTCATAGCACTAATGTATTTTCATAAAAGAGTTCTTTTTCAGTACAAACGTTTTGGATAAACTATAATAGGTATAGTTTATGTATCATTTACATTTCAAACTCATTTACCAAAGGTTTTTAGTTAAGTTCACGTAAATCTGTTAATGAATAAATTTGTGAGACATTCGCTTTGTGTTACCTTCATGGTAACAAAGTCAAAAGTCTTGTAAATTGTAACCAGAGTCTCTTGTAGGGAGAACGTGATAGTTGTGTATAGATCTATATTGGATTTGACAAACCCACACCTGAGCTGCATGCAACAGCTAGACCGGCAGGTCTGTGGTGACAAGTGTCATTTAACTTGCGACACCTGAAGAACGTCGTATTACGAGGCCGTCTGAGTCATAGTATGGTTATAATAACTCACATGTGGTATTAACAAATCATAAGATTTACGGGTTCTTACTTTTAAATTAGCGAGTTATGTCGATTTAACTCACAGGAATTACTTTAAGTATGGAAAAATACTTGTTTTCGGTCCTGGGATTTAGGACTACCTAACTTTTATAAGGAAAATATAGGATTTTCTTTGGAACGTATTTCTATTAAAACTACATAAAGCTAGAATTGTTAGACTTCAGCTATAATTGTTAAGTGTATATGATAGAGTTATATAAGAATCTAGTTACGATCGACTTAGAATTGGTGGGCCCGCCTCATCTCCTGTTCCTTGTTTGGTTTTGGACCTAGGGCAGACCCATTATATTCAACGGTTTATTTAACTTAAATTTTATATAACTTATATACACTGGGCGATTATAGCAGGAATCTATGGGTCCCTCTAGGGTTCATTATCGCATAACATAGAAGCATTCATTTCACTCATTAAAGAAAATATTGGATTTTCTGGAAACATACTTTGTCGCTTTTACTAGGAAAACGGTTTCTTTCTCAAACAAAACTCTTATGAACTCACCAACTTAATTGTTGACACTTTTTCAAAACTACTTGTATTCTCAGGAAATCAGTGAAACAGGAAAACCAACAGCATTTTGAGGATGGGACGATAAATCGTCAAACGTTTCATTTTGTCATCATAATGTAATTGATTTTGAAACATGTAAACTTATTCCATGGTCTAATATTTTCAATTATATTTATGATGGTTGTATTTACTTTGAGCACTATTATATTCGTTGTTGTGATACTATACATGAAGTCATCCACCCCCGGACGTTTCCGCCATCCTTGGTTTGGGGGTGTGACAACTTCCACCAACCCTGCAGCACTAGTGTATGCTAGCCATACATAACGCTGGACCCTATAGACTTTCGAATATCCAATCCTACCCTAAGCTCCCAATCAGACAAGAACTGAACATAAGGCCAAATCAAACATTCTCAGGCTATAAGATCTTAATTATGTATAACTGTGATGCATACACAAGACAACTACAGTAATGATGTCAATTTCACATAAAGGAAACCCTAGGCTAGCAGGCATCATGTAATCAGGCAATTCTATCATGCAATTCCTGAAGATCCCTAGCCTAGTACTAGCATGCTGTTCTAACATATCATAATATCAAATAACTGTATGGTATTTTGGGGTCTACTTACTGGCTCCGGCTGATCGTACCCTCTGCATCCTCCTTTACTTATTTTGAAACCATTTGAAAATCTTTCCTTGATTTGAGACTGGATTCACACGAATGTTCCTCCAATTCACTCAAACCAATGCTCTGATACCAACTTGTAACACCCATAAAAATTGAGCCAAATTAAAACATTTTAATTCATTCAAAAACCATTAAGTTCATACATCTCGTTTTCAAAATAGTTTAAACATCAGAGTATCCCCAGAACCATATCACATAAATCATAAAACATGAGGAGCGGTACGATCACGCCTTCGCCTTGCCACGATCTCCTGAAGTACCTGAAACAATATACTGAAACTGTAAGCCCGAAAGCTTAGTGAGTTACCCCCAAAATACCAACCACACATAAACATAGTCATAACATATCACTAATAGAACAGACATGCACATTGGGTCTACTGTGTGACTGGTCCACCCGCACCGGGCCTTCAGTCCACCTGGTCCACCCTCCGAGTCTTGCCATGTACATCGAGTCTACAGTGTGATTGGTCCGCCCGCACCGGGCCTTCAATCCACATGGTCCACTCTCTGAGTCTACAGTATAACTGGTCCGCCCGCACCCGGCCTTCAGTCGGCCTGGTCCACTCTCCGAGCCTCGGCACGTCTGGTCCGCCCTCTTGGGGCCTTCAGCCTATCCGGACCGCTCGCTGGGCCTTCGGAATATCCAGTCCGCCCTGGGTATGTTGGCCTACAGCACAAAGCAGGACCCGCCTCAACCCAACCCCCGTCAAACAACCATGTGCACATAAAACAATTAATCACATAACAAATCCTTAACCAGACTATCAGTCTAATAGATCACATAGCATATCAACATCCTAACCAGGATTCCGACCTAACCGGTCACTAGCATAACATTACCCTATATACCGGGTACCGACCTTAACCAGGTCACTAACATAACATTACCCTATATGCCAGGTACCGACCTTAACCAGGTCACTAACATAACACCATCCCAAGTACCAGGATGCAAATCTAGCAAAGCAATAACATAACAAACAATACCCAGATTTCCATCCGATAAAGGGCCGGCCTTGGTGCCGTAGACCCTGTCGATATAGTAAGGATAACTCACCTGCAATTACCGACTGAAGAGATACGACCAAGCTGCTCCGACCACCGACACGAACTTCACCACAGCACCCTACCAAAGAACCAATACCAAAATTACCAAAATACCCTTGGAAGTCAAACTGGTCAACTCTTGGTCAAAGTCAAAGTCCTCAGTCAAAGTCAAACTTCCTAGTTGACTCTACTCGCCGAGTCAACCCGTTGACTCGTCGAGTCCTTATACTCTGAAAACTCTTAGAACACGACTCAACTCGCCGAGTCACCCCAAGACTCGTCGAGTCCAACGATCTCCGAGTCCCATCCTGCTCATCTCACCGAGTCACCTCCCGACTCACTGCTTCGAGGTTTAACCAGAAAAGATTGGGGTTCTGTAACCAGACTCGCCGAGTCCAAGAACAGACTCGTCGAGTCCAAGGCAATCTTCAAAAGACTCGACGAGTTGTTCCTCCAACTCGTCGAGCCCATGCCTATCTTCAACAGACTCGCCGAGTCCAAGAACAGACTCGCCGAGTCTCTTCAGTCCTTTATTCATGCAGAGACTTTTCAAGTCATGCAGGGGCTCCAATCCATAGATCCACTCTTCTACAGCCTAACCCTCACATAAAGTTGCAAACTTTACGTGAAACCAAGGAGATATAAGCCCAAAACACTCTAGGGCTAGGGTTTATGACAAAGGGGCTTCACCAATAACTCTTAGACAGGAGCTTTATGACATTATAGACCATCACAAGCCTAGATCTGAAGTAGCAACCTCATATCTAAGCCTCTAACTTGAAATAGCTCTCAATCATACCAAAAATGCCCCAAATCTCAAATGATAATAGATCTATATACAAAAGAGCCCAAGCAACAGATTAATACCTCCAATATATGCTCCAGCTGAAGTAGATCCCGGATCTACACCACTCCTTTGCAGCAAGCCTCTTGATCTTCAAGCCTCTTTCCAAGATTTCCTCCTCCAAAGCTCTATTCTCTCTAATAATGGAGGCTCACTCGATTTTAGGGTTTCTGGATCTCAAAAGGGTAGTAAAGAGGCTAAGGGTGGGTTATAATGTTCTTTATATAGGGCACAACCCCCTGGGATTAGGGTTTTCTCTCTACAACACCAACTCGTCGAGTCCAAGCCGCCGACTCGGCGAGTTGGCCACTTAAACCGCGATCAATCCCGCTCCGACTCGACGAGCAGAATACCTACTCATCGAGTAGCTTCCTTAATTTACACTTAGCACCCTCCGACTTCTTGCTTCCGAACTTGGGACGTTACAGCTCCGCCTAACACTTTGATCTTTCCTTTGACGTGACCTAAGTATGATTTATACCGAGTCTTAGTCTAGTATTCCTGGCGACTAATGATAGTCTCGATTCCTCACTAATCCCATTGTCAACATGAAGATCTATCAGGTAAGGAACAACCAGGTAGGATCATATCGGAAGTAGGGTTCGTTTGTTATACATAGTATATTCTTTGGAAATGTCACTTTAAACACCTCACTAAATCCAGCCTAGACATCATCCCCGCAAGTAGATCAATCAATATAGTGACTTGGAATCACTGATAAATCTTGATTATAGGTTCATAAAAACGACTATGACTATAATCAAAAGTTACACTTGAATAAAATAAGTGTAGCTTAACTTATAGAGTATTCTGATGAAAACCAAGAATTATAGGGGCATAAATCTGACCCGGGAGCTTCTGTTCACCAACCATCTAACACCACAGGGCTCCGCTAATGTAAACGGAAACTCGGGAGTAAAAGAGACTAAAAGTACGAGAGAATTCTGAAGAGATTTTGGAGGAATGGATGAGAAATGAACTGCATCCGCGAGCATTATATAGGCCTAAAAAGGGTGTGCACCTCACAGAGATCAGGTGTGTGCCACACATCTGGTCGAACAAGGGTGACATGTCATTTTCTGTGTGGTACCACGTGTCGCATGGTTTTCATCTGAATGTTATCTGTGCGCGTGGTTGTGCACGAAAGTTTCTAATTTCTTAGAAACTTCATATATTTTTCATACGAGCTTCTTTTTCGACGGGTTTTATATTCGCATGTAGCTATCGAGGATATCTACATCTTCATTTAGACTCTATCAGCTAATTTTGACTTTATTTTTAAACTTATATTTTTAATAGGCTTGTTAAAGTCCGTTAAAAATTCATAACTCTTTCATATGGTGAAAGAACCCCTTTCTAAACTTTCGTATTTCTGAAAGACCCAAACTTTCATACTTCACAATATTGTTACTCCAAAAACATGCTACATGCATATTCATATATAATATTTTACTTTGATAATTTGATTACAAAGGACTGGATACAAACCGACTAAGTTCTAATATTTTACATAACTACCCAGGATATTGTAATTTTATACAAACATAAACTGAAGTACAAAAGTACTATTACAAACTATTCTAAATCTTCCAACAGTATACTATCATACTGCTTATTTATCTCCTGCAATTGTTAAACATAGAGAGGGGTAAGCGGTGACGCTTAGTGAGTTCAATAATAGATACAATATAACGTTATGCCATATATACACTTCAATATGGCAGAAGCAAGGAGGAACAAGGAACAACAAAGGCATATGTGAATAATGAGAAAAGCTTTCCATATAAATCAATGAGACATAACAATTTCCATACTTGATATACAATCAATAAAGTTTCAGCACAAGTGGCACAAAAAATACTCAGGGATGTCATTTTGCTAGAATATTCAGGCTTTCAGCCTTATCTTAGCATACTGCCGAAGCCAAAGTGATGCCTATGTCATACACTTCATGGTCAACGGTACATACCAATACCCAAGTGATGCCTATGTCATACACTTCGTAGTCAGAGGTATAGCCTTGCTATAAAAATAGCAGAAATAATAACACGAGATGATAACATGGAAAAGCATATAGCACATATAACACATAACATACAATTGTTCCTATATATTAAACTCACCTTGAAATAACCGGGGGTCAAAATAATAATTTGTGCAACATTTCGGCTCTAAATATGACTTTATTCGTTGAAAACCGGGAGATTTATTGAAAAATCGGGCTCTGCAAAGGTAGAGCTTCAAACCGAAAAGATAAATTTCTCGGGCTTCACGGGCACTTCGGGGCGTGTTTCGGGTGTTAAAAATGATATCGGGGCTTCGGGGGATGTCAAAATAATAAAAATATTTAAAAGGGGGTGAAAATGGCTAATTTCCCATTTTACTCGGGAGGGTTTGCAGCCCTCCTATTTATAGGGTGAGATCCGAAGTCGGCCGATCAGATGGGCGAGTCAGCAGCAGCGAGGGAGAGACACGCGTCGGACACGTTGCAGGCCACGTATGCGACACATGTGCGAGCTCGGACGCGACACGGGGCGAGGCGGCGTCGGACGCCGGTTGGCTGCAACTTCGGTCGAATCCGAAAGCGACACGTGTCATAACTAGGAATTTTGATGCTTTGTAACAACAACAATTATACCAACTGCAAACCAACAATGTGAAAGCGTGCATGATGCTTATTCAATAACAACAAAACTTCAATCAAACACTTTATACAAGCACTGCAAATGGCCAACAAAGAATTGGAACCCTAGAAGTCCCGGTTTAAGTCCATTATGGACTAGGATTTCCTTATTGGGCCTAATGGACCAATAAGCTTCCAATTTAACTATCTTGAACATAGAACTCTCAAATGGGCCCTAATTGGACCCATATACATGAAACTTAATATTTTGGGCCTTATAAGCCTAAAATGAACTAGGTTATCTTTAATGGGCCTTATTGGGCCACAACAAATTTATATAGCCTTAGTGGATCATAAAAATCATTCCTTGAATTAATTTGGGCCAAAAATCACCTAATTGGGCCATAAGATGGACTTAAGAACAAAAAGCCCAAATTTCTTTTCTCCTTTCTCCTCTTCTCGGCCCAACTACACAAAGGAGGGAGGAGTTGACTTTCCATTGCCACCTCCTTATTACATTTTGGTTCTCCATGCAATGACTCAAATCTCCAAGCAACCATCATATCACTCACTTCTCTTCTTCTCTCCTTTCTATCTTCGGCCGAGAACCACAAAGGAACACACACACACTCTCAAAAATCTCTCTCAAACACATAAGAACTCTCTTCATTCTTCATCAAATTTTCGAGATTTAGGAGCTTTTCAAGGAGAGTATTCCACAAAAATCATCATCTAAGGTAAGTTCATGTTTAAATCCATGATCTAACTACTTCATTTCATCAAAAATCTCCTCCTAATCTATTCAAACTCATGATCACCATCTTAGAAGCCTCTAAGTTCGAGATCCTCCAAGAAGGCTTGCTAGGATCGAATCTTCATCATTTCTTCCTTCCAAACCGAAAACAACAAGCAAAGGTGAGCTTCATACCCCTCTCTTTTCGGTTTTCATAAGTTTTATGGGGGAGAATACAAGTAAAATGTGTAGATCTATGTGTATGTGTATGCTATGTATGATTTTATGCATGTATGTGTGATTTTATGTGTTTTTGTGGAGAATATGTAACCAAAAAGGGAAGAAAACTCGAGATCTATGCTACAAGAAGGAAAACAAACATGATCCAAGTTATATTACACTAAACAAGTCAAAAATATTAATCTCTAGGATTATTATAAAAATATTGCAACGTAAAACTCATTTTTGGGCTTAAATTGTCAAAATTGCAAAAAGTTGGGCTTTAACCGAAAAATACTATTCTGGAAGGGCTGAAACTGCCAAAGTATAAGTCTTGAGTCAAAAATATCATTTAATCAAGTCTATGATACAAAAGTGTCAAGAAAATGTTTTAAGGGCTTAATATGTCTTTTCTCTTATATAAAGGACTAAAATTTGTTATTTTTATCAAAAGAAAGGGGTTGAAAAGGTCAAACCAATATATTAAGCAAATTATTTTATTTCTAGAATATTGAGTCAAAAATTCTAAACTACGACTTACAAAAATTGAAAGATGAATACACGTATAAGTCCAAATATCGTTATAAACAAATCGACCGGTCTCGAGTCGATACAAAAATAACGATCGTTCAATCAAACCTTCCAACAATTATGCAATACCTAAAACAAGTAAACATTCAAAACTCTGGGCTTGAAAGTTCCAATCATGCTTGTTGGGTCTTTGTGATCCATCCACATGATTTTCGGGCCCAAGAGATAATAATAATAAATGTTATTGGGCCTTCGATGACCCAATTTCATATTAAAGGGACCCTCAATGGCTTTTAAGTGCTATTGGGCCTTAGTGGCCCACTAGCACTGCTAGTAAGGTCCAAGTAATCAAATGCGAAATGGACCAATGTGTCCTTCGTATACCCAACAGCCTGAAATAACTCACGAAAGTAGCAGGACTTTGTTTTCCTCTTCTCATCGTTTGTTAGGCTTATGCGTAATCAAAGTAAACAAATTCAGGTCGTTAATCAATAGTAATCAATGTTATTTAGGTTAAGTGAGCAATAACGGGCGATACCTCCAAGGGTCGTTCGTAGTCTGTAGTTATAATCAAAGTCTCCTGGAAGGAGAGCGAGAGTTTGTGTATAGATATATACGGGGGTGACTCCCCCACACCTCAGCTGTTCACTACAGTTAGACACGGCAAGTCTAGGGTGACAAAATCTTAAGATCAATCCCGACGCACGATAGGTAACCAAGACAGACGAACTAGTCATTATTATGCATGGTTATAACGACTCACAAAAATTAATTAATCCAATACCATCCGAATAATCAAGGAAGAGTAATCAAAATCATTCATTGTGGCAGTATAACAATTTGAGAAGTAACCGTATTTTATGTATTCGGAAAACATCGGGTTTTTCGAGGAAATCAACATCACTCGCTTGTGTCCTTCTATAACTATAATACAAAACTCCCTTTTTATACACGTTTTGAAATCATTCATGCATCAACTTATGGATCTCCACACTTTGATAAACAACTGTCTTTTCAGAAAATATCGGATTTTCTGGGTTTTACAAACTTCACAAATCATTTTTATCACAACCCTGCTTATGAACTCACCAACATTTCATATGTTGACCGTTTTCAAAATAACTTGTATTCTCAGGTAACAGGTAAGCAGCAGAGTAATATCAAGTACGTTAGGATGTTATGTTTTAAAAACTCTCGAACAATTTATGTTATGAATGTGTAATGTTTAAAACAATGTACTGGATGTGAACAATATCAGTTGTAATGTATTGATGCATGGTGATGTTTATGTTATGATTCATGTATATTCATTGTGATGATATTCAATTTAAGTCACGCGAGCCCTCGGACGTTTCCGCCGTCTGGTTTCGGGGGTGTGACAGGTTGGTATCAGAGCTCTGTTTATAGTGAACTGGCATATCTAACCACACATTGATATGCAACTATAAACCAAAAAGGGACTAAAGCAACTCTGAACAAAACAAATAAAACACAACGATAAAAATATCTTCACTTGTGTGATGTAGGAAAAAGAACATAATGCCAAATCAAATAAGATAACACTGACATCTCGGTTAAGTCGGGACTGTTCATGGTTGTAGTAAGGGGGGATGTAGCCTGATCAACTACATTTTCTCCGAAGTACAACTATCACATGCTCCGGGAAAACCTCGATGGTCAGTAAACTTAAAAACATACCCCTTGATACCAAGAAAAGGACGTCAACTCAAATTGCATAATAACTAAACCATATAAGTAGCAATAATAGTTTACTCATTCACCTCCTCTCAGTCACCATGGAAGGAGAACACCAGGGCATTCAGTTTCATCAGGTCTTAGTGGCTCACAGGATGATCGAGGATGAGCCTGAGGGAGATCAGGGAGGGGCACACGGCGTGGGTCCTGACGAGTACACGGACACAGACTACGAGTTTGATGGTACCGACGATGACATGGATGAAGAACAAGACTCAGGCAAGGATTCTACCACATCGCCTACCAGCGAGATGCAGCAGGACCACCCCGCACCACCAGGGAATCCCGCAAGGGAGAATCGCTCTCCGGAAGCTGAGATTGCTGCTCTGCGGCAACAGCTATTCGCCATGGAAGCACGAGCGGTGCAAGCTAGACAGGAAAGAGATGAAGTCATTGGAGAAATGACTGAGATGGCCCAGTTGTTGGCACAACACTTCGGCATATGACCTCACTACCGCCGTCGAGCGTACCTTAGAGTGTTAGGACTAGTCATACCTATCCTTAGTATTATGATTATATGATCTATGCTATGTACCATCGACTCTATGTTTAAGTGATTACACTACTCATGGAGCCGTTACGCTGCTGAATTTGCACCACTTATGTATGCTCTTCTGAGCAAAATTTTCATGTATCAAAAGTGCGGATAATATTAATGAAAAATTTTATGTGTTCTATTGAGGTTGTGATCTGCTATGTGTTATATATACATGATTGTATGCTAATTTGTGAAACCACTTAAGTTCATGCAAAACACCTAGTTTATAGGACCACAATCTCACAAAAATCATAGGCACTCAACATCTTTCCGTTCCATGACAGAAAGATGCCTCAACGACCAACTCGTGGAAACCCTGGACCAACCCCACCCGAAGTCAACTCAGCTGCATTCCAAGCAGCTATATCTGCTGCGGTTACTGCAGCCATGACGCAAATCCACCAAGGGAACAATGGTGGAGTCAATGGACAAGGGGCTGGGTGTTCGAACAACGGAGCAAATCAAGGACCTACCAAGACATGCTCTTACAAGGACTTCACCAACGCCAAGCCACGAACCTTTAATGGCACGGGTGGAATGATAACTCTAAAGAGATGGATGGAAAAAGTGGAATCGGTATTTGAGATATGTGAATGCCCCGAGGAGGTGAAAGTGAAGTTCACCGCATGCACATTCGTTGACCAAGCTCTTACTTGGTGGAATGGACATGTAGAGGCCATGACTCTCCCCGTAGCCAACGCTATGCCGTGGACGGAGTAGAAAGAAATGTTGATGGCTGAGTACTGCCCGCGAGGCGAAATTCAGAAAATGGAGCAAGAGCTGTGGAATCTCACCGTCCGAAATTCCGACATAGATGCATACATATCAAGGTTTAGCGAGCTGTCACTGTTGTGCCCTGACATGATTACTTCAGAGGGAAAGAAAATCGAACGATTCATCTGGGGATTAACATCCCCAATTCAAGGAAATGTAATAGCTGCAAATCCTGAAACTTTCGACAGTGCCAAGAGATTGGCTAAGAAACTGTACAACCACAACAACAAGAAGGGCGAGAAGCCAGTGGAAACTGAAGGCAAGAAGGAGAGTGACAACAAGAGAGGAAAGAACAACAAAAGAAAAGGACAACAAGGCTCAGAGTCGTCAAAGAAGCAACAGACAGTGACAGTCAATGCTGCAACCACCCAGGTTCCCTCCACACCACATGCTCCAGCCTCAGCTAATCCAAGTGCCCCTAAGCAGTATTCTGGGAATCTCCCAAAGTGCAACAAGTGCAGTCTTCATCATAATGGCGAATGCAGAGAGATCCACTGTACCAGTTGCAATCGGAAGGGTCACACGGCAAGGTATTGCAGGACCTATCCTCCCCAGAACCAACAACAACCGCAACAACAACAACAACAACACCAACAATAGCGGCAATAACACAGGATCAAGCCCCACCTGCTATGGATGTGGAAAGACTGGGCATATCCGTCGAAACTGCCCCAACATCAACAACCCTGGGAACGGAGGAACAGGAAGAGTGCTAGCTATGGGTCAGGGGGAAGCGGTGCAGGATCCCGCTGTTGTTACCGGTACGTTTCTCCTAAACCACACTTATGCATGCATCCTATTTGATACCGGGGCAGAACGAAGTTTTGTGAGTAATAAATTCAAACATTTGTTAAAACAACAACCCCAGAAGCTTAATGAAACCTTTACGGTGGAAATGGCCAATGGGAAAACAGAATCCACTGGGGAAATCTACAACGGATGTACCCTGACCTTAAATCATCACGTCTTTCAAATAAACTTAATGCATGTTTCCATTAGGAGTTTTGATGTGATTATCGGCATGGATTGGTTAAGCCTCCACCATGCTGAAATTATGTGTCACGAGAAGGCCGTTCGCCTTCGCCTCCCGAATCACAAAACCCTGATTATATACGGAGACAAACCCAGCACGAACCTTCGTCTCATCTCGTGCATTAAGGCACAGAAGTATCTACGAAAGAAGGACTTGGCTTTTCTAGCTCATATAGTGGATAAGTCCAAAGAAGAGATCAATATTCGAAACATCCATGTGGCTTGCGATTTCCCGGATGTCTTTCCGGAAGATCTTCCAGGAATACCCCCAGAAAGACAAGTCAAGTTTCGAATTGATCTAGTGCCAGGAGCTACTCCCATCGCCAAATCGCCCTACAGATTGGCTCCTGCGGAGATGCAAGAGTTGTCCAGTCAACTCAGCGAGCTTTTGGACAAAGGATTCATCAGACCCAGTTTCTCACCTTGGGGAGCTCCGATTCTCTTTGTTAAGAAGAAAGACGGTACCCTTAGGATGTGTATTGACTATAGGGAACTTAACAAGCTCACTATCAAAAACCGCTATCCACTTCCGCGAATCGACGATCTATTCGACCAGCTCCAAGGAGCAAGTCACTTCTCTAAGATAGATCTGCGATCTGGATACCACCAACTCAAAGTCCGGGAAGAGGATATTCCCAAAACCGCTTTCCGAACTCGTTATGGACATTATGAATTTGTCGTAATGCCCTTCGGTCTAACGAATGCCCCTGCCGTATTCATGGACCTAATGAATCGAATCTGCCGACCATTCCTCGACAACTTTGTCATCGTTTTCATCGACGATATCCTCGTCTATTACCGAAGCGAAGAAGAACATGGCCGACATCTCCAACAAATCCTGGAAACCATGCGAATCGAAAGGTTATACGCAAAACTCTCTAAGTGTGAGTTTTGGCTCCATAGTGTAAACTTTTTGGGTCATGTTGTTAGTCAGGAAGGGATACATGTGGATCCTTCTAAAGTCAAAGCTATCGAAGGATGGGCGATCCCAACGACACCCACTGAAATTTGTCAATTCTTAGGTCTCGCAGGCTACTACAGGAGGTTTATTCAAAACTTCTCCAAGACAGCCAAGCCACTTACCTTGCTTACACAAAAGGGCGTGCCTTTTGAATGGACGGATAAACAAGAAGCTGCATTCCGAACTCTGAAGCAAGCACTCTGCAGTGCACCGGTACTATCACTACCAGAAGGAACAGAAGACTTTATAGTTTACTGTGATGCGTCAAATCAGGGTTTAGGCTGTATACTCATGTAGGGTGGAAAGGTGATAGCTTACGCGTCCCGGCAACTAAAGACGCATGAGGTGAATTACACCACTCATGATCTGGAACTGGGAGCAGTGGTCTTCGCCCTGAAGATTTGGAGGCACTACCTTTATGGTACCAAGTGCACCATCTTCACCGACCACAAGAGTCTCCAGCACATTTTGAACCAAAAGGAGTTGAACATGAGGCAACGAAGATGGACTGAACTGCTGAACGACTATGAGTGCGAAATCAAGTACCACCCAGGCAAGGCTAACGTAGTAGCTGATGCCTTGAGTCGGAAAGAATACTCGAATCGTCGTTCGAAGACTCTCTCCATAACCATTCGATCCCACCTAACCTCTCAAATCAGGGCAGCTCAGTTCCATGCCGTGAAGACAGAAAACAAAACAAGCGAAGCGTTGCGTGGAATGGAGAAGAACTTTGAAGTGAAGGAAGACGGAACATATTACTTCATGAACCGCATTTGGGTCCCTAAATTTGGGGGATTCAGAGGAGTAGTCATGAACGAAGCCCACAAGACGCGATACTCCATCCATCCGGGTTCAGATAAAATGTACTTGGATGTTAAGCAACATTATTGGTGGCCTAACATGAAGGCAGAGATTGCCACTTACGTTAGCAAGTGCCTCACGTGTGCTAAAGTAAAGGTGGAATATCAGAAGCCCTCCGGATTACTACAGCAACCAGTAATTCCCGAGTGGAAATGGGAAAGGATTACCATGGATTTTGTGACCAAACTACCCAAGTCGACGGATGGTTTGGATACCATATGGGTAATAGTTGATAGATTAACAAAATCCGCTCATTTCCCGCCAATAAAAGAATCATACAAGATGGAGCGCCTGACAAGAATCTATATCAAGGAAATTGTGAGACTCTACGGAGTGCCCATATCTATCATCTCAGATAGAGATAGTAGGTTTACTTCACGCTTTTGGCAATCGCTTCAGAAAGCTATGGGAACACAACTTGACATGAGCACTGCCTACCACCCACAAACAGATGGTCAAAGCGAGCGAACCATTCAAACGCTAGAAGATATGCTTCGCGCGTGTGTGATAGACTTTGGAAAGTCGTGGGATACCCACTTGCCTTTGATCGAATTCTCATACAACAACAGTTATCATTCAAGCATCAAAGTCGCTCCTTTCGAGGCATTGTATGGGCGTAAATGTAGATCACCGTTGTGTTGGGCAGAGGTAGGGGACACTCAGTTAGCAAAAGGACAAACATAAGACAATGCACTAACGGGACCAAAAATCATACGCGAGACGACCGAGAAGATAATTAAAATCAAAGCCCGACTGCAATCATCACGAGACAGACAAAAGAGCTACGCCGATAAGCGGCGAAAGCCCTTAGAATTCAGAGTCGGGGATAGGGTGTTATTGAAGGTCTCTCCCTGGAAAGGGGTGATTCGTTTTGGGAAGCGGGGAAAACTAAACCCTCGATACATTGGACCCTTCGAGATTCTTGCCCGAATAGGTCCAGTGGCTTATAGGTTGCAGCTACCCGCTGAGCTCAGCAGTGTACACCCCGTGTTCCACGTTTCCAATTTGAAAAAGTGCTTATCCGACTAGACTCTCGTCATTCCATTAGAAGAAATAGAAATCAACGAGAATCTCCTGTTCATCGAGGAACCAGTTGAAATCATGGACAGGGAGGTGAAGCATACTAAGCAGAGTCGCATTCCGATTGTGAAAGTTCGATGGAACGCGAGACGCGGACCAGAGTTCACATTGGAACGTGAAGACCAAATGAAGCAGAAGTACCCTCACCTATTCTCACATTCTCAAATCTAGCTTTCAAAAGAATTTCGGGACGAAATTCCCTCTAACGGGGGGATGATGTCATAACTAGGAATTTTGATGCTTTGTAACAACAACAATTATACCAACTGCAAACCAACAATGTGAAAGCGTGCATGATGCTTATTCAATAACAACAAAACTTCAATCAAACACTTTATACAAGCACTGCAAATGGCCAACAAAGAATTGGAACCCTAGAAGTCCCGGTTTAAGTCCATTATGGACTAGGATTTCCTTATTGGGCCTAATGGACCAATAAGCTTCCAATTTAACTATCTTGAACATAGAACTCTCAAATGGGCCCTAATTGGACCCATATACATGAAACTTAATATTTTGGGCCTTATAAGCCTAAAATGAACTAGGTTATCTTTAATGGGCCTTATTGGGCCACAACAAATTTATATAGCCTTAGTGGATCATAAAAATCATTCCTTGAATTAATTTGGGCCAAAAATCACCTAATTGGGCCATAAGATGGACTTAAGAACAAAAAGCCCAAATTTCTTTTCTCCTTTCTCCTCTTCTCGGCCCAACTACACAAAGGAGGGAGGAGTTGACTTTCCATTGCCACCTCCTTATTACATTTTGGTTCTCCATGCAATGACTCAAATCTCCAAGCAACCATCATATCACTCACTTCTCTTCTTCTCTCCTTTCTATCTTCGGCCGAGAACCACAAAGGAACACACACACACTCTCAAAAATCTCTCTCAAACACATAAGAACTCTCTTCATTCTTCATCAAATTTTCGAGATTTAGGAGCTTTTCAAGGAGAGTATTCCACAAAAATCATCATCTGAGGTAAGTTCATGTTTAAATCCATGATCTAACTACTTCATTTCATCAAAAATCTCCTCCTAATCTATTCAAACTCATGATCACCATCTTAGAAGCCTCTAAGTTCGAGATCCTCCAAGAAGGCTTGCTAGGATCGAATCTTCATCATTTCTTCCTTCCAAACCGAAAACAACAAGCAAAGGTGAGCTTCATACCCCTCTCTTTTCGGTTTTCATAAGTTTTATGGGGGAGAATACAAGTAAAATGTGTAGATCTATGTGTATGTGTATGCTATGTATGATTTTATGCATGTATGTGTGATTTTATGTGTTTTTGTGGAGAATATGTAACCAAAAAGGGAAGAAAACTCGAGATCTATGCTACAAGAAGGAAAACAAACATGATCCAAGTTATATTACACTAAACAAGTCAAAAATATTAATCTCTAGGATTATTATAAAAATATTGCAACGTAAAACTCATTTTTGGGCTTAAATTGTCAAAATTGCAAAAAGTTGGGCTTTAACCGAAAAATACTATTCTGGAAGGGCTGAAACTGCCAAAGTATAAGTCTTGAGTCAAAAATATCATTTAATCAAGTCTATGATACAAAAGTGTCAAGAAAATGTTTTAAGGGCTTAATATGTCTTTTCTCTTATATAAAGGACTAAAATTTGTTATTTTTATCAAAAGAAAGGGGTTGAAAAGGTCAAACCAATATATTAAGCAAATTATTTTATTTCTAGAATATTGAGTCAAAAATTCTAAACTACGACTTACAAAAATTGAAAGATGAATACACGTATAAGTCCAAATATCGTTATAAACAAGTCGACCGGTCTCGAGTCGATACAAAAATAACGATCGTTCAATCAAACCTTCCAACAATTATGCAATACCTAAAACAAGTAAACATTCAAAACTCTGGGCTTGAAAGTTCCAATCATGCTTGTTGGGCCTTTGTGATCCATCCACATGATTTTCGGGCCCAAGAGATAATAATAATAAATGTTATTGGGCCTTCGATGACCCAATTTCATATTAAAGGGACCCTCAATGGCTTTTAAGTGCTATTGGGCCTTAGTGGCCCACTAGCACTGCTAGTAAGGTCCAAGTAATCAAATGCGAAATGGATCAACGTGTCCTTCGTATACCCAACAGCCTGAAATAACTCACGAAAGTAGCAGGACTTTGTTTTCCTCTTCTCATCGTTTGTTAGGCTTATGCGTAATCAAAGTAAACAAATTCAGGTCGTTAATCAATAGTAATCAATGTTATTTAGGTTAAGTGAGCAATAACGGGCGATACCTCCAAGGGTCGTTCGTAGTCTGTAGTTATAATCAAAGTCTCCTGGAAGGAGAGCGAGAGTTTGTGTATAGATCTATACGGGGGTGACTCCCCCACACCTCAGCTGTTCGCTACAGTTAGACACGGCCAGTCTAGGGTGACAAAATCTTAAGATCAATCCCGGCGCACGATAGGTAACCAAGACAGACGAACTAGTCATTATTATGCATGGTTATAACGACTCACAAAAATTAATTAATCCAATACCATCCGAATAATCAAGGAAGAGTAATCAAAATCATTCATTGTGGCAGTATAACAATTTGAGAAGTAACCGTATTTTATGTATTCGGAAAACGTTAGGTTTTTCGAGGAAATCAACATCACTCGCTTGTGTCCTTCTATAACTATAATACAAAACTCCCTTTTTATACACGTTTTGAAATCATTCATGCATCAACTTATGGATCTCCACACTTTGATAAACAACTGTCTTTTCAGAAAATATCGAATTTTCTGGGTTTTACAAACTTCACAAATCATTTTTATCACAACCTGCTTATGAACTCACCAACATTTCATATGTTGACCGTTTTCAAAATAACTTGTATTCTCAGGTAACAGGTAAGCAGCAGAGTAATATCAAGTACGTTAGGATGTTATGTTTTAAAAACTCTCGAACAATTTATGTTATGAATGTGTAATGTTTAAAACAATGTACTGGATGTGAACAATATCAGTTGTAATGTATTGATGCATGGTGATGTTTATGTTATGATTCATGTATATTCATTGTGATGATATTCAATTTAAGTCACGCGAGCCCTCGAACGTTTCCGCCGTCTGGTTTCGGGGGTGTGACAACACGCGGCTACTGTTCATGCGAGGTCACGTGGCCGGCACTATTCATGCGAAAATTCTCGAAAATTGTGCCCCAATCTTCTAAAATTCATAACTTTCTCATACGGGTTCCGTTTTTGACGTTCTTTATATGCACGCGTAGGGAAAATTATGCTCTACGACTTTCGTTTAGACTTCGTCGGCTAATTTTGACTTTATTTTTAATATTATTATTTTTAACAGACCAGGACATGAAAATCCATTAAAAATTCATAACTTCTTCACCCGACGTCCGTTTTCGTCAGTCTTTTTACCGTTGTACTACTGTTGACGAGATCTTCAATTTTCGTTTAGGTTGTTTCGGCTAAAAATCACTCGATCTAAAATTCGAGTTTTTAGCTGTCTACTGCTAAGCTGAAACTTAGAAAAATCATAACTTCCTCATACGAAGTCAGATTTTGGCGTTCTTTTTATCGAACTTCTCGATTTAACGAATACTAAGACTTTCATTTAGATCACCAAGGCTAAAAAGTAGTTTATCAAAAACTCACTTTTTACGTCATTCGGCGCCGTGCCGGTTTTGTCGCGGATCTTCGATTAGTCATAACTTCTTCGTTATAACTCGGATTTCGATGAAGTTTTCGCCTAAATATTTCTAACATGATTCTTTACAACTCTCCATAATAAAATTTTACTTATTTCAAATTTTATATTTTCGTTAAATTTCGATATTTTGCCTAATGTTCGGAATCTCATAAGACTTCCAAAACATTCTGGATGATTCTAAACATAGTTTTACTTCATTTCTAGTAAAAACTATCTGTTAGAACTCAATACTCAAAATTATATAATATTCCATAATATTATTCACTTTTAAAATTACATAACACGATAACCGAACGTGTATGTTACAAATACCTCCTCCTTTTGAGGATTTCGTCCCCGAAATCATAACGATAAAAATGACTGGGAATATTTCGCTCTTATCTTATTCTTATTTTCCTAATTATAATTTGGGTCTCGATAGTGTTTCCACTTGACGTGCACCAACTCCAAGACATATGCACAAAGTATATCTTCTACCATTTGAATTGTTCTTTCCGTCTGACCATCTCATTCTTCAATTCTCTGACTAAATTTTCGTCACTACACGAGACATGGTTCTCTGAACCAATCACCTCACTTCGCTTATCTATTTTAGTCGGACTTGATTCTTTACGACCATTAAGGTCTGAACGAAAATCATCTTCTTAGTCATCACCGAAACGAAGGTAATGACATACTCGAACAACAACAGAATCGATTACTAGCTTCTTGGTAACCTTGTGACTTTCCCTGATCCAAGTGTGAGTCATGTGCTTCCAGTTAGGGGTGTTCATAACCGGATATCCGAATTTCGGATATCCGAAATTTCGGATAGTTGATTTTTGGTATCCGATTCCGTATCCGAAATTTCGGATATCCGAAATTTCGGATACGGATTCGGATACCAAAACGGATATCCGAAAATTTGTAATTTTGTTCAAATTTGAAAGTTTTTATATTAGAAAAACATATTTTTAAATTAGAAAGGCATATAAAGTAATATATGTATTTAATTAAGGGTATTATGAATATGTTTTAGTTACTAACATTCATATTATAAGAAATATGTGATTAAAATAAAATATAATGTATAAACTAAAATCAAAATTTTCGGATATCGGATATCCGAATTATCTGAAAAATCTGAAAAACACTATCCAATTCCGATTCCGAAAAATCGGATATCCGAAATTTCGGATATCCGAAAATTCGGATATCCGATTTTTCGGATAATTCGGATTCGGAATTTCGGAATTTCGGATCGGAATTTCGGATACGGATATTTTTGAACACCCCTACTTCCAGTAGTATAGGCCTCTACTACTATTCACACCTAATCATACTCGTCCCAAGTATTGTCTCGTAGTTCCCAAGTCACCATTCATAAGTTTTCACAAAGAAACTTTTCACGCCTGAGTGTGTTCTTTAATAACCATTCCATCCGGGAATATTATCAAAGTTGGGCAAGAAGATGGGAATCAGGTTAACAAGAAAACTATAACCTTCAATTTCCATGACACAATCTCTATGGACTTTACCAGCAAGTAATGATACACTTCCTATGGTATCTACGTGAAATGGTTGCACAAGTGCATAGCAAGCAATTTGAAAAGAATGCGCAAATTCATGAGACACAAAAGAATTTGAGGCACCAGAATCAAATAAGATGTGGGCAGGTCTAAAATTTGACAAGAAATGTACTCGTCACATCATTCAGGTCCTCGTGTGCCTCTTCTGTGGTAATCTGAAATGCATGGCCTTTATCTATTGGCACCTCCTACTTTGGAGTATTCCTTGGTTGTTGAACGGAAGCTTGACTTCCCGCCATTTGACTAGTAAAAGTAGGACATAAACGCTTCATGTGGCCGGTAACACCACAAGCAAAGCATGTAACACTCTTCATTGGACAAACAGGCTTTATGTGACCCATTTCTCTACATCCATAACAGGTCACCGCTTTTTCTGTTCTGCATTGGCCCTGGTGATTCTTTCCACATTTTATACATGATGGCGACTGGAGAGAAAAAGATTGTGATCTACCGCGACCACGAATGGCGCTCTGAGATTGCTCTCTTGTATTAGAATCAAATTGAACAGATCGAGCTGGTGGAATAGAGGAAACAGGAACAATTTGATTGATACGTGGATGCTTTGGAACAGAAAAAGTGGCACCACGTATCTCTAAGTCATGCTCACGCTTTTGAGCATACTCAACAGCTTTGTCAAAGGACAGAACATCCAGATTAGCTACAAAATCACGGATCTCATACCGCAGTCCATCCAAGAATAACTGAATTTTATCGTCTTCAGTGGGGATATACTTTGCGGCAAACCGTGCTCTTTGATTGAATTGAGTTTCATACTCATTCACAGTCATTCCTTCTTGTTTAAGCTCCAGAAACTCTTTCTCCAATCTCCTCCTCATGTCTAGAGGACAATACTTCTCTAGCAAACGAGTTTTGAACATCTCCCAAGATAAATTCTCCTGGTCATACTCGTTGAGAGCTTCATATGTTGCTTCCCACCAGACCAAGGCTTCTTCGACGAGCATAGCAGAAGCATAATTAGCCTTGTCTTCATTATCCACATGAGAAATACGAAACACTTTCTCTGTGTTCTGGATCCAGGTAAGAGCAACAATGGGATTAAGAACACCTGAAAACTCCGTAGTGTCACACCCCGATCCTTGTCGGAATCGATCGAGGCGTGATATATTGTTCAAAGTCTCATGACAACTATGTTATAATATGATTAGATTCAATTAAGTACTAAGTATGCAAACAAGATCCACAACATACAAATACAAATCCAAATACGAACAACATTTATTACATCAAATTTAAATAGTCTTGTGGATTTCTAAGGCACAACCTATTTTTCATCAACTTCATTCTTCAAATCTGCATCATGGGTAAAAACAGGTCAACTACGAGAGTTGGTGAGTAATCTAATTTTAGTAGAGAAAATTGTGAAGTTGAAACCTTTATAATTGGAAATTTGTTTTCTTTTGAAGTCGGCAAACAATTGTATTTGAGATAACGGTTTATAAATCAAAATTTGATTAACAAATGATAACAACAACAATAAGTCCTCACCTTATATATACATATGTATATATATATATATATATATATATATATATATATATATATATATATATATATATATATATAAATATATATAGGATGGAGCATCTAATCATCATACACACTCAACCACGTACGATCAATCACCTTAGCGTCCCAAGGCGGGGTGGTCAACCCAATAGCGCTATTATTGTCCATAACGTACCTCAAGAATACGGGCATAGTCATGGAGATTAGACTAAAAATGGTAATGCACTACAAGTACATGTAGCGTAAACAAACAATAGTTATACAATTAATGACTCACGTATAAATGTCCCAACAATGTCTCAATTGTGATAAAACAATAAAATGAAGTTGGAACATATTAGAACCACATGATACACCCCAAAAGTATTGAAAATTATAAAATATGGGGTAGATTACTCACATTAGTCCCAAAACGAAATGCGTGTGTCGTACGATAGACGGTTCGGGTCAAAATGGCGTAGAACATAATATAATTAATAGTTTTGGTTTAGGAACTGCTAAACGAGAATAGAGTACTAATACAAATAATTAGACACATATTCTTATATTAGATGAATTAACAATAATTCATTTTGATTATAATATTAAGGTATTCATTTGTTAAATGAATTTTAAATTGAATTAATTACTTTGCATAATTAATTTATATTTTCAATTTAGGTCAGATTTTAATAATTTCTTATTAAAATAATAATTTTGCCCAATTATAATTATTTACAGATTTTAACAATTATTTATATGAAATAATCATTAAAATGCATTTTTACATGCTTAAATACTTAGGAAAATGGTTTTAAATAGTAAACAGAATTGAAAAATTAGGAAATTATTAGGAAATCATTATATCATACAATATTAATTACTGTAAAATTTTTATATTTTTCTGAACTGTTTTAGTATTTATTAATACTTTAATGATTAAACAACAACAAAATTCGAGAAAAATAGTAAATGATTCCCAAAAATTCTGTAAACTTAACCATAGTTTTATAACATGATATAGAGCCCAGTGTATAAGTTTCAGATATTTGTGACTATGGGAAGTATTTTTTATATATTTCATTATTAATTAATCAATAAAATCATAAATAATAGTAACAGTAATATAAATGCATGAAACTTCATAAATTATGTTTAATCAATATATAGGTCATCCCAGAATTTTCGCAGAATTTATTGAATGCAAAAAGTATTTTATGTGAATTATTGCCCTACTTTATTGCAATAATTATAGTAATTCAATAAAAATAAGCTATTTTCTGAAAATTTCCAGAACTTCTTATTTTATTGATGGTATTCTGAGAAAAATCAGGTTTATGCATAAAATGAGTTTTAGATATTTTGGTGGATTTAATTTGTTTCTTGTATGAATTTGAAACTTTTAACAACATACCTTGATGAATGCTTCAAGAGGGATGAAGATTTGAGTATAATAGATTATTCTTGGATGGAATATGAGTATTTCTTGGAGGAAATTTCGAGATTGAGAGTGAGAGAAAGATTAGAGAAGGCTTAAGTGGTGAAGAGAATAATGTGTTGAGAGAAAAAGGAAAGGAAAGTGGATGGGAGGTGAGAGTGGGAGACCATGGGAATAATCTTTTTGCTTTTGGTGATCTTCATAATTTCCCACTAACACAAGCATCTTTTACATAATTAATATAAGAGTTTTATAAAATTTAAAGTAAAGTTTATAAAAATAGAGTTTTATAAAATTTAATGTAAAGTTTATAAAAATGGAGTTTTATAAAAGATGAGTTATTATTTGATTATAACAATCTACTTTGATTTGAAGTTTAATTATAGCATTCAAGTTTGATTCTTTTAAATTTAATTAGAGCATTATACTTTGATTTGATTTTAATATGGTATCATAATTTAATTTGATTATAGTTATAACGTTGTACTATACTATGTTGCTATTAACGTCAATTTATATCGTAGTGTATGAGTTTCGATCCTATTAGCGTCAAGTAATCTTGAGTAGGGTTTGAATGAGATTGCGAGAGGTTTCGTTTGTGATCTTTTTGAGTGTCCGGCTTCGCAACGCAAGGTCCATAGACCCCGTTAAGCCATGATTTAGTGTCCTACACAATCCCGATGATTGGGCAATAGTGTTTTATCGCTTTGGTTCGTTGTTTAGCACTGTTAAGGCTAAGGAATATCAAACACATGAACTTTCCAAATGATGTTTTCTCATTAAAATAGCGAATTGTACAGTGATTACATAACGTAAACCCTAACATACAAGGGTTAATGGAGTTGACCGGTTTAACTTGTTGACTTTGTTTGACTTTGACTTGACCGAAATTTGATGGTTGTCACATCATCCCCCCGTTAGAGGGAATTTCGTCCCGAAATTTGCATTTTGACTGGGACTTCAAGAGTTTGGAAAAAGATGTGGAAAACGTTTCGTAGTACAAGAAATTGATTATGGTGAGGAACAACCCTCCTGATGTCACATGACGACCTTGGAAATTTCTTATTGTAACTTGAACTGAGTCAATTTAAAAGGAGTTTATTGTTTTGGGATGATAGAGTATTCTATGTGTGCTTTTATACTCCCTGTTTTATCCTTGGTATTACCACTATGAATATTTTATAACGTAGTTAGCGAGTTCCATCATTACGAATGTTTCAACAAATTTTGACGAAATTTGCATTATAAGTCCTACAAGTTCTTTTATAGTCGATTGACGTAAACTAGTCGTATATCATTAAGATTACAAGGGCATTTTGGATGGGTGACCCCGCCTTAAGCCCACAACCAAACAACGAACAGGGAATGAGGCGGAATCATACATTCTAAGTCCATAGAATCTTAATGATATATAACCATAATGTTTACACTAGCCCTCATAGATTCCAGGGGCATAGTATTATTGGGCTAGAAGTAGGAATTGTAGTTCAAAATAAAATAATTATAAGCCTGCTATCTTCAAACTTGGGCTTTGGCCCCTCCCGATTCCTAATCAGAATGGTCCAATACTCCCAATTCTCCAAGCGACCAAGCGGTATCAAGAAATCAAAATCGATTCATCCCCATTTTCCCAATTCGCTGCCTATCTCGCCTGCTGTTCGTTTGTCGCTGTCTCGCCAAGTCAGTCGCCTGGTCTCACTCTCGCCAATCGTCATCGCCAAGTGCCCAAGTCCCTATTCACACTTCACAGAAATCAGGTATGTAATCCCGAGACCCAAATCCTGTTCAGATGTTCTTTCTTTTCTGATTGTAAGATTGTTGATTGTTGGTGTTGGCGTATTGCACTGCTGCTGCTGTTTTCTGTCAATTTGTTGCCTATTTATGCGTTACTACTGTCTTACTGAGTTTCCTTTTAATTTGGTTGTCATTTGCGATTTGGCGATTTGCCAATTTGATTTATAAGTTATGAACTTATAGATTTGGTTGTTGATTTGGTTATGCTTAACAGCTTGTCAGCTTCAAACAAAACTGAAAAGTGACAACAAAGATTGATTTGGTTATTGTTAAATGAGTTATTGGTTATTGTTCTAATTTTGAATTTGATTTTGTTTTGATTGGATCAATTGTTCCTTCATTTTGAATTTTCTAGATATAATCATGGGAAAGATGAAAACATTGAAAGAGAAATTGTTGTCTGCTTACTAATATATCATTCATAATCTGTTTTTAAAGACATTAAAGGCTGTCGGGCTGAGTTGTAATTCTTTTTCTAGGTGTTTTTGGTGTTTATTTGTAGAAAACAATCTGTTTTTTTTAATGTTAATTTCAGTTTATAATATTTTTGCCCCCCCCCCCCCCCAAGTTAATTGTTCAAGCTCCGCCACTGATAGATTTACTAGTAAAAACCCTGAGTTTTTTTTTACATAGATGATAAGACTTATTTGGGTTTTGCCGTGTTCTCAAGATTCATGGTTTATATACTTGAATCGATGCTAGTTTTAGTAATAAAAAGAAATTTTGAATTTAAACGTCGAGGTTAGAAGCTTGTACTGATATTTAAGGGGTTAAAAAATAAAGTTTTATTAGTTACCTATAGCGACACACAAGTCATAATTTGCATGTGTGAAGACTTGGAGTACTTTCTAATTGGTTCGTGTGTGAAGATTTGGAGTACTTTCTAACTGGTTCATGTGTGAAGACTTGAAGTACTTTCTAATGAAAAGTGTGCTACTGGGGAAATTTGAAACTGGTACGTAGCTTCAAAGTCAAGAATATGCGGTAGGCATGTGATGTATTAAATGCATGAGGCACATAAGTCATAATTTGCGGCAACATATACGTATATGTGTGTGAATTGAAGAAGAAGGTTACAGCTCAAAGACCATATATATTCATTTCCTCTTTATTTGTTATTAATTACTTCTCCCACTTCACTTATATAAATCATCACATTCTTACCGCAACTTTTAACTTCTCCCTCACCAATGGATCCACCTGCAGATCATCAAAACCCCATAGATGACCTCGATTGGTTTCAGTACTTTGATCATCAAGATCTTTTCAGGTATATATATAAACGTTACTCATTACACCATCTTTCGCACAGAAAAGTGATTTTGTCGACATTGATCAAAACATGGTTTGGATTTGTAGTGATCAAAAAGAGTCTTTCATCGTGTTGGATTTGATTATCTTGAGTTTTTTTTTTTTTTGGATTTTTGCAGTGGTGACATGCTCGACCATCATGATTACGAGTTGTCGGAAAAATTGCATGAAGTGCTCGATCAGAACGTTTCCACAGTACTTAACAAAGATCAAAACATCATTTCTAGAAATGAGTTTCACGATTTAGATCCCCTTAAAGACATAAGCTTATGGGATTGTTGGGAGGATGGTAATTTACCATTGGTTAGTTTCAGTGAAGACTGTAAATCCGGTGGTGAGGCTACATGTAGTTCTAGTGCTGCCACCACTGATCACGGTGGCCGGAAGGTGGCAAAGAGATTGAGACCATTGGAGTTTGAAGAGATAGTGAAGTACTTTGAGATGCCGATAATCATGGCAGCAAAGGAACTAGGGATAGGGTTAACATTGTTGAAGAAAAGATGCAGAGAGCTAAACATAAACAGATGGCCTCATAGAAAACTTAAGAGCCTTCAATCCCTCATTCAAAATGCCAAGGTAAACTACGATAATAACCTTCTATACATTACTCATGCATGTATGCATGCACTTGGTAACCAAAGTAGTTTTGGTATTTTCTAAAATTTTAATTATTAGTTTCTTTATAACATAAACATAGGCCCTAGGCATATGCCACATCGAATCAATTGTTTTACTACGATTTCTGATTTATATTTACATAAACTTAACTCATTGTAAATTTTGTGAACTCACACGAAAAATATATTGCATCTACCTAAAAAAACTAGGAGTTGGGATTAAAGGAGGAGGTAGAGACGTTAGCAGGGCACAAGAAGATGATGGAGAAATTGCCAGGTATGGAATTGACAGAAAGAACAAAGAAGCTTAGGCAAGTTTGCTTCAAAGCTATTTATAAGAAGAGAGGACTTAACAATCCTTAGTCCTTACCTTTTCTTTTAGCCATTTTGTTATAATTAGTGGATTTTAATCTACATTGTATGTGTTTTTCTCTTGATAGTTTGATACCCTTTTTAGTTTCATTGTGTTTGTTTGTCTATTGATTTTTTTTATGCAGAAAATTTTGTATAATTTGGGCATTATAGTTTGTATTATGTATTTAGCCATATTCTAGATTGCCGACACGACTACGCCGACGACTCTATACTAGAGGTCTATATAAATAGACTTATGAATTTAGTAGGAATAACTTGATTATAATCTTGTTATTTGTTCCATGTCTGATCCACTCCTAAGATTCACTCGACATGCCCCCAGTTACGTGTAATTAAAATTTTATTAGACTGTTGATCCTAATGAGTCTACCCTAAGTCCACAACCAAACAAGGAACAAGTCAACTACGAGAAACACGCATATGGACTTGTGAGTTATTTGTAAATTGATTATGGAAATAAATTTTTTTAGACCTTGTTGGGTAAAATAATTGTAAAACACTTGTTGGGTCATGGTTAGGAGTGTTGGGCACCTTTTGGGCTTTCCATGGTTACTAAATGTGAAACATGTAGCACTTGCGTGGGCCCCCACAAAACTAAGTTTTCACATGTCTTTCCCACTTCTAGACCCATTAGGGAACTTAATAGTCCAATGAGTTGGCCATTTTGGAGTGTATCCTTTCGGATACGTTTGATAAGGTCGGGTATTTTGATGGCTCAAGAGTAATGTGAATGACGCGCTTTGGCCTATAGGTTTGGGAACTCTCGCCTTTGGTCCCCAGATAAGCAAACTGGTCCCTCGGTTGATTAGGATGTATACGAATGCTTACCTAGTCAGGACTTTCGGGCTACCGGCACCTCCCCCTTCCAGTTACTACGCGTCCATTACTATGATCCTACCCAACTAGAGTGGATGACTTTGAATTTCCTATGAGCTCTAAGGAATACATATATGTATATACATTTTGTTAAACAACTTGAGTATGTGTGTGATTTTAAGAGAAAGTGGAGAATATTCACAAGTGTATGCACACATATAAGTGTTAGGAGTAATACGTATGCACATAAGGGAGCAATTAACACACAAAGGTATTCCTAGGATTTTCTAAGTGTGAATTGCATGCAGTTGTGTGTGCATTTTATAAACTAGCATATGAGAGGACCCTAGAGGCTATAGACTAGGTCAAGGCAATTAACCTAATTCCCTATAGTCAAGGGCTCTGATACCAATCTGTCACACCCCGATCCTTGTCGGAATCGATCGAGGCGTGATATATTGTTCAAAGTCTCATGACAACTATGTTATAATATGATTAGATTCAATTAAGTACTAAGTATGCAAACAAGATCCACAACATACAAATACAAATCCAAATACGAACAACATTTATTACATCAAATTTAAATAGTCTTGTGGATTTCTAAGGCACAACCTATTTTTCATCAACTTCATTCTTCAAATCTGCATCATGGGTAAAAACAGGTCAACTACGAGAGTTGGTGAGTAATCTAATTTTAGTAGAGAAAATTGTGAAGTTGAAACCTTTATAATTGGAAATTTGTTTTCTTTTGAAGTCGGCAAACAATTGTATTTGAGATAACGGTTTATAAATCAAAATTTGATTAACAAATGATAACAACAACAATAAGTCCTCACCTTATATATACATATGTATATATATATATATATATATATATATATATATATATATATATATATATATATATAAATATATATAGGATGGAGCATCTAATCATCATACACACTCAACCACGTACGATCAATCACCTTAGCGTCCCAAGGCGGGGTGGTCAACCCAATAGCGCTATTATTGTCCATAACGTACCTCAAGAATACGGGCATAGTCATGGAGATTAGACTAAAAATGGTAATGCACTACAAGTACATGTAGCGTAAACAAACAATAGTTATACAATTAATGACTCACGTATAAATGTCCCAACAATGTCTCAATTGTGATAAAACAATAAAATGAAGTTGGAACATATTAGAACCACATGATACACCCCAAAAGTATTGAAAATTATAAAATATGGGGTAGATTACTCACATTAGTCCCAAAACGAAATGCGTGTGTCGTACGATAGACGGTTCGGGTCAAAATGGCGTAGAACCTAATATAATTAATAGTTTTGGTTTAGGAACTGCTAAACGAGAATAGAGTACTAATACAAATAATTAGACACATATTCTTATATTAGATGAATTAACAATAATTCATTTTGATTATAATATTAAGGTATTCATTTGTTAAATGAATTTTAAATTGAATTAATTACTTTGCATAATTAATTTATATTTTCAATTTAGGTCAGATTTTAATAATTTCTTATTAAAATAATAATTTGCCCAATTATAATTATTTACAGATTTTAACAATTATTTATATGAAATAATCATTAAAATGCATTTTTACATGCTTAAATACTTAGGAAAATGGTTTTAAATAGTAAACAGAATTGAAAAATTATGAAATTATTAGGAAATCATTATATCATACGATATTAATTACTGTAAAATTTTTATATTTTTCTGAACTGTTTTAGTATTTATTAATACTTTAATGATTAAACAACAACAAAATTCGAGAAAAATAGTAAATGATTCCCAAAAATTCTGTAAACTTAACCATAGTTTTATAACATGATATAGAGCCCAGTGTATAAGTTTCAGATATTTGTGACTATGGGAAGTATTTTTTATATATTTCATTATTAATTAATCAATAAAATCATAAATAATAGTAAACAGTAATATAAATGCATGAAACTTCATAAATTATGTTTAATCAATATATAGGTCATCCCAGAATTTTCTCAGAATTTATTGAATGCAAAAAGTATTTTATGTGAATTATTGCCCTACTTTATTGCAATAATTATAGTAATTCAATAAAAATAAGTTATTTTCTGAAAATTTCCAGAACTTCTTATTTTATTGATGGTATTCTGAGAAAAATCAGGTTTATGCATAAAATGAGTTTTAGATATTTTGGTGGATTTAATTTGTTTCTTGTATGAATTTGAAACTTTTAACAACATACCTTGATGAATGCTTCAAGAGGGATGAAGATTTGAGTATAATAGATTGTTCTTGGATGGAATATGAGTATTTCTTGGAGGAAATTTCGAGATTGAGAGTGAGAGAAAGATTAGAGAAGGCTTAAGTGGTGAAGAGAATAATGTGTTGAGAGAAAAAGGAAAGGAAAGTGGATGGGAGGTGAGAGTGGGAGACCATGGGAATAATCTTTTTGCTTTTGGTGGTCTTCATAATTTCCCACTAACACAAGCATCTTTTACATAATTAATATAAGAGTTTTATAAAATTTAAAGTAAAGTTTATAAAAATAGAGTTTTATAAAATTTAATGTAAAGTTTATAAAAATGGAGTTTTATAAAAGATGAGTTATTATTTGATTATAACAATCTACTTTGATTTGAAGTTTAATTATAGCATTCAAGTTTGATTCTTTTAAATTTAATTAGAGCATTATACTTTGATTTGATTTTAATATGGTATCATAATTTAATTTGATTATAGTTATAACGTTGTACTATACTATGTTGCTATTAACGTCAATTTATATCGTAGTGTATGAGTTTCGATCCTATTAGCGTCAAGTAATCTTGAGTAGGGTTTGAATGAGATTGCGAGAGGTTTCGTTTGTGATCTTTTTGAGTGTCCGGCTTCGCAACGCAAGGTCCATAGACCCCGTTAAGCCATGATTTAGTGTCCTACACAATCCCGATGATTGGGCAATAGTGTTTTATCGCTTTGGTTCGTTGTTTAGCACTGTTAAGGCTAAGGAATATCAAACACATGAACTTTCCAAATGATGTTTTCTCATTAAAATAGCGAATTGTACAGTGATTACATAACGTAAACCCTAACATACAAGGGTTAATGGAGTTGACCGGTTTAACTTGTTGACTTTGTTTGACTTTGACTTGACCGAAATTTGATGGTTGTCACACGTAGCCCCACTACTCTTGAAATTTTTGAACGAGGGACACTTCACCTCTCCTTTTGAAAATTCTCCAGTGGCTTTCTCTTTGCCTTTATCATTATTCTTCTTGTGTTCTTCAAGAGTCTGTCGAATTATACCAGTAAGTTTACCTAAGAGTCGCTCCTCTCGAGGGGATACTGGAGTATTTACTTCACCAGGTTGAGGACCTCCACCCACCTTAAGGGTATGGCTACCATCCTGTTCATCCATTCTTCTGAAAATTTGGAGCAATATAGTATTTTAGAATATTAGTATTTATTATTACCTAATAATTTACTTAAGTCTTTCCTATGGTTTGTATCCATATATTCCTAATGAATCTGTTCATATATTGAACTTCTGACGGTTTAAGTCTAAATACCAATCCGTGGAATTTAGTTCACTTAAACCACCGCTCTGATACCATGAGTGAAAGAACCCCTTTCTAAACTTTCGTATTTCTGAAAGACCCAAACTTTCATACTTCAGAATATTGTTACTCCAAAAACATGCTACATGCATATTCATATATAATATTTTACTTTGATAATTTAATTACAAAGGACTGGATACAAACCGACTAAGTTTTAATATTTTACATAACTACCCAGGATATTGTAATTTTATACAAACATAAACTGAAGTACAAAAGTACTATTACAAACTATTCTAAATCTTCCAACAGTATACTATCATACTGCTTATTTATCTCCTGTAATTGTTAAACATAGAGAGGGGTAAGCGGTGACGCTTAGTGTGACAACCCAAAATTTCTATTCTATACAACATGTCAATTCAATAGAAGTCAAATCAGTTACAGTTAAATTTTCAGACTTTTGGATTAAGTTTGATTATTTTAGGATTTACACTTTAGGAGATACCAGGAGAGAGGATGCCCTAGGGTTATAGTGCAACACTGTTATTCCTAAACTTCAAGAAATTGGAGTTTGCTGCCGGAATAAAATAGTTTCAGCCAAAAACCCAGAAATTTGGAGTATATATATGACACTTGTCATTTTATGTCATTTTTCCAAATTTCTCAAGAACAAAAGCAAATCCTCTCAAGTATCATCCCGGGATTTATTCTAGATCTCGATCTAGTAAGTGTTTTCAACCATTTCAAGTTAGTAGATCACTTAATCTAGTGTTTTAACACCTTTCTAACCGTGAAATCATTCCAAAAGGTTGATTCTTCCATTTTCACCAAGAACACCAAGAACACACACTAGTGTTCTTGGCATTTTGGCTCATTTCAAGCTTCCATATAGTAAGTACTTCTATCCTAGAGTGTGTTTAAGCTTGCTATACTTCATTATAACATAAAAACATCCAAGAAACACCAAGAAAATGGTGTTTACGGTCCAAGAACATTCTTGAACCGTAAACCCATTTTAAGGGACCAAAATGTCCCTAGTCCCTTCCTAAGCCTAGGTAACTAACTTGGATCCTTACCTTGATGTGTTAAGGACTTGAAATCATCAAAATACCAACATCCATAAGGGTTTACGACCATAAACCCAAATGGATGTGGTCTTTGGGCCGTAAACTCCAAATAGGAGTGGAATGGTGCCCTAGCTTCTTCCTTAGGCTTATACTTCAAGTGGAAACACTTCAATGGACTTAGAAACCTTCAAATCAACAAATGGTCAAAAGAGGGGGAGTTTACGGCCGTAAACTCTAGGGTTTACGACCGTAAACCCATTGGGTTGAGGTCACAAAACCGTAAACTCAAGTTAGGGTTTCTTTTGAACCCTAAACCCTATAGCATTGTTCTACAACACTTAGATGCATTCCTTGAGACTTATAACACTTATATAAGGTGTTTAACTTGTCTTAGGATGTCTTAACTTTGCTAATTAGTTGTTTAAAGGCTAATTAGATACATATATGTTGTATTTATATGTTAAATAGGATCATTGTGTGTGTACAAGTCTTCACTTGACACCTAGCAATCCTATTTCTTCAGTTCATCCAAACCACCAACTACAGGTGAGTTCATACCCCTTAATTAACCTTTTAAATGTTTTTAAATGATTTTATGGGGGGGGGAATACAAGTTGAACAATTATAGTTATTATATCAATCACATGTGATTAATAACTACCAAACAAATGGTTTTCTTACTTTTCAAACTGTTTATCAAACTGTTTTACCTCAAACTACTTTACAAACTCTTTTACTTATCAAATACTTTTACTTAAACTCTTTTAAACTTATATTCTGTGTATCTATATAGATATAGTTATATAAGTAGGATTGAAAGGACTTAGGACTACTAGTCTACCCTGCTTGCTGTTCTTGTTTGATTGTGGTCTTAGGGTATCAAGGTTAGTTGTCCGAGGGTCGTTTGAATCCTAGTTATATATTATGTATATGTATATAGATATAAAAGGTTTTCCTTCATTCAAGTCCATGCCCTTGGGTAGCAAGGGTATACAAACATGTTCATACATTGCTAGTAAGCTACCATAGGGGTAGTTTAGGAAGATACTATTACTAGAACGATGAAACATACAATGATTCAGTTCATACATGAGTCAATACATACTATAATGAGAAACAAACATGAAACAGAGTGATGAGAAACAAACATACAGGCTAGACAGAGAAAGAACACACAATACAGCTAGCACACAATTCACATAACATTTACATTAATACATTTATGTGAGCCATTAAACAGGGCATGGCACTACCTGCCATGACTGTTTTTGTATCAGAATCTCCTTAATTGGGGAGCGTATGAGTTTGTGTATAGATCTATACTGGATTGACTATCCTACACCTTGCTGCTCGCTACAGTGGGACTTGCAAGTCTACGGGTGCCAAACGTCATTTTTGTGGCATCTTACATTGTCACTTTACTATTGAGTCGGTAGCAAGATACAGGCCGATCACATGTTACCTTAAAATATACAATTGGCTTAAGGTAGTTAGTACAGCAGTAGTTTCATAATACTACATTAAAGTACTATAACATTTTCCCTTTACATTTTACTTTGTGATTTCACACAATAAACAATAATGCAAAAACTATATTTTTGGTTAATGGTAGTCGGATTTGGGAAAATACTCACTTTTACAAAGGATACACACACAGACACTAGATGCCTTGGTAGAAGGCTACTTTTAGTAGGAAACATAGGGTTTTCTAGGATAGTTCAAACAAATACAAAACTTTTACAAACACACAGTACATCTTACAAAACATCTTACAAATGCTTTCATACAAACACAGACACTAATATACTTATGAACTCACCAGCTCTAAAGCTGATAAACTCTTTCAAAATAACTTGTATTCTCAGGTCACCAGTAGACAGGTACCGGAGCCAGGTTTTGAGAAGATGGAGCTCGTTCAAGACTCATCTTATATTTTTGATGTATATTGTTTTGGTGTCTTTAAAACTTAACGGAACACACTGGTATGAAATTATATTATTAATGCAATGGATGATGTTGTTGCTTGTTTACTACTTGCATTGTTGTGATACTGTACATGACGTCCTCCACCCCAGAACGTTTCCGCCGTTCATTTGGTTTTGAGGGTGTGACACTTAGTGAGTTCAACAATAGATACAATATAACGTTATGTCATATATACACTTCAATATGGCAGAAGCAAGGAGGAACAAGGAACAACAAATGCATATGTGAATAATGCGAAAAGCTTTCCATATCAATCAATGAGACATAACAATTTCCATACTTGATATACAATCAATAAAGTTTCAGCACAAGTGGCATAGAAAATACTCAGGAATATCATTTTGCTAGAATATTCAGGCTTTTAGCCTTATCTTAGCATACTGCCGAAGCCAAAGTGATGCCTATGTCATACACTTCATGGTCAACGGTACATACCAATACCCAAGTGATGCCTATGTCATACACTTCGTAGTCAGAGGTATAGCCTTGCTATAAAAATAGCAGAAATAATAACACGAGATGATAACATGGAAAAGCATATAGCACATATAACACATAACATACAATTGTTCCTATATATTAAACTCACCTTGAAATAACCGGGGGTCAAAATAATAATTTGTGCAGCATTTCGGCTCTAAATATGACTTTATTCGTTGAAAACCGGGAGATTTATTGAAAAACCGGGCTCTGCAAAGGTAGAGCTTCAAACCGAAAAGATAAATTTCTCGGGCTTCACGGGCACTTCGGGGCGTGTTTCGGGTGTTAAAAATGATATCGGGGCTTCGGGGGATGTCAAAATAATAAAAATATTAAAAAGGGGGTGAAAATGGCTAATTTCCCATTTTACTCGGGAGGGTTCGCAGCCCTCCTATTTATAGGGTGAGATCCGAAGTCGGCCGATCAGAAGGGCGAGTCAGCAGCAGCGAGGGAGAGACACGTGTCGGACACGTTGCAGGCCACGTATGCGACACCTGTGCGAGCTCGGACGCGACACGGGGCGAGGCGGCGTCGGACGCCGGTTGGCTGCAACTTCGGTCGAATCCGGAAGCGACACGCGGCTACTGTTCATGCGAGGTCACGTGGCCGGCACTATTCATGCGAAAATTCTCGAAAATTGTGCCCCAATCTTCTAAAATCCACAACTTTCTCATACGAGATCCGTTTTTGACGTTCTTTATATGCACGTGTAGGGAAAATTATGCTCTACGACTTTCGTTTAGACTTTGTCGGCTAATTTTGACTTTATTTTTAATATTATTATTTTTAACAGACCGGGACAGGAAAATCCGTTAAAAATTCATAACTTCTTCACCCGACGTCCGTTTTCGTCAGTCTTTTTACCGTTGTACTACTATTGACGAGATCTTCAATTCTCGTTTAGGTTGTTTCGGCTAGAAATCACTCGATCTAAAATTCGAGTTTTTAGCTGTCTACTGCTAAGCTGAAACTTAGAAAAATTATAACTTCCTCATACGAAGTCAGATTTTGGTGTTCTTTTTATCGAACTTCTCGATTTAACGAATACTACGACTTTCATTTAGATCACCAAGGCTAAAAAGTAGTTTATCAAAAACTCACTTTTTACGTCATTCGGCGCCGTGCTGGTTTTGTCGCGGATCTTCGATTAGTCATAACTTCTTCGTTATAACTCGGATTTCGATGAGGTTTTCGCCTAAATGTTTCTAACGTGATTCTTTACAACTCTCCATAATAAAATTTTACTTATTTCAAATTTTATATTTTCGTTAAATTTCGATATTTTGCCTAATGTTCGGAATCTCATAAGACTTCCAAAACATTCTGGATGATTCTAAACATAGTTTTACTTCATTTCTAGTAAAAACTATCTGTTAGAACTCAATACTCATAATTATATAATATTTCATAATATTATTCACTTTTAAAATTATATAACACGATAACCGAACGTGTATGTTACATATGGTATCCGTTCTCGACTGTCTTTATATCGACATATAGGTGTTGACGAGATCTTCTTCTTTAAGACACAAAAAACACACCAAGAGCTCACGAATGTCAAAAGGAGGCTAGGGTTTTCTTGAGGGAGTGAAATGAAGGTGATGGAGGCTGAGGGTGTGGAAACCCGGCCCTCACTTTCTTTAAATAGAGGCACAAACCCTAGAATTAGGGTTTAGCATAAACAAGATGTCACGTTGTGATCAATATATTGTCACGCCGCGACGCCCAATTAAGATGTGCGATTTCATCGGCCAATGCCACATTGTTGGAGATACATCACCACGCCGTGGCCCCGAAAAATCTTTTCTTTGAATTTGAATGCCATAACAATTAAAGAAGAATATACCTGAAACTTGGTGTTACAAGTTCGAGTCTTCAAGATTTTTTTATTTTCTAAGTAGAAATGATGATGTGCAAAAGAATAAAAAAAATGTTAAGGTATTTTAGAAATGAAAGTGTCAACTGTGATGATTTAATGGTAATAATAGAAACGCTAACGTAGCAAGCTAAGTCAACATGTCACGTCAGCTAAAACATGACACATATGTATTCTAAGTAAGCAAAAACCACAATGTAGGCGATAATATGTTGGTAACCTTCTAAAATTAAAAAAAAAAAATGTTAAGGTAAATTAGAAACGAATGGTAAACTATGAGACTTTTATGACAATAATCTTTCATTTATTAGTTTAGTCAGGCCTACCAGAAAACCTAACTTAATGATCTAGTAATTAAATACAACATGGAATATAATGATTAATTTACCAAACGACTTCTTAATCCAACGATATCAGAAATATTCAAGTTTTGCCCAGGATTCCACTCTATCGTACTACGTATCATATTTCGTTTTCTTCTCGTTAAGATAAATATTCAACTTTGATACAAGTATTAAAATAAATTAAATATTTTAACTCTCAATTTTTGTTTTTAAAAAGAGGAAAAAAAAAAAAATACAACAACAACAAAAAGAGCCCAATACAAAACGAAGTAGTGCAATCAAGTTGGTGGTGAGTATTTAAGGGGCCCTTCTTCACACAGAAGCTAACATGTGGTCTTCATCCCTTCTCCACCACCACTTCCTTCTACCGCCTTCGAATTTCTATACATTTTCCTCAAGACGCCCTTCTATTCGTCTTCTTCCTCCACCCAATTCACTTTCCTCATCTCTCACCCATCCAACAAACATTACACCTCAGAGAACCCTTTGCCTGCACTCCTCTTGGACGTCAATGGCGGCAACAGCAATCGCCGTCGCTTCCAGTTCACGCTCCTTCCGTTTAACCCGAATGCCGTTCCTAGGTCAAAAACCCACATCTAGAACCTCTCAATTTCCATCCTCTATCAGAAACTTTGACCCGATTGTTCGGTTCCGACGGACGCCTAGGTTGACAGTCTGTTTCGTTGCCGGAGACCAGAAGTTAGAGACCCAAATTGTTGAGGACAACGGCAGTGGTAACAATCCTGGACCTAGCGGCGGCGAGGGTTCAGATGAGGAAATAACTCAGGTGATGTTGAGTAGTACTAGTAACCGCGTCGTAGAGGAAAAAATGGCTAGGAAGAAGTCCGAACGCTTTACTTACCTTGTCGCAGCTATCATGTCTACTTTTGGGATTACTTCCATGGCTGTTATGGCTGTTTATTACAGGTTTTCATGGCAAATGGAGGTATGTTTCACTACATATATTGACTTTGCAATCATCTGCAACCAAAATTACCAAATCCTATTTTGGGCAAAACTAAATCGGTTCTTACAGGGTGGAGATGTTCCTTTTGTGGAGATGTTTGGGACATTTGCTCTCTCTGTTGGCGCTGCGGTAATCACTTATCTCTCTCTCTCTCTCTCATTATCCATGAATCTAAATATATACACATCTGTATGAGTTCGAATTAGGGATTATATAAAATTGGATGAATTGGTTAATAACAGGTAGGAATGGAGTATTGGGCGAGATGGGCGCATGAAGCTCTATGGCATGCTTCTTTATGGCACATGCATGAGGTAATTAACATATCCCAGACCCACAAAACAAAACAGATTTTGTCTTTGACTTCAAATTGAATCTTCGATTGATTAAATTAATCTTTCATCTTCCATTGTTTCTTTATTTAATCTGGATTCCCACAAACTTTCCCCCAATCAAGGGATCAAAATCCGCAAATCAATGAATCCAATTCCGTTGATTGAACTTTGCAGTCACACCATAAACCCCGAGAAGGCCCCTTCGAGCTCAACGACGTGTTCGCGATTATAAACGCCGTTCCGGCGATTGCGTTACTGAACTACGGCTTCTTCCACAAAGGAATATTTCCCGGTCTCTGTTTCGGCGCTGTAAGTCTCAGATTCATCATCATCATCATCTTCTAGATTGATCGTATTTTGATTTTGTCTGGGTATTAAAATTGACATGCTATTAATGGCCGATAGTTACTGTTGAATACAACGTAAAGATCCTTAAAAAGTTACGAAAAAAATCAATAATTTAATTAATGGTCGGAATGGAATCGAAATCGTAGGGGCTTGGGATAACGGTGTTTGGAATGGCGTACATGTTCGTCCACGATGGCCTTGTTCATAAGAGATTCCAAGTGGGTCCCATTGCAAATGTCCCCTACCTTCGAAGAGTTGCAGCTGCTCATCAGGTAAACAACATGTGATCACAATTCATTCATCCTATTAATATTTTTATACTTATATTTAAATCAATTATAATATATTTATTATTTCATGTTTTGTTTTTCAGTTGCATCACACAGAAAAATTCAATGGTGTACCTTATGGTTTGTTTTTGGGACCTAAGGTATATGTTCTGGAAAGATTTGGATTTTTTTAATTTTTGGTTGTGTTAGTTAATATTTGATTGTTTATCTATCATTTAATTTTGTTTGTGTAGGAGTTAGAAGAAGTGGGAGGAATGGAGGAGCTGGAGAAAGAGATTAAAAGAAGAATAAAGTTGTATAATAAATAAAAATATGTATAAATTAAATTTATATCAGTTTCTTATGGTATCTTGGTTTTTGTTACTTGTAGTAAAGATATAAAGCGGTAAAAGAAAAACAAAGAAATTTTGTATGATTGATGTAATATGAAAAGAAAAAAGTAGAGTTCATGTTTCACATCTTTTGTGTCGTTTAATTTTAGTCTATGTTAATTTTATGTAAATATTAAGTTAAAAGTTAAAACACGTGTTTAAGTGATGACCCAGTGTTTTAAAAGGTTTCTCAACAATGATTGTGACAGAGTAACGACACTTTCAGTTTGTTAGTTTTGACTGGTTTTCAACTTAATTTTATATATAATTCAGCCTTTTCAAGTTAATGACTTCAAGTTAATGACTGTGACAGAATATTAGAATAAAAGAAAATACAACGAAGTTTTAAAAATATATAAAAACGATTCATTGTCTTTTTTTAGTATACAAAATACCATTGAACCGGATATTGTAGGTAACCATCAAGTTACCTCGTATCCAAAATGTTCAAAAAATACCGTTGTTTTTTTAATCCAAAAAATACCATTAAAATAAACTATTTGTACACAAAAATATCAACGAAGTACACATGTGTTCAAATAAAACCTTTTGGTAACCAAGTACTTTATGTAAATGAAAAAATGACTTAAAAACGTAACAAACTTTCCAAAATGTTCAAAAAAAGTTTTCAACGGGTACGCTGGGCGTACTACCAAATCCCTCAGTACGCGGGTCGTACTATAATCTACGCTGGACGTAGACGCGACTTATCCAAACTTGATTCATGACTTAATCCCTTAAGCACTTGGCCTCAAAATAGGGGCGGAACACAAGCACTACAACTAAGGGGGGCGGAATTAAGACTTCATAATTAAACTATATAAACAAATTTTATTTAGTTCAAAATTATGACATCAAAAGTTTAAACAAGAAAACTAATATAAAGATTGTTAAATCGTTTATCAAAGTGGAACACGACGATCTTTTGTTTATTTTTAAATCTTCTACAATTGTCTCTAAACTAATCTTTTCAGCAAGTTCTCTTTCGAAGTGCAAAACCAATGAGTCATTCAAAAACTCGTCTTTCATTTTATTCTGTAACCTTGTTTTAATGAGGTTCATTGCTGAAAATGATCTCTATGTTGTAGCAGTAGAAACTGGAAGAGTAAGTATGAGACTAACTACTCGATAAATAAGATGAAAGTTCGCTACTCTTCTAGTCTTTATCAACCATTGACACAATTCGGAATCTTGAGTGAAACTTAAGTGTTTTCTTTTAAAAAATCCATCAATAGTTGGTTGTTTTTTCATGTTGATATCTACTACACAACCAAATTTAATAACAATCAATATAAAATAGCAATAAATAATTAAAGCTTTTATTTTAAAAAGATAATATTAACTGCATATATATACCACATATGCAAATAGATACCACAGTTCATCAAAATTATATACAAATAAATTATCAATTCACCTAATAAGTATAAAGTAATATATATAGTTTTGTATATTATAATTCATCTGTTCAACATGTACGAATCTATGCAAATAAACAGATACTTTAGAATTAATAATAAACTAATAAATATAAAGTAATCTATATATACTTTTACATGTTTTAATTGAATATATACTATGTCATAATGTCAAAGAAGTGTGTAGTCGTAATTCATAATAAAGGCTCTACAAGAGTGCAACTCACATTTTCTACTTTTCGCCTTGACATTACTCCCTAGTGAGAGAAAACAAATTAATAGATATATAAAGAAAAACAAAGGAACAAAACTATGTACCGGATAATGAGAATAGAGAACAAAGACCACCAGCGGAGTAGCGAAGAACACCCAACCGCACGACGGTCGGCGGACGGCGAAGACCAAGTTTCAACAAACAAATGTCAACGGCTTCGGCGACAAGCGAATAGGAGAAAGAGCGTATGATACCAATGGCGTGAACAATCCGGCGATCAGAAAAGAGTACACAACAGCAATGGTCTTAATGGGAGACGATGTTCTTCGGGTTTGTTACGAGAAAAAGTATTCTGGTGGCCGGAATAAACTTTTGATTTAGGTTTAAGCTTTTTAGTTTTCTTAACTCAAACTTGGGCTAAATTGTTGTAATCTTGATTAGATCGTGGGTTTATATAGAATTTAATACATATTAAGTTTCCTTATTTTATAGAAACCTAAATAAACAAGGTTGTTTTGATTTCGTTTGTGATCTTCCTAAAATTTTGTCACCGGGTATTTCTATCTATATTATATCACATGATCTGGAAACCGGGGGGGGGGGGGGGGGGGGGGCAAAGATGTCATTCTACTATTTTTTTTATTGAATATCAGATTGATGGGTATTTACAGGTATTAGAAACACCAAAAAGCGGGGAGGCCATGCCTAAGACGGACCGCCACTGCCCCAAAACCTTATGAAACCTTCGAAATAAGCCCTTAACTAATAAAGTTGGCACCTTTATCAGTTTGCATGTCTTAATGAGGCCTAATCATGCAAATTAATCCTTTAAGACCCATAAAAACCACCTTAAAACTTGCATGGTCCATCCTTAAACATCAAGCAAGCATTTTTATGAACTAATAACCGTAGAGATACTAAGAGTAGTAACTCAAAGCTCCTGGAGTGGTGGAAAACCACTAGATCTCACCCATGAGGCCAAAATAGGACCAAAACTCATATAATACTAGATCTAGGTTTCAAAATGAGCAAGGTTAGAGCTTTATACCTCTAATGAGCTGGAAATGAATAAGAGAGTCCAGATCTACAAGCCTTCCTTCGATCCACCACCTTGCATCAAGTTCCGTTCCTTGAATAATCACCAAAACCCACTAAAGATGCACACAAAGAGCTCACAACACTCTTGGAGGAGGCTAGGGTTCGAAATCAGGGTTTTAGAACAATGGAGGCTGATAAATGAGGGAATCTTGAGGTTATAATGATGTTTATATAATGCTCAAACCCTAAAAATAAGGTTTGACACTCTGACCAATACGCGGGGCGTACTATTAGGTACGTTGGGCGTACCTGGTCCACCCACGCGTCCATTAGCTCAACACATGGGACTAATCTACCAATTTATTCCACTGTGGACCAAACTTGCCAAAACTTCAAACTACCATAACTTCTTCGTTATAAGCCCGTTTCCAACAAACTTTATATTCACGGAATGGTGATGAGGAGCCCTACGCTTCTAACAACACACCATGGCCTTAAAACTCCCCAAAAAATAACCCAAAATTCATAAAAGATCGAGTTATCAAATTACAATTATACCCTTGGACTCCGAAAACACCATCAAACACTTGGATCACTTAAACCATAACACTCGCATCATAGAAGGGCCACATCCTTCCTTCCCCAAGACCCAAAGCCTTATGATGACTGATAATTGGGCCACGACCCCGTACAGTGAAACTATTCGACACCGGGTGTTACAAGAAGATTTCTTTCAGAACTTGTTATGGTCATTACGAGTTCGTGGTGATGCCTTTTAGGCTCACCAATGATCAAGCCGCGTTCATGGACCTCATGAACCGTGTGTGTAGACCGATGCTGGATTGGTTTGTCATTGTATTTATTGATGATATTTTGGTCTATTCTAAGACCAAGGAGCAACATGAGGATCATCTTCGAGAGGTTCTGGAGACTCTAAGGAGGGAGAGGCTTTATGACAAATTCTCCAAGTGTGAGTTCTAGTTGCACGAGGTGCAGTTTATAGGGCACCTTGTCAATCAAAAGGGGATATTGGTCGACCCGATCAAGGTCGAGGTCATGATGTAGTGGGAGGTACCAAGATATCCATCTGAGATTCAGAGCTTCCTTAGGTTAGCAGGGTATTATCGGAGGTTCATCAAGAACTTCTCTAGGATCGTAGTTTCATTGACCAACCTGACAAAGAAGATTGTCACTTTCCGTTGGGCGCCTGAGCAGTAGGAGGCATTTGAAACTTTGAGACAGAAGTTATGCGAGGCTCCGATTTTGACCTAAGGGCATGGACAATTTCGTGGTTTATTGTGATGCTTCGATCACAGGGTTAGGTGTAGTTCTTATGCATAAGGGCCTTGTAACATCCCAAAAATATGACCCAAAAATTTCATTTTAAAATAAATAAAATGGTAATCCAAAACATTGTCATACAACCAAGATAGACCAAAGTGTATCACTACATCACAAAATATCAGAGTAAATCACAAAATGCGGAATGAGGTGGTGTGTGATCTGCAATCATCCCGGGCTCTTCCCTTTTGAACCAGAAGTACCCAAAACATAAACTGAAAACCGTAAGCACAAACATTAGTGATTTCCCCAAAATACCACATACCAAACATAATAAACACGTACTGGGCCCCCTCCCTTCATCAGGGCCCGCCTGACATCGAGTCCCACCCAGCCTCAAGCCTCCTCCGACATCGAGCCCCGCTTGGTTTACAGATTTATCAATCATCAGGCCTCGCCTGACATCGGGCTCCGCCCAGTACACATATGAGCATATAAACACATAATCATACTAACACATGCGATAATCACAAAGACAGTAGCATACAATACAATCATCGGGTTTCGCTTGGCATCGAGCCTCGTTCGGTATACATACCAATGCATACACATGCAAGAGTCACACATACATCTAGCATCCTAACATAATAAACCATTGTAACACTGTAAATTTTCAAACAAAATTTTCATTTAAATCACATAATTCTCATAACTCATTTCCCAAAAATCTCATTTATTTAATTTACAAATCGCAACTCCATAATTGTTTAATTAAGACTCTAGGATCCTCAAAACATAACTCTTTCTTTGGTGTGTACAATCAAGCCGGCGCCTTCCCGCGATCCTGAGAAAACCTGAAACACATATCACATAACACGGTAAGCACGAAGCTTAGTGAGTTCCCCAAAATACCACACACATCTCATTAGCCACTCGAGGCTATAACTCCATAAGACCCTCCGGTCAATGTGTCTCAGTGGGACCCTCCGGTTCCACAACTCGGGTGGACCCTCCGGTCCTAACTCAGTAAGCTCAGAATAATACACATCATAAATCACATAGACATAATGCAGGATATCACAGTACTCAATATAAACACATAAGACCCTCGGTCACACATAGATACCACTCATGGTAAAGGATAGTGAGAAGACTCGCCTCGGATGATGAACAACCCCTATAAATGATGCTGCTATGCACCGACCTCTAACTCTGAGCCACACCCACAATTAACCCAATTAGGAACTAAGTCCAAACTCTCACTCATTAGATCTAAAGGTAGACCACTAACCAGCCCATCAATAACCTAAAACCCATTGGGCCCACCAAGGCCCAATAACAAATGGGCTCTCCTGAGGCCCAACTTTCAAATCTAAATGGCAAGCCAAACTCAAGGGCCCAAAGCACACACACACACACACATATATATATATATATATATATATATATATATATATATATATATATATATATATATATATATATATATATATATATATATATATATATATATATATAATCCTCTGGTCCAAAACTCTATTGCAACAAGCCCAAACTCCAGGCCCAACACTCAAGGCCCAAAATTAGACTTAGCCCAAAAGTCCACAGTGAGGTTACGTGGGGCGTACCTCTCTTGGTACGTTTAGTGTACTCACGAATCCAGATTGGCCATCGGGGACACTGGGGCAGTATGCGGGGCGTATTGGAATTACGCTCAGCCTACTCCCCAGATTCACTCTTTATACTCATTTGGTCTTAATCAGTTGAGACGTTAACTCAAATCCCAGATCTGGACTCCCTAATGGCTCTTACTCCATAAAGTCAGTGACTTTAAGCCTTTGCATGGCTGAAATGGTCACAAACACCCAAAACATTCACTCTCTTATCTCAAAAGCTCATAAGTCATGCATGGCTTGATTCCAATGTCCAAGATTGGATTTTTATGACATCACACCACTAATTACACTCAAAGGGGGTTGATCAAAGTCTCTGGAGCTCAACATCTCATAAAGTCTCCACCTTTTGGGACAAAACCCTAAAATACTCTAATATGATGCTCAAAACAAAAGAGTGAGAAAGCTTGAAGCTTTATACCTCAATATGAAGCTTCCAACTCAGATATGCTCAGATCCAAGGCCTGGACTTCTCACTCCTTCTTCTCTAAAGCTCCTTGTTTACTCCAAGAACTCACAAAATCACTTAAGGCTCTCAAATGCACCCACAAGCTCCATGAACGAATGATTAGGGTTTTAGAGGGTTTATTAACTGAGGATGGTGGCCAGGAATGAGGCCATCTCATTCTTTATATAGGGACACATCCAAAGTTAGGGTTTCCACTATGTGCCTAGTACGCCCAGCGTACCCTCTGGTACGCCCAGCATACTAGCTGGCTCCGCTTAAAAATCAGGCACATGAGTACGCTAAGCGTACACACACGTACGCCCAGCGTACTCAGCTGCCACCTTTCTCAAATGAGGGACTTATCCTGCCAAAACTTCAAACTTCCATAGCTTCCTCGATATAACTCCGATTCCAATGAACCTCATACCCACGGAAAGGTGTCGAGATGCTCTACGCTTCCAGCAGCTCGTCGCAACTCCGAGACTTCCTCATGCCCGGGTTGCAGCCCACAAACCCTAATCTCAGACGATCCGAAACAGGATGTTACAACCAAGGGCCATAATTGGTGCCTTCGACTCGCTAAACACAGTGAGGAAACTCACCTCAGACTGCTGAATCTCACAAATAAATCTTTTGTTGTTGGTCCGAAAATCCCCGCACTATCATCATAAAATAATATCCAATTTAATAATTGGATTCCAACCCATAACTAAGAGTCTTAACTAGGGTAAAAGACCATTTTACCATTTACCTAACTTGGCCCAAGGCCAAGGCCCAAACCAACTACTCAAAAAGGCCCAACTCGAAAGATGGTCACCCAAAGCCCAATTATCGCTCAATCTTCCAAATTGGGCCCAAATCCCTTCGTGGGCCTTCAACCAAAAGAACCAATAATAATATCACTAGCCCAAATATAGAAACCTGATGGCCGAACAAGACCCTAATCTCCTAAGGTCCAAATAAGGGCCCAAAACTGAGAAGCCTAAAATCTGAAGCCCACCTGCTGAGTATATGGGGCGTACTCAGCTCGTACGCTTAGCGTACACCCTCTGGGGCTAGTACACGCAGCGTACCAGCTTGGTACGCCCAGTGTATTCCCCAGTTAACCACCCCACTTCATTAAGCACTTAATATATTGAGACTTCAATCCAAACTCTCATATCTGATTCCTTACGGTGACTTTTCACGTAAAGTTGGAAACTTTACATACATGCATGTCTTAATGGAGGTCAAGAGCTCAAAAAGGACTTAACCAAGGTTTTAACACATGCATGATCCAAGATACATCATAAAGCTTTCATTTTTATGAATAAGGGGACCAAAAGAAGCCTAGATCTAACCCCATAACTTTTGGAGTGAGTCAAGAAGCTCATCAACCACTCCAAGGACTCAAAAAGCATAAAATTACAACATAACTAGATCTAGCATCATGGATCATCAATATATGAGATTTTTACCTCAAAAAGATTGCAAATGATGAGCTAACCCCAGATCTTCAAGCTCAAGGCACTTCTCCAAATGGTCCTCTTCTTCTTCTCCTTCATAAATCACCAACAAACACTCTTTAAGGCTCAAAAATCACAAACACACACTAGGGTTTCGATTGCTTGACAAAGAAATGTGGAGGCTGGCTAAACATGACCAAATGAGGCTATCATAAGCTTTAAATAGGGTGCAACCCCTAAAAATTAGGGTTTCATTAATGCTCACGTACGCCATGCGTACTCCACATACGTCCAACGTACGTGGATGAGATGCACGGTCATGCATTAGGCTAGTACGCTAAACGTACCACCTACTACGCCCCACCTACTAGCTTAAGGACCAAATTCCAAACTTTTTAGATAAAAGAGGTTAAATGCAAAACTTACCAAATTCAAGTTTTACAATTCTCCCCCACTTGAATAAGACTTCGTCCTTGAAGTCCACTGCTCCAAATATGTAACACCCTGGTTTTCAGGTATTTTCAATGTAACGACGTAAATTTTCAAAACAATTTTTCATTTTTAAAACATAACATATCTCATAAAGCAATCTCAAAACTCAAATGTATCAAATGTTATCTCAGTAAAACATATCCCAGAACCTCAAATACATAATACATAATACTCTATCAGTGTGTACAGATCATGTCGGCGCCTTCCCGCGATCCTCGCTGGTACCTGAAACACATATCACATAACACGGTAAGCATAAATGCTTAGTGAGTTCCCTAAAATACCACATACAGCACATAGGCCACTCGAGGCTATAACTCGGTATGACCCTCTGGTCAATGTGTCTCAGCGGGACCCTCCAGTCCTCGCGGTCCTCGGCAATTTGGTGATGAAGTCCATGGAAATCTGTTCCTACTTCCACTGGGGAACCTCTAGTGGTTGCAACTTTCCATGCAGATGCTGGTGCTCAGCCTTAACCCGACGACAGGTCAAGCACCTCTCTACTACCCACGCAACATCCCTCTTCATACAGGGCCACCAATAATCTCTCTTCAGGTCCAAATACATCTTAGTGGCCCGGGGATGGATCGAGAATATCGATCTGTGCGCCTCCTCCATCAGTATGCTACGTTCCCCGCCCATAAACGGCACCCAAATCCGACCATGAAAGGTCATAAGCCCTCGACTATCAGTAACAAACTCGGATACCTGCCCAATCACACGCTCTCTCTTGCGGTTCTCCGGTCTAACAGCCTCTGCATGGGCCTCTCGAATGGTATCCAACACCGGAGTCATCACCGTCATCCTCATACATATATCTCGAATCGGGGCACTGTCCGCCCTGTGGCTCAGAGCATCGGCTACCACGTTAGCCTTGCCCGGGTGGTACATAATCTCACAATAGTAATCCTTTACCACATCCAACCATCTCCTCTAGCGCATATTCAGGTTGGGCCGATCCATCAGATACTTCAAACTCTTGTGGTCCGTGTATATGGTACACCGAACCCCATACAAATAATGGTGCCATATCTTGAGGGTGAACACCACTGCCCCCAACTCCAAATCGTGGGTGGGATACCTCGTCTCATGAGGCCTCAGCTGCCTCGATGCGTATGTTATCACGTGCCCTCTCTGCATAAGCACCGCACCCAACCCCGATATAGACGCATCACAATACACCACAAAATCCTCCATTCCCTCCCGAAGGAATAACACCGGGGCTTCGCATAATCTCTGGCGAAGAGTCTCAAACGAGGTCTGCTGCTCGGGATCCCAAGTAAAAGCAACGCCCTTCCGGGTCAATCTGGTGAGGGGAACGACAATCTTGGAGAAATCTCTGATAAATCTCCGATAGTAGCCGACCAACCCCAGAAAACTCCTGATCTCGGTGGGGGATCTTGGAACCTCCCAACTCATGACAGCCTCAATCTTGGCCGGATCGACCAATATCCCATTCTGATTAACGAGATGTCCCAAGAAATGGACCTCTCGTAACCAAAAATCACACTTGGAGAAATTGGCATAAAGCCTCTCCGATCTCAACACTCCAAGGATCTCCCTCAGATGCTCCTCATGCTACTCTCTGGATCTCGAATACACTAGAATATCGTCGATGAACACAATTACCGATCGATCCAACATCGGCCTACATACTCGGTTCATGAGATCCATGAACGCTGCTGGTGCATTGGTGAGCCTAAAAGGCATCACCACGAACTTTAATGCCCATAACGAGTCCTGAACGCCGTCTTCTAGATATCGTCATCACGCACCCTCATCTGGTGATATCCAGACCTCAAGTCCATATTGGAAAACCAAGACGCTCCCTGCAACTGATCGAACAGATCGTCGATTCTCGGCAGTGGATAACGGTTCTTGACCGTCAACTTGTTCAACTCCCGGTAATCAATGCACATCCGGTGTGAACCATCCTTTTTCTTGACGAAAAGGATCGGCGCTCCCCACGGCGAGCTACTCGGTCGGATGAATCCCTTCCCCAACAGCTCCTGAAGTTGTGAGGATAACTCCAGCATCTCCGGTGGCGCAAGGCGATAGGGTGCCTTGGCAATAGGCGCTGCCCCCGGAACCAAATCGATGCGGAACTCCACCTGACTCTCGGGAGGCACACCCGGCAACTCCTCGGGGAAAACATCCGGAAACTCTCGCACTATCGGTACCTCACCGACAGAACTCGGCCTCTCTGCGGCAACTCGTGTATCCATCACATAGGCTACAAACCCTCTACGACCCTGCTGTAGACTCTGTCTCGCTCTGGCAGCCGAACAAAATGTTGACCCAGATCGGGTACCCTCTCCATACACCGTAAGTACTCCCCCACTAGGGTCTCGCATGGTCACCAACTGTCGCTCGCAGTCTATAACAGCTCCAAATCGGCTCAACCAGTCCATGCCCACGATGACACAGACATCCCCCATCGCAGTCGGTACCAGATCTATCGGGAACTCAACACCGAAAATCTCGAGTACACATCCTCGAATCACATCAGTAGCATAAACCGCTCGCTCGTCAGCTATAGAAACTCGTAGAGGTCGACTCAACACCTCTCGTCGGATACTGATGTGCTGGCTAAACGCTAATGACACGAAAGATCGACTCGCACCCGAGTCAAATAACACCAAAGCAGGTACAGAACTCATAAAAAAAGTACCTATGCATACCACAATATAAGCACAATATCTCAAACTCAGTATAAGTAAATAAAAGAATACATACCCGCCACGACATCGGGCGTTGCGCGGACCTCCTCCGCTGTCAACTGAAAGGCTCTCCCGCGAGCCTTCGGTGCCTCGACCTTCGCTGGCCGGGCCTCGGTAGCTCTAGCAGCAGGTGCAAATCCCTGTGCTAATCCCTGAAGTAGCTGTGGGCACTCGGCCTTCCGATGGCCAGTCTGGTTGCAGTGAAAGAAAACTGCAAACCCCTTGGGGCAATCCCTCGCGAAATGCCCCTCCTTGCCACACTTGTAGCACACCCCTGCCCTGCATACTCCCTCATGGGTCTTGCCGCACTTCCCACAAGTGCGGCCCCTCTGTCCCCCAGATCTCGAATCAGCGGGCTTTGCCCGCTTGGCTACCGGCTGTGACTGTACTGGTCGCTTGTCCCTCCTTTGAGACTCGGCCTCCTCCCTGGCCTGAGTCTCTAGCTCAATCTCCCTCTTTCGGGCATTTTCCTGGAGCTCGGAAAATGTCCGGTATGTCGAGTTCGCCACAAACTCACGAATGTCTCTCCTCAGTATGCTCATATATCGGCTCATACGTGCCTGCTCGGTAGACACGTGCTCAGGGCAAAACAACGCCCTCTCATGAAACATCCGTGTAATCACAGTCACGGACTCCGTCCCCTACTTGAGGGACAAGAACTCCTGTGCTAACCGTTCCCTCTCCACCGGGGGAACATACTCATCTCGGAACATGGTGGTGAACCTCTCCCTAGGTCACCGCTGTAATCTCTGCAGAAGTGAAATCAGCTGTCACAAACTTTCACCAGTCCTTCGCTCCCAAGCGAAGCTGGTTCAGCGCGAACCGTACCCTCAGATGCTCCGGACAAGAGCAGGTCTAGAAGCATCCCTCAATGTCAGATATCCACCTCATCGCGGCTATCGGATCCTGAGTCCCATCAAACTCTGGTGGCTTCGTGTTGCTGAACTCTCGGTATAGCAACGAGTCACCCCCCTATGGCCTCGTGGCAGCGACAGCTGCAGTAGCTGCAGCAGCAGCCGCCTCAGTAACGACATCATATCTCTCGTCAAACGTCTCAATCAGCGTGGTCTTTAAAGACCCAAACATCTCCGGGATGGCCTCCCGGATCGCCGCGGCCACCTCGTCGTGAATCATCCGACGAATCTCCTCGTCGCTAACGCTGCTGCCCTCTGGTGTGTGGCGTGTCCCAACCATGATGTCTCTGAAACACAACACAAAAGAAATCAGAGACTCGCTCGAGTATACTCGCACTCGATACTCAACCCTACTTGTTCCTTAGTACCCTAAGGATTCTTATTTGGACTGCTCACTGATCCGGTGTTTCCAGTAGTACGGGCCCTATACTACCTTCCACACCGCATTAGTATTCACCCCAAGTCCTCCTCCTAGGATCCTAGATCACAAGTACACTATATCTCACTGAACACAGGCTACCCTCCAGTAGACCACTCATAAGCTCCTCGCTGCTACCTACTCACTCTCGAAGTAACTCATAGTAGCAGTAATCTCCTAGGCTAAGGCATCACAAATCAGGCCACTCTAGTCCTAGATATGAATACCTAGCCTACTCTAGCATGCATAGCATATCACATAATATCTCATAACACATAATGTAAGGGTATTTTGGGAAATCACCGTTCGGGCGCTGGCTGATCGTACACACTGCTTCGTTTTGCTTTTCTCAAAAATCTTTTACTCTTTTAGAAAAATTGTTTCTTTTATGAAAAATTTTCTCAAATCCTCAGTTTGAGTTCAGATACGCCCGGAGGTGCATCCGAATCCCTCAAACCAAGGCTCTGATACCAACTTGTAACGACGTAAATTTTCAAAACAATTTTTCATTTTTAAAACATAACATATCTCATAAAGTAATCTCAAAACTCAAATGTATCAAATGTTATCTCAGTAAAACATATCCCAGAACCTCAAATACATAATACATAATACTCTATCAGTGTGTACAGATCATTCCGGCGCCTACCCGCGATCCTCGCTGGTACCTGAAACACATATCACATAACACGGTAAGCATAAATGCTTAGTGAGTTCCCCAAAATACCACATACAGCACATAGGCCACTCGAGGCTATAACTCGGTATGACCCTCTAGTCAATGTGTCTCAGCGGGACCCTCCAGTCCCGTAGCTCGTTGGACCCTCCGGTCCGGTCTAGCTCGTTGGACCCTCCGGTCCGGTCTAAATCGTTAGACCCTCCGGTCCGGTCTAATCGAGGACCCTCTGGCCTCATAAGTCGTTGGACCCTCTGGTCCGGTCTATATAACACATAGCATACATTTAACACAATGCACATAATCTTATACATATAACACATAAGACCCTCTGGTCTGCACACAGATACCACTCTAGGTAATGTATAGTGAGAAGACTCACCTCGTATGATGTCTAGTATACTCTCGTTCTCGATATCCCCGATCTAGCCTCCTCATATCAAAATGATAATATCTCTAATCAATACTCTCTTTATGTTCTCATCTCTAAAGAATGGGTAGAAGACCATTCTACCCCTCTATGGCCTCTCTTGAATCAGTTTGACCAAAACCTTAAGGTCAACAGAAGTCAACTCCAGTCAACGGTCCAACTTTGACCAGACGCGTCGAGTGCACTCGGGTGACTCGGCGAGTCCATGCGTGTCCTCTGAATCCTCCTAAGGCCTCACTCGACTCGTCGAGTTAACCTTTCACTCGACGGGTTACCACTGATCACGAATCGCGGGGCAACCCGATCCGACTCGTCGAGTCCTCATATGGACTCGGAGAGTTTCCTCCATGGCAACACTCATTTGACCTTCTGAGGTCAGATCTGTTTCTCTAACCTATAGATCTGACCTTCTAACACCCAAAACTCACGTAAAGGTTCAATATTTATGTCCATGCACCACACATCAAGCTCTATTTGATGGAATAACTCTTAAAATGACAACCTAGATTCAAAACTCCAATGGGACTGCATAAAGCTGGATGATTAGGACTCTCTGGACCTCTCAAGGTCCAGATCCAATGTCTATTCCTCAATGGTACTTCACATGCTCCAATACTCAATTAAAAAGGGGTAAGGAAACCCTAGATTCATGGAATCTAATATACATACGAGAATAGGCCTGAAATCATACCTCCAACAGCAAGCCTTGATGAAATGATAGCAGATCTGAGCCCCCTCCAATCAGCCTAGCTTGAATCTCCTTTCCTTCCTTGCAAGAATGCACTAAAATGGTGTAATTAGCTCCCTTCTTCTCTCTATGTGCTCTCTGGTTCAATAAGGTCTCTCAAGTGTGTGTGTGGCTGCCAATGAAGGCCATAAGGACCCTTAAATAGGGCACAAGCCCAAAGATTTAGGGTTTCTGTCCACAGCGCGGACTCGTCGAGTCGACTCGCCGACTCATCGAGTCCATTCATTAATCCGAGTCATTAGTCGCGATCCTACTCGACGAGTTTACGCGTCAACTCGTCGAGTCCCTCTTCTTAACTCAAAATAAATACTTAAATTATGATACCTGGAAATCTGGATGTTACATTCAAATACATCCCTTGGTTTAAATTATAAGTCAATTTGATCCATAAGTCCAAGAATTATACCTTGAAGCCCTAGTGTCGTTTTGGTAAAATGAGCTGGAGGAGTATGTTAAGCATACACGTGTGTACGCTGAGCGTACTAGGGTGCGCCCTAGCACACTGCGCCCCCTTCAGCAGAACCTGACGCACATCGCCCCAATACATAATCCATACACTCCGATGAAGAGTCAACAACCCACGACTATCATAATCAAAGGAAGCCACCTGAACCACAATACGCTCACTCTTCCGGTGCTCTTCCTTCATAGCCTCGATCATAGCCTCCCAAATCCGCTCCAATAACGGAGTAATCACGGTCATCCTCAAACATATATCCCTGATCAGAGCTGCGACCGCCTTGCAGCTGAGAGCATCGTCCACCACATTGGCCTTTCCCAGGTGGTAAAGGATCTCACAATCATAATCCTTCACCACATCCAACCATCGGCGTTGTCTCATATTCAAACTTTGCTGATAAATCAGATACCTCAGGCTCTTGTGATCCGTGTAAATAGTACAACAGACCGCATAGAGGTAATGCTGCCAAATCTTGAGGGCAAAAACCACAGCCCCCAGCTCCTAATCATTCGTTGGATAATTTGCCTCATGAGGCATCAGGTGTCTCGAAGTGTAAGCGATCACACGACCCCACTGCATCAACACTGCTCCCAAACCCATGATCGACACATCATAATAAACCACAAAATCCTCAACACCCTCCGGCATGGTGAAAATCAGCGCGTCACATAATCTCTGCCTCAGGGTCTTAAATTCTGCCTGCTGCTCAGGCCTCCATTGAAAAGTTACTGTCTTCTTTGTCAACCAAGTCAAAGGAACAGCTATCTTAGAGAAATCCCGGATGAATCTCCAATAATAACCTACTAAACCAAGGAAACTCCAAATCTCATATGGAGACCTCGGAACCTCCCACCGTATCACGATCTCGACCTTGGCTGTATCGACCAGAATACCATTCTGGTTGACAAGGTGCCCCAGAAACTAAACCTCGCGCAACCAAAACTCCAACTTGGAGAACTTTGCGAAAAGTCTCTCCCTCCTCAAAGTCTCCAGCACCTCCCTCAAGTGCTCCTCATGTTGATCATGGGTCTTGGAATAGAACAATATATAATCAATAAATACAATCACATACCGATCCAACATCGGCTGGAGCATTGGTGATCCCAAAAGGCATTACCACGAACTCGTAATGACCATAACGAGTCTGAAAAGTTGTCTTCTACACATCCTCATCTCTAACCCTCATCTGATGATAACCCGAATTCAAATCAATCTTAGACAACCAAGATGCACCCTGAAGCTAGTCAAACAAATCATCAATCCTTGGGAGTGGATAACGGTTCTTCACCGTTACTTTATTTAGCTCCCGGTACCCAATGCACATACGATGAGACCCATCATTCTTCTTCATAAACAAGATCGGTGCTCCCCATGGCGAACTGCTCGGTCAAATGAACCCCTTGTCTAACAGTTCTTGCAGCTGTGTAGACAACTCCTGCATCTTAGGAGGAGCCAACCGATATGGTGCTTTGGCTATCAGGGCCGCACCTGGAACCAGATCAATCCTGAATTCAACCTGCCTCTCCGGAGGAACCCCATGCAAATCCTATGGAAATACATCCGGATACTCCCGCAAAATCGGCATATAATCCACAGTCGCCATACCCTTATCCCGGGTATCCATAACATAGGCGACAAATCCGGAACAACCTTGTTGGATATAGCGTTTGGCCCTCGCTGATGAACACAAAATCGGCCCACGCTGAGCTCTTTCTCCATGAACCACAAACTCTCCCCCACTTGGGGTTCGAATCCGAACTAACTGCTGCTCACGAAAGATCACTGCCCCATTGGGTCTCAGCCAACCATGCCCACAATAACATTGTTCCCACGCAAAGGAATGAGAACTAAATCAATCGGATACTGATCGTTGAACATTTGAAGAATACAACCCTGATGAACCCTCGCTACCCGGACAGATCGATCATCCGCAATCTCGACATCTAGAGGACAATCCAGCTCCCCCGGAGCTCCAACAAACCTCTTACTAAGCGCAAGCAATTCACAGGATCGGGTAGCCCCCGAATCAAACAATACCAAAGAAGAAATACCGTTCACGAGGAACGATCCTAAAATAAAACACACAAATATAAGCAAGAATTTCAATATAAATAAAGAGGTAAGGAGAAGATACATACCCGTCACCACATCAGGTGTCGTGCGAGCCTCCTCGGCCGTCAACTGAAAAGCCATACTCTTCACCACAGGTGCATCCACCCTGCCCTAGCGGCCGTCAGTGATCCGAAGAGTCGCAGAAGCGGGTGCTGACACACGCCCTGCTACAACCAAAGTCAGACATTGGGCCTTCTTGTGGCCCCTCTAATTGCAATGAAAGCAAATCCGATCAGATCCTAGGGTGGTGGTGGTAGCAGTACAATCCCTGCTAAATTGACCCGTCGGGCCGCACTTGAAGTAACCCGAACCACCCACCCTGCATGGTCCCTCGTGCATCTTGCCGCACTTCCCACAGCGGCTCCGGCCCTGCTGGCCCCTCGATCTCGAATCCTGAACCTTGGGCCTCTTACCCGATCCCCCTGAAACCTAAGCCTGATCCGGCTTCCTCTTCCTCTCCATCTCGATATGAATCTCTCTCTCTCTCTCTCTCTCTCTCTCTCTCTCTCTCTCTCTCTCGGGCTGTCGCTATCATATCTTCCAGTGTCTTGCAACTGGATCGACTCACAAACTGTCGGGTATCACTCCTCAAAATCTTGTGATACCTCGCCTTCTTAATCTCCTCGTCTGCCACATAATGCGGAACCAACAACGCCCTCTCACAAAACATCGCGGAGATCTCAGCCACCGTCTCAGTAGTCTGGCGGAGATCCTGAAACTCTCGCGCCAACTGCTGCACCTCAATCACTGGTGCAAACTCAACCCTGAACCTGGTCACAAAATCATCCCATGACATGGACTCAATCGCCTGTCCTCCCAAGGCATGCCCTACCTCCTCCCACCAGTCCCGAGCTCTGTCTTTCAAAAGACATGAAGCAAGTCTAACCTTTGCCCCATCGGGACAAGTGCTGGTACGGAATGCGTTAGCAACATCTTCTAACCATCGCCTACTTGCTATTGGGTCCTTCTCCCCGTAGTAGTCTGGAGCCCCACATGCCCGGAACTTACTGAAGGTCAATGAACGCCCCCTATCAATGCCACCATCTCAGAACGGAAAGAGCCCAAATGCTCCTCCAACAGCTCCACAATACCCTCCTTGATTGTACCGAATATCACAAGAATCTGCTCGAGAATGCAACATGTAATCTCAGACGGAATTATCTCCCTCGCCTGATCATCCAACTGCTCGGCTCCAGAACCTGAGCCCGAGCCCTCACCAGCACAAGAACTACCAACCGGTCTGCCTCGAAGAGTCACCATACTGAAAATATACCATATAAACCAACAGAATACGCATCAAAAAACATATATATATATATATATATATATATATATATATATATATATATATATATATATATATATATATATATATATCGATACTCTACAAGCTTCTTGGTTTCATCGTAGCTCTCCTTGACTCGAGTATAGATCCTCTGCTTCCAGTAGCACGGGCCCACACTACCTTCCACATATATTTGTACTTTCCTCAAGGATTGCCTTGAATCCTCCAAGTCACTCTATAAGGCTCCCAACACTAAATCTATTCCTAGGTTTTCCTACGGCAAACTTCGCATCACTATTGGCCATCAATACAAAAGGAACTCACACTAACTTCCTCTAACTAGGTCACAAATACAATTACATATCACCAAAACCAGATAATTCTTCGAATGAGAGGTCTCACACTACAATGGTTGGACTCAAACAAGAGCTGCGTAATAGAGTTAAAACCTAACTTTCAAAATTATCTAATCTAATTAATATGTAACTTAACATATTCACTTACTAGTTAGCTGAAGTTAGTGAGAACTCCTAAAAAGCTCAAACCAAGCAGCATTCGAGCATCAAGTAATCAGAACCAAGCATAACCTAATCAGGCCATCCTATCACTGATTGATCAGTACTAGCATGCAAGTCTACAAGCTCATACAATAGGCATACAAAGGCATCTCTCCTAGCATTCTATCAGGAAAATACTAAGCAGATCCTTAGCCCTAATTAGCATGCGATTCACAAATTCACAAATCAAATCATATCAAATAACATGTATGGGTATTTTGGGAAAACTTACTTGAGCTCGGTCGATTGCATGTACTACACCCTTTCTTGTATTACAAAACCCTTTTCTTTAAAAACATTTCCTTTTTGAATTTTTTTTACCAAATCCTCAATTTGAGTTTTGACACACCCGAGAGAATGTTCGAATCCCTCAAACCAAGGCTCTGATACCAACTTGTAACGTCCCAAAAATATGACCAAAAAATTTCATTTTAAAATAAATAAAACGGTAATCGAAAACGTTGTCATACAACCAAGATAGACCAAAGTGTATCACTACATCACAAAATATCATAGTAAATCACAAAATGCAGAATGAGGTGGTGTGTGCTCTGCTATCATCCCGGGTTCTTCCCTTTTGAACTAGAAGTACCTGAAACATAAACTAAAAACCATAAGCACAAATCTTAGTGAGCTCCCTAAAATACCACATACCATACATAATAAACACGTACTGGGCCCCCGTCCTTCATCGGGCCCCGCCCGACATCGGGTCCCACCCGGCTACGGGCCCCACTCGATTTACAGATCTGTCAATTATCAGTCCTCGTCTCACATCAGACCCCGTCCGGTAGACATATGAACATATAAACACATAATCATACTAACACATGCGATAATCATAAAGACAATAGCATACAATACAGTCATCGGGCCTCGCCCAACATCGAGCCCCGCTCGGTATACATACCAATGCATACAAATGCAAGAGTCACACAGACATCTAGAATCCTAACATAATAAACCATGGGCCGACATTGGTGTTTTCGAGCTGCTAAACACAGTGAGGAAACTCACCTCAGACTGTTGAATCTCACAGATAAATCTCTAGCTGCTGGTCCGAAAATCCCCGCGCTATCATCATAAATAAACATCCAGTTAAATAATTAGATTCCGACCCATAAATAAGAGTCTAAACTAGGGTAAAAGACCATTTTACCCTTTACCTAACTTGGCCCAAGGCCAAGGCCCAAACCAACTACTCAAAAAGGCCCAATTTCAAAAATGGTCAACCAAAGCCCAATTATGGCCCACACTTCCAATTTGGGCCCAAATCCCTTCATGGGCCTTCAACCAAAAGAACCCAAAATAATATCACCAACCCAAATATAGAAATATGATGGCCTAACAAGACCCTAATCTCCTAAGGTCCAAACAAGGGCCTAAAACCGAGAAGCCTAAAATCCGAAGCCCACCTGCTGAGTATGCGGGGCGTACTCAGCTCGAACACTTAGCGTACATACTCTGGGGATAGTACGCACAGCGTACCAGCTTGGTATGCCCATCGTACTCCCCAGTTGACCACCCCACTTCATTAAGCACTTAATCCATTGAGACTTCAAGCCAAACTCTCAGATCTGATTCCTTAGGGCGACTTTTCACGTCAAGTTAGAAACTTTACATACATGCATGTCTTAATGGAGCTCAATAGCTCAAAAAGGACTTAACCAAGGTCTTAACACATGCATGGTCCAAGATACATCATAATATTGCTTTTTTATGAATAAGGGGACCAAAAGAAGCCTAGATCTAACACCATAACTTCTAAAGTGATTCAAGAAGCTCATCAACCACTCCAAGGTCTCAAAAAGCATAAAGTAACAACATAACTAGATCTAGCATCATTGATCATCAAGTTTTAATCTTTTGACCTCAAAAATCTTGCAAATGATGAGCTAACCCCGAATCTTCAAGCTCAAGACACTTCTCCAAATGGTCCTCTTCTTCTTCTCCTTCACAAATCACCAACAAACACTCTTTAAGGCTCAAAACTCACAAACACACACTAGGGTTTCGATTTATGGACAAAGGAGGGTTTAGGATGGCTAAACATGACCAAATGAGGCAATCATAAGGTCTAAATAGGTTGCAAACCCAAAAAATTAGGGTTTCATTAATTCTTATGTATGTCATGCATACTCCACGTACGCCCAACGTACGTGGATGAGCTCCGCGGTCATGTATAAGGCTAGTATGCTAAGTGTACCACCTAGTACGCCCCGTGTACTAGCTTAAGGACCAAATTGCAAACTTATTAGATAAAAGAGGTTAAATGCGAAACTTTCCAAATTTAAGTGTTACATGCCATGTGATTGCTTATGCTTCGAGGCAACTGAAGCATCATGAGGTGAATTATCCTACTCATGATTTGGAGATGGTGACTGTGGTTTTTGCCCTCAAGATTTGGCGTCACTACTTGTATTGGGTTCGTTGTATCATTTACATGGACCACAAGAATTTGAGATAGCTGACGGATCATCTGAATCTGAACATGAGGCAACGCAGGTGGCTTGATGTGGTAAAGGATTACGATTGTGAGATCCTTTATTGCCATGGAAAGGCCAATGTGGTAGCCAATTCTCTTAGCCATAATATAGCTAGTACTCGTATCATAGATTTGTGTTTGAGGATGATAGTGATTACCCCACTATTGGAGTAGATTCTTGGGGATCAGATTGAGGCTATGAAAGAGGAGCACCAGAACAGTGAGTGTATAGTGGGTCAAGTTTACTCTTTTTATTATGATAGTTGGGGATTGTTGACCATACATTTGAGAGTCTGGGTTCCGCATTTGGGAGGTACTCATCATATTCTGATGGAGGAGGCGCACAAGTCGACGTTCTCTATTCATCTGGGTACGACAAAAATGTACAGAAACCTCCGAGTCGGTTATTGATGGCCCTGCATGAAATGAGATGTGGCTTAGTATTTGGAGAGGTGCTTGACTTTCAGGAAGTCATGGTTGAGCATCAGTGAATGCACGACAAGTTGGGGCCGTTGGGTATTCCCGTTTGGAAATGGGAAGAGATCATGATGGATTTCATCACGAAGTTACTGTGGACAGCGCGAGGGGTGGATTCGATTTGGGTAATTGTGGATCGAGTGACCAAGAGTTCACATTTTATCTCTATCCAGGAGAGTATCTCTGCGGAGAAATTGGCAGATGTTTATATCCATGAGGTTGTGGCACGACATGAGGTTCCGGTATCAGTGGTGTCGTATTGGGATGTATGCTTTACTTCTAGATTTTAGAAGAGATTCCATGAGGAGTTGGGTACTCGATTGTAGTTCATCATGACTTTTCATCCGTAGAGTGAGTGGGCTATCTAGAAATTGGAGGATATAGTTCTGGCATGCGTGTTAGATTTTGGCGGGAGTTGGGATACGTATCTCCCATTAGATGAGTTCTCATACAACAACAGCTACAACACTGGTATTGATCGACCTCCCTTTGATATGATCTATAGGAGGAAGTGTCAAACCCTAATTTATTAGGGTAAGTTTGGTTAGCGAGTCATAAGGAGTACAGAGGTGGTACTCAGGACCACGGAGTTGATACAGATTGTGCATGGCAGGCTTCAGACCGCGAAGAGCTGACAAAAAATTTATGCTGATAGATGCTGATCAGACTTGGAATTTCAGGTTGGGGATATGGTACTCCTGAAGGTGTCACCTTGGAAAGGTGTCATCCAGTTCAGGAAGCAGGGCAAGATGGGCCCTAGATATATTGGTCCTTTATGGGTTATTACCTGAGTGGGAATGGTTTCATATCGCTTGGATCTACCCGAGGAGCTCATTCAGATTCACAACAATTTTCATGTCTCTCAGCTACGGAAGTGTTTGGTTGATGACTTTTCAGTGGTACCTTTGAAGGATATTCAGGTAGACGAGCGCCTGAACTATATAGAGAAACATATTGCGATCCTCAATAGGAAGACGGAGACTCTGTGAAACAGGGTGGTGGATTTGGTGAAGGTGCAATGGCAGCACCAGAAAGGCTCAGAGTGGATGTGGGAGCCTCAGGAGGAGATGAGGGAGCATTAACCAGAGTTATTTGCAGCGGTGTACTTCAAGGATGAAGTCTGATTCAAGTTGGGGAGAGTCTTAACACCAGTTTCTTAGTTACTTTTCATTCATAGGTTAAATATAATTTTTCTTGCAAAATGGTCCTCACGTAGGGTGTAAGTAATGAATTACGCAGGGCATAAGTCATTAAATGGACGTGGGGACTTTATGCCCTACGCAAGGCGAACAATACCTATCCAGGGCGTAATTACTCATAACGCAAAACCTAATTTTTTTAGGTTTGAGACTCTAATTAAAGACCTTAAGTCCCTTGAGAGCTCCTTTAACATCAGCCTCCAATCCTTCAAGCTGTCATTTCGAAATCCTAATCCATTGTGAGCTTCTTTGATCCCTTTATGTGTTCTTGGTGCATATTGAAGAAGGATAAGTGTAACATCCCAAAATTTAAGACAAGAAATTTCATTTTAATTAAGTTATTTTATAAAACCAACAGTATAAAAAAACATTCATATTAATGTATCATGTCAAAACCAAAGTGTCAATAATCAAAACATATTATCATAAAACCATATCAGAGTGTAATCCCAAAGATATCATGTGCGGAAAACATAGTGTGATGCGCTGCGATCAAGCCGGCTCCTTTCCTTTGAAAACGAGTACCTGAAACCAAAACTGTAAACCGTAAGCACGGAGCTTAGTGAGTTCCCCCATCATACCACATACCATACAATCATATAACATACATACTGCCAGGCATATCTGGGTGCTGGCCTACCCCTTCGGTCCTCTCGACCGGTGACCTTGCCTAGCATATCTGGGTGCTGGCCTACCCCTTCGGTCCTCTCGACCGGTGACTGCCTAGCATATCTGGGTGCTGGCCTACCCCTTCGGTATCTTTCAACCGGTAACCAGGAGCTGGCCTCCCCTTCGGTATCTTTCAACCGGTAACCAGGGACTATTTCACCCGCTACCACTACCACATAAAACCCTAGCATATAAATACAAATCACATACTGCCTAGCATATCTGGGTGCTGGCCTACCCCTTCGGTCCTGTCGACCGGTAATTGGGGACTATTTCACCCCTACTACTATCACATAATATCATATCACATATATCATAATCTGTCTAGCATAGCTGGGTACTAATCTACCCCTTCGGTCCTATCGACCGGTAACCGGGGACTATTTCACCCCCTACTACTACCACTATCACATAACATCATATCATGCTAGCACATAAAACATAATAGGTAGCATCAAACCTAGATGAATATCACAAAGACAATCATCTGACATACAACTCCTACTAGTGGGCCGACATTGTGGCCGTAGACCCACCGCTACTGGAAGGTAACTTACCTCACACTGCTGAAGTCCCGAAGACACAACCCCAGCTGCTGGATGACAGAATCCCGTTCTGTCAATATCAAAACATCACCCAATTAATAATTGGGTCCCAACACATAACCATAAGTTCATTCTTTGGATAATTACTACATTACGCCAAGCTTGGCTTATTCAAGCCCAAGGCCCAATCCATAGGCCCAAAGTCAACTGGGAATCAAAGGCCAACATATGGCCCAATTTTCCAAAATGGGCCCAAGCCTATACATGGTCTTATTCTAAGGCCCAACATCATATAATCATTAAGGCCCAAACTATGGCCCATTAATGGCCTAATTTTCCAAATTGGGCCCAACTCCTCATATGGGCCTTACCTCAAAGCCCATTAATTATTCTAGTCCAATTACTTGATTTTGGATGGCCCATTAAGAACCCAATCATCAAGGCCCAATAGAAAGGCCCAACAATAAAACCTAAGTGAAATTAGGGTTTTCACATAAAATGACGATTAGGGTTAAGTGTTTCTCACTTAACCCATTAAAGACTTAATCCTTTAAGGACTTAATCCATTAAGTCCATCATTCTTCTAAATAAGTCATAGGGTGTGATTGGGCTTAATCAAACAATTCCATTCCAATGGCCCGAAAGTGGGCCCCAATAAGTCCAAGCCCATAAATCCAATATTAGGGTCTTCTAAACCCTAATTAGGGTTTCCAACCCCATCTTAGCCCAATAGACCCAATTGACATGTCTTTTGATCAATTAAGGTTCATTAGACTCATTAAGGTTTCACTAGGCCCATTAGTCATCTGTTTGGGCTTTTAGGTCCATTAAGCTTCATTGGGCCCATTAGGGTTTATTAAGCCCATTAAGCCTCATTGGGCCCATTAGGGTTTCTTAGTCCCTTGTCCAAACATCCAAACGAGTCAAAACACCATCAAAGCACACCGACACCCGACACGGCGGCTGGTGGCGGCAGCCACCACCCTACGGTGGTGGTTTGAGTTTCTTTTCATTATTTTTCTTTCCGGTTACATTTTACAATGCGAAAACCCCAAATAATCACACACACACACACACAAACACACATAGACAACAACCTAATGGCGGCCGGTGGTGGCAGGTGGTGGCAGCAGCCACCACCCTACAGTGGTGGTGGTGGCTGTTCTTGAATTTCCGACCGAGACTCACTCCTACAACGAGCAATAACTCAGAACTCAACATACTTGCGACACAGCAACTGAGATGCGTACAACAACCTCCTTTAGGGTGGCGGACGCTGACCGGAGCAATCGTAACGAGCCTTACGGGAGGCTGCGATCCTGACTGTTGCCTAACACTAGAGAGATAGAGAGAAGGACTTGGGGCGACGCTAATGTCAGCAGCAGCAACGACAGAAGAGAGCCCTAGCTCGGCCTTTATTGACGGCGACGTAACAGCAAACGTCACCGGGAAAAGGCGGAGATGGTGGCGTTAGACGGCAACACTGCGGCTCCTCCATGCTACAGCGACGGACATAGGTTGAGGCAGCCAACCAAACACGAATAGCAACATACCCATGAGCGACTTCCCAATCCCCCGAGTCTCTTTGTCTTGCCGGCGGCGGAACAATGTGGCTGCTTCGGTGGTTCTTTGGTGTTGGCGAGGAGATGGCGGCTGGGAGGAGAGGATGGAGAGGGTGACAGCTGGATAATAGCACTTAGGGTTAGGGTTACGTATGAGTCGATGGTTATATACCCGATTCACACAACTTCAACCCATAATGACGGAATTAGCCCCTCCTTCTCCAATTTCTTTCAAATCCAGACCATATTTTACCTTTTTATCCCTTGCCCTTCTAAATACATTACAAATTAGGTCTGAGATTTACAATACAGCCCCCATCTTCTAAAATCTTTACAAAACTAATCTAGAATTTACAAAACCACCCCTTTCTTGACAAATTCTTTTCAATTAAGGTCCCAATAATTACCAAGTAATCCCTGCCCTCATAATTCTTTACGGAACCCATCCGAAACTTACACTTTTAACCCCTGACTTCTAAAATTGTGACAATCAGCTCCTCGAGACCATCCTTTGATATATAATTATTTATTTTAGGGCTACCATTTGTTCATTAATTAATTTATTTATCTAATAAATAAACAGGGTGTTACAATAAGTCTATCATTGTGGATTGGTGTGCCTCAATCTTGAAGATTCAGAGCTTTCATCTCTTTTGCAAACTTATGTAGGTATAAAGCTCTCACCTTTATGGTTTAATGGTTTAGATATAGGTTATATTTTTGGTTTGCAAGTTTTTGCTCCCATGTTTTTGGTTCATTTGATTAAAAGCTACTATAATGCTTAAGGTTGTCATTTTATGTTGTTTCTGAGGATCATATGTCATAAAAATGAAATATTTGTTTCTATCTTTCACCCATGCAAGGGTTTGAGGTCATTAAAGGGCGGTATGGACCTAGGGTTTGGTTTTGGGCTCTATTAAGCCATGCAAAGGCATTAAGTCTGGAACTTTATCCTTTTAGACGTAAATTTGGTTCAGATCTGAGTGTTGAACATTTGGTCTTAAGAAATTAAGGGCTTAATGTGGGTGTTGGCAAACTGCAAAGTTACGCAAGGCATAAACCTGACTACGTAGCGTGTAGCCTGGTTTGGTCCCATTTTATATGGAAACACTTTACGCAAGGTGTAGAGCTGGAGTACGCATGGCGTAGCCCCAAAAGAAGAGTTGGTCGTTTTTAGGGCTTTAGGCCATGTTTGGAAGGGACTAGCCTTGGAAGGGTAAAATGGTCTTTTATCCTAAAGACAGAAAGTATGTAGTGGGACCATTGATTATGGATTATCACCCAAATTGTTAATTAGGGTTGTTTTGGATATGTTCAGTGTGAGGAGCTTTTATAGCAGCAGCTCGAGTGTGAGATTTGTTCATCTTCGGATTGAGGTGACTTTTCTCATTGTACTTGTACGTCGAAGGCACCAATATCGACCCACTGAATTGTGTAGTATGCTAGTTGTATTTGTGATACTTGCATTGAAGACTCCGGGGTAGCCCATGACATTTGAATGAAATACCATGGGTTAGTCCATGACAATTGCATGAAAGACCATGGGGGTAGCCCATGCCATTAGTATGAAAGACCATGAGGGGCAACCCTTGGCAATTTCATGAAAGACCATGGGGGTAGCCCATAGAAATTATATGTATGGTTGGTGGTATTTTGGGGAACTCACTACACTTTGTGCTTACAACTTTATATTTATGTATCAGGTACTTCCGGTTCCAAAGGGAAGAACTCGACATGATTGCATCGCATCTACCAGTCTTCCGCGTTTTATGATATGATTTGTACTCTAATAACTATTTTATACATTTTCACACTTTGTATAACATCCGAATCTAGAAGGTCAATTATGGAAATAAATTCCCTTTTTAGGGGAAAAATCGTCGAGTTTATGGAATAAACTCGACGTGTTGGAAGCTTTTGGGGTGAGTGTTTTTAAGGACCAACTCATTGAGTTAGTGAGGGGAACCCGCCGAGTTGGATGCTGTTCGAGAAACCCTAATGCTTGGGTTTTGCACCCTATTTAAACAGCTTAAGTTCTAGGTGGTGGCTTCATTCCCAGCCTCCATATCCCCTAACCCTAATCTCGAAACCCTAGAGCCTCCTTGAGTGTTGTGAGCTCATTGTGGATGTGTTTTGGTGTGTTGGAAGATCATTGAAGGGAAGTAAAGCTTGGTGCAAGGTGGTGCTTCAAGTAGGAGCTTTCACATCTTGATTCTCTGTTTCATTTCCAGCACATCTTGGGTATAAAGTTCTAATATTGATTAATATTTGCTTAGATCTCTTATTTGGTTAAATTGCATGCTTTTAGCCATGGATGGGTGATTATTGGGGAAGTAGAAGTCCCAAGTGCTTATTCTTCCAGATCCATGATCTTCATGAGTTCTTTTGGCATAAAGGGGCCAACTTTATGGTCTTAAGGACTTCATGCATCTATTAAGCTCTTCTTTTGGTCTCTTATGAGCTTTTGAACCTCTCCTAGCCATGCAACAGTGTAAAGTTGGAAGCTTTATGTGACCATGCAACCTTAATGGTCCAGATCTGTGTTTTGAGCTTTATCTTGGTGGTTAAGTGATTATTGATTAAGCCCTTAACCTATTAAGCCTAGGATTTGGGTTTTGATCCCACTTGGTTGGTCCCTAGGGGTAAAGTTGGAAACTTTACCCTTCTAGACGCTATTTCGGTTAAGATGTGAGTGGGGAAGCTGTTAGTTTCGATTATGTCAGCTTAATGGATTAAGATGTTTGGTTCCTGATGAACTCGGCGAGTTTTTGGGTGAACTCGGCGAGTTGGATCGGTTTTTCCCGATTTTGCGGATTGTTAGATGAACTCGACGAGTTGAAGGATGAACTCAACGAGTTGGGTCAACTCAGGCTGTTGACTTTGACTTTTGACTTATGCCTTTGATCAAGTTTGTCCCAAGGGGTGTTTGAAGCAATCTGAATTGTAAAATATGGGCTTAGGATAAGGCACATATAAGATTGGGCCAAATTTGGAAAATTAGGCAATTAGTGGGCTTTTATGGATTTTGTGGTTTTAGATCTTGTTGGGTTTTGGGCTTGGGCCTTAGCTATGAGTCTTGTTAGCCAAGGGTAAATGGTCATTTTACCCTAAGTATGGATTATGGATCATGGTTTGGCACCCAATTGCTAATTGGGTGATATTTTGGTATTGTTAGCTCGGGAAGTTGTCAGGACAGCAACTAAGGATTTCTTGCAGTGAGCTTCAGCATTCGAGGTGAGTCTACCCACTGTTTTATGGGTCGAAGCACCAATGTCGGCCCATTTGGTTATGTATTGTAAGAAGACCCAGGGGTTAGCCCTTGGTGTTATGTATGAAAGACCTGGAGGCGGCTCCTGCCACACTGTATGAAATACCAGAGTCTGAACTCTGGCAATTAATTAGTGAAGCACTATAGATTGTATGCTAGTTTTCTTTGTGATGCTTGCTTGGAAGACCCAGAGGTGGCTCCTGGCACTTGTGTGTAAGACCCAGGGTTGTGGCCCCCGGCTTGGCAAGAAAGACCACGAGGCGACTTGTGGCATAATGGCAAGACTACGAATGGCACATAGCACCTTTATTGATAATGATTGTTATGTATGGCTCGCGGTTATGTATGTCATGTATGGATTGTTTGATACGTATGGTATGTGGTATTTTGAGAACTCACTAAGCTTTGTGCTTACGTATGGTATGTGGTATGGTATGGGGTCGGTAACCTAGGAGAGCCTAGGATATGATTCAATGGGATAGTGATGCAGTTTAGTACTTTGGCTTGAGGAAGTGACTTAGAGGATTCAGGAGGATTGCTGAGGAAAGTATGGATTGGTGTGGAAGGTAGTACTGGTCCCGTACTACTGAAAGCACATGATCCATACTCGAATTGGTGAGAGTCTTGGAGAATCTAAGAAGCTTAGGGGAGGAGATTCTTGAGTATGTTTTGATCGTTGGTTTGTGGTATTTCAGTTTGGAGATGAGCTCTCATGGAGGTGGTGCTGGTTCGGGTTCTGGATCAGGTGTGGGTACTGAGCCGAGTAGCGAGCAGTTGCGGGAGTTCATTTCATCAGAGATTTCTCGCTGTGTTTCGGTGATATTGGATGAGCGTTTGGGCGCATTCCGTGTTGAGGTTATGGCTATCATTGGAGCTCGCACTTTGTCTTTCCGGGAGTTCCATGCTTGTGGAGCTCCTGTGTTCCATGGGGATAGGGACCCCATTGTCAGCAGGAGATGGTTAGTGGATATGGATAATATGTTCAGGACGAGTTTCTGCCTCGAAGAGGCGAAGGTCAGATATGCTTCCTGCTTATTGAAGGACAGAGCACGAGATTGGTGGGAAGAGGTTGGTAATGAGTTGGGTGATGATGTTGTTGATGATATGTCATGGGATGACTTCTCAAACAGGTTTCGAGTTGAGTTTGCACTAGCAATTGAGGTACAACAGTTGGCGCGAGAGTTTCTGGATCTACGCCAGACTACTAAGAATGTGGTAGATATCACTGCCAAGTTCCGGGAGAGGGCTTTATTAGTACCGCAATATGCAGCGGATGAGGAGATGAAGAGAGTGAGGTATCATGATATGTTGCGGGATGATATCAGAGAGTTTGTAACATCCCAATTTTCAAGACCAAAAATTTTGTTTTTAATTTAGTAACTTATAAAACAGTTTACTGAAAAACATCTTAGTTTCATATAATTTCATATAACATAGTCACGTGTCTCAATTATATCATCAAAATAGTAATAATGTCAGAGTACAATCTCATGGATCTCAAAATGCGGAAATAATATGTGTGCGATGCGCTGCTACCGTGTCGACTCCTTCCCCTTCGACGAAGAGGTACCTGAAACAAAAATGAACACTATAAGCACGAAGCATAGTGATTTCCCCCATCATACCACATACCATACAACATACATACTGCCGGGCAATTCTAGGGTGCCCGGCCTACCCTGCCAGGCATTTCTGGGGTGCCTGACCTACCCATGTCAAGTAGTTATGGGGTGCTTGACCTACCCTGTCAGGCAATTCTGGGGTGCCCGACCTACCCTCAGGTCCTTACGACCATGTCACGGGGACTATCACATATCATCATATCATACTAACACATAATACATATCAAGTAGTAGCAAACGTAGATGATTATCACAAAGACAATCATCTAATCAAACAACTCCTACTAGTGGGTCGGCATTGTGGCCGTAGACCCACTTCTACAGGAAGGTAACTCACCTCAATGTCGTGAAGTGTCTGAACTGTCCTCGACGCTGGAATCAACTCCTCTCAAACTCCTACACATAACATCCTTCCTTACTTACCATTTCATACTCTTAACCCTTTCAAGGGTTAACTCAAGTCAGGTCAAAGTCAAGGTCAACACCCTCGTCAAAGTCAACTTTTGGTCAAAGTCAACACCTGGTTGACTCAACTCGCCGAGTTGGTCCACCAACTCGTCGAGTTCCATAATCCACTAACATCCTGGAACTTCGCTCCTACTCGTCGAGTCTTTCAAGAACTCATCGAGTTCTCCTTCATACAAAATCGGGACCTTTTTCCAATGACTCGCCGAGTTCATCCTTGAACTCTTCGAGTCCTTCTTCATGCAAGTTGGAATGTTAGTCCTTGACTCGCCGAGTCTTTCCTTGACTCGTCGAGTTCTTCTTCATATACATTGGGACATTTCCTTGAACTCGCCGAGTTCATCCTTGAACTCGTCGAGTTCTTTGATCTTCAAGTCCATATTCGCATCCATCTTGTTGAGTCCTCTTCTAAACTCAACCAGATCGATCAGAAACAGAAAAGGTCGGGGAACCATAACCCGACTCGCCGACTCCTATGAGCGACTCGTCGAGTCCCCCAAAGTCCAAGTCTACCAAGTCGATTTTCAGTTGAGCTCATTGCATCCAAAGTGTAGATCTGACCTCCTAGGGTCGATATAACACGTAAAGTCATGAACTTTACGTCAATGCATGGGTCTTCAAGCTCAAAAGGCCCAAAAATGAAGTCTACAAGATGCATGGGGCTCTCATGGCCATAAAGTTGGCACCTTTATGCCATGAGAACCCTCCAAGGTTCAAGATCTGAAGTTATTACTCTACTATACACTCTACACCCGAAAGTGACTTAGAAATGCCCCAAAAATGACAAGATTCAAGCCCTAAAGAAGATCTAACAAATGGAAAGTCAAGGTTGAAGCTTTTTACCTCAAACAAGCTGGAAATGCAACCAAGACTCTGGATCTACTTCCTTCTTCTTGAACCTCCAAGCCTTTCCTTCCTTCTCCAAGCTTCAAATCACAAAAATGACACCAAAATAACTCAAGAACACTCACAACTGAGTAGGGTTTTGAGAATGGGGTTTGAGGGTGATGGAGGCTGGAGTGGAGGTCACTTAATGTGTTTAAATAGGGTGCAAACCCTCAAATTTAGGGTTTCATCCAGACAGGTCTACTCGTCGAGTCGGGGCTTCCGAATCGGCGAGTACACTCTTCCACCCGCGTCCCAAAACTCACATCTACTCGAGGAGTTGGGCCTCCAACTCGTCGAGTCCCAGAGTAAAAATGCAAAAACTTAAATTAAAATACGTACCGGGAACTAGGCATTACAAATCTCCCCCACTTATTCTAGACTTCGTCCCCGAAGTCTTCTGCTGCATCCGTGAAAAGCTCAGGGTAGTGCTCCCTCATCTCGTCCCCCGACTCCCAACTCCATTTTGAGCCCTTGCGGTACTACCATTGCACCTTCACCAGCTCAAACCTCTTGTTCCTCAGATCCTTCAACTTCCTGTCGAGGATAGCTACTGGTCGCTCAATGTAATTCAGGCTGTCATCCACCTGAATATCCTCTAGATGCACCACTGCAGAGTCGTATACCAGGCACTTCCGCACTTGGGAGACATGAAAGGTACTATGAATCTGGCTAAGCTCGGCTGGCAGATCCATCCTATACGCCAACTTGCCCACCCGGGCTGCAACCCTGAAAGAACCGATGTACCTGGGGGCCTAACTTGCCCCGCTTCCTGAAGTGGATGACACCTTTCCAAGGTGACACCTTCAGGAGAACCATATCCCCGACCTGGAATTCCAGGTCCGAACCGTGCTTGTCGGCATAAATTTTCTGCCGACTCTGAGCAGTCTAGAGCCTACTTCGGGCCTGCTGGATCCTTTCCGTCGTCTTGATTACCACTTCGGTACTCCCCATGACTCTCTGCCTAACCTCACCCCAGCAAATCAGGGTCCTGCACTTCCTCCCGTACAACATCTCGAAGGGGGGACGGTCGATGCTCGAGTGGTAGCTATTATTGTAGGAAAAATCTGACAAGGAAAGGTAGGTATCCAAGCTACCACCGAAGTCTAGAACACATGCCCGCAGGATATCCTCCAAAGTTTGGATGGTCTGCTTGCTCCGACCATCCGTCTGCGGGTGAAAAGTGGTGCTAAAGTGCAGACGAATGCCCAAATCGTCATGAAACTTCTTCCAAAATCTGGAAGTGAACCGCACGTCTCTGTCATAAATCACAGAGACTGGCACTCCGTGTGGAGCTACTACCTCTCGGATGTAGATATCGGCTAACTTCTCGGCCGAGATGCTCTCCCGGATCGGGATAAAATGAGCACTCTTGGTCAACCGATCTACGATGACCCATATCAAATCAACTCCCCGTGCGGTCCTGGGAAGCTTTGTAATGAAATCCATGATGATATCTGTTGGATTAGTGTCTAAGTCCATAACTATATTTGGTATGTACTTGACCCGGTTGTGCATGGTCCTTCTGGGTTGCCTTCACCAAAGCAACTTGACTGGAGGAATAATATAGAAAGAGGTGGTTATGGTTTATTAATATATTATAAGAATAATATATTAAAAGAGAAATCATATTTGTTTAATTAATATTGGTCAATAATTAATTAAGAATTAGTTTTGTGATCAAAAGAAGTTAACTGAACTTAAGGGGCTGAACTATAATTATGTGATAGTTACAAAGTAGGGCAAGGAAACCCTAATAGATAGGGTGGACGAATTCTAGGGATAAAGCCTAAAGAATTCGTCCATAGGGATTCTAGAATTACCCTTGGGCTGCTTGTGGTTAAGTAATCAGATAAGGATAACCATTGAAACCCTAATTCCTACACCTATATAAAGGATCCCTAGGCATGGGAATTTCGGCCACTTGAACCCTAGAAGTCCTAGAGCCGAAATTCTCCTCTCCCTATCTCTTGTTTCCTCCAATTGCTATTGGTGTTTGTGATTCATTAGAGGCACAACACTTGAGGTGCTAAGGTTCTCAAGGCTTCAAGATCTTCAATAAACAACAAGGTAATCATGTAGATCTGTTTACATATGTTAATTTCGATTATCATATGCTAGATCTAGGGTTTGAAAGTCTTGGATGAATGCATGTACAATAGAGAAACCTAGATCCAAGCATTAGGGTTTGCATGAGCACATAGGATGTTCTTTTGTCTCAAACCCATCAGTGGTATCAGAGCTTTGTTTGGTTTTTATTGTATTGATGCCTTGTATGTTCATTCATGCTTTAAATTTTTTTTTTTTTGGGCCTTCTGTCTGATGAACTCGACGAGTTCCATTGGGAACTCGATGAGTTGGATGAACTCGACGAGTTCCAATGAGAACTCGACGAGTTTAGCTATCAGACAGAGAGATTTTCGGGATTTCCTGTTGTTTTGCTTAAGGATAATTACCTAAATCGTTTTTGACTAATAAAATCTGAATTTTATTACTGTCTTATGATTATCCTTACCAAATCAAAAGATAATTACCAATTGTTTGAATAATAAATTCCTTATTTGATAATATTTGATTATTTGAATTAATTGTTGAATTATCTTGTAAATAAAATTGATTAGGTCAAATTTAGATAATCATTAAATTAATTGTTTAATTTAAATTATTTTCTGTTTGATCCTTTGTGTTTTGAAAAGTTCAAAACTTGTCCTCAAGTTTTGAAATTTAAATTTTATAATTAAAAGTTTAATTTGAACTATTTAAATTTAAAACCCTAGAATTTTACAAGTTTAAAATTCACCCTATACTTTATAATATTATAAGATTAATATATATATATATATATATATATATATAACTTAAATGCTAGTCTTACCGTTAGTAGGCCTCATTCACGAAGCCGATCTAAAACGGGGATATAGGGTTATGGCCTATAAAATGGCCGTTTAATGGGTGTCCACTCTCACCCACCGCTTCCTTGATTGGTGGAGGGTCGTTAGCCGAACGGGTAGGATAGGGCAAACCTTTCCTCATTAAAAGTACAATGAATCTATATAAAGTAACTAAATGTTTTTACAAAATTCCCAATCTTAGTTACTTTAGGCAAAAGTGAATTGATGCAATTCCATGAAATTACACTTTGTACCCTTGCTAAGACGTTAGTGGAGTGTGTGTGTGGTTAACCGGCACACTAATTGGGTTCTAAGCAAAGGTGGCAAAGGGTGACTCATTGTTTGTCATAGTTCGATGGAGCGTGTGTGGTTAACCGGCACATCGAATAGGTGACTGTAACAATGAGGGCACCATGTATATTTGCATGGTTATTCACACCCGCTTTGTGATCTTCGGCATCCCAGTCACAAACTAGAGGGGCATATCGAGATTTAAACATGTCATTGAAAAGTTCAATGAATCTCAAAAGATCTAGGAGTTTTCAATACATTTAAAACTTAATCTCTTTTTCGTTTTTTCATGGTGGAGAATTAGTGAATCGTCATTCACTTACCTTCAAATTATTTACTTGTTAGATTACGGCATCCCTTTTCTAATTTGTAAATAATGTTGTTGGATCCTAGCCCTAATTTCTCATTTGGGTGTTTAATTGGGGATTCATTTCTAATCAAACATTGTTCTTTTTCCTTTTCAGATGTCGAACGTCAACAACAACGCTTCTAGCTCAACTTCCTCTGGCTCGTTCTCACTCATGAACTTGTGTGGGAGAGTGATCTTTGACGGGTCCAATTTCAATGATTGGATCTGCAACATTCGAATGGTCACTCGTTACGAGGACAAAGAGTATGTCCTCGATGAGAATATAAAGAGATCGCTGCCTTTGAGGCCCATGGGCGTGATGCCACGAAAGTCCATTGCATCATGCTAGCGACTATGACTGCAGAACTCCAGAAGTCCTATGAGGACATGTACCCCTATGAGATGCATCATGATTTGATGGACCGGTACCACCAAAGCGCTAGGCAAGAAAGGTTCGAGATCATCACTTCGATGATCACTACCAAAATGGGTAATGGAGAGTCCCTTACTGCTCATCTGTAAAAGATGCAGAGATATGTCGATCGCCTGCTAAAGTTGAATGTGAACTTTGATGAAGAGCTGTCAATTGACATCATCCTTCATTCCTTGCCTCCCTGCTATAGCCAGTTCCACATGACCTACCACATGAACAAGGAGGAGGTCACCTTGAGAAAGCTTCAAGGACTGTTGAGGACTGCTGAGAGCAACCTCAAAGATAAATCCGTTGCACAATCTCCAACTCCTACTGCTGCCCCAGTCTTGGCAATTGGGAAAGGGAAGGGCAAGAAAAGGAAGGCTCCCTCAAAGAGCCACCACAAGGGAAGGTCCCAAGATGGTACCTCTTATAGTGGAACCAAAGTTGGTTCTGCTAAACCCAACTCTAACCCTAAGGAGGCAGAGCGCCACCACTGCCACAAGATAGGGTATTGGAAAAGAAGCTGCCCAGAATATCTGTAAGCTATCAAGGATGGGAAGATCAAGTCGTCCTTCGCAGGTATTTACACTATTAAATCTAATGATTCATCGCATGCTATTTCTTGGGTTCTTGATACAGGATGTGGTTTTCACATATGTTCTGATTTGCAGGGACTAAGAAGAAACAGGGATGTGGAGCGTGGAAGGATAAACCTAATCATGGGAAACAGAAGATCGTCACCTGTCACCAAGATTGGAGTATATTCCTTAGTGCTTAGTAATGGATTAGGTTTAGATTTAAATAATTGTTGATATTCGCCAGATATGGCAAGAAACATCATTTCATTTCATGGTTTATATAGACAAGGATTTAGACATTCATTTGATACTGAAAAGGGTTCTATTTATGCTTATCTTAATACTGTCTTATATTTTGAAGCATTGCCTTCTAATGGAATATATGAGACTGTGATGGTTGTAGACAAACTAGGAAATGATGTGTTGTGTATTGATTCTTCCAATGATTTGGATAAAGCATGCTTGTGGCATTGTCGTCTTGGACATGTCAATAAGAAGCACGTAGCCCAACTCCAAAAGGATGGAGTGTTGGAGTCATTCGACCTTAGGGACGATGACGTGTGCGAATCTTGTTTACTTGGAAAGATGACCAAGTCACCGTTCACTGACACTTGTGCGAGGGGTGAGGGTTTATTGGACCTCATACATATAGATGTATGTGGACCATTTAGATCCACCACAAAGGATGCCTGCCGCTTCTACGTGACTTTTACCGATGATTATATCAGATATGGTTATATCTACTTAATCAAGTATAAGTCAGAAACCTTTGAAAAGTTCAAAGAGTTTAAGCAAGAAGTAGAGAATTAGTTGGGCAGGAAAATCAAGATGCTTCGATCTGATCGAGGTGGAGAATACCTAAGTCTTGAATTCCACGACTACCTCAAGGAATGCGGAATTGTTTCGCAATTGACGCCACCTAGGACACCTCAGTTGAATGGTGTGGCTGAGAGGCGTAATCGAACCTTGATAGACATGGTTCGTTCCATGATGAGTCATTCTTTTCTACCTATCTCATTCTGGGGGTATGCCTTAGAGACTGTCGCCCATATCCTTAACTTAGTCCCTACGAAGAAGGTTGCCAAAACACCTCACGAGATGTGGACAGGGAAAGCTCCCTCGTTGGCACATATCAAGGTTTGGGGTTGCGAGGCTTTCGTAAGACGAGAGACTCACGACAAGCTCGAACCTCTTAGTGAGCGATGTATTTTCATCGGCTACCCACAGAAGTCCTTTGGATATCTCTTCTATAGACCGAGTGACAATGTTGTCTTCGTTGTGAGGAGAGGGGTTTTCCGAGAGCGAGAACTTATAAGCCAAGGGGACAGTGGGAGGCAAATCGATCTTGAAGAGCTTCAAGAGTTGAGCGATGAAGGAACCTCTAACACTGGCGCTCAACCCGAGGAGGAAACTCCGGTTGAACCGATTGACGAGTCATTACCTCTTAGACGTTCCGAAAGAGTTAGGTTTCAACCCCAGTTATATGGCTTTCATATTACTACAGAAGGGGATACGTATATTAGTGATAGTACACTAATAAATTTGGACGAACCTAACAGCTATAAGGAAGCCATGGCAGGCCCGGAGTCTACGAAGTGGAAAGAGGCGATGGACAGCGAGATTCAGTCCATGTATGACAACCAAGTTTGGAATTTGGTTGATAATGTACCAGGTCGTAAGACGGTCGGGTGCAAGTGGATCTTCAAAAAGAAGACCGACATGGATGGGAATGTACACACCTATAAGGCGCGATTGGTTGCGAAGGGTTTCACTCAAACTCCCGGAGTTGACTATGATGAAACCTTCTCACCAGTTGCGAAGATAAAGTCTATCAGGGTGATGCTAGCCATTGCCGCATTTCATGATTATGAAATATGGCAGATGGATGTCAAAACCGCTTTCCTTAATGGGAAGTTGGCTGAGGATGTTTACATGGCTCAGCCAGAGGGTTTTGTCAATGCGAAGCATCCCAATAGAGTGTGTAAGCTTGAGAAGTCCATTTATGGACTACAACAAGCATCTCGTAGATGGAATCTTTGTTTCGATGAGAAAGTCAAAGAGTTTGGTTTTCTGCGAAGTGAGGATGAATCATGTGTATATGTCAAATCCAGTGGGAGTGTAGTAAGCTTCCTCGTATTGTATGTCGATGACATACTACTCATAGGAAATGACATCCCGACGCTGCAGGAAGTAAAATCCTGGCTTGGGAACTGCTTCGCCATGAAGGACCTCGAAGAGGCTGCCTATATTTCAGGAATAAGGATAGTGAGAAACAGAAGTAAGAGACTGATAGGACTTAGTCAAAATACTTACTTGGACAAGGTACTAAAACGTTTTGGTATGGAGAATTCAAAGAAATGGGAGTTACCAATCCAAAGTAATGCCAAATTGAGTAAGACTCAAAGTCCGAGTACTGAAGTTGAGATAGCATAAATGAGTTGAGTACCTTATGCGTCCGCAGTTGGCTCAATCATGTACACTATGACTTGTACTCGCCCTGATGTGGCTTTCGCTTTGAGAATGGTCAGCAGATATCAAGGGAACCTTGGCAAAGCACATTGGACCGTAGTCAAGAATATTCTTAAGTACCTTCGGAGGACCAATGAATGGTTTCTAGTCCTCGATGGAGTGACGACATAAAGTTGCGAGGGTACAGTGACGCCAGCTTTCAGACCGACATGGACAACTATCATTCACAGTCGGGATGGGTCTTTACCCTTAATGGAGGAGAAGTGACTTGGAAAAGTTCCAAGCAGGAGACCGTAGCTAATTCAACGTGCGAATCAGAGTACATTTCAGCGAGCGAAGCGTCAAAGGAGGCAATATGGTTTAAGAACTTCATTGGAGACCTTGGAGTTGTGCCAGCCATAAAGGAGCCCATGGAAATTTTCTGTGATAATGAAGGAGCGGTTGCCTTGACCAAGGAACCAAGGGATCATGGCAGATCTCGACATATCGACAGAAAATATCACTTTATTCGACATCGAGTGGAAGAAGGACTCCTCGTAGTGAAAAGGGTATCGTCAGAGGATAACCCAACAGATCCGCTTACGAAGGGACTGAGCAGGGTTAAGCACTTGCAGCACGCTAGGAGCATTGGGCTGAAGGACGATATTAGTTTAGATTAGATTGTTTAGAAACGTGTAATAGATAAATTGTAATTAACATTCGATGATTAAATAAAAGAGTATTATTTATAGTAATGTTATTGTCTTATGTTAATTGTTTACCTGTTGTTTCATTTTTCATGTTATGACTTCCTGAATAACAAGATTATTCAAACGGTCCACAGTCGTTCATATATTGGAAGTAGGTATGAATGAAGACTGTCATGAATTGATGTGTAGATTGTCTGAAGAGTATTAGACATAGAAAAAGTTTGCTACAATGTTCATGAGTGCTTATGAGTTTGATTTGAGCATTGGACTAGACCCGCGCTTGCTGGAATCACTTCATGGAATTTATCACGAGTGATCGCAAGACGATAATATCATATGGTCTTAAAACCTACATATATGGTTTGTTGTTTTCTAATTGGTTGTGCATTGATAATGCGTAAACGCATCAATAATTTGATGTTATAAAACACATTGTTGTGTATGATTTGATTAGTGGATAGTAAATGCATATAAGTCGAAGTTTATCTGCTCCTTTTATCCTAAGAGGGTAAAAAGGCCCCTCGATGATTTGGTTTGACTTATGTTCCAGGCCCGGTCAGGACTGAATTTATGTGTTCAATTAAGTTCTATGTCAAGTGAATCAGAGATCGAGAAAACAACTGTTGGACAATAAGTATGACTATGTTCCATGTATTTGTCCGCACGATATCTAGAACAGAGGATTATACGATCCCTTATCTTAAGGACAGGTTATTGATAAGATCAAGAGTTTTGAGAACTGCGATTGATATCCATCCTTCTTCTACACGAACAGATCATCAATCCTCGGGAGTGGGTAACGGTTCTTCACCGTTACCTTGTTCAGATCCCGGTAACCTATACACATCCGATGCGACCCATCCTTCTTCTTCACGAACAGAATCGGGCCTCCCCAGGGTGAACTGCTCGGCCTGATAAACCCCTTGTCTAGCAGCTCCTGCAACTGCGTAGACAACTCCTGTATATCGGGAGGAGCCAAACGATATGGTGCCTTGGCTATCGGAGCCGCACCAGGGACTAGGTCAATCCTAAAATCCACCTGTCTCTCTGGAGGTATCCCAGGAAACTCCTATAGAAACACATTCGGGTACTCTCGCACCACTAGCACATCACTCACAGTCGCCTTACCCTCCTTTCAGGTATCCATGACGTAGGCGACATATCCGGCGCAACCTTGCTGAAGGTAGCGCCTAGCCCTCGCTGCTGAGCATAAAGCTGGTCCACGTTGTGGCCTCTCGCCCTGAATCACCAGCTCTCCCCACTTGGGGTCCTGACACGTACCAACTGCTGCGCGCAGTCTATCACTGCCCCATTAGGGCTCAACCAATCAAAATTGATGATAACCTTGTTCCCATGCAATGGTATGGGAACCAAGTCCACCAGGTAGCGCTCCTCGAGCAGCCTCAAAACACAATCTCTGAAAACCTCTAATAAGAGCTAGGGAGAAGAAATCATACCCGTCACCGCATCGGGTGCGACGTGTCCCTCCTCGATAGTTAACTGGAAGGCTCGGCTCCTCACCACTGGAGCCTCTGACTTGCCCTACTGGCCATCAGTAATCCGCAGGGTTGCTGGAGGTGGCGCTGCTGCTGCTGTCAATCTCGGGCAATCGGCCTTTTTGTGGACCTTCTGATTGCAATGGAAGCAAATCAGGTCTGATGCCTGGAATATGGGGGTATGGGCAGTACAATCCCTGCTGAAGTGCCCCGTCTTGTCGCACTTGTAGTAGCCCGATGATCCCAATCTACAAGCTTCCTTATGCGGCATGCCGCATTTCCTACAGCGGCTCTGGCCCGGCTGGCCCTTTGACCTGGTGTCGGATCCCTTAGGTTTCTTCCCCGAAACCCCAGTAACCTACTCCGTCTCTGCCTTCCTCTTCATGAGGTGCTATAAATCAATCTCCCTCTCCCTCGCCCTGGAAATCATGGAATCCAGGGTCGGGCATGTTGAGTAGCTGACATGCTCCCAAATATCAGCTCTCAACATGTCATGATAGCAGGTCTTCCGCATCTCCTCATCTCCTACATACTGAGGCACCAACAAGGCCCTCTCCCGAAACATAGCGGTAATCTCCTCCACCGTCTCAGTAGTCTGTCTCATGTAAAGAAACTTCATGGTCAGCTGCTGAAGCTCCACAACCAGCGCAAACTCAGCTCTAAACCTGTTCACAAAGTCAGACCATGTCATAGCCTCAATGGCCGAGGCTCCCAAAGAATCACCAACTGACTCCCACTAATCTCTAACCCTGTCCCTCAAACATCCGCAGCGTATCGGACCTTCGAGCCCTCAGGGCAGAAGCTCGTCAACTGGGCAGACTCCATGTCTGCAATCCATCTCCTGGAAACTATGGGATCCTTCACCCCGTGGAAGTCTGGCGCACCACATCCCCTGGAGTCCTTGAAGAACAGTTTGCGTGCCCCTGACTGGCTAGATGCCCAGTCACTCCTAAACGCCCTTAGGCGATCCTCCATCACCTCGATAATCCCTTCCTTGATTGACCCGAAAATCACCGGGGTCGACTTAAGGATGCCTCTCATGAACTCGTGTAGTCCCTCATCCACTAGCTCGGATCCCGAACCTGAACCTAATCCTGAACCTGAACCTCCTCCTCCGTGTCGTGTAATCATCACCATTCTGAAACAAAACACATAATCGTCAGGGTCATACATAACCTCGGGAGGTCTCACATACTACAAGTTCCATGGTTCTATCTCAGCCCTCCTTGACTCGAGTACGGATCCTCTACTTTCAGTAGTACGGGCCCATACTACCTTCCACATCTATCTGTACTTTCCTTAAGGATTGCCTTGACTTCACCAAGTCCCTTTCACTACTACTGCTCGCTGCACTAATCTCATTCTAGGCTTACCCTAGGGTAACCCTCCGACCTACTGTAAATCCCAAATCTGCTTGAGTATCAATCAGATTTATTTGATGGAGCAGAATCCCAATCAAACGGATGATGCTAGATAAAATAGAAGAGAATGAGAAGAAGAATAATATGAATCTTGTATGATTTGATTAAAATGAAGTTCCCTTATACAAGATTCACACACTTACACACTTAAGCTCATTTCTCTCTCTCTCTCTTGGCCGTACAGTCTCTCACTTATACTCTAACACCTACTGACACTATTTATATGAGACAGACAACCGCAAATGGGTTCACGGTCGTAAACATTTTCACGGCCGTAAACACGTTCACGGCAGTAAACTAGACTGAAAAAATATAATTGCCTAGAAAAGTAAAGTATAAACCATATTTTGACCCAACTATCTCCCCCTTGGTTTATAGCTTTCTTTATAAATTGACCCAACAAACTCCCCCTAAAAATGTAGTTGGCTTTTCTTGTTAATCTTCATTGGGAGTTTGGCTTCAGCGTTTATCTTCAATTTCTTCACAGCTTCAAGATGAAATTGATGAATCTTCAATAAATGACTTCATCTTGAGCAGTTGGGCTTTTCTTCAAAATTTGACTCTGAACGCACGTTGGGCTTCTGGAAAAGATTCTTGAAAAATTAGCGCTTTCAGCTTGAAAATCTTCAGAGAGAATATCAGAGAGAACGAATCTTCTGGATCACTTCAGCATGTACATAGATAGCAGCAAATTGATTGAGGAAGCTTCAATGCAATCTGTCAGATAATCTTCAAGTCGGCTTCACCTTGCTTCTGGGGTTGAAAGATTGAATGTTAAAAGAATAGTCTTCATTTCTTGTTCCTTCGAATGAGAATTCTTCGATGATCATAGATGAAGTCTTGGCTCAGAAAATCTCGATACAGTCTCCATGAGTCTCATCTACATCTGAATTCACTTTTCAAGACAAAACAAAACTAAAAGAAAACTTAGCACACAATTTTTTTTTATTTTGATTTTTGATTTTTCTGAACATTAAAACAGAAACAACACTATTTTTGAATTTTTTTTTAATTTTCTAATTTTCGTTTGATTTTTGAATTTTCTGATTTTTGTTTGATTTTTGGATTTTTTTTTTAATTCTCCCCCTTAAATTTGTGCATAGAGGAAAACTATGAACAAATTTAACAAAAACAAAAATATTGGGGATCAAAGTTGTGAGACAATCTTAACTTTGTTTATCAGTACCTTCACCTTCATGAATAAATCTGGTCAATTGCCGGTATTGTGGTCCACTTAAACACGAAGAATATTGACAAAATTTTCCAAATATACCATTCAGCTGACGACGACCACGAGTATTGGTGTCCACTTAAATTAAGCAACGAGATCTACAGACAACCTCTAAATGGTTCAATTTTAGTTGCACTAGAACGTGTTCCCCACTTCCCGATATACCCTGGTTATCAAGAACTCCTTACTTTAGGTGAGTAAACAATTATTAAGGAGGAAGTCAGATTTAGAAATCGGTGCATATGTTGTGTCCCAGGTCGGATCTCTTTCAATCACGCAGAGGGGACAACATATGACTAACAGAGATAGAGGGTTATAGAGATAATAGGGTGCATATGTTGTGTCCCGGGTCGGATCTTCCGATCACGCAGAGCGGACAACATATGGCTAACAGATAGAAAGAATTTAATAGATAAGGAGATGCGCAGAAATAGAGTTGCATATGTTGCATTCCAGGTTGGATCTCTTCCAATCACGTAGAGGAAGCAACATATGACTGACAGATAGAAAGCAATAAAATAATTTCCTACAGACCTATTTTATCAGAACCCCCCAGTTGCCCTATCAGAACCAGAATTAAGGACATAAGTCCGTACATCAAGGAAAAGTTAAGCCACAGTTCTATATGCGTATTAATTTAGTGTATCCCGTGGGTTCCCGTGTTTATCTCACTACTCAATCTACTCGAGCGTCGTATGGTCAGTCCAAACAATCCTATCTAAATCCACACTGTCAAATCCTTCGTGCCTACCAGCACATTGAACACAGAATCTAGACAATTCAGATTCAGTACCTTACACTGGTTTAGACTGACCGTTATCACTTTATCTTGATATCACTTCCCAAACAATACCTACTAACACAAAACTATAAGAAAATAAAAGATTGTCTTCAAAACGAATCAGTTTAAGATAAACTCAGGAGTATAGAGAAGAAAGCACAAACGGTAAGTCACCGATTGAGTTTGCATCCAAAAGGTCTGAGAACAGCACACATAATCTCATAACAGATCCGAAAATTCTTCATGTCATTAAGCACTAACCCCATGTGTGATCCTTTCCTTTCTTCCTTTCCCGCAAAAGACACATACTCTCAAACAATGTTCTGAATGTTGTACAGTTGAGTGATGTTCCCAATCATGTGCCTGGAACAGCCACTATCAACAAACTGAAGTCTGATGATATTCCTCCATAGCTGCTCTAGCACAGAGTGCGGGATTAGTTGGTCTTTGGAACCCAGTCCATTTTGAAACTGGGTTGACCTTTATCATCAACGCAAGGTACCCTCTCCCATGACATATCCTGTTTATCACAAACAGAAGATGAAGAAATATTAGACGCATTAGATGATTTGGGAGATTGAAACTTTGGTACCCATCTGTAGTCGGGTTTAACCCATTTCTTATTGGATTGGATGGGTGCCTTGGTACTTGCTTTTGAACTTGAAGTCGGCCGTCAAGATGGCTTTGACCTGACCGGTCTTGGCTTCACAGGAGCATCTCTTGAGCTTTGCTTCTTGGCCGACATTCCCTTCTTGTCCTTGGGATTTGGATTCTTGGCCTTGTGCGCGTTCTAGTCACCATTTCTTGAACGTGTCCTCGAAGTGCTTCTTTTGGGGTATCTCCCTCTTAGCGTGTTTTTCCATCATTGTGCGTAGTAGGGAACGTATGCGCGATTAGGACAATTTTGGGCAATGTGTCCAGGTGTTCCATAGTGAAAACATGTCCTTTTCTTCACTGAGGAGTTGTTTCTTCCTGCCCCTGGTGGCATGCCCTTGTCTTGTCTCTTATTGTTCCCACAAGCACAGTTGCAGCAGACACTCTGATTTGCTGTTTTGATGGCCTGTATTTACCAACAGCAGGTGTATTAGAGGTCACTGAATTAGAAGCAACGGATTCAGAGTTCAAGGAGTTATTTGTTTGACAATCAACAGAATCAACAAAATTAGAAGTAGTTATGTTCTCCTTGTCCTCATCTTTCGCTACTTTACCTGCACAGGAAGTAGAAGCATCAGAAACGTTCAGCTCAACACTTTCTGGCACAACCACGATAGGTTTGCCATACTCAAGATGTGCCTCTCTGTCCATTTCTTCTTTGGTTAAAGAGTTAAACTGATAAGTGTGATTAAAAGGAGGAGGAACTTTATCATACCCTAAACCCTTTTGCTGGTTATTTTTAAATTTCAAACTATTTTCCATCATTGACGCAACTACTTCACTTGACACATCAAATTTTCTAAAATTAAAATCTGCATTTTCAAATTTGTTTTTCAATGTGTCAACCTCGGTAGTCACAGAGGCAAGTTGTCTCTTAATATATAGTTATGATTTTCACATTTGTTGGTATATTCTTCTTGAAGTGTTCTAAAGTCCTTGATTTTGGCCTCTAATTTCTCTTTAAATGGTCTCTGGTCTTTCTTAAGTTCATACTTCTCATATTTTAGGTCCTCGTTCTCTCTCTTTATCAATTCAATTTGTTCACGTAAAAATTTAACAGTTTTAATGCAAGTTTGAGAACAAGAGATTTCACTGACCGGGATGTTTGAGGAACTCATTGTTTTTTTTAATAATTGCCCTTTGACTTAAAAACTCAAAAGTCAACCTTAAAAGTCAAATTTAAAAAATCAAGCTTAAAAGTCAAACTTAAAAGTCAAACCGAAAAGCTAAATTTGAAATTTGAAAGTTAAACGAGAAAGTCAATGTTTAAAGTCAAATGTCAAACTTGAAGGTCAAAGTCAATTTTTAAGGTCAAAAGTCAAAAATAAAAGTCAAAGATTAAAAACTAAAATTTTTGGTTGAAAATGAAATTTAAAAATAAAAAGAAATTGATTTTTGGGCTGAAAATGTTAAAAATGCGAAAATAAGGTCAAAACAGCGAGACTATATGAGCTAAATGGGGAAGAGGAATAACAAGTGACAGCCTAGAGCAATTGGTAAAACGGTGGGATGAGGAGGTAGGAGACCCGGGTTCGATCCTCCTCCACCCCAATTTTTTTAATAAGAGCACGCTCCTGCGAGGACACCTGCTGCGAATGCGAGATGCTGAGCTGGGCCGAGAACGAAGACCGCAAACGAAGCTGACTGTGAACGTGCGAGGACCGCAAACTGTTGAGCCGTAAATGTCCGAGAAACCCTAATTCGTGATTACAACTGTCGCCGAGAAACCCTAGCCGCAAACGCTTCTTCGGCCGAGAACCCTCCTTCGGCCGTGAACCCTTCAATGGCCGTGAACACTTCGCAGATTACGTGAAAAACATCGTTTTTCACCTCTTTTTCCTCCAAAACTCGATCAAAAACTCGTTTTTATCAAAAACACGAAGAACAACCCCCCCCCCCCCCCCAATTTTCAAAGATCTATCCAAAAATGCAAAAATCCTTCAAAAATAAGATCAAATACGCTCCAGATTTGGCCAAAATGATTGATACAATCCAAGCTCTGATACCAATTGTAAATCCCAAATCTGCTTGAGTATCAATCAGATCCTTTTGATGGTGCGGAATCCCAATCAAACGAATAATGCCAGATCAAAATAGAAGAGAAGGAGAAGAAGAATAATATGAATCTTGTATGATTTGATTAGAATGAAGTTCCATTATACGAGATTCACACACTTACACACTTAAGCTCCTCTCTCTCTCTCTCTCTCTTGGCCGTACAGTCTCTCACTTATACTCTGACACCTACTGACACTATTTATATGAGACGGACAACGGCAAATGGGTTCACGACCGTAAACACATTCACAGCTGTAAACACGTTCTCGGCCGTAAACACCCATACAGCCGTAAACTAGACTGAAAAAATATAATTGCCTAGAAAAGTAAAGTATAAACCATATTTTTGACCCAACACCTACTCTCCTCCATCAGCTGCATAAGGAATTCTTGCCACCTTTACCTAATTAGCTTGCGAATACCATTACATATCACTAAGACCAGATAATTCTTTGAATGAGAGGTCCTACCTTACAACGATTGGACTCAAACAAGAGTTGCACAATAGGGCTAGATCTAACCTTCTGAAATTATTTAGTCCTCGCAATATGTAACTTAACGTATCCGTTTAGTAGTTAGCTAAAGATAACTAGAAAACCTAATAGCACAAAGCAAGCAGCATTTAGGCATTGAGTAACCATACCAATCATATCCTATTCAGTCCATCGTATTACTAACTAATCAGTTCTTGCACGTAACTTAGTAAGCACATATAGCAGGTACGTAAGGCATCTTCCTAGATCCTTAGCCCTAATATAGCATGCATTTCTCACACATACACAGTATGCATATAAGGCATCATTCCTAGATCATTAGCCCTAATCTAGCATGCAGTTCTCATAATCATATCATAACATAACATGTATGGGTATCTTGGGGAAAACTTACTTGAGCTCGGCCGATTGCACGCATCACAAACCTTGTTCTTTCTCAAAACCTTTTTATTTTAAATTTTAGAAAAACTGTTTTCTTGTAAAAATCTTTTAAACCCTCGGTTTGAGTCCAGACACCCCCGAAGGTGTGTCTGAATCCCTCAAACCAAGACTCTGATACCAACTTGTAACATCCCAATTTTCAAGACCAAAAATTTTGTTTTTAATTAAGTAACTTATAAAACAGTTTACTGAAAAACATCTTACTTTCATATCATTTCATATAACATAGTCACGTGTCTCAATCATATCATCAAAATAGTAATACTGTCATAGTACAATCCCATGGATCTCAAAATGCGGAAATCATATGTGTGCGATGCGCTGCTACCGTGTCGGCTCCTTCCCCTTCGACGAAGAGGTACCTGAAACAAAACTGAAAACTGTAAGCACGAAGCGTAGTGAGTACCCCCATCATACCACATACCATACAACATACATACTGCCGAGCAATTCTGGGGTGTCCGACCTACCCTGCCAGGCATTTTTGGGTTGCCTGACCTACCCATGTCAAGCAGTTCTAGGGTGCTTGACCTACCCTGTCAGGCAATTCTGGGGTGCCCGACCTACCCTTGGGTCCTTACGACCATGTCACGGGGACTATTCCCCCTACTGCTACTATCACATATCATCATATCATGCTAACACAGAGTTCGTGAGTATTTTGGGGTGCGAGACCCTGAATGATATGATATCTAGATCCCGAGAGCGGGAGATTGATTTGGAGCACATTGGGAATAGGGGGTCGGATCAGGTGCAGACATTGGAGGGTCCTGGAAAGAGACCCAAGACTTCTGACTAGTGTTTGAGAGGCCAGCAAGGCCGGAGTCAGTGCAACACGTGCGGTAAACTGCACGATGGAGTTTGTCGTTCCAGGGGTTTGGGCTACTACAAGTGTGGCAGGGTTGGTCACGTCAGCAGGGATTATCCTCAAGGGTCCAGTCTGTTATGTTTTCACTGCAATCAGGTGGGCCACCAGAAGGCCCAATGTCCGATGTTGAGGGGATGAGAAGTGTGTGCGCCTGCTCCAGCTACTTTAAGGATTACTGATGGACGAGAGGGTAGGGCAGAACCCCAGCGGAGAGGAGTCGGACCTTACAGTGTCAGGAAGGGGAGGTCAGGACTCCAGCAAGCGATGTTGCAGGTGTGTATCTTTTGCTTTCTTTTCGGGTTATATATATGTATCAATAATTTTGTGGTTTGGAATCTTGCATCGGTTTTGGTAAGCGTATATTTGGTTTATATCTCTGGTTATGTTAGGATTATATCTTCAAGATATGTTATATTCCATTTGCATTCCATAAATCTTTAGTGGTTTAGTGAAGGGTTGTTGCTCTTATAGCGGGTTTAGAGTGTTCTATGTTATTTTGGTTGTAGTCGGGATCGGTTCGGGGGCTTTGTGTGGAAGGTTTGTGGTCAGGATTCAGCGGGTTAGTTGTGCAGCATCGCTAGAATTTGGTAATTTTTGCATTGGTGCGCATATGGGCTTTCGAGGGTGCCAAGGGTAATGGTCTGTTGCTACGCTTAACATTGGAACATTCGTCCTCAGGACTTCAATAATTGAGTGTGATATCATTTTGAGCATCAGGGGTTGTCAGTGTTGCTGGGTTTCGAGATGTTTTTAGCTGGTCTTCAGGGGATGTACCGTCATTTGAGTTTGGCTAGCAATGGATCACTAGCATTGGAAAGCGCAGGTTGTCAGCATTTTGATCATCGGAAGATTAGAGGGATTAGGAATCCTTCCAATCTTGGGTACTATCATCGCTTAGACGAAGCGAAGTGGGGGAGAATCGTTTGGATATCCAGAATCAGAAGTAGTTGTGAAACTTGGAGGAGTTTCACATTCATGTCGGAGAGGAAGGTGGCTCAAGTATCCATTTCGATTGTGGATTGTGTGAGTTGGGGAGTTTGGGAAACTTCCCAACATTGGGTTTGAGACTTCTTGGTGTTTGATAGCAGGCTTTGGGGGGAACCCAGGTTGGGGATTCCAGTCATGAATCGAGTTCATCTCAGGTGTTGGGTTGAGTGTGTGCTCGAATTTGGAGGTGTTCAAATTGATAGATTAGAGGTAAGGCTTTGGGCGACAGTTGTGGTAAGGTGGAAGTGTTGTAAGACTGTGGGGTGGCCCGTAGCATTCACCAGTAAGTAGATAGAGTATGAGTGTTGTAAGACTGCGGGGTGGCCCGTAGCATTCACTAGCGGTTAGATAGAGTATGAGTGTTATAAGACTGCGGGGTGGCTCGTAGCATTCACTGGTCCTTGTGCAGCGGTGAGGGTGTGGCAAATTGTGATTTGCTCACGATTTTCTTTGGATGGTTTAGGCCAGGGTGGGTCAATTCGCAAGGACTGTGGGAGGCCCACAACGTGTTTGGGATCAGGAAATTGGTAGGTCGCGGGAGACGGGGCATGAGATAAAGCTACAGTTGGTCCTGTAGTGTTCAATTTGGCATCGAGTTTGGTATCGAGATGGTTCGGGTAATTATTGTCAGTTGAGGTTTTCTTTCAGAAGTCGCATGGGGCGACTGTGGGAGTGTATTTTCCTTAGCAGCCGGGCGGGAATTCAGTATTTCAGATAATTGACAGAAGTTGGGATCAAGGAGGTCTCGACTTCTTGTGGGAAGCAACCAGGCGATATCATGGTGTTTCGGGAAGTAGTGTGATTTGAGGTTTCGTGTGGGAGCGGGATAGCAACTTGTTTGAGAAATGCTAAGTCACTCGCAGTGGGATTAAATAATCTTAGAGTAATGGATTTGATCTTGTTGCGCAGCTCTCGTCTGAGTCTAACCGTTGTAGGGGTAAATCTTCTACTCGAAGGATTATCTGAGCCTTCTACCGAGTATAGGCGTGATGTAGCGGTATTTGGTCAGTGGCATTGTTCCCTTGGAAGCAGCGATGTAATCAGGGATCGGAAGCATTTTGTTGGTATGAACTCTACGTGGTTGGCTTAGTGGCGGTTCGGTGTGGGAGGTCTGACAGGGAGTCAGACCATTGAGACTTTAGGTTTCGGAATTAAGGTAAAACGGGATTGGTTTTATTCAAGGAATTGTGGTTTCGTTCTTCATTGGGCTTGAAGAACTATTCTCGGGATGGTTTCAGTAGTCCTGAAGAGGCCTTTGTATGTTCAGAGTGGGAAGTGTTATGTTTGGTCTGTTATTCGTTGAGAGTTTGGCATGGAGTTGTTTCAGCATGGGCGGCCTGTTGGGGAGTCAGATTGTTATAGATTTAAGTCTCAGAAAGGTAGAAGTGGTTTGCAGGGGCTGAAGGTTTGGATGTTATCTTCGGGATAGAAGTTTCGGTTTGGGTTTTGGTTGCCTTGGGAAGATAATTTTTGTGCGCATAATTTTTGATTATGATCATCAGGTTGGTCGTTTTGGTATGAGTATTAATAAGGAGCCGTTTCGAGGATGAAATCTAATTTAAGTAGGGGAGAGTTGTAACATCTGGAATCTAGAAGGTCAAATATGGAAATAAATTCCCTTTTTAGGAGACAACACGTTGATTTTATGGCATAAACTCGACGTGTTGGAAGCTTTTGGGGCACGTGTTTTTAAGGACCAACTCGTCGAACTGGTGAGGGGAACTCGACGAGTTGGACGCTGTTTGAGAAACCCTAATTTTTGGGTTTTGCACCCTATTTAAACACCTTAAGTTCTAGGTTGTGGCTTCATTCCCAGCCTCCTTAACCCCTAACCCTAATCTCGAAACCCTAGAGCCTCCTTGAGTGTTGTGAGCTCATTGTGGTTGTGTTTTGGTGTGTTGGAAGCTCATTGAAGGGAAGTAAAGCTTGATGCAAGGTGGTGCTTCAAGTAGGAGCTTTCAGATCTTGATTCTCTGTTTCATTTCCAGCACATCTTGGGTATAAAGTTCTAACATTGATTAATATTTGCTTAGATCTTTTATTTGGTTAAATTTCATGCTTTTAGCCATAGATGGGTGATTGTTGGGGAAGTAGAAGTCCTAAGTGCTTATTCTTCCAGATCTATGATATTCATGAGTTCTTTTGGCATAAAGGTGCCAAATTTATGGTCTTAAGGACTTCATGCATCTATTAAGCTCTTCTTTTGGTCTCTTATGAGCTTTTGAACCTCTCCTAGCTATGCAAGAGTGTAAAGTTGGAAGCTTTATGTGACCATGCAACCTTAATGGTCCAAATCTGTGCTTTGAGCTTTGTCTTGGTAGTTAAGTGATTATTGATTAAGCCCTTAACCTTTTAAGCCTAGGATTTGGGTTTTGATCCCACTTGGTTGGTCCATAGGGTAAAGTTGGAAACTTTACCCTTCTAGACGCTATTCCGGTTAAGATCTGAGTGGGGAAGCTGTTAGTTTCGATTATGTCGGCTTAATGGATTAAGATGTTTGGTTCATGATGAACTCGGCGAGTTGGATCGGTTTTTCCCGACTTTGCGGAATGTTAAATGAACTCGACGAGTTGAAGGATGAACTCAACGAGTTGGGTCAACTCAGGCTGTTGACATTGACTTTTGACTTATGTATTTGATCAAGTTTGTCCCAAGGGGTGTTTGAAGCAATCTGAATTGTAAAATATGGGCTTAGGATAAGGCCCATATGGGATTGGGCCTAATTTGGAAAATTGGGCCATTAGTGGGCTTTTATGGATTTTGTGGTTTTGGATCTTGTTGGGTTTTAGGCTTGGGCCTTAGTTATGAGTCTTCTTGGCCAGGGGTAAATGATCATGTTACCCCAAGTATGGATTATGGATCATGGTTTGGCACCCAATTGCTAATTGGGTGATGTTTTGGTATTGTTAGCTCGGGAAGTTGTCATGACAGCAGCTAAGGATTTCTTGCAGTGAGCTTCAGCATTCGAGGTGAGTCTACTCACTGTTCTATGGGTCGAAGGCACCAATTCCGACCCATTTGGTTTATGTATTTTAGGAAGACCCAGGGATTAGCCCTTGGCGTTATGTATGAAAGACCAGGAGGCGGCTCCTGGCACACTGTATGAAAGACCAGAGTCTGAACTCTGGCAATTAATTAGTGAAGTAATGTAGATTGTATGCTAGTTTTCTTTGTGATGCTTGCATGGAAGATCCGGAGGTGGCTCCTGGAACTTGTCTGTAAGACCCAGGGTTATGACCCCCGACTTGGCAAGAAAGACCACGAGCTGGCTCGTGGCATAATGGCAAGATTATCGATGACACATAGCACCTTTATTGATTATGAATGTTATGTATGACATGTATGAATCGTTTGATACGTATGGTATGTGGTATTTGGGGAACTCACTAAGCTTTGTGCGTACGGTTTTCAGTTTTTGTTTCAGGTACTCTAGTTTTCAAATGAAAGAGTTCGGGACGATCGCAATGCATACACCCGTGTTTTCCACAATATGTGATCTTTGGGATTGCACTCTGATAATTGTGTTATTTGAAATGCTTTTCAGTGTTTAGAATAAAGCTACAATAGTGTTTTGATTATAATAAAAATTAAATTTTTACCTTGGATTTTTGGGCTGTTACACTTTGATGGGTTTTGGAATGAATGAATTATGGTTTTGATAGACTTAAAACAAAAAATTTTACATGGAATATTTTGGGGCGTTACAAATGTAACATCTTGAATATTTCCCAATAAATGAAGTTTCTCGTTTATGTTGTTTTATACCATTGATTTCTCTACGTATGGCTGAAGCTTTCATTTCTGGAAAATATGTGTCCAAAAACATGTGTGCAAGCTCATTCCATGTTGTGATCGACCATGATGGTAAGTCATATAACCACTCCTTAGTTGAGTCTTGAAAAGCAAAGGGGGAATGCCCTTAGATTAATTTGATATTCAGTAACATCATGTGGCTTCATTCCCACACTAACAACATGAAATTACTTAAGGAACTTGTATCGGTCTTCATTCTCTACACCTCAAAATGTAGGTAACAAGTGGATGAGTCCGCATTTGAGTTTGAAATTTGTCATGGAGAGATAATTAATTCACAATGGTTTTTGAGTAACATCTTGTGTTGCCCATTGAAGAAAGGTTTCTTTTTCAAGTGGTGGGTCAGGTGAAAGTGTTGGTGTGGATTCTTTGGATGCTGGTGTATTTTATGATGATATGGTTGTTTCAGTTTCGGTTTTGCTTGACAATGCTATTTCCTTCCAAATATTGTTGATCATAAGACTATAGGAAGATATTCCAGAATTCGGAAGCTTCTTTTGAAACTTAGCTTGATTCTTTAGCTTTTTTGTTGTCTTTTCTATCTTGGAATCAACTTGTAAATGTGTACATGTAAGAAACAATCTTTGCATAAACAATTAGTACGATCGTGTCCCTGGAAAGGATGCCAATTTTTTGGGTGTTCAACCAACAAATAAAGGGTATAATTAGTCTAAGATTCACTTCTATAATACATTAATGAATAGTATAGAATAATTAGAGTCGATCCACTAAGACACGATTCTAACAATTAAGCCTTTTTGCATAAGACATATTAAGAACCAATAAGGGGATTTTGTTGATTAAAATGAAACATCACAACTATACGACAAATACTATAATGATTAAAAAACAGAAATTGAGATATTTTTGGTACTGGATTTTGTTTAAATTTAACTATGTTGTTGATTATAATGTAACATTATGTTTCGTGCTAACTTGGTATTGAAATACTCGTATGCTCTAATATTTCATAATTGCCAAGAGTATTTAACTAAAACATGTTCTTTAAATTGAATATAATCTAATAAATCTAGTCTAAAAAAGATCTTAAACTAAATCATTCAATCGCTTTATATTCCATACAATTATTACAAAAAATATTCAATCTTCCTCATATCTTCGGGAATGTTAAAGTATGTAATCTTTAATTGCACTAAAATTGATTCATCAAAACCATTTCAGTGTTTGTTATCACTTTCAAATTACAAAACATATATGTTTTCATAATTGAATAACTTGAACAACTCAATCCCTAACTCAATTGATCAAAAGGAAAGAGCATGAATCATATATATAATGAAGAAAAAATAAAATACTACTAGATAGAACCGAAAAAACATCACATCACAAGTCAAGCAACAAGTATTTCTAGAATTCAAAATTTGGAAATTAAAGGAAAACTAGCCATTGCTAGTTGAAAAAGACAAGTTCACAAGTTTCAAACATAAATTAAACCAAAAGTGTTTCCAAAGTGTTATTTGATAAAAATATATCCCAAAATCACATCCTTGGTGTCTGAAATCTAAGTTGTCATTAAATGAGTGAAAAATGGGAGTTTTATTGAAAGTTGAAAAACTGTCAAAATCGCAGAACATGGTCGTGTAATATTTGGCTTGGACAAAACATGCTCGTATAATCTTAAAAGTACGTTGGTATAAATTTTTTTGATCCAAATAAACTTTTCAAATCATGATGCTTCTTGAAAATTAGGTCGTGTAATATTTATTCTGGAGGAAACATGGTTGTGTAATCTTCATATCCTGACTAACTTCAACAAAACATGGTCGTGTTTTCTCCTTTGATAATGAAACATAGCTCGTCTTCACTTGTGAAAATTGAAAATTTTCTAATTTTTCAAAAATTCTGAAACTTCGCACACGACTTTCTTCCAACATCCTAAGCATGCCTCAATCTTCAATAGGTCCTGGAAAACCCATAAAAAGTGTGAAAGTAAACGAATCCTCAAAATTGAAAATATGAAATGCATAAAAAACTAAGCTAATATGCAACATAATGCATGAAATAAACATGTAAAATGGTGCATTTTATGCACCTAAAAAATCTCCCCACGCTTGAACCCTTTTCTTTCCTCAAGAAAAACAAGACTCAAACCAAACTGGAAAAGAAAAAAGAAATAAAGGAAACAAACAAAAACAAAAAGAAAGAAAGCTTTAAGTTACTAATTTCAACCACATAATCATGATTAAAGATTTGGCATCCTATATCTCATACACACAACAAGTATATTCAATTCCAAATAAAGACAACAAAACATATAAGGCACAAATATTCACCAGGAACAAATTATAACCACGTAGAGTCATGGTATGAGGGCATTTCCTAGTAATGTTTATTGACAACGTAAGTATATCTCAATCTATAGGGCAGACTCACGGAAGCACTAAATCACTCATGTATGCACTTATTGTAACGTCCCAATTTGTAACACTTGGAAAATTTGTAAGTTTCATATTTAATCCCTAATCGAAAAAGTTTGCAATAATGGTCCTTAAAGCTAGTACGTGGGGCGTACAGGGTGGTACGCTTAGCGTACTAGCCCGATTTTGGATCGCACCTTCAGACCACGTACATGGGGCGTATGATTGTTTCATGTGTTAGTATGATTATGTTTATATGCTTATATGTGTATCGGGCGGGGCCCGAAGTCTGGCGGGGCCTGGTGATTGACAAATCTGTAATCCGAGCGGGGCTCGATGTCGGGCGGGGCCTGAGGCCGAGTGGGACTCGATACCGGGCAAGGCCCAATGTGGGGCGGGGGCCCAGTATATGTTTACTTATGTATGGTATGTGGTATTTTGGGGAACTTGCTAAGCTTTGGGCTTACAGTTTTCAGTTTATGTTTTAGGTACTTCTGGATCGAAAGGGAAAAGCTTGGGATGATTGAAGAGCACACACCTCCTTTTTCTACATTTTGAGATTTACTCTGATATGTTTTAATGTAGTGACATACTTTGGTATTTTTGGGTTGTATGACAATGTTTGGATTAATGTTTTTATTAAATCAAAAAGGAAATTTTTGGGTCTTATTTTTGGGACGTTTCAGAGTTTTCACAATAAATTTTTCATTTTTAAATAAGATAAAATGTCATTTCCATAAAACCAATCATCAATAAAAAGCTATTCGTTCAAAAGACATTATCCCAAAAATCAGAGTATGATAAAGTAACCACGAAATCTCAAATCATGAAAAATGCTAATGAATGTGTATAGTCACGTCTTCGCCTTCCCACGATCATCTAAAGTATCTGAAACATTTAATCCATAATTGTAAGCACAAAGCTTAGTGAGTTCTCCAAAATACCACATACAACAACATACATACAATGCATACAAGCAATGTACTTTAGCACGAAACATGTCTGCCCCTTTGGCCTTCAGCATAAAGTTGGTCCGCCTCTTTGGCCTTCATCATATAGCTGGTCTGCCCTGAGTGTCTTGGCCTTCATCACGAAGTGTACCGCCCTCAACTCGCTCATGATATGTCAACATTGTTGGATATACTGTCCAAGGTCATTAACTATTGGTAATATTTCTAAACAATAACATGGTTCTTTTGGTTTGACCTCATGACACAAGAAGCAATAAGGAAATGGGGACAATAAGTTGTTAATTTATTATGAATTAATAAATTAACTAGAAATTATTTTGGTAATTAAATTAATAGTTTTAATTAATTAAAAGGCTTGAATATTAATTAATTCATTTAGATTAATTGGAATATTCTAGAAACCTCTTGGAAGAGGAAGTGGATGAAAATTAGGATGGATATCCAAAGGTAAGCCAAGTTTTGATAAGGATAAGGATTATCCTTAAGAATCTGATCAGCTTAAGGATTCTAGTTGTTGCCGATAAATATGATGTTAGGGATCAAACCCTAGACCAGTTATTCCACCAAATTTCGTTCTCCCTCTCTCCAATATCTCCATGGGTTCGAAAATTATAACCCCTCTCTAGTCTCTAGGGGTATAGAATTTTCGACTTAACCCTTAATATGGTTTTCTTATTTGCTTCTTGGAGTCTTGGGTCTGACTACATTAGAGGGATTCTCCATTGGATCCTTCATCCTTTGCATGAGTTTTCAATCACAAGGTATCAATAAAAAGATCACGAGGTTAGTGTTTGTACCCTTTCTTTAGTTGATTTCGAAATTAGGTTGCTACAATTAGTAAAACCTTTATCCTAGGGTGTATGTACACGTATAGATTAATTTGATTGTGCGCTAATATAGTATGTATTGATGTATTAAAAACCCAATATATATATATATATATATATATATATATATATATATATATATAGAGAGAGAGAGAGAGAGAGGCAAACAACAAACCAGCAATAAAATGCAATTGTCTAAACAAGTCTACCTACCTAACAACTCACTACAACATAATAACATCATAACATACAAAGAATCCATATTTTAGTAGAAAATATAGTGAGAAAACTCACTTGAACCAAATAGATGAAATAACAACGATCAAAGCCACGCGGAATCAGCTACTTGCACCACCTAAACCATAAAGAGGTCAAATCTTAGTCTAGAATTCAAAACTGGTAAAAAAGTCAAAGGTCAATGTCCATTGTGTCGCGTCAATCTCCCAGGTCGCGTCACGGTTAATAAAGTCCAAAACAGTCATTACCAGATCCTGCGACCCGCGTCACGACGTGCTATCCACCGCACTACGGTTAACGTCCAGAACAACTTACTCCATTAAGCTCTTAATCCTTAAGTCTAAAGCTCTAAAGCTCAAATTTAAATCGATTAGTTCCCTTCATGGATAAAGTTTCCAACTTTATCCATTTCTTATCCTCCAACAACCACGATCTAGAACCCTAGCTTCTATAAGGGACTAAAATGACTCAAGGTTCCTGCATGACTAGAAATCAACATCAAGATCTAAATTTTATGGAACAAAAGTTCCAGAAATCTTCCAAAGTTTGGTCTATGGCCTTAGAGTTCCTCATAATCAAAGAACCAACCTTAAATGGTCAACAAAGGGACTTCTAAGCATTCTTAAAACAATCAATGAAGTAATGGTATGGACTTTATACCTTCAAAATGTTTGGAAAATGCTCATGAAGCAAGATCTCAATAGCAAAAACCTCAACAAGAAATGAATGACCACCTTCTTCTCCAAGAGACCACCAAAACACCAACAATGGCAATCAAATCTCAAGGTTCTCTCTCACTAGGGTTTAGGTTTCGTTTCTAAGGATGTAGGATGAGATAATTAGAAACCCTATGAGTTAGTGCACTTATATAGGGCCCAAAGCCCAAAATTTAGGCTTTAGTGCCCAGCCGCCACCACGCCACGATCTAGCACCTAACTGCACTGCAACTTAAAAGATCTGGTTGCATCGCCACACACAATGGTCTGTGTCGCGACACGTCAAAACCGTAAATCCCAAAAATTTTAATGAAATTAATGATGAAAGACTTATACCTGTAAAATAGATGTTACACTTTTTTTAACAATATGTGTGAACTCAAACCTATCAATCTACTCTCGTTTGTCAGGTAGGGAGCTTGGGCATCGGTAAATGCATCATACCCCATTCTCTCAAGTCTTCTCTTCATTCTCCTCAACAACCATGTAGTTGCTTGATCATCAAATAATCATCTAAGTTATGTGTTAACTTTCGATGTCTCAAGGTGGTGGAAAAACTGTTATTCCATAACAATGATGCAAAAGAGTAAACAAAAGCTATATACAAACTATAAACAAGAATATTGTACATAATAAACCGCACTAACAAAAGTATTGGCTAAAAATCAACTCTCATTACTAACCAAGCCAACAAAATTAAAAATTGCACCAACGATAACTATTCCCCCTATGGTAAAATCAAATATAAACTATAACATAATCTGCAACCACTTGGTTCGGGTTTTTTTCTTATTCTCTCTCTCTCTCTCTCTCTATATATATATATATATATATATATATATATATATATATATATATATATATATATATATATATTCTCTTTTACTAGAAAGCATCATAGGTATGTAAATTAAACCAAAGACTCAACATGAATATTTACAAAAACAAAGCTAACAAAGCTAGATACTTTTTACAAAAACTGAACATCAAAAAGATCAAATTTATAAATTCACCGTTAGAATAAATAAAACATTGGATTTAAACTAACGAATACGTACAAACATAGAACTCAAAAAGGTACAAACAACTTCAATGATCAACATATTTTTGGAAAACTATTTTGAATTCAAAATTACATAAAAATGAATAGTGAAAAAGTTGCATGTATCATAATATCTTCACACACACACATACACACATATATATTGATGTAAATAAGTTATAGAAAATTAGGCAAACAATGTAAGGTCGAAATCAATGTATTAAAGATGTGTAAACGCGCTCAAATAAATCAAATAAGAAATAAATGCAAGAACACAATGACGTAGGAGGAAAGCTCTTAATCTTGTAGGATCTTTGACATAAAACCTTGGAAGGTACCAATGTTACACCGCCTTAGAACTTAAATTAATAAAAATAAGATTACAAGTGATAGTTAATCAAATATGTAGTGATTTCGTGCTCAAGAGTGTTCAGAAAGTAGGTCAAAGTGAGTGAATGAACGTGTCTATGTGATCATCAACTAGTATTTTTAGGCTAGGATCATAAGACAAACTATCCTATAATCTTAGGATGTTCATTGCTTTTTGCTTGACCCGGTTTTTATGAAAGACTTATAATGTTTCTTATCTTTGACCACGTGCTGGCCTTTTGACTTAGTCCATGTGTTTGTTGAATATTTATTCGTCCCTATATTGAATGATATAAGAAACTTGATGACAATCCTAAGATGTTAGGTAGTTCAAGATCTTGGGCCCTTCAGTATATTAGTATAAGTTCAAGATGTTAGGAAAAATAAAGTAAATCCAAAAATATTACTCATAAGAATACTAAAGAAAATAAGTTTTTTCTTTAGTGGCCGTTGAGGTGAGTTACCAGGAACACACATCCCCTACTTACTTTGCATTTTGTTATGTTTTTTTTCCTATAATGATATTAAATGCTACTTGTCTACTATGTGTATTGTTGCATTCATGAAATGTCATTTTTGGAAAATGGTTTGATTATAAAAGCAAAAGAGCTTATATTTTCGAAAATGATTTAAGCATCCTATTTATACATATCATACTAAAGTAGGTTGTGATTGTGAGGTTCTAGGTACCCACTATTGACCGTTCGACATGTTCGTCGTTGTGAGTAAACTTCTAGATAATCCTCATGTGCATATGTGGGCTAGCTACCCATTATGTGGCATATGGTGCTGGCTCCCCTAATTGCCTAGTGTTAGAGATATAGGACAAGAGTTGTTAGTGCTTCCTTGATGGCACTGTAACATCCGGAGTCCCAGGTACATCATTTTGATTATTTACTTTTGAAGTTTATAATGTGACTCGACGAGTTGGTGCTACAACTAGCCGAGTAGTATCGTGAATGGTCACGTGGGTTTAATGACCTACTCGATGAGTCCGAGAGGCGACTCGCCGAGTAGGCGCTGGGATGAGAAACCCTAAATCCTCGGGTTTGGGGCCTATTTAAAGGCACTTATAGCCTCATTTGCGGCCACCCTTCCTTGAGAGCAAACCCTAAACGACCTTTGAGCCTAGAGAGAGAGTGCTTTGCTAATTGTGAGTGTTTGGTGCATTTTATGAAAAGATGAGAAGATTTCCAAGCCAAGGGACAAGAGGGGGCTGCTAGATCTGAGGTTGTTTCACTACAAAGCTTCTAGGAAAGGTATAAAGCTTGAACCTTTCTCATTATTTTGTATAGATCTCATGATTTTTGAATCTAGGGTTTTTCCACCCAAATATGAGGACCTTGAGTGTTCCATGTTCACTGAGAGGGTTGAACTTCAGATCTGGACCATGTGAGGTCCCTAGAGTCCAAAAGTCCCTACTTTATCCAACCATAATAGTGATCTTGAGTGAAAAAACCCTTTTTGGGGTGTGTTTTGGCATTTTAAGCTCAAAATGTCATGCATGAACGTAAAGCCTGTGACTTTACGTGATAGATGAGCCTTAGGAGTATAGAACCAGAATTTGGGGAGGTTATCTGCTTTGAAAACGACTGAATGAGAAATGAGTCTGAATGGACTCACTGAGTCAAGAAGCTGACTCGAAGATTCGGATGGAGTTGTCCCGATGGTTTTGATCGTGCAGCAACTCGGCGAGTTGACGAGTCAACTCGGCGAGTTGAGACAGACTTTTGAGTGATTCTGTGGATGGCGAGCAGACTCGTCGAGTCCCATGAGTACACTCGACGACTAGGGTCAACATGGACTGTTGACTCGAGTTTGACTTCTGTTGACTTAGGGTTTGGTCAACCCTGTCCTTGGGAAACCATGAAGGGGTAAATTGGTCTTTTCCCACTGCAAGAGAGAGAGAGATAACTTAGTAAAATGTGTAATCTAAAGAGTTAATTAGATATAATTATCTTATGTGATTAGGAGGAGGTTAGACTTGGTGATTCGTGTGCGAGGGTATTCATTCACTTAGCTTACTTACGAGGTGAGTCTTCTCACTATACCTACCAAGAGTGGTATCTTTACGTGATTGAGTTGTTTATGTGTTTATCTGTGCATTGTTATATTCTGCATTATGTCTTGTGATTATTGCTGAATATTGTTGCTATGAGTTTACTGAGTTTGAATCGGAGGGTTCCACTGAGACACATTGACCGGATGGTCTTACAGAGTTATAGCCTCGAGTGGCTAATGAGGTGTATATGGTATTTAGGGGAACTCACTAAGCTTCGTGCTTACCGTGTTATGTGTTATGTGTTTCAGGTACTTCCGACGATCGCGGGAAGGCCCCGACTTGATTGTACACACACTCGTTTTGGGGATATATTTTGGAGGATCCTGGTTTATGTGATAAACAACTTTTGATGAATAAATTGTACTAATGTTGATACTTGAGATTTTCGGGAAATATGATATGCGATATTTATGTTCAAAAATGAAAATTTTGTTTTGAAAATTTCGGTGTTACAAGTTGGTATCAGGGCCTTGGTTTGAGGGATTCTGATGCACCTCCGGGTGTGTTTGGACTCAAACTGAGGATTTGAGAAAAACTTTCAAAATAAATGACTTTTCTAAAACGAGAAAGAGCTTTAAGAAAAAACGAGTTGGAGCGGTGTGTACGATCAGCCAGAGCCCGAACGGTGCTTTCCCAAGATACCCTTAATTTGTGTTATGAGATATTTATGAAATATTCTGTTAGGGTTGCATGATAGAAGTTAGGCTAGGTATTTCATATTCTAGGGCTAGAGCTGCCTGATTTGTGATGCCTTATCCTAGGAGATGTTCTTGAACAGTGTTACCTGCTATTCGCTCTGAGTTTGTTCTGAGTTTTGAGTCGAGAGATAATCTAGGAAGAGACCTAGATGAGATTGAGAGGAGTCTTCCGAGAGAGTAGTCTGTGGATCGTGGGATGTATAGTATTTGTGAATTAGAATCCTAGGAGGAGGACTTCGGGTGGCTGCGGACTTGGTGTGGAAGGTAGTATTGGGCCGATACTACTAAAAGCACCAGATCGGCAGGCAGCTTAAGTACAAATCCTTAGGGTGCTAAGGAGCGAGTGAGCGAGTGCGAGTATACTCGAGCGAGACTCTGATGATTTTGTTTTGTGTTTTAGAGACATCATGGTGGGTACACGCCACAACCCCGGGAGCAGTGGGACTAGTGATGATGAGCTTCGTAGGATGATTCACGAGGAGGTGGCCGCAGCTATTCGAGCGGAGATTCCGGATATGTTTGGGTCTATTAAGACCACTTTTATTGAGACTTTTGATGAGCGGTATGCTGCTGTTACTGAGGCCGCAGCTGCTGCAGCCACCGCAGCTCTCACTGATGCCAGACCACAGGGAGGTGACTCGTTGCTGTACCGGGAATTCAGCAACACAAAGCCACCAGAGTTTGATGGGGCTCAGGATCCGATTGCGGTGATGAGTTGGATCTCTGATATCGAGGGATGTTTCTATACTTGTTCATGCCCAGAGCATTTGAGGGTGCGGTTCGCGCTGAACCAGCTTCGTTTGGGAGCGAAGGACTGGTGCAAATTTGCGACAGCCAGATTTACTCCAGCAGATCATACTGCAGTGACTTGGGAGAGATTTGTGATGATGTTCCGTATTGAATATGTTCCCCCGGTGGAGAGGGAACAGTTGGCCTAGGATTTTCTGTCCCTCAGACAGAAGACTGAGTCGGTAACAGAGATTACTCGGATGTTCCACGAGAGGGCGTTGTTCTGCCCTGAGCATATGTCGACTGAGCAGGCACGCATGAGCTGTTATTTGAGCATTTTGAGGAGGGACATTAGAGAGTTCGTGGCGAACTCGTCTTACAGTACATTCGCTGAGCTACAGGCGAATGCCAGGAGGAGAGAGATCGAGCTGGAGACTCAGGCGAGGGAGGACGCGAAGTCTCAGGGGAGAGATCGGCGACCTGCGCAATCGCAGCCAGCAGCCAAGCGGGCTAAACCCGCTTATCTGAGACCAAGAGGCCAGAAGGGCCGCACTTGTGGCAAGTGCGGCAAGAGTCACGAGGGATCTTGTCGGGCAGGGATTTGCTACAAATGTGCCAAGGAGGGGCATATGGCGAAGGATTGCCCCAAGGGTTTTGCAGTCTGTTTCCACTGCAATCAGACCGGCCATCGGAAGGCCGAGTGTCCTCAGCTTGTTCAGGGATCAACCCAGGGTTCCACTACTGCTGCATTACGTGTTATTGATGCTAGGCCGGTGAAGGCCGAGGTTCCGAAGGCTCGTGGGAGAGCTTTCCAGCTGACAGCGGAGGAGGTCCGCGCAGCACCAGATGTTGTGGCTGGTATGTATTCCTCTATTTATCCATTTATTTGCTCTGTGCTTCTTTTATGATTATCATGTGCTATATTTAGGTACATTTCTTGTGAGTTATGTACCTACTTTAGTGTTATTTGATCCGGGTGCGAGTCGATCCTTCATATCCATAGCGTTTAGTCGTCACATTGGCAACCAGTGTGAGGCGTTGAGTCGACCTCTGAGGGTTTCTATAGCTGATGAGCATGCGTTTTTTGCTACTGAGGTGTTCCGAGGATGTGTGCTGGAGATTTTTGGCGTCAAGTTTCCGATCGACCTGATACCAATCGCGATGGGAGATGTCTGTGTCATTGTGGGCATGGATTGGTTGAGCCGTTTTGGAGCAGTGATCGACTGCGAGCGTCAGTTAGTGACTATACGAGACCCTAGTGGGGGAGTGCTTACAGTGTATGGCGAGGGTACCAGATCTGGGTCAACTTTCTGCTCTGCCGCCAGGGCAAAGCAGAGTTTGCAACAGGGTTGTATGGGTTTCTTGGCGTACGTGATGGATATGCGAAATATTTCAGAGAGGCCGAGTTCTATCTCCGAGGTCCCGATAGTGTGCGAGTTTCCTGGTGTTTTTCCCGAGGAGTTGTCGGGTGTGCCTCCCGAGAGGCAAGTGGAGTTTCGGATTGATTTGGTCCCGGGAGCGGCGCCTATCGCCAAGGCACCCTATCGCCTTGCGCCACCAGAGATGCAGGAGTTATCCTCTCAGATCCAGGATCTGCTGGGTAAAGGGTTCATTAGACCGAGCAGCTCACCGTGGGGAGCTCCGATCCTTTTTGTCAAGAAAAAGGATGGTTCGCACCGAATGTGCATTGATTATCGGAAGTTGAACAAGTTGACGATCAAAAACCGTTATCCACTTCCGAGGATCGACGGTTTGTTCGATCAGTTGCAGGGGGCATCTTGGTTCTCCAAGATTGATCTGAGGTACGGATATCATCAGATGAGAGTTTGCGAGGAGGATATTCCGAAGACGGCCTTTAGAACTCGTTATGGGCACTATGAGTTTGTGGTGATGCCCTTCGGGCTCACCAACGCACCGGCGGCGTTCATGGACCTCATGAACCGAGTGTGTAGGCCCATGTTGGATCGATCGGTGATCGTGTTCATCGACGATATTCTTGTGTACTCGAGATCCAGAGAACAGCACGAGGAGCACCTTAGAGAGGTTTTGGGAGTTTTGAGATCGCAGAGGCTATATGCCAAATTCTCCAAGTGTGATTTCTGGTTACGAGAGATCCAGTTCCTAGGACATCTCGTTAATCAAAATGGGATATTGGTCGACCCAGCCAAGATTGAGGCAGTCATGCGATGGGAGGAGCCGAGATCCTCATCCGAGATCAGGACTTTTCTGGGATTGGTCGGTTACTATCGAAGATTTATCAGGGATTTCTCCAAGATTGCAGTTCCTCTCACCAAATTGACCCGGAAGGGTGTTACTTTTGTTTGGGGGCCTGAGCAGCAGGCATCATTTGAGACCCTCCGCCAAAGATTATGCGAAGCTCCAGTGTTAGCCCTTCCGGAGGGAGTGGAGGACTTTGTGGTTTATTGTGATGCGTCTATCTCAGGGATGGGTGCAGTGTTGATGCAGAGGGGTCACGTGATAGCATATGCGTCGAGGCAACTGAAGCCTCATGAGACGAGGTATCCCACCCATGATTTAGAGTTAGGGGCGGTGGTGTTCGCCCTCAAGATTTGGCGACACTATCTTTATGGCGTGCAGTGTACTATATACACGGACCACAAGAGCCTGAAGTATCTCATGGATCAGCCCAACTTGAATATGAGACAGAGGAGGTGGTTGGATGTGGTGAAAGACTATGACTGTGAGATCCTGTATCATCCGAGAAAAGCTAATGTGGTAGCCGACGCCCTGAGCCGTAGAGCCGAGAGCGCTCCGATCCGAGAAGTGTGTATGAGGATGACGGTGATGACTCCAGTTTTAGATACCATTCGAGAGGCCCAGGTGGAGGCCGTGAGACCAGAGAACCGCAAGAGGGAGCGGGTGATTGGGCAAGTGCCTGAGTTTGTGACAGACAGTCGTGGGCTTATGACTTTCTGAGGGCGGATTTGGGTGCCCTATACTGCCGGAGCTCGCTGTGTTCTGATGGAGGAGGCGCACAAATCGAGATTCTCGATCCATCCAGGAGCCACTAAGATGTACTTGGACCTGAAGAGGGACTATTGGTGGCCCTGTATGAAGAGGGACGTGGCTTGGGTAGTCGAGATATGCTTGACCTGTCGTCGGGTTAAGGCCGAGCACCAGCACCCTCATGGCAAGCTGCAGCCATTAGAGGTTCCCCAGTGGAAGTGGGAACAGATTTCCGTGGATTTTATCACCAAATTGTCGAGGATCGCGCGAGGAGTCGATGCAATTTGGGTGATTGTGGACCGGTTGACGAAGAGCGCTCACTTCCTTGCTATTAGTGAGAGTTCTTCTGCAGAGAAACTAGCCAAGGTATATGTAAGAGAGGTGGTAGCTCGGCATGGAGTGCCGACGTCATAGTGTCAGATCGGGATAGTGTCAGATCAGGATGTGCGCTTTACTTCCAGGTTCTGGAAGAAGTTTCATGAGGAGCTGGGTACGAGATTGCACTTCAGTATAGCCTACCACCCACAGACGGACGGACAGAGCGAGCGGACGATTCAGAAGCTCAAGGACATGCTTCGAGCATGTGTTATGGACTTCGGTGGAAGTTGGGACACATATCTGCCCTTGGCTGAGTTTTCTTACAAAAACAGCCACCATTCCAGTATCGGTATGCCTCATTTCGAGCTCCTTTATGGGAGAAGGTGTCGGACTCCTATCTGTTGGGGAGAGGTGGGGCAACGAGTGATGGGTAGTACTGAGATAGTGCTCAAGACGACTGAGCAGATTCAGCAGGTCATGCAGAGGTTACTGACGGCCCAGATTCACCAGAAGAGTTACGCAGACAGGCGACGATCCGAGCCTGAGTTTCAGGTTGGAGACTTTGTCCTCCTGAAGGTATCCCCTTGGAAAGGGGTGATCCGATTCAGGAAACGGGGCAAGCTTGGGCCCCGATACATCGGTCTTTTTGATGGGTTTTTGAGCATTCTAACACTTCCTAAGTGTACATGCAACCCTAATAACCTTGAATCTATGTTTTCTCTATATACATGCAAATTTCTTTTCAAGGATATTTCCTAACTAGCATGGCATGGGGATTACATAGAACATAAAACTAGTAGAAATACATACCTTGTTGTTGCTTGGATTCCTTCAAGACTTTGTGAGCCTAGCACCCCAAATGTTGTGCCTCAAATGCTTTACACAACACCACAAGACTTGGAATAACTTGAGAGAACACTTCTAGCACTCAAAATCGGTTATGCCCTCTCTAGTAACACTAAGTCACGATTTTGCTAGCCATAGGGTTCCTTTTATAGTGTTGTCACAATTAGGGTTTACACATGAATGCCCTTAATTGTCATGACTCTTGATTTCTCATGACCCATGGGTTTGTAACTCCCATGGACTATCCATGGAGCTCCATATGGTTATAACCAAACCCATAAACCATGGATCATTAATCCACCATAAAAGAATTGATGATTGTCATAATCAACCCTATATATTTAATTAGTCTCACTTTGATCACCAAATTAATACTAGATTAATACTTGATCAATACTAATTAAATAATACTATTATTAATATATTAGAACTTATAATATATTAATAATCATAAGTGCCTTATTCTCTTATTTAGTCTATCCAAGTATTGCAATGCCATGCAACCCAAATGGACCATGCCGGGTCGGGTCAAGTACATACCAAATAAAGTTATGGACTTAGACACTATATCCAACACTTTTCAGGGTGACCGCCAGAGTGGGTAGGGTAGCGTACCGTTTGGAGCTACCTGCGGAGTTGAGTCAGATTCATAACGCCTTCCATGTGTCTCAGCTAAGGAAGTGTGTAGCCGACGAGACGACGGTAGTACCATTAGAAGACATTCAAGTGGATGCGAGCCTGAATTACATTGAGAGACCAATTGCGATCATGGATTGAAAGGTGAAGGTTCTGAGGAACAAGGAGGTACCCCTGGTTCAGGTTCAGTGGCAACATCGGAGAGGGTCCGAGTTGACGTGGGAGCCGAAGTCCGAGATGCGAGTTATTTCCCGATCATGACTTCGAGGTCGAAGTCTGATTATAGTGGGGGAGAATTGTAACATCCGGAGTCCCAGGTACATCATTTTGATTATTTACTTTTGAAGTTTATAGTGTGACTCGACGATTTGGTGCTACAACTCGCCGAGTAGTATCGCGAATGGCCACGTGGGTTTAATGACCTACTCGACGAGTCTGAGAGGCGACTCGCCGAGTAGGCGCTGGAATGAGAAACTCTAAATCCCCGGGTTTGGGGCCTATTTAAAGGCACTTATAGCCTCGTTTGCGGCCACCCTTCCTTGAGAGCAAGCCCTAAACGACCTTTGAGCCTAGAGAGAGAGTGCTTTGCTAATTGTGAGTGTTTGGTGCATTTTGTTAAGAGAATAGAAGATTTCCAAGCCAAGGGACAAGAGGGTGCTGCTAGATCTGAGGTTGTTTCACTACAAAGATTCTGGGAAAGGTATAAAGCTTGCACCTTTCTCATTATTTTGTATAGATCTCATGATTTGTGAATCTAGTGTTTTTCCACCTAAATATGAGGACCTTGAGTGTTCCATGCTCACTAAGAGGGTTGAACTTCAGATCTGGACCATGTGAGGTCCCTAGAGTCCAAAAGTCCCTGCTTTATCCAACCATAATAGTGATCTTGAGTGAAAAACCCTTTTTGGGGTGTGTTTTGGCATTTTAAGCTCAAAATGCCATGCATGAACGTAAAGCCTGTGACTTTACGTGATAGATGAGCCTTAGGAGTATATATCCAGAATTTGGGGAGGTTATCTGCTTTGAAAACGACTGAATGAGAAATGAGTCTGAATGGACTCGCCGAGTCAAGAAGCCGACTCGACGAGTCGGATAGGGTTTTCCCGATGGTTTTGATCGTGCAGCAACTTGGCGAGTTGACGGGTCAACTCGGCGAGTTGAGCAAGACTTTTAAGTGATTCTGTGGATGACGAGCAGACTCGTCGAGTCCCATGAGTGCACTCGACGTGTAGGGTCAACATGGACTGTTGACTCGAGTTTGACTTCTGTTGACTTAGGGTTTGGTCAACCCTGTCCTTGGGAAACCATGAAGGGGTAAATTGGTCTTTTCCCACTGCAAGAGAGAGAGAGAGAGAGATAACTTAGTAAAATGTGTAATTTAAAGAGTTAATTAGATATAATTATCTTATGTGATTAGGAGGAGGCTAGACTTGGTGATTCGTGTGCGAGGGTATTCATTCACTTAGCTTACTTACGAGGTGAGTCTTCTCACTATACTTACCAAGAGTGGTATCTTTACGTGATTGAGTTGTTTATGTGTTTATCTATGCATTGTTATATTTTGCATTATGTCTTGTGATTATTGTTGAATATTGTTGCTATGATTTTACTGAGTTGGAATCGGAGGGTTCCACTGAGACACATTAACCGAAGGGTCTTACAGAGTTATAGCCTCGAGTGGCTAACGAGCTGTATGTGGGATTTTGGGGAACTGACTAAGCTTTGTGCTTATCGTGTTATGTGTTATGTGTTTCAGGTACTTCCGACGATCACGGGAAGGCCCCGGCTTGATTGTACACACACTCGCTTTGGGGATATATTCTGGAGGATCCTGGTTTATGTGATAAACAACTTTTGATGAATAAATTGTACTAATGTTGATACTTGAGATTTTCGGGAAATATGATATACGATATTTATGTTCAAAAATGAAAATTTTGTTTTGAAAATTTCGGTGTTACAGGTACTAACCATGAGTTTGGAATATCTAAGCTGTGAAATTCGGTAAGTTTAACTTAATAGGAATGATAAGGGTTGGGAGTAGTTGCATGCATTGCATACTATTGTGTTTTATTTCTAAACTACCCTTATTGTTACTTATAGCACAAAAGTTGAAGGGTGGGGCTTTGTGCACACCATTCATGAGTCCTTTGATGTATTTGGATTGGTTTATGAGTTATTACTCATCATGTTTTGATATTTGGAACTTATTTTTGGAGGATTGGTTTGAGTAAGTTGGATTGACATCCTCTTACTCTAAATGAACCAACATCAGGTAACTCACTAGGCAAATCCATTATGTAACATATTTTGATGTGTGTTCAGATTGAAAATTTAGAGACTAGAGGTGCGAGACATTTTAGAATGCCCCCACTCGTGGGGAACTTGAACCTTGGTTGATATGTTCATTGTTAATAACCTCGCTAATTTTCAAACTTGATTAAGTTTACTATGTCGGGACCAAAGTTTTTTCCGCAAACATAAATTCTAAATTTTGGGAAATTTACACAAATGTTTTTCTTAAGCAAGTTTTCAACTAGACCCTAGCGAGGGGTGTTACATAACAAATTCTTTTCATAAAAAGGGATGCCCATTATATTATCTCTACCAAGCTTATGAATAGACAAGAAGTGAACTTTAAATCCATTGACAACTAACACATCAGACATCAAAATTGATGGGAAATTTTGTAAACTATCAATTTAGAAATAGTTGCAGCAGTACTATTAGGATGATCAACCTGTAGCTTTAAACAAGAAGCAATAACCATGTTTAACATACCGACATCAGTTTCTATCATATGTTGAGTTGCTCAGGAATCTATAATTTGTAACTTGAGTTAAAACACTGAACATTATTATTATCCAGAATCTTAGACACTTGTTCATTAGTAATCTACATTGCCTTACTTTTCTTTATAGAAGGGATAAATGGTTCAGAAGCAACATTATTAGTATTAAGTTTACTTTAAAAATTAAACTTAACTCTTAATTTAAAATCTTTAGGAAAACCAATAATTTTGTAACATCTTTCAATAGTGTGCCCTTTCATATTATAGTGTTTATATACAAGATTTAAACCTTTCCTAATTTTCCTTTTTAAATCAAGATTGTTTGCAACAAAAACAGATGACATACTTCTACTAGAATTACCATATAGGAGCTACTTTTTGAGACCATTCTCTAAAAATTATAGAGAATGCATATTTTACATTGGGCAAAGGTTCTTGCATTAACGTATTGTTTCTAATAAGACTATAATTGTCATTTAATCATATTAAAAACCACATAAGTTTAAGGTTTTCAAGGGTTCTTTGTCTATCTTGGTGACAATATCATTGCAATGTCTTATAGACACCAACATGTTGTCTCTTGATCTAACATTGCAGGTGAGTATGTGGGTAACTAATTTTGTTGTTGAAGTTGCTTGGCTTCGAATTCTCCTCCTCGAGTTTTGTTGTCCCCTCTCTCATGCTATATATATATATATATATATATATATATATATATATATATATATATATATATATATATTTTATTATAATATGAGTGTCATGTACTTAGCTGCTAACCTAATTTAGCACCAAAAAACTAAACATGTGAAAATTAATTTACAATTTTCAGAGAACATGTTGCTATTGGTCATGTTCATATGATGCATGTCCTGTCGGTCGGCTTATCAGTTCGTGGATATTTTTATCAATGGTCTTCCTACACAATATTTTTTATAGATTTTCAAAACAGTTTGAGCATTTGTGACACCCCATGCTCCAACCGAAGGGGTGTGTTAAATATTAGTATATTTAATATAGTCTTCTTTTGTGAAATGTAGTGTAGTGTCCTTTGTATCTTGTGTATGTGTTTATAGTGATGTAAATAGAATACCAACCCCAACTAGTTTTTCATAATATCAAACATTGATCTTAAAATTTTAGTACACATTGTAGACAGTGCATTGGAGAAAAAAATATTATAATCACGAAAAAGTAAAAGGTGCAATGTGAACCCTTCGTGAGCTTTTTTGATATAAATACTGTAACTATTGTATCTCTATTCTCTAATACATATTCTTCTTGAAGGATGAATATTAGTCGCAAATGTTTAGCGGTATCTTTATGTCATAAAATTCTCTTTATCACAAAGTACACGAGTAAATATTCGTTATATTATAGCCATTTTGTTAAAATCCGAAACAAAATAGGCTTATTATACGCAGTTTTAATGAATATTTCTTGACATTTTTTATGCTTAGGTAAAATATTTATTTATTGCATTATTAAGAAAATCAAAGTTGAGTCATTTTTTGACCAATATTTTTTTAAGTGAAATTATTGGCGTGTCAAATAGATGATACGTGTCGAATTCGAGTACGTGTACTTGTTTTTTGCCCACAAATCACGCTTGAGACTTCTTACACGTCCTAAATTCCATTAAGTAATTCATTTTAAAAGTAATATTTATTACAGTGGAAATGACGTTGATATTTTGATATTTCTAACAGAAGCCCACCAATCCTGCAATATCTACATGCTAACGCGTCTGTGGTGCCTTCACTTATTTCAGGAGTCGATTTATATATAAAAAAAATAAAAATGCCATTTATATATTGGAAGCTATTTTACAATTAAATTAATTTATATGCTAAGTTCGAAATAAAGTACATTGTTTTGAAAGTAACATCAAATTAAAATTAGGGGAATGTATGTATTGGCATGGACGGAGCTTGTATAGGGCCAGGAAGGGCTGTGGCCCTGTGTTTTTTTTCATAACTATTAAAATTTTTATACATATTCTATTATTAAAATTTTTATATATTATGCCTAAAACTATAAAATTTGACTTTGGCCCCTGTGTTCTTCAATTTTTATACATATTCTATTTTCGACCCCTCCAAATAAACATTTCAAGCTCCGTCGCTGTATATTGGCAATTTAAATATTAAAAATGCAACAAAACACACTATTTAAATATGAAACTTAATAAATGGGCCATCTAAATATTAAATTGTTTCTTTTATAATAATATCATCGTACAATGATCATTGTGTTCCGCTTTATTTTCAATTAAAACAATATATTGTATAAAATCCAAGGATGATGGTAAAATTTAAATATCAAGATAAAATTTAAAGTTTATAAAATAAAGTGTGTTCAACAGTATTAGATTTTAATTTTTAATTTAAATACAAAACGTTTAATGCGAAAGCTAAGATTTTCGGAGTTTTTATTTGTAAGTTTTATGTAATCTTTACACATTTAAAAGCTTATAGTCAATTTGTCGAACAATTTTACAAAAATAAAAGCTAAGGTTTCAATTTATCAATTAATTTTATAAAATACATCCTAAATATCAAACTTAATCATCTTTACAATTTTCTTTTCTCGGGTATTAATATACCAAAGTTTAAGATTTTATATATGATTACCAAAAAAATTAAGTTACCATATTTTTGTGTTATAACAAACTTAGTGTAAATGAATATATTTTTATAACCATTTCAACAATTTCATACGGTATCTCAATTAAGATCTTATATAATAAGACAATATGTTCGAGTCCTGTACAATATAATACAATAAATATTATATTATTATGGATTATTATTATTATTATTTAAAAAAACCATTAATCACATTTGAATTTTCATTGAAAACTATAATAAGATGGAAAGTAAATTTGTGTAGCTTTTTTTCCTACAATAACACAATATATTTTTTCAATGAAGTGGAGTAAAGTAATTAATGATTTTGGATAAATATTATAGATACAAATATAAAAGTTAAAATTTTCTTATCTAAAGCTATTAGCTATTGTGTATCTATTTTTAAATAACCGTTTTTTATTTAAATAGTAAGTCAAATACGATCATTTTAAATAAGCTAATAACTGTTATATAGTTTAATAATTTATAAGATCGGCCAAATCTTAACCACCATATGGATCCATATGTGCATGAACCGACTTTTTGACCGAACATTACACATGTCTCCGACATCTTTTCTTATTTAAGTAGAAAGTTATATTATAAAATCTAACCTAGAAAATCAATTTTGGCAAATGTCATTTTGTCATTGATTTTGACACATGTCATTTTTTAAAAGTTTTTGAATTATTTTTTTTCTACTTGTCAATTTCTTGTAATTTTCATTTTCTTAATTTTAAAATCCATATTTTAATTAGATTTATATATATGTAAAATAGATCATTCTATTAAATTTCATACTAAATGCTATACAATCTTTTAAATATCTTACATTATATATTAAATTACTTACTTTATTTATTATATTCTTTGTATTTATATAAACTTATTATTTTAAAAAATATGTAATGCTTAATTTTATATTTAATTTTTTTTTCTAAACCCGTGTAATACACGGGTTTCACACCTAGTGATTTAATAATTCATGAAAGTCACTTCGTACGCTGAGACATAAAATTCATTTGTATATAATAATAAAAAACTATAAAAAGAAATCATGTAAGATACCAAAACATAATTTTGATGCTAACTCATTTGGAATTTATATATAAAACTCATTTGGAATTTATATATAGAATGTGATTTACAAATATAAACAATTCACATATAGCATGAAGACGATAATATCATATAAAGTGGACTACAAAAGTATCAAAATAAAGTTTCGATTTAAACAATTATGTATGGAGGAGACAGACAAAAATAAAGTTTGAAAGTATATATTAAGTCAATTAATAAAAACAAAAACTACAAAACAAAATTATGTAAGCGACGAAAACATAATGTTAATGCGTTGGGTAACTCCTTTGCAATTCGTATATAGAATGTAATTTGTAAATGTTTACTGTCCGCATATATCATGATAGTGATTATGTAAGAACGGGGATTTTTGGGATAATTACAACGTATAATGTTATTTTGTTGTCAAGGCATTTTGGTCATTTTTAATGATATTTGGACTTGTGAAATGTTTTGGATATGTTATATGCATTTATCTTATACTTTGAAGCTATAGGAATGTTTATATTGGTTTAAGAATAGAATGGAATTGATAGAAATGAGTTGGAGTTTGACTGGCATTGAAAAAGGTTGGAAGGGTTGTTTCCAGCCTCACCACGGTGTGGTACCAAAGCGGTGATTTGGGGTGTTTCTCTATTGTAAGTCGTATGCAACACACTTTGGCACCACGACGTGGTGTATGGGTGCCACAGCGTGGTGGGCAAAGTAGATTGCTATGAAGAATGGATTCCACGACATGGCTAGAAGACAGACGCGACATCATTTAACCATCCATTACATGGTCAGATCCTCGCCACGACGTGGTTTCCGAACAGTATAAAATCTGGACTTAGGGTTCATTTGTTCAAAATCGATCCCTTTTCTTGAAGAGCTAACTGTCCGAAGATTTCAAGGTTCAAGAGGCTTCAAGTGTCGATTTAGCTTGCTTTGGACTAGGTAAGAACATCTCAAACTTTTGTTGTAGTTGTTTTCTTCATTTTCAAGCTTTTGATGGCTTTAATGGTGGATTTCGAGTTTAGCGTCTTGATGTTAGATTTTTCCAAGTAAACTTGTTATTAATGCTTGATTAAGTGTCTTAGAGCTTAATCCATGGTTTATATGAAGTTTTAATGGTTGAAATCCATGATTTGATTCTAGGGTTTGAAGCCCTAGAAATGGAAGTGATGAAAAGAGGTTTATATGTTATAATCTAGTCAGGTTAAGTGTCTAATTTCTTGATTGGAGTAGTTTGACAAGCATTTGAGCAAAAGATAGTCAGGTTAGGGTTTTTGTCCAAGATGTGAGTTTTTGGCTAAAATCACTAGTAATGTCTTAATTGATTAAGACATATGTAAGAGGTTTAACGTATGCAAATGTCATAGGTTGTAGCAAGGAAAGATTAGGAGCCCATCAAGAGAAGATTTGGAGAAATTGGAAGTAGGTTTCTATTCCACAACAAAAGGTGAGTTATACTCTTCTTTTAGAGTATGATTATGCGATATGGAACATGTACAAGCATGTAAATGTATGGATGTAATTATCGATTACATCATTGTTAGATTGTATTAGGATAAATAACTTTTGCTATGCTATATGATGTCTATTCTTAGGCATGAAAAGAGTTAGATTAACGAATCACTAAGAATGATTGTGATTAGAGTTTGCATGGAAACAAAGATAATGATGATCAGTTGTTTACCACCCGGTGTCTGTGTAGATGCTTGGTTACTTATGTGACAAACCAGATATGTGTTGTATGGTTGTGTTGTATTATGTTTTGTATAACTCACCAGACTTATAGTCTGACAGATATTGTTTACAGGTTCTCGTAGCAAGGTGTAGAGTGTGAGGACTTAGAAGCAACAAGGACATCATACTATACTTTTGTTTCATGTTTTATCCTTGTTTGTTTTAGTTATGGTTATGATATGAATTGGTAACACTGGTTGATGTTTTTGGGAATACTTTTAAAAGATTTTTGAAACTCTGGTTTTTTGTATCATGCATGTAAACTCTGATATTTTCCTAGAAATGTAATGTTAAATGTTTATGAAAAGTATGGGTTGTTACTGATTACACTGTATTAATTTGACCATAAAAGTATCAAAATAATATTTTGATACAAAAAAATTATGTATGAAGGAGCGGATGAAAATAAGACTTGAAAATGTATCTTAAGAAATATAATAAAAACGAAAAATATAAAAAAAAACTAAGTAATAAACCAAAATCATAACTTTAAAATATAGTAAGAGAATTAATTATAAAATAGTAAAATACCAATAATTTAACTTTAAAATTATGAAGAATGAAAACTATTAAATAAATTACTTAAAGATAAAAGAAAATATAGATATAAAAATCTACTAAGGAAAAAAAAAATTATTTCTGAATAAATGCTTAATTTACAGGTTGTATTATATAATATTAAGGTAGTAAGTTGATCTAAATTTAGATATTTGAGATCTGCAAATAGCAATTTTATATATATATATATATATATATATATATATATATATATATATATATATATATATATATATATATATATATGAGGATGATTATGCTCCTGTACCTGTTCATTAACCCATTATTTACTTTACTCATTTTTCAATTTCATCATACAATCTGTCAAATGATTTTACTATATAATCATCATAAGAATCTACCATGAAGTAGCACCAAAGATTGTATCTTCTTTTTCAAATTCAAGATATATATGATAAACTTTGCAGCACCAAACAGGCTTGGGGCTTGCAAATTAAAGTAATCATACATCTATTATCTATACATGTTTAAAGTTTGAACTTGAATCTAAACTGCTGTTACAAATTTATAATTAATTAATGTTGCAATTCTTTCAAAGAAATGGGAAAGCAACAAAGTATTTATACATTAATTAATGATATTACAAACAATGAAATTGTATTGAAGAAAAGATGGAAAGACCAGCAAGATTCCTTCAACGCTAGTCCTCATGCCTTCCTTCATATAGCTGTAAGAAAAAAAGAATATAATTTCAGTTTATAACTAAACAGTGCTCCAAAAACGATAAACAGTAAAAAAAAAAAAAAAATTTACATCTGCCCTTTTAATGTTTTCTTGTAAAATAGAAAATTACATTGTTATACTTTTACAACTGGATAAATAGTATACTTTATGGACACATCATTAGCTCCTAAGGTACCAACTCGTTTTTAGGAGGTGTTTGGAAGTGTTGCAAAAACTGATTATAAGTTATTAGCTTTTTGACAAAACATTAATTTTAAGGATCAAAGTAATAAGATTTTGAAGCAAATACGAAGTTGCAGCAAAAAAAATGTAAAATTGATATATTGCTTTAACCAATTATTATTATCTAATTCTTGTTCTTGAAGTTGCAATAAGACAAAATTGCAAAAAATGATCCCTGTGGTTGTCGATTTTATATGCTTTTGGTCCAAAACGAAATGTTGTTGCAACACTGGTCCAAAATTGGATATTTCTATTGTTTTTAGTCCCTATCTACTTAAAAAGACCATTATGCCCTTATAAATATTTTTTTCATTTTTTTATTATCAAACTTTATTCAAAATAAAAAAACCCCACCACCATCCCCTCTCTCTCTCTCTCTCTCTCTCTCTCTCTCTCTCTCTCTCTCTCTCTCTCTCACACACATACATTAAATCTTCATCTGGGTTCTTTAACTTCATCTTCTTAAATACACACACACAAAATACACAAAATTATGAAGATGCTCGTCCGATGGAGAAAAAGAAATACGAATGGGAACAGCCACAAGGTCGATCGATGGTCCAGTGGTATAGCTCTTGTGCTCTTCTGTCTCGGAAGAAGGATGCGAAGGAAGGGGGCTCGGTGTGGCTAAGGGTTTCGAAGGGAAGGAGGCGAGAAAAGAGTTCAGACGAGAAGCACGACGTCACAGGTGGTTCGGTGGCGTTTGCTTTAACGGGGGTGGTGATGGCATCGGGTGGTGATGACGGAGCTGTGATGGTAGTGGGTGGCTCCGCCGCTTCCTCTCTCTTTTGTTAGGTAGCTTGACGAGTAACAGATAGAAGGCAGCAGCGACGTTGGGGTGTTTGATGGTGGTGGGTCACGACAGGGGGAGGCGGAGGAGCTGCCACAGTCGACTGTGGTGGCTCTCTTCGCCAGAGAAGTGAGAAACGAGGGAGAGAGACGAGTTGGAGATGAAAGGGAGGTCGGGGAAGAGATTTCGACGACATCAGTTGTGGTGGGTGGAGGTTTGCATCGGCGATGGGTGGCAGTCGACTTTTGGTTTTCTTGCTTGCTCTAGCTATTCACGACGGGGAAGGGGAAGTAGCGGCCGGTGGGAGGTGTTGGTCGTTTATGGTGGAGCAAGGTGGCCAGAAGGATCATTGAGGTGGGCAGTAGAGTGGTGTAGCTTCTTCCTGCACTACAATGGAAGAGATGAGGGGTCGGTATTTTAAGAGATGGGTATAAAGATCATGAGAGAGAGAGAGAGGTGGGTTTATTTTGTTTTTGTTTTTTATTTTATTATAAGAATAAGAAAATAAATAAAAGAAATTAAAATATAATTATTTAAGGGGCATATTAGTCATTTTAGGTGGGATGTGGACCAAAAACACAAGAAAATATAACCATAGGGACCAAAACCACATAATGTATCTAAAATTGGACCAGTGGTGCACCAACATTTCGCTTTGGACCAAAACTACAAAATTTTGCCAACCACATGGACCATTTTTGCAATTTTGTCTTGCAATAATGACTTTGAAATCGCACATCCAAACACCCCCACCTAAATACAAACAAAATGAAATTCATTTTTAAACTTGGTATCAAAACTACTCTGTAGTGATTTAATGTCCTGGCCCTAACATTTTCATATAGAGAAGTTATCTACTATATATATATATATATATATATATATATATATATATATATATATATATATATATATATATATATATATATATATATATATATATATGAAAAGAGAAGCCTCCTTATGAACAGTACCTTACCAGGGTACTCTGTTCATGGGTTAGTTTCAAAACTAGGGTCACTGCCTCTTAAACCAGGGTCACCGCCTCTTAAGGATATGTGTTTTCTCCTCCCAATTTTGGTTCTTTCAAGATATACCACCACCTTCATCATTCATTCTCTTATCTTTCTTCCAATCGACAAATCCCACAATACGATATCTACCGCCTCACTCTTATTCCGTTTCTCCACCGGCTTCCGTTTCTCCCTTGAATTCCACCTTCGGTCTCTCCTTACATCAGCATGGATCGATCGGAGATGGATACCACCACCATTACATTTTCTCGCGATCAGAATCCATATATCTCTCATCGACTTCTTCTTTTATTTGGGTTTGAAAGCGCCACTGTCGTGTTTTGTCCTTCCAATTTCACCATCTCCTCCACCGACGTTCACCACTACCATCTCCACAATAATCGATTATGGTTGCTCGTATTTCATCGCCACTGCTTCAGAATTTGGAACATCGGTAGCATCAATGGTTCCACTACCATTGCTAATCTGCACGAATTTAAGCCTTCCGGCCTTCACCGCTATTGTGCTCCAGTGAATCATCTACTCAAGTCGATTACAGAAGCTATCGATGAACAACCAAAGACTAGGGCTGGATTTTGGGTTGAGCAAACATTTAATTGGTGAGGTACCGCTACCCATTCTCTATCAATACGTATCTGTCACACTTCTGTCCATCTGCCTTCATCTATTGATTTGTGTTTATGTATGCTTGAATAAATGTTCGGTAAATGAGTTGATTATATTTCACAAATTGAATCGAGATTCACAAATTTGTGAAACCAGGGATTCTTCGGTTTGAGTATTTGAATCTACTTGGAGTACCAAGCCCTAATTGACGAACACAGTAGATATCGACAAATGATGTCGGTATCTTTAAGGAGGCTTTGTTTTAGTTCCTGTAAATGGGTAGGTTTGGAAACATGCGACATTTCTGAGAACTTTAATGCTTTATGTCTGCTTGGATAAATGTTTGGTAAATGACTTGATTATATTTCACAAATTGAATCGAGTTTCACAAATTCGTGAAACTAGGGATACTTTGGTTTGAGTATTTGAATATACTTGGAGAGAAACAACAATAGCCTCTCAATAATGTAAGAAAAATCAATCTTTATTGATGCATATAATCAGATCTTAGATTGAATTCTTTTTTGATGTGTTTCAATATGATTACAGGAAGTATTTTAATGGGGAATAACCAAGTAAATACGAAAAATGAAGAACAAAAAGAGAAACTAGAGTGAAAGGAGAGGAGAAAGAGTCAAATTTTAATAAGAAACTTGAGAAGGTAGCAGGAATTCAATCTCATACGTCTGATAAATTACATGTAATGTAGGTGATAGAAGAAAGACTCTCAGAAGAAGAAGTTTGTGGATTAAAGGAATTACTCAAAGTGATTGATACAAACAATAGTGGAACAATTTCTTTTGAGGAACTCAAAGAGGGACTTAAACGTGTTTGCATCTGAACTTATGTAGCCTGAAATAAAGGACTTAGTGGATGTTGTAAGTTTTACTTCTTTTTCTTCTTTCCCTTTTTCTTTTTTCTTTTTTGTTTTGGGAAGTTGAAATTTGTAACGCCCCGATTCCCAGGTATTGATTTGTTTATGAATCCTTTTTGGTTTTTGGGTCTACTCGACGAGTTGGCCGCCCTACTCGTCGAGTAGTAGCGGGTTGGTCCACGTGTTTTAGTGATCTACTCGCCGAGTCTAAGAGCGGACTCGACGAGTAGGAGCTGGCAGATGAAACCCTAGATTTCGGGGCATTTCACCCTATTTAAAGGATCATTGGCCTCCCCCAGCCTCCCCTTTACTGCTTTTTGTCCCTCTCAAACCCTAAATCGAGTGTGTGTGTTCTTTTGGTGTGTTCAAGCTTGGAGGAGGAGTTTTGCAGGAGGAAACACTTGGGGAAAACAAGAAAATAGAAGCAAGAACTCGTGGGATCCAAGATCTACATCAGTGAACACTCTCCTGAAGGTATTAGACTATTTTCCTTGGCTCATGTTCATCAAAAACCTCTTTTGGATGGGTTTTAGGAAAGGCTTCTTATGTTTGAGCTAAGATCTGAAGTTGTAACTTCAGATCTGGACCCCCTTTGGCCTCTAGATCCATAAAGTTATCAGTCTTGACTAGAATGAGCCTTCCCTCAAGTGTGAGACTTCATTGCAAGCTTAGTTTTGTCATTCAAGGGCCTTAAAGCTTTGCATGCACGTAAAGTTTGCAACTTTACGTGATAAGCAGGCCTTGGAAGGTTGGATCTGTAATCTGGAACCTTTGCATGGCTTAAAAAGCATCTGTATGGTTGAAGGACTGAAGGGACTCGGCGAGTCGCAAGGTCGACTCGGTGAGTCATATGAAGATAGTCATGTACTCGAGGAGTTGGATGAACAACTCGGCGAGTCCGATGAAGATTGCCTTGGGCTCGGCGAGTCAGTCGAATGACTCGACGAGTCGGCTAGGGTTTTTCCCGACCCTTTGGACACGCATGAACTCAGCGAGTTATAGGGGGACTCGACGAGCCAACCAAGGATTTCACGACGTCTCGAGTTTAGGAAGGACTCAACGATTCGGTGAACTACACTCGACGAGTCGGGTCAACATGGATTGTTGACTTTGACTGTGGACTTTGACTTGACCAAGGGTTGACTAGTTGAGCTCTGGGGGCATTTTGGTAATTTGGAAATTTATGGAAAAGGGTTTTATGGTAACGATAGGTGGTGGAGTTCGTGTGGGTGATTCGAGAGTTGAGCCTATCACTTCAGTGCGAAACTTGGGAGGTGAGTTATCCTCACTATATCAACAGGGTCTAAGGCACCAAGGCCGACCCTTTATGATTTACATCCTGGTTTAGGATGGTTGCTATTGCTATGCTAGTTTTCATCCTGGTTTAGGATGGTTGCTATGTTAGATTACATCCTGGTTAGGATGGTTGCTATGTCAGATTTCAATATGGGTTAGGATGGTTGCCATGATTAGTGATCGGTTAGATCTGCATGTTTACTTGTTTATTTGTATGTGCACATGTTTGTTGGTTTGGGGAAAGGGTTGAGGCGGGTCCTGCTGTGTGCAGTAGGCCAAGACACCCTGGGCGGACCAGGTAGACTGCAGGCCCGGGCCAGGCAAATCTAGTCAGGCCGAAGGCCCATCGAACGGTCCGGATAGGCTGAAGGCCCCGAGGAGGGCGGTCCAGACGTGCCGAGGGCTCGGAGAGCGGTCCAGATAGACTGAGGACCGGGAGTCGGTCCAGTCAGACTGATGGCTCATTATGCATGATGTATCTGTTTGCTTATATGTTATATGATACGATTATGACTGTATGGTGTTGGTATTTTGGGGGTAACTCACTAAGCCTTCGAGCTTACATTTATCGGTTATTGTTTCAGGTACTTCTGATGATCGCGGGAAGGAAAAGGCGTGATCGTACCGCTCCTCACATTTTATGATTTTCATGATTTAATTCTGGGATACTCTGACAATATACTATTTTGAAAACAAGTTTGTAATAATCATGTGTTTTGAAATGTTTTAAAAAGTTTTAAATTGGCTCGAATTTTATGGATGTTACAAGTTGGTATCAGAGCCTTGGTTTGAGTGAATTGGAGGAAACACTCATGTGTCTCCAGTCTCAAACTGAGGACAAGGTTATAAAACGATTTTCTTGAAATGTTTTCAAAATAATAAAAGGAGGATGCAAGTGTACGATCAGCCGGAGCTCGCGGATAGACCCCAAAATGCCTTACGGAATATTTGATTATGTGATATGATAGAACAACATGCTAGTACTAGGCTAGGGATCTTCAGGAATTGCATGATAGAATTGCCTAATTATTTGATGCATGATAGCCTAGGGTTTTTCCTTACATGAAATTGACATCATTACTGTAGTTGCTTAGTGTATGCATCACGGCCGTACATAATTAAGATCTTATAGCCTGAGAATGTTTGGTTTGGGCTTATTTCCTGTTGTTGTTTGATGAAGGGCTTAGGGTAGGATCAGGTATTCGAAAGTCTATAGGGTCCAACGTTATGTATGGTTAGCATACACGAGTGCTGCAGGGTTGGTGGAAGTTTCATGGATGGGTAGGTTGTTTGGGATGAGTCCGCCGACTACGAGATATTTAGCCCCCCTCTAGGAGTGAGGCTTGAGTGCTCGCTATGATTATTGTTGGGGCATTGTGATGATACTTGAGACAAATATGGGTAGGTGTGGAAGGTAGTATGGGCCCGTACTACTGAAAGCACAGGACCCATACGCGTAGCAAGGAAGTCACAACCCCTAGGGTTTTGTCGGGAGTTGGTTCCCAGTTCTTTGTATGGGTTATCTGATACCTTGTGTTATGTTTCAGAATGGTGATGACCAGGCGTTTTGTGACTGGATCCGGTTCGGGATCAGGATCAGGAGAGGGAGAGGGCAGACAGGGGGTGCCGACAGCGCCCGAAACTATCGGCCAAATGAGACCTGATGAGATGGATGACAGGATCCGGGAGATCCTACACAATGAGGTTGCTGCTTTGTTCCGGGCCGAGTTGCCGGAGATGTTCGGGTCTATTAAGACCGCTATGGTGGAGTATTTCGATGATCGCTATGCAGCCCTCACTGAGGCGGTTGCCACCGCAGCTAGAGCAGTCGTATCGGTGGCAGGGTTGGGAGCCGGTCGTGCTTTCCAGTATCGGGACTTCGACAACACGAAGCTCCCTACTTTTGATGGGACTCAGGACCCCATCAAAGCCATGAGGTGGCTGTCAGACGTGGAGGGATGTTTCTTCACATGCTTATGTCCTAGTGACCAGAAGGTCAGATGTGCCCTGAACTTGCTGAGGTCCGGGGAAAAGGACTAGTGGAGGTTGATGATTGGGTCGTATTCAGACGAGCAGAGAGCTGATGTTACTTGGGAGCAGTTCAGGGATATGTTCCGCTCTCGCTACATTCCTCGAGTCGAGCGGGAATGGTTAGCTCAAGAGTTTTTTGGAGTTGAGACATGATCGGGAGTCGGTGACGGAGATCACCCGTATGTTCACTGAGAGGGTGATGTTCTGCCCGGAGTTTGCTTCTGAGCAAGCTCAGATGACTCGTTATCTGAGCATGCTCAAGACGGATATTCGACAGTTTGTGGCGACTCATCATTGTGATACGCTTCTGGAGTTATAGGAGGCCGCCAGGCGGCGGGAGCTTGAGATTGAGTTACAGGTGAGAGAGCAAGGTCGGGCCCCGGTACAGACGCAGCCGGCGCCAAAGCGGTCTAAGACCGCTGATTCCAGGACAGGGGGACATCAGGGCCGCACTTGTGGCAAGTGCGGGAAGGGGCACGCGGGGGTTTGTAGGTCTGGTAGCGGATGCCGTAAATGCGGCCAGGAGGGGCATTATGCGAGGGATTGTCGTCAGACGGCCCCGGTTCAGGATATGAGGATCTGCTACCACTGCCATCAGGTTGGTCATGTAAAGACCAACTGTCCGCAGCTCGCAACCAGGCCGGCACAGGCTCCAGCGCCGGCTACATTGAGGATTACTGACATGAGTCAGGGTCGAGCAGTGCCCCCGAGGGCCTAGGGGCGTGCTTTCCAGCTTACAGCGGAAGAGGCTAGGGCAGCACCAGATGTAGTTGCTGGTATGTTTCTATCCTTTATCTCATTTACTATATCTGTTGTACCTGTGATTAGGTACGTTTCTAGTGAACTACTTACCTGCATTGGTTTTATTTGACTCGGGGGTGAGTCGGTCTTTTGTATCTCAGACTTTTAGTAGGGAGTTTGGTGTGCCAGTGGGCGAGCTAGAGTGTCCGTTGCGAGTCTCTATCGCCAACGAACACAGAGTTTCTGCTTCTTCAGTCTATCGAGGGTGCGAGTTGGAGATCTTCGGAGTGTCCTCTCCGATTGATTTGATACCGATTCCCATGGGGGAGGTGTGCGTGATCGTAGGGATGGATTGGCTTAGCCTTTTTGGTGCCATGATAGATTGCGAGGGCCAAAGAGTGGTAGTTCGAACCCCAAGTGGGGGAGAACTGATTGTTTATGGCGAGGGCACCAGAGCAGGTTTAGGGTTTTGTTCAGCTGCCAGGGCTCGGCAGTACATTCAGCACGGGTGTGCGGGTTATCTAGCGTACGTGTTTGATACGCGGGCCAGGGAGCAGGTTTCAATTTCGGAGGTTCCGGTGGTCAGAGAGTTTATCGATGTGTTTCCGGAGGAGTTACCCAGAGTACCTCCGGAGAGGCAGATCGAGTTCAGGATTGACCTAGTGCCAGGCGCGGCCCCTATCGCCAAGGCGCCGTACCGGTTGGCACCACCAGAGATGCAGGAGCTGTCATCACAGCTGCAGGAACTGCTAGGCAAGCAGTTCATTCGACCTAGCAGTTCCCCATGGGGAGCACCGATTCTTTTTGTCCCGAAAAAAAGACGGTTCACACCGGATGTGCATTGATTACCGGGAGTTGAACAAATTAATGGTGAAGAACCGTTACCCACTCCCGAGGATAGATGATCTCTTCGATCAGTTATAGGGTGCATCTTGGTTCTCCAAGATTGATTTGAGGTCGGGATATCATCAGGTCCGAGTTAGAGAGGAGGACGTGGAGAAGACCGCGTTTCGGACTTGTTATGGTCATTACGAGTTCGTGGTGATGCCGTTTGGGCTCACCAACGCGCCAGCAGTATTCATGGACCTGATGAATCGGGTCTGCAGACCGATGCTCGATCGCTCGGTCATAGTGTTTATCGACGATATATTGGTGTATTCCAAGACCCGAGAGCAGCATGAGGAGCATCTGCGGGAGTTATTGGGAGTTCTGAGGCCAGAACGGCTCTATGCCAAGTTCTCGAAATGCGAGTTTTGGTTACGAGAGGTCCAGTTCCTGGGGCATCTCATTAACCAGGATGGGATTTTGGTCGACCCAGCCAAAATCGAGGCTGTCATGCAGTGGGAGATTCTGAAATCTCCCTCCGATATTAGGAGCTTTCTGGGGTTGGCAGGGTACTACCGGAGATTCATACAGGATTTATCCAAGATTGCAGTACCCCTCACTCGTCTGACGAGGAAGGGGGTGGATTTCCGGTGGGGCCCTGAGCAGCAGAGGGCGTTTGAGACCCTCCGTCAGCGGTTGTGTGAGGCGCCAGTTTTGACACTCCCGAAGGGAGTTGAGGACTTCATTGTGTTCTCTGATGCATCCATCACAGGTCTAGGGGCAGTCCTCATGCAGAGGGGGCGAGTGATACCATTATGCGTCGCGGCAGTTGAAGCCGCATGAGACGCGATACCCTACGCATGATTTGGAGCTGGGAGCGGTGGTGTTCGCCCTCAAGATATGGAGGCATTACCTTTATGGGGTCCGTTGTACCATATACACGGATCACAAGAGCTTGAGACATATCATGGATCAGCCAAACCTGAACATGAGGCAGCGCAGGTGGCTGGATGTAGTCAAGGACTACGACTGCGAGATCATTTACCACCCTGGTAAAGCGAACGTGGTTGCGGATGCTTTGAGCCGCAAGTCAGCTGGGTCTTCCACCCCAGCAGTATGTATGCGGATAGCGGTGGATTCTCCGCTTGTGAGTTTTATCATAGATGCCCAGGTTGAGGGCATGCGACCGGAGAATTGGAAGCTGGAGAGGATCAAGGGGGAGAATACCCAGTTTGTGCAGGATAGTCGGGGATTATTGACCCGATGCGGTCGGGTTTAGGTTTCGATATCTGGTGGAGTCAGGAAGGCGGTCATGGAGGAGGCTCTTAAGTCTCATTTTTCTATTCACCCAAGGGCCACCAAGATGTATAGAGACCTGAGTTTGAATTACTGGTAGCCATGTATGAAGCGAGAAATCGCTTGGTATGTCGAGAGGTGCTTAACCTGCAGGATGGTCAAGGCCGAACATCAGAGGCCGCATGGTAAGCTGCAGCCTCTAGAGATTCCCATGTGGAAATGGGAACAGATCACGATGGATTTCATTTCCAAGTTGCCGAGGACGGCGAAGGGATTTGATGCTATATGGGTCACCGTGGATCGATTGACCAAGAGTGCCCATTTCTTGGCTATTCGAGAGAGTTCGTCGGCCGAGAAGTTGGCCGACATGTACGTTCGCGAGATCGTGTCTCGCCATGGAGTTCCCGTCTCCATTGTCTCCGACCGAGATGTTAGATTTACCTCCCGTTTCTGGCAGAAGTTCCACGAGGAACTGGGCACGTAGTTGCACTTTAGCACAGCATTCCATCCGCAGACTGACGGTCAGAGCGAGCGGACCATTCAGACCCTCGAGGATATTTTGATGGCGTGTGTCATTGATTTCGATGGTGTGACTGTTGGAGATAGTATCTAAGTCCATAACTATATTTGGTATGTACTTGACCCGACCCGGCATGGTCCATTTGGGTTGCACTTCACCCGAACAATTTACGGATAATCTTTTGAGAATAGTATAAGTTATGATTTATTAATATATTATAAGTTCTAATATATTAATATAAAATCATATTATTTAATTAGTGTTGATCTATAATTAATTTAGAATTAATTTAGAGATCAAAAGTATGACTAATTAAATATGGGCTCTTGTATTTATATAGTGTGGGCTAATGCTTATTTGGAATGGGCTAGGCTTGCATGGAAAGTCCATGGATACTCCATGGAGCTTTAACCCATGGATCTCATGGAAATGAAAAGACATGGGTATTAGGGTTTACATGGATGTAACCCTAATCCACCACACTATATAAAGGAGGCTTTGGTTCTTGAAATTGCACTAGTTGATGTGTGTAAACTAAGAGGGCCGATTTCAAGAAGTTTGTGACTATTCTCTCAAGTTTCCAAGTTTGTGGTGATTTGTGACTTCCATTTGAGGCATCCACATTATTGGTGCTAGGCTCTCAAACTCCAAGCAATCAACTACTACTACAAGGTAAGTAATTCTACTAGTTTTATTTGATTCAAGTACCCCATGTCATGCTAGTTAGGATAAGAACCTTGGAAAAATAATTATTTGCATGTATCTTAGTCAAACATAGATCCAAGGTTTCTAGGGTTGCATGTACACCATAGGAGTGTTAGAATGATGAAAACTCATCAGTGGTATCAGAGCCTGGTTTGATTATTTGATACTTGATGCAAATAAAAAAAAAAAAAAAAAAAAAAAAAAACTTGAAAATCGAAGTTTTGTTCAAAAGCTCGTATCAAAATTTCAAGTTTTGTATATGTACTTACGATTCTTGAAATTTTTGATATGAACATTCATAAACATATGAGTTTAGAAGATCATAGAAATTATGTTTTAATAATTGATTAGATTAATTCTTGATCTTTATGTGTTTTAATGGAGTCCATAACTAGTTCTTAAGTTATGGATAACCAAAAGTCACATTTATAAATAACCATTAAAAGAACACATAGGTTACAAAAAATGAAGAGTATTCATTTTTAATAACCATTAACTCATAAGTTATGAGAAATGAAAAGTTTTGAAAGTTTACAAAACTTGCCCTCAAGTTTTGGAACATGTAAAGTCATATTAAAAACTTTAGTTCCAACCCCTAGAATTTTAAAAGTTAAAATTCAACCCTTATACTTTATAATATTATAAGTTTAATAATATTTATATATGTATAAGATCAAGTCGTCTTACCGCTAGTACGCCTCATTCACGAAGCCGGTCTATAAGGGGGGTATAAGGTTGTTGCCTATAAAATGGCAACTTAATGGGTGTCCACTCTCACCCACCGCTCCCTTGATCGGTGGAGGGTCGTTAGCCGAACGGGTAGGACAAGGACTTATAAATTCTCATTAAAAGTATAATGATAATACTAAAGTAACTAAACTTTATTGAATTCTCAATCTTAGTTATTTTAGGAAAATGTGAATAAGGTGCTAATCTAGGAAATTACACTTTACACTTTGTTTAAGTCGTTAGTAGAGCGTGTGTGGTTAACCGGCACACTAACTTGAACTTAACAAGGTAGGTAAAGGGTGACTTAATGTTTATCATAGTGTCGATGGAGCGTGTATGGTTAACCGGCACATCGATTGAGGGGTAATACATTAAGGGTACCAAGTAATTTTCATGGTTACTTCACACCTTGTTTTGTGATCCTCGGCATCCCAGTCACAAAACTTGAAGGGCACACTCGAGATTGAGACATGTCATTGAAGAAAGTTCAATGAATCTCAAAGAATCTAGGAGTTTCTAAACCAATTAAAATTTAAATTAAATATTTCGTTTTTCATGGTGGAAATTGGTGAATCGTCATTCACCTACCTTCAAATATCTTATAGCTTTGATTACGGCATCCCTCTTCTAAGTTATAAAATATTGTGTTGGGTCCTAGCCTTAATATTACATTTGGGTGTTTTGTTAAGGACTATCTCTATATCTAATCTAATCTATTCCCTCTTCTTTTCAGATGTCTTCCAATAACAATGCTTCTGGCTCAAACCCTACTAGCTCCTTCTCTCTCATGAATCTTTGTGGGAGAGTCATCTTTGATGGGTCCAACTTTACAGATTGGATCAGAAACATCAGGATGGTCACTCGGTATGAGAACAAAGAATATGTTCTCGACAAGGAGCTGAAGGTACCCGAGCCAACTGCTACTCCTGAAGAGCTTGCTGAATATGAGGTACATGAAAGAGATGCTACAAAAGTGGCATGCATCATGATGGCCACCATGACAGCCGAGCTCCAAAAGTCCTATGAGGACTATTATCCTTTTGAGATGCACCAGGACTTGATGGACCGCTACCATCAAAGTGCTCGTCAAGAGCGATATGAAATAATCTCCTCCATGATAACAACCCAAATGAAGGATGGTGAACCCATCACGGGCCACATGCAGAAAATGCAAAGGTATGTGGACCGTTTACTGAAGCTGAATGTGAACTTCCCTGAGGAGTTAGCAATAGACATCATTTTGCACTCCTTGCCATCGTGTTATGATCAATTCCGCATGACATATCACATGAACAAGGAAGAAGTCACCCTCAGCAAACTTCAAGGATTCTTGAAGACCGCCGAAAGTGGTCTAAAGGGTAAGTCGGTTGTTACTACTCCTACTCCTACTCCAACTGCGGCCAATGTCTTGGCAATCGGGCATGGCAAAGGGAAGAAAAGAAAGAACCCTTCTAAGGGTACCAAGGGTAAGACCCTTGAAGGCTCCTCTTCAAGCAAAACCAAGAAAGGTTTTGTCACTCCTTCTGCTAACCCTAATGAGGCTGAATGCTTCTATTGCCATGAAAAGTCGCACTGGAAGCGAAACTGCCCAAAGTACCAGCAAGATTTGAAGGATGGGAAAGTAAAACCCAACCATGCAGGTATATACACTATATTGTCTAATAACTCACCTCATTCTAAGTCTTGGGTCCTTGATACAGGTTGTGGTATTCACATATGTTGTGATTTGCAGGGACTAAAAAGAAGTGAGAATGTGGAGCAGGGAAAGATAAACTTGATCATGGGAAACAGGAAAGCTTCACCTGTCACCAAGATAGGAGTTTATTCCTTAGTGCTAAATAGTGGGTTTACATCAGATTTGAATAAATGTTATTATTCACCAGAAATGGCAAGAAATGTTATTTCCTTTCATGCATTGTATAAACAAGATTTTACCTTTTATTTTGATAATAATAATGGTAGTATTGATGCTTTCTTTAATAATGTTCTTTATTTTAAAGCATTACCTTGTGATGGCGTGTATGAAACTGTATCTGTTGTAGATAATCTAGGAAATAATGTATTGTGTATTAACTCTTCCACTAGCTTAGATAAAGCATCCTTATGGCATTGTCGTCTTGGACATGTAAGCAAGAAACGCATAGGCCAACTCCAAAAGGATGGAGTCTTTGAGTCATTTGACCTAAAGTCAGATGATAGTTGTGAATCTTGTTTGCTTGGTAAAATGACAAAGTCACCTTTTACTGGCACTTGTGCTAGGGGTGAAGGTTTGTTGGACCCCATACACACGGATGTGTGTGGACCCTTCAGAACCGCCACAAGAGATGCTAATCGGTTCTATGTGACTTTTACTGATGATTTTAGTAGATATGGATATGTCTACCTAATCAAGCATAAGTCAGAAACCTTTGAGAAATTCAAAGAGTTTAAGCAAGAAGTGGAGAATCAGTTGGGCAGGAACATTAAGATGCTTCGATCCGATCGTGGTGGTGAGTATCTTAGTACTGAGTTCCTTGACTATCTTAAGGAATGTGGGATTGTCTCACAATTGACACCTCCTAGGACACCACAGTTGAATGGTGTAGCTGAGAGGCGCAATCGGACCTTGTTGGACATGGTTCATTCCATGATGAGTCGAGCTTCGCTACCAATCTCATTTTGGGGTTATGCCTTAGAGACTACCGCCCATATCCTTAATCTAGTCCCTACAAAGAAGGTTGCCAAAACACCTCACGAGGTGTGGACTGGAAAAGTTCCCAATCTAGACCACATCAAGATTTCGGGTTGCGAGGCTTTCGTGAGATGCGAGACTCACGATAAGCTCGAACCCCGAAGCGAAAGGTGTATTTTCATCGGCTACCCACAGAAATCCTTTGGTTACATCTTCTACAGACCCAGTGATAATGTGGTCTTTGTAGCAAGAAGAGGATTCTTTCGAGAGATAGAATTCATGAGCCAAGGAGACAGTGGGAGGCAAATTGACCTTGAGGAAATTCAAGAGTCAAGTGGTGAAGGAACCTCAAACCCTAGCCCTCAACCTGAGGAGGAAACTCCTGTTGAGCCGACTGAAGAATCTATACCTCTGAGGCGTTCCACCAGAGTTAGGAATGCACCTAAGCATTATTATGGTTTTCATATTACTGCAGAAGGTAAGACACTTATCATTGATAACACACTGGTAAATCTGGATGAGCCTAACAGCTACACGGAAGCCATGGCAAGCCCTGAGGCTGCTAAATGGAAAGAGGCTATGGATAGCGAGATACAGTCCATGTATGACAATCAAGTTTGGAACTTGGTTGACAATGTACCTGATCGTAAGATAGTTGGGTGCAAATGGATCTTCAAGAAGAAGACCGACATGGATGGTAATGTACACACTTATAAGGCACGACTGGTTGCAAAGGGTTATTCTCAAATTCCGGGAGTTGATTATGATGAGACCTTTTCACCAGTGGCCAAGATTAAGTCTATTAGGGTTCTGTTAGCCATTGCTGCATTTCATGATTATGAAATATGGCAAATGGATGTCAAAACCGCTTTCCTTAATGGAAAGTTGGCTGAAGATGTTTACATGGTTCAGCCAGAGGGTTTTGTCAGTACAGAGTACCCCAGTAGAGTGTGTAAGCTCGAGAAATCCATTTATGGATTAAAACAGGCACCTCGCAGATGGAATCTTTGCTTTGATGAGAAAGTCAAAGAATTTGGCTTTTCAAGGAGTGAAGATGAATCTTGTGTCTATATCAAGGCTAGTGGGAGTATAGTCAGCTTTTTGGTACTGTATGTGGATGACATACTACTCATAGGAAATGACATCCCAACCCTGCAGGAAGTAAATTCCTGGCTTGGGAAGTGTTTCGCTATGAAGGACCGTGGATAAGCTGCCTATATCCTAGGGATAAGGATTTTGAGAAACAGGAGTAAAAGACTAATTGGACTTAGTCAAAGCACCTATGTGGACAAAGTGTTGAAAAGGTTCAACATGCATAACTCCAAGAAAGGAGAGTTACCCATCCAGAGTAACGCCTGATTGAGTAAGACACAAAGCCCTAGTACTGAGGCTGAGATAGCAGAAATGAGTCGAATACCTTATGCTTTAGCTGTAGGATCGATCATGTATGCTATGACGTGTACTCGACCTGATGTAGCCTTTGCTTTGAGCATGGTTAGCAGGTATCAGGGGAACCCTGGCAAGGCACACTGGACTGCGGTAAAGAATATCCTCAAGTACCTACGGAGGACTAAGGACTGGGTCCTTACCCTCGGTGGCAGTGAGGACTTGAGAGTTGTAAGGTACAGTGATGCTAGCTTTCAGACTAATAGGGATAATTTCCGCTCTCAGTCGGGCTGGGTCTTTACTCTAAACGGAGGGGCAATTACTTGGAAAAGTTCCAAGCAGGAGACAGTGGCTGATTCCACTTGTGAATCAGAGTATATAGCAGCAAGCGAGGCAGCAAAGGAGGCTATATGGCTAAAGAACTTCATCGGAGACCTTGGAGTTGTACCAGCTATAAAGGAGCAAATGGAGATTTTCTGTGACAGCAATAGTGCGGTTGCCTTAGCCAAGGAACCAAGAGATCATGGGAGATCCAGACACATTGACAGAAAATATCACTTCATCAGACATCGAATAGAAGAAGGAATCCTCGTGGCAAAGAGGGTATCATCGGATGAGAACCCAGCAGATCCCCTCACGAAGGGACTGACTCGGGCTAAGCATCTCCCGCATGCTCGGAGCATAGGGCTGAAGGATGATATTAGTTTTAGTAGTTAGATAATCTTGAAATTTGTAAAATGTAATTGAGATTTGATGATAAATAAAAGCTGTTATTTATGAGTAAAGTGTTGCTATCTCTTGTCAATCATTTACTATTATTTCTTTTTGCATGTTTTGACTTCCAGAATAATTATGTTATGGTTTATATCATATTATTCAAACTCGCCACAGTCGGTCATATGTTGGAAGTAGATATGAATCAAGACTGTCATGGGTTGGCTTGTAGAGGTCTAAGATGTTAGACAAAGCGGGGCTACATCACTCATGAGTGCTCATAAGTTCTGAGTATTGGATTCAACCCACGCTCACTTGTATCACTTCATGGAATTTATCTCGAGTGATCGTGAGACGGTAATATCATATAAGTCTTCAAACCTAGAGATATGATTTGCTGCCTATGAGTTGGTTATGCATTGATTGCACGAAAACGCATTGGTAACTCGATGTTATAAACCGTGCCTTTGTGTGTAGTTCAACAAGTAGTAGAGAAAACATATGAGTCGAAGTTTATCTGTTCCTTCTAGGATTAGAAGCGATATATGGGCCCCTCGATGATTTTGTTTTGACCTATGTACCGGGCCCGGTCAGAACTAAATTGATGTGTTCAGTTAAGTTCTATGTCAAACAAATCAGAAATCGGGAAACAAATGCTGGACAATAAGCAAGACCATGTTCCATGTATTTGTCCGGCTGATATCTAGAACAGAGGATTATATGATCACTTATCTAAAATGGCGCTTCATAGTTCAACAGAGTTTTAAGAGCTACGATTGCTGATCGGTTCCTGAAGTCATACTTGCAACTATAGTTATTAGACTTATCCAAGTGGGAGACTGTTGGAGATAGTGTCTAAGTCCATAACTATATTTGGTATGTACTTGACCCGACCCGGCATGGTCCATTTGGGTTGCACTTCACCCGAACAATTTACGGATAATCTTTTGAGAATAGTATAAGTTATGATTTATTAATATATTATAAGTTCTAATATATTAATATAAAATCATATTATTTAATTAGTGTTGATCTATAATTAATTTAGAATTAATTTAGAGATCAAAAGTATGACTAATTAAATATGGGCTCTTGTATTTATATAGTGTGGGCTAATGCTTATTTGGAATGGGCTAGGCTTGCATGGAAAGTCCATGGATACTCCATGGAGCTTTAACCCATGGATCTCATGGAAATGAAAAGACATGGGTATTAGGGTTTACATGGATGTAACCCTAATCCACCACACTATATAAAGGAGGCTTTGGTTCTTGAAATTGCACTAGTTGATGTGTGTAAACTAAGAGGGCCGATTTCAAGAAGTTTGTGACTATTCTCTCAAGTTTCCAAGTTTGTGGTGATTTGTGACTTCCATTTGAGGCATCCACATTATTGGTGCTAGGCTCTCAAACTCCAAGCAATCAACTACTACTACAAGGTAAGTAATTCTACTAGTTTTATTTTATTCAAGTACCCCATGCCATGCTAGTTAGGATAAGAACCTTGGAAAAATAATTATTTGCATGTATCTTAGTCAAACATAGATCCAAGGTTTCTAGGGTTGCATGTACACCATAGGAGTGTTAGAATGCTGAAAACTCATCAGTGACATCCCCATTTTCACGACCAGAAAAGACCGATTTTGTTTATGCTTTATGAAAATCAGAGTACCTCTTTTAATAAAAATGTTGCGGAATTTGTTCCCAGTAAACATGATAAATACGTTATCAAAGCATTTCCGAAGAAAAGTACTTTTATTCATTTTAAAACATTTGGGATGTCATCGTTAATACAGAAACATAAGCATAAACAGAACTTACATTCATTATCACTAGTGATTTATATCTCCTTAATCTCTCAGTGTAATGTGACTTCATATCAACACCTGTGATATAAATAAACTGAGTGGGTCAGGTTGGGAAACCTGGTGAGTACATAGGGTTTTCAACCCACAATAATATAATTATTATGTTTAATCAACAAATAGTTAACCCAATTACCCATCCCCATTATCTTCTTTACTCTTAAGGATCTACCTTAAGAATCATCTATTTCTTATTCATTCATTCCTAAGGATAATCCTAAGGAATAGGTACGAAGTCCATCGTTGTCAATGACACAGCTGTCAAGCACAGCTGCTATTCTATCACTTAGGCGCAGCTGCCAGAATTGTGACATTCTCTTTGAGGCGCAACTTCCGGTATTGTCCTTCGGTCACAACTGCTAAGGTTATTTCGTTTATTGACAGCATCGTTTTCGAGAGTCCACTCGCAATACATGTCAATGGGTTTTTAGAGTACACCGGTGAACACATCGTTCACAACACCTACAGGTTGCGAGCCTGCTAGTGTTCCACTGGACTGTCTAGAATAGTCTGTGGTTGTCATCCATACTCTGCTAGATGACAGGGCCAACATTTGGGAACAAGGCTTCTCACATCGTCCACCTCTCACCCTTACCTCATGGTCTATATCACCTCTCAACTCATCATCCAACTCATATTTCATCTACCCATGTTTTACCCAACATATTACGTAGATATAAATACATATACCGTTTAAATCATATAAAACTTGTATAAAATCGTTCATCCAGCATAGATAGCAAGTATACAGATAATATGCACACATAACACGTAGTTTATATAAAATACTTCATATCTATGTGTAAGATGAAAGGGACCATGCACTCACCTGAAAAGGTGGTGATTCCGAACTCAGACAGCGCTTCGCTTCTTAAAAAAATAATTTCCTTCGACGAAACCTAGTATTATTACCACTAGAGTTTAGTCTATTATTCGCCGAGACTAATTAATAGTCTAGATATTATTACTATTATATAAGAGTTAAACAATACTTATATAACCCATAATAATAGCCCAAGTACTTATTATAAGTTCCTAATAACGTTACTATAATTAAATAAAAGCTATATTAAAAATAGCGTAGGCGTAACTCACTTACATCGGGTTTTATAGAAAACCAGGCTTTGCTTGGAGCAGCGTTCCCGAGCCGAAAAGCTCTTCTTCTCGGATCCGTCGAGCACTTTGGGGCTTCCGCCTCGTGCTAGGGAGGTTCCCTAGGCTTTTCGGGGGGTTTCGAGGCTAGAGAGAGGTTCTAGAGAGAGAGTAAAGAGAAGAAAGAATGAGAAAGGTGTGAAGAAAATGAGGGTGGGAGAGGTTCTATTTATAGGGTGAAAATGGCTGAACTTGGTGCCACATGTCACCATCTAGTGGCAAGACTTGGGGGGAAAGCAATGGCCAATATTGTGCCACATCACCCATTTTCCAACAGCACACTTCCGACTTCTAAAATTCGTAACTTTCACATACGACTTCCGTTTTTGACGTTCTTTATATCCACGCGTAGGTAAAAATAAGATCTACAACTTTCATTTTGACTTCGTCGGCTAATTCTCCACCGATCTTAAATTTAACAGTACGAGGAGATTATACTGTTAAACGTCCGCGTAAAATTCATAACTTCTACATACGGACTCTGTTTTCGTCCGTCTTTTTACCGTTGAGTTCCTATTAATGAGATCTTCAATTCTCATTTAGGTCGCGTAGGCCAAAAACCGCTCGATCTAAAATTCGAGTTTCGGGCTGTGCACTGCTAAGCCAAATCTTAGAAAATTCATAACTTCCTCATACGAAGTCAGATTTGGGCGTTCTTTTTTTGTATGTTCTCGATTTAACGTATACTACAACTTTTGTTTAGATTTCTAAGGCTAAAAAGTCCTCCATCGTAAATTCACTATTTACGTCTCCCGGTGTCGTGCTGGTTTTGCCGTAAAACTTCGACGGACCATAACTTCTTTGTTATAACTCGGATTTCAGCGTTCTTTATATGTACGGAACCCTTGTGACATATACTATAACTTGGTCAGGATTATTTATTCTAAGTTATCTTATATCAAAAATGTCATTTTTGACGCTCATTGTCTCTAAATTGACTAGCCCGAATCTGCGAGCGTTACAGGTGGGAGCTGGGATTCCCACCTACCGTTTGCAGAGTTCGCTTACAGCAACAGCTATCAGTCCAGCATAGGCGCCCCGCCTTTCGAGCTGTTGTATGGACGGAGATGTCGCACCCCGATTTGTTGGGGGGAAGTGGGACACAGGGTGATGGGGTGAACAGAAGGACTCGACGAGTCGGTGAACTACACTCGACGAGTCGGGTCAACATGGATTGTTGACTTTGACTTGACCAAGGGTTGACTAGTTGACCTCTGGGGGCATTTTGGTAATTTGGAAATTTATGGAAAAGGGTTTTATGGTAACTATAGGTGGTGGAGTTCGTGTGGGCGATTCGAGAGTTGAGCCTATCACTTCAGTGCGACACTTGGGAGGTGAGTTATCCTCACTATATCAACAGGGTCTAAAGCACCAAGGTCGGCCCTTTATGATTTACATCCTGGTTTAGGATGGTTGTTATTGCTATGCTAGATTTCATCCTGGTTTAGGATGGTTGCTATGTTAGATTACATCCTGGTTAGGATGGTTGCTATGTCAGATTTGAATATGGGTTAGGATGGTTGCCATGATTAGTGATCGGTTAGATCTGTATGTTTACTTGTTTATTTGTATCTGCACATGTTTGTTGGTTTGGGGAAAGGGTTGAGGCGGGTCCTGCTGTGTGCAGTAGGCCAAGACACCCTGGGCGGACCGGGTAGACTACAGGCCCGGGCCGGGAAAATCTAGTCAGGCCGAAGGCCCAGCGAGCGGTCCGGATAGGCTGAAGGCCCCGAGGACAGCGGTGCAGACGTGCCGAGGGCTCGGAGAGCGGTCCAGATAGACTGAGGACCGGGAGTCGGTCCAGTCAGACTGATGGCTCATTATGCATGTTGTATCCGTATGCTTATATGTTATATGATACGATTATGACTGTATGGTGTTGGTATTTTGGGGGTAACTCACTAAGCCTTCGAGCTTATATTTATCGGTTATTGTTTCAGGTACTTATAATGATCGCGGGAAGGCAAAGGCGTGATCGTACCGCTCCTCACATTTTATGATTTTCATGATTTGATTCTGGGATACTCTGACAATATACTATTTTGAAAACAAGTTTGTAATAATCATGTGTTTTGAAATGTTTTAAAAAGTTTTAAATTAGCTCGAATTTTATGGATGTTACAAAATTTGTGGGAATTGCAGGCTGATATTGACAGCAGTGGAACCATAGATTATTGTGAGTTTCTTGCTACAACTGTTCACTTGAATAAACGGGAGAAAAAAACTTAAAGGTTGACGTTTTCAAGGCCACAGTGAATGGATGGTATGATCGGGTATGTTTTCGTTTGGATATGCTTTCAAATGATTTTTTATGTATTATATAGCACCTTGATTCTTTCCATTTATCGATCCAACACTTTTCCACATAAGCTAACAACTACATCTGTTACAAATCAATTTTTTTCACTGATAGTGAGGATAGGTAAGTTACATGTTGGTAATATCATTTTTGTTCATCATTGGTTTTCAAATGCGCACATCATTTCGTAAAAAGTTATTTTTGGTATGCGATTCCATAATTTATTGTCTTCCATTCTTTCTCAATTTCTTTTGATTGTCTGACGTATGAAGGTTATTAGCTCTGGGGTTAATGGAGTGTAATACAAATTGGAAGGAGATTCAGAAACACTTTCTAACTTACAAAACTCCGCATCATGCAAGTCTAAATAAGCATATTTGCATTCCTTCTTTGGATTTTAGAAACTTAATACGTAGAACAGCAATGAAAACAATAATTTTGGTCCAAAAGTGTGTGTACTTCTTCAGGATCTGATGATTTGATGTTTGTATTTGTAACCAAAAACTTATACAGATTACAATGCTCTTGTGGATTGTTTAGGTTATGGAAAATGTTGTCTATGGGGAAATCCTCAACTTCTTGGTCTTGGAACCAAATTGAAAATCTTATTGCCAAAAACACCCAAACCAACATGTAAGTCTATCATCTCACTTAAATTGGTGGCTCGTATGGCCGTATGGGGATTTCAGTTGTCATGGATGGGCTGATGTTATAACATCTTGATGCAGAACCAAAAAAATTGGTTTGATTCAAAGAATATAAATGGTTGATTGGTAATTAATTCATCTTCTACTCACTTTGTTAAGGTTCTGTGTGTATTAATCAACAACAAAATTAAGGTATCTCATATTTTATTTTTGAATTTTATATTCGGAAATATGATTATTTACATGATAATATCAATTATTTTGACAACTTTTCGTCATTGTTGTTCCACCTTTATGACGGTTATTTTGGTTCCATTTCAAGATTGAATTCGATCTCTTCTACTTAGTCAATGCAACTTAATTGCATTGAATCATTTTCTTTTATTTGCTATATTTAAGTAAATGATAAAATATGTCGATAACTAATGTATGCTAGTGCCTAACAAGTGTTTGTGGAAATGTCAGACAACAAGGAAGAGTGAAAGTGGTCCAAACAACCTGATTTAACTATTCCAAGAACTTGATTTCATCTAGTTGATTATCCAAGTAAGTGATCAGGCTCTGATCTATTAATTACCTAATGACAATTAAATTCATGATCAATGTAATTTGCACCATACTAACTATATCATGAACTTCATTGATGTATGGTTTGTTAGTTGCATTTTAGTAAAGATTCTTTTGAGGAAACCTCTCTTCCCTGGAAAATATTATGTTCGACAGTTGGAACTTATCACCGAGGTACATTTACCAATATGCCCTTTTTATATTTTGTTGATTTTTAGTTATTACTTCGAAAATAATTTACTACTGATGTTGACAAACAGATGCGGGTGGATGGTTATCAAACCACATTCCAAGAAACTTTCTCAGGTGATTATCATCCAAGAAATGTCATTTTTGAAATCCCACAAAGATCACAAGAATAACATTCAAACTACAAAACCGATGACCTCTCCATTGAAGATAATATAGCTTTCATGATAGGATCTATCCACAAAATGATTGCAAAGTATAAGGGTGTGATAAAAAATGAAACTGTCGACTAGAAAACAAGTTTAATGTAATCAGTTCAATGTAACTTAAAAAAATCTTCCCGTTTTGTCGTTTTCTTTGGAGTATCCAACCCCGCAAAGCGGGCATTCTTCCCTAGTTGAAATGAATTATAAATATTTCTCAAGACTCATTTTGCAAATTAAAATCTATAAAACTATTGAATTTTATATATGTTTCCTTTTAAATTTAATATCTTATTTGTCTTGTTTATTTTTCAAATATTATAATTATTTTTAATAAAACATCAAAAAATCATATTTGTTTACAATCCATATCCTTATTATTAACATTTTTAATCATTTTTAGTCTTTATATTTTATTAATTGACTGTTATTCTTTTCTTATAAATCTAAGTTTAAAATATCTCACATCGATTTCCTACAACCTCGTTGTTGGTATGCCCTAATCATTATTATCTTTTCTCCAACACCTAAGTTTGTAGCGTCATTTTCGTCATTTTTTTTCATTTATTACATCTGCGGGAATCTCATTTCCCATCACGTCTATCCTCTTTCTCTTAGCCTGCTGCAACCGGTTTTTTCGTACGGATTCATGGGTTCTGGTCCTCTCATCTTCTCGGAGATGATTCACAATGTTCTTGATTTGATATCTATTAATATGTTAGGTGAAAGTTAATTGGATTTGGGTTTATAAAAATTGTTGTTGCAGACACCATTTGATTTTTTTTAATATTGGTTAATGTGGAAGATATTTGTTTATATAATTGATATTATATTGTAAACGGATTGTCAATGGCTTGATATATTTTGTTAATTATTTTTCTAATTGCTTGATACAAAGTCCTTTTGGTTGATTTGATACATTGTAAAATTGTCATTAATTCAAGTTCAAACCATAACATGTTGAAGATAGAAGCTACTTTAGATATTATCCTTGAATGATGGCACCTCAAAACCGATATAAAAAACATAATTGAGTCTTCAATAATCAAGTATGTTTCTGTGAGTATCTTAATTTTAGATTTGTTAAACCATTGCTAAACTGTATGACCTTTTCTTAATTTCAATTCCTGGCATATAACATCATCCAAGTACAAAGAAATAATTGAAATATACCGCAAAAAACATTTGTAGGAAGAGAAAAATAAGGAAAGTGTGCAAATTTGCTTTAATATGAATTAATTTATTTAGTTATTTATAGTTTTTGACTTGTTAAAATTTATTAAAATAATAATTTTCATAAATATTGATTGCTTAATGTTTATCAATGTTATAAATGATATTTTAAACTTATATTTATAAGAAGAATACAATAGTCAAATTATAAGAAAAGAATAAGTATTTAAAATGATTATAAAAGGTTTTAAAATATAGAAATAAAGATTTAGACAAATCTAATATTTTTAAATTTTAAGAAAGTTAAATATGATATATAGAAATTAAGCTAGACAAATATGATATTTTGATATTTAAAAATAATATATACGAAATTCTCCTTTCATTAAAAATATCACATCCGAATTACACATCTTAAAATACTTTTTATACAAATGTATCATAAAATTATCAACAACTTCATCAAAATACATTGTAAATTTGCAACACAATCTTTTCTAACATAAGCAACATCGTGAAGTACTCATGAGAATTGAGATGCATTTTATACCATATTATACGTGGCAATAATTTATGACATATCACTCTATCGGTCCTCTTCTAAAAATTACCTCATTCGATTTTCTAAAATTTAAAAGTCAGTTTTCTATTACCAAAACACTTTTTTGAACCGTGAATGTGAAAATATGATAACCATACATATGATAATATCATGTCCATGGTTATCTGATATATAATATATTTTATTCTTTATTAAAAGTGTTTTTAATATCATTAAAATATCATACATTTGTTAACCCTCGTGCGGGTAAGAAATATTTTCAAAATCAAGAATTCGTTTGTTAAAAGCACAATTTTTTGATAGATCCAATGTGTAACACCCGATTCCTGGTACATATTTAAATTCAAGAAATGTTGCAATTTACTCTGGGACTCGGCGAGTTGGAGGCCCAACTCGTCGAGTAGACTCGACTATTGATCGGGGGCTTAAGTGACCTACTCGACGAGTCGGAAGACCGACTCGACGAGTAGGAGCTGTCTGGACAAAACCCTAATATTCAGGGTTTGCACCCTATTTAAACACCTTATCTCGTCCCAAACCAGCCTCCATCACCCTCCCAACTCAGAGAAACCCTAGATTGAAACCCTAAACCCTTTTTGAGTGATTTTGAGCTTGTTGTGCCATTTTGTGCAAGTTAGAAGGTTGAAGAGAAGATCAAGGGGCTTGGGATTTCAGAAGGAGCAAGGAGATCCAGAGGTTTTGCGTCATTTCCTGTTTATAGGAGGTAAAAAGTCCAGACCTTGCTTCTTTTTTCATTAGATACTCTTTTTGGAGTAACTTAGGGCTTTTGGAAGCCATTTTGGAGCCATACTTGGATGCAACCACAAGTTTGGGATAAGGACTTCAGATCTGGAGCCATTGAGGGTTCCCATGGAATAAAGGTGCCAACTTTATGGCCATGGGAGACCCATGCATAATATAAACCCCTTTTCATGGCTTTTTGAGCCAAAGGCCCCATGCATGTACATCAAGTTTGAAGCTTTATGTATAAAATGGACCTTAGGAGGCCAGATCTATGGTTTTGACGCGTTAAGACTCATTATAATCGACTGTACAGTTTTTGACAAAGAGGGACTCGGCGAGTCACTTGGGCGACTCAGCGAGTCGGGACGCTTTTTCCCCAAAACGACTTCTGGAAATGGTTTTGGTTGAGTGGAAGGAACACTCAGCCTGCTAGGGGTTTGTTTTGGAACTGGATATCATAGGAATCGGTGAGTGTATGAACAGACTCGGCGAGTCCAAGGCAATCTCCCAACTCATGAAGACGGACTCGACGAGTTGTTCATAGAACTCGGCGAGTCATAGACTGGACATAATCATAAGACGAAGATGAACTCGACGAGTTCAAGGATGAACTCGTCGAGTCGGTTGAAGATGGTCCCGATGCTATGGTTGAAGGTGAACTCGTCGAGTTCTTGCTAGACTCGACGAGTAGAGTCGGGGGTTGTAACATTTTGAAAGGATAGGGACCAACTCGGCGAGTCAAGTCAACTGGATGTTGACTTTGACCAGGGTTTGACCTTGACTTTGACTTGGATTTGGATTGAACCTTGTAAGGCTTATGAGTATGCAATAGTAATCGGAAAAGGTTGTTGTGTAGGGATTGGGGAGTAGAGAAGAGTCGATTCCCGTGTCGAGGACCGTGCAGATACTACACGACATCGAGGTGAGTTACCTTCCAGTAGCGGTGGGTTTACGGCCACAATGTCGGCCCACCAGTAGGAGTTGTATGTTAGATGATTGTGTTTGTGATATTCATCTGGGTTTGCTACTACATGATATGTTTATGAGCTAGCTGTTGGATTAGGTGTCTAAGCCCATAACTATTATTGGTATGTATTCGACCCGAGAGTAGCATGGTCCATTTGGGTTGCATATCATCAGGACAATCTGTTAGGATGGACTTTTGAGAGAAGCTTATTTATGGTTTATTAATATATTATAAGTTATAATATATTAATATGAAATCATATGTTTTAATTAGTATTGATCAAGAATTAATTTGGAATTAATTTAGTGGTCAAAAGAGACTAATTAAATCTATGGGGACTAATTATGATAATTAGTAATATTTATATGTGTTGGGCTTATGATCCATGTTGGACCAAGTTTATGTATGGATACATAAAGATTTGGGCCACATGGACCATGGATCATAAAACCCATGGGTATGGATTTGGGTTATATCCATGACCCTAGAAATTCCACATAAAAATAGATACTTCATTGCCCAAAATCGCCACTTGTATCTTTTTAGAGTTCATGGTGTCTTTTGTGTGCATGGAATTCTCTCTCAAGTTCATCCTTTGTCCATGGTGTGTTGTGATTCCATTTGAGGCTTCCACACTATTGGGGCTAAGCTCTTTAAGGTCAACTACACCAAGAATTCAAGCTCCATCAAAAGGTATGTCATGCTAACTAGTATATTATATTTTTATGTTAAATGCATGCTAGTTGTAAGATTAATACCTTGGAAACCATTTGCATGTATAATTAGTGAAAACATAGATCCAAGGTATTTAGGGTTGTATGTGCACCATAGGATGTTGTAGTATACCAAAACCCAATAGTGGTATCAGAGCCATGGGTTGTTTTCAATTATACTTGATGCAAGTTGCTGAAAAAAACTGAAAAAAATCGAATTTTTTGTTGTCGGGACAGCAGACTCGACGAGTCCAGTGATGGACTCGACGAGTCCATGAACAAATTCATCCAACTCGTCGAGTTGGTTCATGCACTCGACGAGTTGGACCCCCTGACAGCTTATCTTCGAGTTTTTTGGCCTGTTTTGGATTAGAATCATTACCGCAAAGTGTTTTTGTTCATAAATTTGTTTTTTGATACTATGGTAATGTTTATTCTCATCCAAATAAAGGATAATAATCAAAGTTTCAAGTTTTATACATGTTTATATGATGCTTGAAAAATGTTGATTATGAATGTTCATGTTTATGAGTTTGTTTAGATTAATAGGAAAAATTATGAGATAGTTGTTTTCAATCCAAATTAATCTTGAAGTTGTTCACAATATGTGTTTTTGTAACTTGTCCTCAAGTTACATGAAAAGTCATATTTATGAATTTTAAAACTCATAAAATTTCCATAAGTTATGAAAAAATGAAGAGTCACATTTTTAATGTTTTTAAAGTCTTCCATAACTTGTCTACAAGTTATGGAACTTGAAGGGTTTTTTCCATTAAACCACTTTACAATTCATAAGTTATGGAAACCATAAGTTTTTTGAATTGTTCAAAACTTGTCCTCAAGTTTTGGAATTTGTAAAGTCAAACCCCATATACACTTTAATTCCAAACCCAAGAATTTTAAAAGTTAAAGTTCAAACTTTATGGACTTCATTAAATTAACTAAAGTGTGTAATTAAAAGAGTTAATAATTCCATAAAGACATGGTTTAAGTTTAATTAAATTAAGAGTATAGTTTAATTAATAGATTAAACCACCAAGTATTTTAAATGTTTAAAATACACCCTTATACTATTATAATATTAATAGTTAATACTTATATATATATATATATATATATATATATATGTATAAGAACAAAGTCAGTCTTACCGTTAGTAGGCCTCATTCACGAAGCCGGTCTATAAGGGGGGTATAAGGTTACTGCCTATAAAATGGCAGTTTAATGGGTGTCCACTCTCACCCACCGCTTCCTTGACCGGTGGAGAGTCGTTAGCCGAACGGGTAGGACAAGGACTATAATTCTCCCTTCATTAAAAGTATTAACGATAAATACTAAGTAACTAAACCTTTTATAAATACCCAATCTTAGTTACTTAGGAAAAAGTGAATAAGATGCTAATCCATGAAATTACACTTTGCACTTTGTTTAAGTCGGTTAGTGGAGCGTGTGTGGTTAACCGGCACACTAACTCGTATTTAACAAGGTAGGCAAAGGGTAACTTAATGTTTATCATAGTATCGATGGAGCGTGTGTGGTTAACCGGCACATCGATTGAGGGTTAAACACTTAAGGGTACCAAGTAATTTGCATGGTTACTTCACACCTTGTTTTGTGATCCTCGGCATCCCAGTCACAAAACCTGAAGGGCACACTCGAGATTGAAACATGCCATTGAACAGTTAAATGAATCTCAAAGATCTAGGAGTTTCAAAAACCAATTAAAACCTAATAATATATATTTCGTTTTCATGGTGGAAATTGGTGAATCGTCATTCGCCTACCTTCAAATATTTTATAGCTTGGATTACGGCATCCCTCTTCCAAGTTATAAAAGTATTGTGTTGGGTCCTAGCCTTAATATTTCATATTGGGTGTTATATTAAGGACTTTAAATCAACTATCTTGAATATCTCCCAAAAGATGTCTGGTTTAGACATTTATGATCTTCCCAAATCTCTTGAAACAAGCTTTCCTAAATGAAGATGATGTCCCATGGAAATCATACTTCTTTCACCTCCTCCAATTATTCTCCCTAACCCACAAGTTCCTGAAAAGTTTAAGGTCACTCAAGCCCTATTGGCAAGCAAAGGTCTATGTGTGATCACATCTTGGAGATGTAGTCACATATTGACAAGCCGGGAGAGTTGGGTGTCAAAGTCTTGAGAAAGTTGGTGGCTCAACTACTTTCTAAGTCACATAGTGAGTTCTTTTGGAACACCTATGAAACAGACTATGACAAGACCCTTAATGATCTTATCTATTTGCTAAGATCAACTTCCTAAAAACTTTATGGATATTGACAATGATGACACTGAAAATCCAGAAAAAGCATTCTCTTCCCAATGGAAAGGGATCGGCCATAGTCAACTCGGATGACCAAATGGTAAAGAGAAAAGCTAAGTCTGAGATAGTCCCATTACCAAAGGGTCCATATGTTTATATTGCCAAAAAAAGGGGCATTGGTTTCGAAGCTGCCAAATTTACCTAAGGATGTTAAAGTCAATAAGTTTGACTCTACTTCAGGTAAAGTTCACTATCTAACTCTGTTAAGTTTATATTCTGAGATTCTTGATACATGATGTGACTGGGTCACATGTTGATGTTTTAAGAATCAAAGAAAAGTGAAGAAACTTAAAGAAAGAATATGCTGAATCTGATCGCGTAGATGGATTTCTATCGCATAGTTTGAAGATCGGATTCTTGAGCTACTTCTTAGGAGTTATGATATTTTGCTTAGGAATAGATAACAACAAGTTTTCATATGGATTGTAAGGATAAGTTTTTCCGCAAAGTTTTAAAATAAAAGGTAAATCTTTTGATTTTATTCATATTAAAATATCCTTACAATGGCATTTGTGAAAATCTGTGTTGCTTATAAGATTCCATTAAGAGCAAGAGTGGAAATATGAATTTGATTCTTTCATTTATGGTAGTGTCTAAATTTACCAAATAAGGAAAGATTCTCATCACCCAAGTTTCAGTTGGATAGAAACTTGGAATCATGCAAGTTGTATAGCATGATGAATGAGAACTTTCGAGCATTGGAAAAATTAAGACTAACTACTTGTTCACATGGATGTGTGAGTCAAGTGAAGGACTAAGGGATCGGGTACACATTCTTGTGCACTGGTCAGAGTCCACCACAAAAGATCGATAAGACTATTCGTCATAATTTACTATAGCTCAGTAAATATGGTTATACTTACAAGCTTAAGTGTAATTCTGAGACATTGGAAAAGGTTCCAATGTATGGCAGAGCGAATAAGAAGAATCAATTTAGGCAGAAAGATAAAAGTTTCTCAAATCTAAAAAGATGGGAGAGTACTTTAGTATCATGTTTTAAGACCATCTTAATGATTTTGAGACCTTATCACAATTCATCCTCTAAGTGCATTCTGATAGTTAAGAAGAGGAGTTATGAATTGTTGAAGTGGTTAAATCAAGAAGATGATTCATACTTCGTTCCAAAAACAATTCTTAGAGTTATACTCTAAGATTGTAACTTGAGTGACATGTCTTAAAGAAGGTTTAAAACACTTATCAAATGTAAGAGTAAAAGTTTTCTACTCTTGTACATTTGAAATTGGTAAGTTGTGATGTTTTGGATAAAACAAAGACCAGCTAAGGCCAATTGTGTGAAGTGTTTGTCTTGATTAGAATCCACACTATCTCTTGAATATCTGACAAGAAAGTCTTATATGTCAAGAGGACAGTGGGAGTCTTAAAGGTCTTGAAAGTCTCAAGAACTAATCAAGAATAAAACCTGAAGTTCTTCACTAGCACACGACTTGAGGTTTATAACCTATCGTGTTGACATATTCTGTGCCCATTCCAGTTAAAGTTGGCTTTGCATATGAGTTCTTAGAGTTCACAATTGGTTGCACAACAACTTGGAAGCAATGGCAGGCCCTTGAGCTGCCAGGTGGCAAGAAATTAAGATTGAGTTCAGTCCATATGAGTTTGGATTTGTCATTATCCTTGTCTTGTGACTATGGTTTTGACAATTCACATGGATAAGAACACATACACCATTAAATCTAAGGGTCATAAGGTTTCTCTCCGATTCATGAAAATGATGGTGAGGAAACACTTCCACCAAGTAGATTTGAAGTAGATAGCAATTGTGATAATTGCATTCTCAAAGTCGTTAGTGGAGCTGTGTGGTTAACCGACACACTAACATGGACTTGTGAGAAGTGACAAAGGTCTAAACAATTGAGACTATGATTACGGCATCCCTTTTCATAGTTCTGAAATTGTTTAGACACACCTGTGAGCTATCTAAGATAAGGTGTATGATATTGATAAAGTTTTATCAAAGCAATCTAGTATCAGAAATCTGAACTTTGGTAAGAAAGTCAATAAAGTATTGTTTTTTCTAGAAGTTCAGCTGATTTCTGAGTACATGTCAAAGCTAGTGGGAGTATAAGTGTTATGCTAATAATCATCATGTTAGTGGGAGCATGATAATTATGATAAAGGTTGCAAGTTATCAATGTTAATTATAGAAAACAAAAGGTTTCAATTGGGAAAAAGTTGTTTTGCTATAATTAAGGGAGAGGAAATTATACTTCATCTCAAATCTAAAAGCTTAGATTGAGGTTTTAATCGTATTTAGTCAAGCATATATATGAATGTTATGTTGGAATGGCTCAACATAAGAAAATTCTAATATATGGGTCCATTATTTGCGTTCTAAAATTCGATTATGATTACGACATCCCTTTTCATAATCTGAATTATGAGAACTTGGCAAATTGAAATGGAAATATTATAGCAAAAGACTAGTTTAGTCTTTATGTGAGACATCATGAATCGTGTCCCATATGCTTCGGATATAGGATCGATTGCATGTGCTATATTCATCATTTCTAAAATTTTCCAAATGCCTGGGGCATTAAGAAGGGAAAAGGTCTAGAAATGGATATGACTAAAAGGATTAAACAATTGTCGAGGACAATCTAAGGCTTACCAAAGATTGGTTGCTCAAGGACAGTTGGAAGTATAGTAATAATTCTGGAAGGACCATATTGACATAATCTGTAAGGAGGCAACTCTTGTTTAGAAGTGATAGTCAAAATGGAATATGGAAATGTTTCAAAGTTAGAAATTATTCAATCTGTATAAGATTAGGAAACTTAATGCAAGAAGGATGTTTCCAAGGAGTTGATCTCCTTTGGAATGCTCTGTAAAGTTTGTTGTCAAGTCTTTCTGACTTTGTGCATAATCATTACAAGAGGATCAATGCATATAAGTTTAGAATCTAACAGATTTCAGTAAATTGCATGAATTTGGAATTCTTGCATTTGCAGTAAGGATTTGGGACTATGAAAAGAGGCTCATTGGAGTTATGTTCAATTGATCTATTTCACAAAGTAAAGATCATAGACAAACATAGTATACATACTTGGTGTATGGCATGACTAGTGTTTAGAAAACATAGTGTACATGCTTGGAGCATGGGACAACTATTGTTTTAAATTCAAGAATAAAGTTGATAGCTGAAACAGTATACAATGAATCATGTGTAATCATATGGTGATAAATAAAAGGTGTTTTATTTATGTTCACAGGTTTTGATACCATATTCGATTCAATTATTCTTGTGTTTCATTTTGCATGTTTTGACTTCCAGAATAAACTAGGTCATTGTTCTGGATGACTAAGTTATTCAAACCATCCACAGTCGGTCATATGTTGGAAGTAGATATGAATTAAGACTGTCATGGGTTGGCTTGTAGAGGTCTAAGATGTTGGACAAAGGGCTACAACACTCATGAGTGCTCATAAGTTCTGAGTATTGGATTCAACCCGCGCTCATTGGAATCACTTTATGGATTTTATCACGAGTGATCATGAGACGATAATATCTTATATTCTTCAAACCTAGAGATATGAGTTGTTACTATGAGTTGGTTATACATTGATTGCACGAAAACGCATTGGTAACTCGATGTTATAAAACGTGCCTTTGTGTATGATTCAACAAGTAGTAGAACAAGCCATATGAGTCGAATTTTATCCATTTCTTTTACCTTCGGGATAAAAGCGATATCTGTGGGCCCTTCGATGATTTGGTGATGACAAACGTAAGTGCTCGGCCGGGCCTGGACTGATTTGATTTTTTCAATTAGTCAGTCGTCATAAATTGGAAATCGGGAAACAACAAATGGACAGAGAGAATGATTATAATCCATGTCTCTGTCCATATGATATCTAGAATGGAGGAATATATGATCCCTTATCTAATGGACATGTCATTTGATTTGTTCAGAGTTTGACAGCGGCTTTAAGAGCTACGATTGCTAATCGGGATCTTGGAGTCATACTTGAATAATAGTTTTAGACTTATCCAAGTGGGAGACTGTTGGATTAGGTGTCTAAGCCCATAACTATTATTGGTATGTATTCGACCCGAGAGTAGCATGGTCCATTTGGGTTGCATATCATCAGGACAATCTGTTAGGATGGACTTTTGAGAGAAGCTTATTTATGGTTTATTAATATATTATAAGTTATAATATATTAATATGAAATCATATGTTTTAATTAGTATTGATCAAGAATTAATTTGGAATTAATTTAGTGGTCAAAAGAGACTAATTAAATCTATGGGGACTAATTATGATAATTAGTAATATTTATATGTGTTGGGCTTATGATCCATGTTGGACCAAGTTTATGTATGGATACATAAAGAGTTGGGCCACATGGACCATGGATCATAAAACCCATGGGTATGGATTTGGGTTATATCCATGACCCTAGAAATTCCACATAAAAATAGATACTTCATTGCCCAAAATCGCCACTTGTATCTTTTTAGAGTTCATGGTGTCTTTTGTGTGCATGGAATTCTCTCTCAAGTTCATCCTTTGTCCATGGTGTGTTGTGATTCCATTTGAGGCTTCCACACTATTGGGGCTAAGCTCTTTAAGGTCAACTACACCAAGAATTCAAGCTCCATCAAAAGGTATGTCATGCTAACTAGTATATTATATTTTTATGTTAAATGCATGCTAGTTGTAAGATTAATACCTTGGAAACCATTTGCATGTATAATTAGTGAAAACATAGATCCAAGGTATTCAGGGTTGTATGTGCACCATAGGATGTTGTAGTATACCAAAACCCAATACTAGCATGATATGTTATATGTGATAGTGGTAGTAGGAGGGGAATAGTCTCCAAGTTCGGTTGTTACGACCGAAGGGCAGTTCGGGCACCCCAGCTATGCCTGACAGTATGATTATGTTATGATATGTGTGATAGTAGTAGTAGGGGTGAAATAGTCCCCGGAGTTCAGTTGTTAGGACATAAGGGTAGGTCAGCACCCCAGAATGGCTTGACATGGGTAGGTCAGCACCCCAGAACTGCTTGACAGGGTAGGTCGGCACCCCAGAATGGCCGGACCGGGTAGGTCGGGCACCCCAGAATTGCCCGGCAGTATGTATGCTACGTGATTGTATGATATGTGGTATGATGGGGGAACTCACTAAGCTTCGTGCTTACAGTTTTCAGTTTTGTTTCAGATACATCTTCAGCGAAGGGGAAGGAGTCGGCGCGGTAGCGGCACATCACACACACACGCAGGAGTTCCGCACTATGAGATTTCTTGGGATTATACTCTCACATTGTTACTATTTTTACGATATGATTTTGAGACATGAGATTAAGGTTTTATGAAATGATATGACTCGATTATGTTTTCTTATAAATGTTTTCCAAATTGTTATATCAAAAATGAAATTTTTGGTCTTGAAATTTGGGACGTTACAAGTTGGTATCAGAGCCTTGGTTTGAGGGATTCGGGCACGCTCCCGAGTGTGTCTGGACTAAACTGAGGACTTGGTATAAATTTTTTTTTTAGAACAAGGAAAATCATTTTTATGAAAAGAGGTTGAAAAGAGAAAAGAACTTTGCAAAAGAACAAGATGTGTGATATGCGCGATCGGCCGAGCTCAAGTAAGTTTTCCCCAAGATACCCATACATGTTATGTTACGATATGATTTTTATATGAGAATTGCATGCTAGATTAGGGCTAAGGATCTAGGAATGATGCCTTATATGCCTATTGTTGTATATGAGAATTGCATGCTAGATTAGGGCTAAGGATCTGGGAATGATGCCTTATATGCCTATTGTTGTACATGAGAACTGCATGCTAGAATAGGGCTGAGGATCTAGGAAGATGCCTGATATGCCTGTGATATGTGTTTATTGAGCTGCAAGATAATACTGATTAGTTAGTTATAAGATAGCTTGGATAGAGTAAGTTTGATTGGATTACTTAACGCCTGAATGTTGCTTGCTTTGTGTTAATAGGAGTTCTAGTTATCTTTGCCTAACTAATAAACGAATACGTTACATTACATATTGTGAGGATTAAATAATTTCATAAGGTTAGGTTTAGCCCTATTTCGCAGCTCTTGTTTGAGTCCAACCGTTGTAGGGCAGAACCTCTCATTCGAAGAATTATCTAGTCTTAGTGATATGTGATGGTATTTGCAAGTTAGTTAGGTGAAGGTAGCAGGGCCTTCTTATGCAGCTGATGGCGGAGGGTGGGTTGGAGAGTTACCCTAGGGTAAGCCTAGGATGAGATTAGTGCAGAAAACAATAGTAGTAGAAGGGACTTGGTGAAGTCGAGGCAATCCTCGAGGAAAGTACAGATAGATGTGGAAGGTAGTATGGGCCCGTACTACTGAAAGCAGAGGATCCATACTCGAGTCAAGGAGGGTTGAGATGGAACCAAGAAACTTGTAGAGTGTATGATACCTCTCAAGGTTTATGTATGATTCTGACGATTATGTGTTATGTTTCAGAATGGTGATGATCACACGTCATGGAGGGGGAGGTTCAGGATCAAGATCCGGTTCAGGATCGGGCTCGGGGGCAGGTTCCGAGCCAGTGGACGAGGGACTACGCGAGTTCATCGCGTCTGAGATCACGAGAGGTATCCTTGATTCGAACCCAGTGATTTTCGGGTCGATCAAGGAAGGGATCATTGAGCTCATGGAGGATCGCCCCAGGTCATTCAGGAGCGATATGGCATTCAGTCAATCAGGATCACGCACACTGTCCTTCAAGGACTTCAGGGGCAGTGGTGCGCCAGATTTCCATAGGGCTAAGGACCCCATCGTAGCCAGGAGATGGATTGCAGACATTGAGTCTGCACAGTAGACGAGATTCTGCCCTGAGGGGTCGAAGGTGCGATATGTCGCAGGCTGTTTGAGAGATAGGGCCAGGGATTTGTGGGAGTCGGTTGGTGACTCGTTGGGAGCCTCGGCTATTGAGGCTATGACTTGGTCAGACTTTGTGACCAGGTTCAGGGCTGAGTTTGCACCAGCTGTGGAGCTTCAGTAGTTGGCCAGGGATTTCCTTGATATGAGGCAGACGACAGAGACAGTGGAGGAGATTACCGCCAAGTTCCGGGAGAGGGCATTATTGGTGCCCCAGTATGCGAGAGACGAGGATATGCGGAGGACCCGCTATCACGACATGTTGAGAGCTGATATTCGGGAGCATGTCAGCTTCTCAGCATGTCCGACCCTGGAATCCATGATTGCCAGGGCGAGGGAGAGGGTGATTGATCTGGAGCACATCCGAAAGAGGAAGGCTGAGACAGAACAGGCTACTGGGGCTTCGGGGAAGAAGCCCAAGGGAGCAGACACTAGGCCGAAGGGCCAGGGCCGCTGCAGGAAATGCGGCAGGCCACATGAGGGAGCTTGTAGATTGGGAGCGTCGGGCTGCTACAAGTGCGGAAAGACGAGGCACTTCAGCAGGGATTGTACCGCCCCCGCGCCCACTTTCCAGACATCAGAGTTGTTGTGTTTCCACTACAACCAGCGAGGCCATAAAAAGGCTAATTGCCCTCAGTTGACAGCAGCAGCGCCAGTGAAGGCGCCAGCTCCAGTGACCCTGCAGATTACTGATGGCCGGCAGGGCAAGACAGAGGCTCCAGTGGTGAGGAGCCGAGCCTTTCAATTGACTACCGAGGACGCATGCGCCGCACCCGATGTGGTGACAGGTATGATTTCTTCTCCCTAGCTTTTATTTTATGTGGCTTATGATATTGATGTGCCAGGTGATATGTCTTGTTTAGGATCGTTCCATGTGAACGATATCCCAGTTCAGGTGTTGTTTGATTCGGGCGCTACCCGATCATTTGTCTCTCTTGCGCTTAGCAAGAGGTTCCCTGAGTCTTCGGGCATGTTGGATTGCCCCCTAGAGGTCGAGATTGCGGACGACCGATCGGTACGAGCGTCAGCAGTTTTCATAGATTGTGTTATGAGGCTATTCGAGGAGCGCTACCTGGTGGACTTGGTTCCCATTCTGTTGCGTGGGAACAAGGTGATTATAGGCATGGATTGGTTGAGCCCCAATGATGCATTGATCGACTACGCGCAACAGTTGGTTCAGATCAGGACCCCGAGTGGGGGAGAGCTGGTGATTCAGGGCGAGAGGCCACAGCGCGGACCAACGCTATGTTCAGCAGCGAGGGCTAGGCGTTATCTTTAGCAGGGTTGCACTGGGTATGTCGCCTATGTTATGGATACCCGGGAGGCGAGTAAGGCGACGATGAGCAATGTTTCGGTGGTGCGAGATTACGCGGCTGTATTCCCAGAGGAGCTGCCTGGGATACCTCCGGAGCGACGGGAGGAGTTCAGGATCGACCTAGTCCCTGGTGCGACTCCGATAGCCAAGGCACCATATCAGTTGGCTCCTCCCGAGATGCAGGAGTTGTCTACACAGCTGCAGGAGCTGTTAGACAAGGGATTTATCAGGCCGAGTAGTTCGCCTTGGGGAGCCCCGATCCTGTTTGTCAAGAAAAAGGACGGGTCGCATCGCATGTGCATAGATTACCGGGAGATGAACAAGGTAACGGTGAAGAACCGTTACCCGCTCCCGAGGATATATGACTTGTTTGATCAGCTTCAGGGAGCATCTTAGTTCTCCAAGATTGATCTACGGTCAGGGTACCACCAGATGAGGGTCAGAGAAGAGGATGTACAGAAGACTGCTTTTCGAACTCGGTATGGCCATTACGAGTTCGTGGTGATGCCCTTCGGGCTCACCAATGCTCCTGCCACGTTCATGGATCTCATGAACCGCGTGTGTAGGCCGATGCTGGATCGGTCCATGATAGTTTTCATTGACGACATCTTGGTTTACTTCAAGACACATGAGCATCATGAGGAGCACTTGCGAGAGGTGTTAGATACCCTGAGGAGGGAGAGCTTGTATGCCAAGTTCTCTAAGTGCAAGTTCTGGTTGCGCGAGGTGCAGTTTCTTGGGCACCTTGTCAACTAGAACGGGATATTGGTTGACCCGGCCAAAGTGGAGGTCGTGATGAGATGGGAGGTTCCGAAGTCTCCATATGAGATTCGGAGTTTCCTCGGATTGGCGGGCTATTACCGGAGATTCATTCAGGACTTTTCCAAGATAGGCGCACCTTTGACCCGGCTGACGAATAAAGCTATTGTCTTTCGCTGGGGGCCTGAACAGCAGGCGGCATTCGAGACGCTGAGACAGAGACTATGCGAGGCGCCGGTCCTCGCCCTGCCCGAGGGTGTGGAGGATTTTGTGGTATATTGTGATGCGTCCATTTTAGGTTTGGGCGCAGTGTTGATGCAAAGGGGGCATGTTATCGCCTACGCTTCGAGGCAGTTGAAGCCTCATGAGGCGAACTATCCGACGCATGACTTGGAGTTGGGGGCAGTGGTTTTCGCCCTCAAGATTTGGCGTCACTACCTCTATGGGGTCCGATGTATCATCTACACAGACCACAAGAGTTTTGAGGTACCTAATGGATCAGCCAAATCTGAACATGAGGCAACGTCGGTGGTTAGACGTGGTGAAGGATTACGATTGTGAGATCCTTTACCACCCGGGGAAAGCCAATGTTGTGGTCGATGCGCTTAGCCGCAAGGCAGCGCCGATTAGAGATAATTTCTTGCGGATGACCGTAGTGACTCCACTTTTGGAGCAGATCCGAGAGGCCCAGTTGGAGGCCATGAAGGAGGAACATCGGAAGAGCGAGCGTATTGTGGGTCAGGTTTCCTCCTTCGATTACGACAGCCGAGGGTTATTGACACTACACCGCATGGTGTGGGTTCCATACCATGGGGGTGTGCATCAGGTTCTGATGGAGGAGGCGCACAAATCCCGATTCTCGATTCATCTCGGGGCGACGAAGATGTACAGAGATCTTCGACCCGATTACTGGTGGCCCTGCATGAAGCGGGACGTCTCCTGGTACGTAGAGCGGTGCTTGACTTGCAGGAAGGTCAAGGTCGAGCACCAGAGGCCACATGGCAAGATGCAGCCACTAGACATTCCCATGTGGAAATGGGAAGATATTACTATGGATTTCATCACCAAGCTTCCCAGGACTGCACGGGGAGTGGCTTCGATTTGGGTCATCGTGAGTCGGTTGACCAAGAGTGCTCACTTCATACCGATCCAAGAGAGCATCTCGGCCGAGAAATTGGCCGATATCTACATCCGAGAGGTAGTAGCTCGACACAGAGTGCCAATTTCGGTGATTTCAGACCGAGACGTGCGGTTTACTTCCAGATTCTGGAAGAAGTTTCACGACGAGTTGGGTACTCGTCTGCACTTCAGCACTGCTTTCCACCCGCAGACGGATAGTTAGAGTGAGCGGACCATCCAGACTCTGGAGGATATGATGCGGGCGTGTGTTTTAGACTTCGGAGGTAGTTGGGATACTTACCTTCCTTTGGCTGAGTTCTCCTATAATAACAGCTATCATGCGAGTATTGGCCGTCCTCCCTTTGAGATGTTGTACGGAAGGAAGTGCAGGACCCCGATATGTTGGGGTTAATTAGGACAGAGGGTCATGGGGAGCACCAAAGTGGTGCTCAAGAAGACAGAGAGGATTCAGCAGGTTAGGAGTAGGCTTCAGACTGCTCAGAGTCGGCAGAGAAGCTATGCCGAAAAACGCCGTTCGGACTTGGAGTTCCAGGTCGGGGATATGATCCTCCTGAAGGTGTCGCCTTGGAAAGGTGTCATTCGATTCAGGAAGTGGGGCAAGTTGGGCCCTAGGTATATTGGATCCTTCAGGGTTGTCGCCCGGGTGGGCAAGGTGGCATATAGGTTGGACCTGCCAGCTGAACTCAGTCAGATTCATGACACGTTTCATGTCTCCCAGTTACGGAAGTGTCTGGTGGACGACTCGGCAGTAGTGCCCTTGGAGGATATTCAGGTGGATGACAGCCTAAACTACATCGAGCGGCCAGTGGCGATCCTCGATAGGAAGTCGAAGGAGCTGCGGAACAAGAAGGTGGAGCTGAGGTAAAAAGTCCATACCTTGCTTCTTCTTTCATTAGATACTCTTTTTGGAGTAACTTAGGGCTTTTAAAAGCCATTTTGGAGCCATACTTGGATGCAACCACGAGTTTGGGATAAGGACTTCAGATCTGGGGCCATTGAGGGTTCCCATGGCATAAAGGTGCCAACTTTATGGCCATGGGAGACCCATGCATAATATAAACCCCTTTTCATGGCTTTTTGAGCCAAAGGCCCCATGCATGTACATCAAGTTTGAAGCTTTACGTATAAAATGGACCTTAGGAGGTCAGATCTATGGTTTTGACGCGTTAAGACCCATTATAATCGACTGTACAGTTTTTCACAAAGAGGGACTCGGCGAGTCGCTTGGGCGACTCGGCGAGTCGGGACGCTTTTTCCCCAAAACGACGTCTGGAAATGGTTTTGGTTGAGTGGAAGGAACACTCAGCCTGCTAGGGGTTTGTTTCGGAACTGGAAATCATAGGACTCGGCAAGTGTATGAACAGACTCGGCGAGTCCAAGGCAATCTCCCAACTCATGAAGACGGACTCGACGAGTTGTTCATAGAACTCGGCGAGTCATAGACTGGACATAATCATAAGACAAAGATGAACTCGACGAGTTCAAGGATGAACTCGGCGAGTCGGTTGAAGATGGTCCGGATGCTATGGTTGAAGGTGAACTCGTCGAGTTCTTGCTAGAATCGACGAGTAGAGTCGGGGGTTGTATCATTTTGAAAGGATAGGGACTCGACGAGTTGGTGGACCAACTCGGCAAGTCAAGTCAACTGGATGTTGACTTTGACCATGGTTTGACCTTGACTTTGACTTGGATTTGGATTGACCCTTGCAAGGGTTATGAGTATGCAATAATAATCGGAAAAGGTTGTTGTGTAGGGATTGGGGAGTAGAGACGAGTCGATTCCCGTGCCGAGGACCGTGCAGATACTACACGACATCGAGGTGAGTTACCTTCCAATAGCGGTGGGTCTACGGCCACAATGTCGGCCCACCAGTAGGAGTTGTATGTTAGATGATTGTCTTTGTGATATTCATCTGGGTTTGCTACTACATGATATGTTTATGAGCTATCATGATATGTTATATGTGATAGTGGTAGTAGGAGGGGAATAGTCCCCAAGTTCGGTTGTTAGGACCGAAGGGCAGTTCGGGCACCCCAGATATGCCTGACAGTATGATTATGTTATGATATGTGTGATAGTAGTAGTAGGGGTGAAATAGTCCCCGAAGTTCGGTTGTTAGGACCGAAGGGTAGGTCAGCACCCCAGAATGGTTTGACATGGGTAGGTCAACACCCCAGAATGGCTTGACACGGGTAGGTCAGCACCCCATAACTGCTTGACAGGGTAGGTCGGCACCCCAGAATGGCCGGACCGGGTAGGTCGGGCACCCTAGAATTGTCCGGCAGTATGTATGCTACGTGATTGTATGATATGTGGTATGATGGGGGAACTCACTAAGCTTCATGCTTACAGTTTTTAGTTTTGTTTCAGATACCTCTTCAGCGAAGGGGAAGGAGCCAGCGCGGTAGCGACATATCACACACACACGCAGGAGTTCCGCACTATGAGATTTCTTGGGATTGTACTCTGACATTGTTACTATTTTTACGATATGATTTTGAGACATGAGATTAAGGTTTTATGAAATGATATGACTCGATTATGTTTTCTTATAAATGTTTTCCAAATTGTTATATCAAAAATGAAAATTTTGGTCTTGAAATTTGGGACGTTACACAATGTATCGTGAAACAAATAAATAATAATACAGTATCATGTGGAGCAGTTAGAACGTTGTTAATTAATGACACTCGACTTGAATATCTACCAAAGAACTCGTTAAATATCTAACAAAGAATTGCTTTAAATCCCCGTGAATTTGCTTAAATTTTCTTATAGCATTTTGTTTAAGGTTAGTACGACTTACAAAACAAAATGTTGATTGTAAAGTTTTCTTAATGGAATTAATGACATTCAAGCAGGTGAAGAATCAAAATGAAGACTTTCTTGAATGACTGGTTTCATACATAACTCATGCGTTAGTTGCTAATTATAAAGTCATATTTGACCATCACTACCTATTTGTCTTTGAGTAGACAATACATCAACATTTCTTTTTTGACATAAGACTTAATTCTTTTAAAGTAAACATTATTATTAATGAAACTAAAGCAATAATATTAGATTTGTTTAAATTTTAATTAGTCCCTTTAATAGTTTAGTTGAATTTATAACTGCTCTCTTGAGCATTACCTATATTTCTTATGAAATAAAAAGTAATATGTTTTACTAGCTAGAAAAGAGTAGTCACGCAAAATAGTTGCGAGACAAAATCCTTTTGATATACAATCTTTTGGAAAATCTAAAAATCAAACCGATCATGACTATTCTAAAGCTTGTTTATTATTTAGATAAAACTTAATTATTCAACTATATAATTTGGATTTGAGTATATGGTTTAGATTCCGATATTTGGAATGGTTTAAACCAAAATAGAATTATTATTTTGGATTATGGTTCGGTTTTAACTATATAATTGAGAACCGTATAGTCCAAAATAACAATTTCTTATTTATTTAATTATATCATTTATATGTATCTTACTCTTCGATATACTTTCGTTTAGTAACACATTTTTTTGGTAGGAATGGAGTATATATATATATATATATATATATATATATATATATATATATATATATATATATATATATATATATATATATATATATATATATATATATATAGATGTGTGCCGCGCAAAACGATGGTGATAAATAACTGTTTTGACGAATAATTTTCTTACGAGGAAATAATTATTAGTTATTATGTAATAAAAAAATTATTACTTTTATATAAAATATTTATGTTTAAACCTTATACTTATATTGTCTGTTTATACATTTGATGTAAATTAGTTAATATCGGTATCTAGTTTAAGAAATATAAATTAATTTATATAAATGAATTTAATTTTTTAAAATTGTCATTTTGTTCCAAATTAAATTTTTAATAACTTTCCTTAATTCAAGTCTTCAAACTTTTGGCAAATATTAATGATTTATTTATGCATAAATAATAAATGATTTGTACAAAAACTTTTGTATCTTATACCTCTTAAATTTTAAGATAGGACTAATATGCTTTATATATATATATATATATATATATATATATATATATATATATATATATATATATAACTTTTGTTGGTTTTGAATATAAATGATTGTTTGTATAAATGATTTGTGTACATATAAAAGTTGATTATTTCACAAATGGAATTTACATATGCACGTATTTTAAAAAAATGTTTATTACTATTTTTTTTTTAATAAAACCATATTTTTAATAATCGAATTTGATTGGTTGAATATATTAAATAAATAAGAAATTTTTACATAGACGTAGAGAGTAAACGAACAACAAGCTGTGCCGCAACCTTTTTAGATGACAAAACTAATTCTTTTAAAAACAATATCTATAGATCTTTGAGCCATTACAATTTGATTGAAAATTTATTAAATGCAATTCCAATTTTAAAGGAGTTGCAAAAAATCCAACTGTGCCTTATTTAAATTGTATGCAATTTAACTCTTACACCCTTATTAGTGGATCAATTTTATTAAAACTTAGAATTCACATTTAATTTGCCACTCAAGATCATAGCCATCCAATTTTCTAATCCAATAGTCCAGATTTATTCACATACACATCAATATTACAAGTAGAACTAATAATTTAATTAGGTAATGCACACAACCAAAATATAAGCAACTTAAATATTAAACTAAACATTATAAATTAACCAAAATATTAAAGCAATAATAGCCCAGCCCAACCGAACTGAGCCCAATATTAAGAACCAAGGCCAGAATTGTAATGTATACATACATAAACAAAGAGACAGCTTATAAAATATAAGAGTTAAATACACGAAGAAACAATATCCTTTCATTAATTTGTATAGTGTAAAATTTTACTTTTATTCTGATATTAGAGCATTAAAAATTTAAACATGCACCAAATTATAACAATTTCAACTATTTTAACTGCTAAACTTTGTCACGATAATACAACCAAAACCATCTCTAGATCACGATCAATGACTCCTAATGACTCAGTTTGCAATGATATCAGATTCTAACTTCTTATGACCTGATATGAACACAGGCTTTGTGATCAAAACCAGTAACAAAAATCCATAGAAATACAATTGATCAAATAGATAAAACCTGGAATTCTAATTTTTTCTCTAGAAAACAAACATTAAAGTATCTCAAACCTCAATCAATCATGGAACTTTAGGAATTGTAGACAGACAAACCTTATCAACTTACTGTACATAACACATTTCAATTGACAAATACCAGTGTCTGCATAAACAAAAAAGACAAGATTTTTCTCCACAAATTCAAAGAATTGAAAAGCTTCAAACCTCTCGTACATGAATTCCATTTCTATCCTCCAAAAAAGGAGAAAAATCCCCTCTTTTTGGGTTCCTCTTCCACCATTACAGCCTTCATGCTATCTTGCTCAACTAACCTCCAAGCTGCTTGTTCAAATGCTAATCCTGCTAAAGTTGGAGGCTTATTTAGAACGAGTGGAAACCCTCTGTTTGTACTCCGAATTACTTCTGAATCCTCTGGAATCACTCCGAGCAATGATAATCCCAACATCTCTTGAACATCAAGAACTGACATCATATCTTCTCCCCTTATCAAATCAGTCCGAACCCTGTTCACAATCATCTTGATATCCCTAATTCCGTCACATTCCAGTAGACCAGTGACTCTATCGGCATCTCTTAGTGCAGTAATGTCCGGAGTAGTAACCAGGACAGCTTCGTTAGCCGGAGTAATCGCCGTTATGAACCCAGCATCGATACCTGCGGGGCAATCTATGAGTATAAAGTCCGGGCAACCTTCTTGCCGGTCTTTTAATGCGTCAACAAGCCAAACTAGGGCTTTTCCACCAAACCCTAGCGGCAATTTTGACCTAGGTTTTGAGATACAAAGTAATTCGAAGTTTGACCAGCGCTTATCGCGAACTAAAGCTTGGTCGAGGCGACAATCGCCATTGAGAACTTCTACAACGGTGTAATTGACGCGGTTTTCAAGGCCGAGAAGGAGGTCAAGGTTGCGGAGGCCGACGTCGGCGTCGATGGCGACGACGGAGAAGCCCAATCGGGCGAGGGAAAGACCAACATTGGCAGTGGTCGTGGTTTTCCCGACTCCACCTTTGCCAGATGTGATGACGACGACTCTTGGCGTATCGCCGGCGAGCTCCGGCTTGCGGTTGTATTGAAGGACGGATCGAATGGGTGATGGTTTTGGGTAGGGTTTTGTTGTTGGCTTAATTAGGGTTTTGTATAGGGGATTGAAAGGGATGAAGTTGGAAGAACATAGAGATGAGGGTTCTGTTAGCAACTGCAAAGATGTCATTGCCGGTGGAGGGGGTGAGATTGGGCGGCTGCAGAAAGAAGCAGCTCAGCGATGGCGACTGTACTCTCATAAATGAGGGGACTTCGGACCCTCGCTCAAACTCACCATTTTGTGAATAACAAGATAGATTTTTATGGAACAATTTTTTTTATATACATAACAATTGGTGCTTTAAAATGTTGTACTGTACAATTCAATAATACATAAATTGTTGTGTATGGCAAAAAAATATTGTGTACAAATCACTTCTCATAATAATACAATATGTTTAATTTGGACAAACTCACCATTTTGTGTTTTTTATTTTAGTATAATAATTGATTTAGGTAACATATAACTTTAAAAGTAAATAAACCAAGTATGTAACACGTTGAAATCACATTGTTATTAATGAGTTGTTAATATCTTTGTCGTTTGAACATATTCACGGTTTTAGAAAATTATACCAGAAAATTACACCACGGAATGGTATACTTCAAATTAAGCAGGCGAAGACAGGAATATGACTTATCTTCCGTGATTTCAATGTGGTTCGTAGAGCATATGAACGATTCAACTCTTATTTCTGTCCATCTAGTGCCTCAACCTTCAATCGTTTTATTTAATGTGTTGGTATATACGACTTCAATATGGGGAGTAAATGGTTCACTTATATGACTCGAGCCACTGCTAAATTAAGTAAACCAGATAGGTTTTTGGTTTGTAACAACTTTTTGACTGTTTTCCCTTCGTTAACCGTAACAGCTCAATGTAGGGAACTCTCTGACCACTACCCTATCACGATTACAACTAATGTGGCTGATTTTGGCCAACAATCGTTCAAATTCTTCAATTCTTGGCTAATGGTCGAAGGAATTGACTAGATAGTATACATGGTATGGAGCAATTTCATTGGATATGGAACTAAGGATGCTTATCTAGCTGCTAAACTGAAATATGTTAAGGAAGAGTTTAAAAAAATAGAGGAAAGTAGCACATCAGAATTGTCACACCCCCGGCCGATGATGGAAACATTGGGTTGTGCGACGTATGGATATTGGATTGAGGCATACAAATATATATAAAACATAACACATAAGTATAATACAAACGATACTTTTATTTATTATAATTTATTTGGGATTACATTGTCTAATAGGTCAAGTACACATAAGTAGAAATAACAAACATACATAAATAAACTCCAACAAGCTTCCTTGAAGACCTCCTCCTTGTCACGACTATCGTCCACACTCATCTCCCCGAGAATACATGTATTTTGAAAACGTCGACATAATGTTGGTGAGTTCACAAGTTTTTTTAGTTTTCTGTTTTATTTGGTTAAATCAATAATCATTTTTCTTTTAGAAAAAACTTTCTTAAAATATTTGATCAACCCTAGCTTACTATATTTTCAGGATACTTTACTAATCCTAATTTACTATTTTTGTAGGATATGCACTAATCCTATCTTATCATCTTTTAGGATATTTTATCAATCCTATCTTACTATCTTTTAGGATAATTTACTAATCCTAACGTATTTTATCTACCACTCTAAGGCTTCCCTCTTGGTAATCAGATCTCTAAGGTTGTTGTAATGTATTACCATGAGCCCCCATAATCGACGTTGTTTGACTAGTGATTTCTCCGCATGACGCTTCATCGGACGTTGAATAGTGATTAATAAGAAAGTTATCCTACCGGGATTGTAGCTAGGAATCGCAGGTGGGGTGTCAAACCCCGTATAGATCTATACATATCTTTATAGCTCTCGCAAGATTAACAATTACAAGTTCGGGGTAGCCGAATTTAATTAGGCTAAGGACGAATAATAACAGCTCACTAACGCAACCTTAGGTATTTTATATTTTATCTTTCTTTCTTAGTGATTCCCGATAACTATCACAATATAAACCCCTTTAATTTTATATTTGATAATTATATCTTTTAGATCTCGTAATTATCTAGTGTGTGTGTGTGTGTGTGTATATATTATTTGTCATACATATATACCCTAATTATGGTTAATCTGAAAACTAGATATTTAGGCAGAGTAACGATTAGGTACAATGCATATCCCTATATTTGACCAGCATTACTTCTAGGTAATATGTTATCCTAGGAAATTGACAATTATAACAACTAGGTACTATCTCTTCCTAGATTATCGGGCATCATAACTCTCAGACATAATATCATAGCTTACAACTAGGTATATTATATATAGCTACATTATCCTAAGGTTTCATGCTTTATATAACGATTGATATTTATAGATATAAATATATTTTGATAAAACAGTTTAATAATCATGTATCCCCCCCCCCCCCCGGTAAAACATTTAAAATAATAAAGTGGGGTCGTGAACTCACCCTAGTCGTGTGAGACCGTTGGTGTAGGGTTGAATCGGGATCGAGACTCTGGGGACCGCTACAAGGGCAACAACTTCGAGGACTGTAGAGAGAGTGAGAGAATGGATGGTGTGCATAATGGGTTCTGCCCAATATTCTATTTATAGGCATGGAATTTAGGTGTGTGTGGCGCAAATATCTGAGCGTGTCGCGCGTGATCATTGTGGCTCCATCCAGAGAAGACCACGTGTCACTACCCCAATTGGCCACGTCACTCGCAATCTACACAAATCCAATGTCGGGTGCGCGACGGGCATAGGCGTGCACCTCACGCGCACGGAAAGATTTTGAAAAAGTCATAATTTCTTCGTGCGAGCTCTGATCTAAGCCCTCTTTATATCTATGTAATGATCTCAAGGAGTACTACAACTCTCCTTTAGGTTGCTTTAGTTAGTTTTGACTTTCATTTTCATGCCTAACGGGGGTAAAAATAAATGATTTTATAAAAATCATATATCTCTCATACGGATCCCGTTTTTCGGCATTCTTTGTCCTAAAATTTTTATCATAAGGAGTAATACGAATCTCCTTTTTGCACTTTTAGTCAAAACTCAAACAATCTCTAAGTACTGTTTTGACGTAATTAATTTTAATTACGCGATTGATTTTTATTTTTATAAAATCCATAACTCTTTCCTTTGTAGTCGGATTTTTGCGAGTCTTATATCCTTGAGATCCGTTAACGGGTACTTTACAAATATGTTAACCAGCTTAGAAGACGATCCAACTTTTTGGACGCTTATTTTCGAGCCTAACAGTCGTTTTAACAATAAATATAATGGCACATTTGATTTTTATTATCTCAAAATCCAGCAATAAAATATTAAGTTATTACATCTATTTTTCCTACTCTCTCCTAAAGGTGATCAGTGATGAAATCCTCCCGGTTGTCACAAGAATGAGCAGCAGGAACTACTACACTTGAAAAAGACTGTTGCTAAATTAGAATATGTTGCTGAAGATCTGGCCTTATCAAACATTGACCTATTGAATCACAGTAACGGGATACAAAAGATTCTAGAACTGGAGAAATTAGTTGTATTAGATTTAAAACAAAAAAACATGTGTAAAGTGGATTATTGATGGGGACGAATGCTCGAAGTTTTTTCATAGCTTCTTTAATGGTAGGGGCAGAAAGAATCGGATCACGGGACTAACGATAAATGAGAGACGGTCTTCTGAAGTCAATGACTTCAAGAAAGAAGCCTTCAGATTCTTTCAAAACAAATTTAGTGATCAATGGGTTTCTAGTCCCAAGTTGATCAACCCTAACTTTTCCTCTATCTCCATGATGGATGTCATTATGTTGGAAGCACCCATCTCATTTGAAGAAGCGAAATCAGTTGTTTGGGCATGTGGGGTGACAAGGCCCCGTGACCGGATGGGATAACATTTAAATTTCTAAAGAAATACTTGACCTTGATGTGTGTTGATATCATGAATTGTATCAGACATTTTGAGGAATTTGGCACGCTTGCACGTAGGTGCAACTCTTCTTTCATTACCCTTTCCCCCAAAGTGAAGGACCCCATATCCCGTGATGAATACCGACCCATCAGTTTGATTGGATGTATATACAAAATAATTTTGAAGATTCTAGCAACCATAATGAAATCGGTCATTGTTGGTGTTATTGGTGAGGAATAATCTACATATGTAGAGGGAAGTAATATCCTTGATGGGCCACTAATTATTAACGAGATATGTGCATGGGTGAAGCAAACCAAAAAGAAAGTACCGAAGAATGTTTGAATCGAGTTTAGAGAACAAAATCAATAACAAAAAGCATTAAGAATACAATCGTAAATAAGTTCTGTTTGGCTCGTTGATTTGTCTGAATGAGTACAAAAGTACGAGATAGAGAGTAAGAACAAAAGTGCCCAAAAGGTATCTCTCTACTTCTATACTAACTCTATTTATAGGATGATACAGACATACAAAAAGTATGCAAGGACTAGACGTTAAAATACAACACAAAAAATGCCTTGCAAAATACATACACTGCGAAGTACCAGACTTCGCACCTATATAGAGCAAAACGACTTTCGACCTCTCACTAGACAATTCGCACTCAACAATTTCCCCTTAGTGAGAAGATTCGAAATCACGTCATCAGCTTCATGATCTGGAAAAGTACTCTGCGAATGTCCATATACCAAAGAATAGTCTTCCGGATTTCAGCCTTGTCTTCTGCACTATTCTTTTTGCAATTATTGATTCGTACAAGCAGGCTTGTATATTGAACATTTGAGTACCTTTCAACATTAGCAACTTGGAACAAAAACTTTGTCATTTTTCTGGTTCTTATTCTTGCCAAGGAACACTACCCCTAGAGGCTGATGAATAATTTCTCCGTCTTCATATTTATCAATTTTAATCTGCCCCTTTAATACAGACTGAGGAACTTTTGAAGTCTTGTTGACGGCCATGGCAAGCTCAACATCGGTGATTGCGAGGCAATCATAATACCTATCAATGAAGACTTTGATATGAGCGAAGCCGATGAGAAAATCATCCTTGTTATTATCTGGTAGTTTCGTTACATCCACATTGCTTAGAATCGATGTCACTGTGACCAAGTCGTTCAGGTTCATCAATGGGAAGTCTGCAACAAAAAACTCACAAACTACATTGTTCGCCCTTACTACAACACAGCAAAAATTTTGAAGAATCCCTTCAAACAAGTTTTCCCTAGTGATTGACATCACTTTAATGATCTTCACAGCATACCAAATCTCTTCTTCGCTTTTTCCTAAGACTGCATTAAATCTCATTTTCAGTCTTTTATATTCCTCCTTGTCTTTGAATCAATCAACCAACTTGTATTGAGAATAAATGTAGGTCATGTGATTGATAGGAAAAACAAGTTGATTGAAGTTTGAGTTTTCAACAACATAACTTTTATTTGGAACCTTGTGAAAATCATCCATTTTCCCTAATGAAACAACTTGCTCAATAGTTTCATAGCACCAGTGTTTTTTGGGATTACCCTTGTTCAAACCCGGTGGATCATTATGTCTTTGCCTCATAATACTATTGATCTGTCTTTGTATTTCAATTTCCATCTCTAATCTCTTCTTCTTTTCTTCTTCGGAAAGATTTACCTCAAGACCCTTCCCTTTATCTCCTTAGTTTTCTTTCGATGGAGGTGGTTTAGAACTCGAACTTGACCCAGAGCCTCCATCCATTTCGCCAATGACTATCCTTTTCGTTATCGGTCTTGATGTTGTAGTTGTAGAAGTTGTTGTCAACAAAACTGGTAGTGAAGTGGGTATTTGTGTAGACATAATTTTCCCAACAACTTCACCCTTATCATCATATTTTGAAGAACCAACTCCTCCACATCCTTTTTCTCCCCCTTGCAACACTTGCTTCGTAGGTGGAGCATTAGTTGGTAAGAGAAGTACCAACTTAAGGATGGGATCAAGTTCCGCCTTGATGTTCGATTCAATAGAAGAAATCATCTTGGAAATAGATTCCTAATAAACCGAAGATTGATTAGAAAAACCTGCTTGTGAAATGGATTCCTTGATGATGCTTAAAAATTCCTCCAATTTTTCAAAGACTTTGGAGCCTGATTCTTACTTCGCATCCAACTTAGTTGAATAAGCAGAATTGTACTCAACTAACTTGGCAATTGCATCAGCAACAACGTCAACTTTGCCATGAAGAACTGAGTAATTCTTGTCAATCTTCTCCACTTCTTTAGTCATTTCAGATTTTAGCTCTGCCACATTGAGATTAACATATTCTTCCGGCTTCTTAATCTGCTCAACAAAAATTTCATGACGCTCTTTTGCAACGTCACAAAGCTTTGTAATCTCATATTCAAAATTGATGGCATGAAGCTTCAATCGTTCAACATGTTGTTGCTCAATATTCTCCATCACACTTTTAAGACAATTCTCATGAGATTTGAGCATGTACTCTACTTCAATCCCAGAAACAAAGTTTCTACCTCTAGTGTCAGCTTGAATCTGTAATAGAGATTTAAGTTTGCTGTTGAGAATCTTAAACTGTTTGCATGACATAATCATATTATCAGGAACATTGTCCTCTTCTGGATCAAACTGTAAATCTATAAATGAAACCATAATTTCATCATCATTTGGTTCTTCATCATGTACTAATCTCCCTAGATCCGTGGATTGTGAAGATAAAAGAGTAGTAATGGGTTCATGTATGATGTTGGAGAATGTTAGTGAGATTGTGGAAGTAGGGAATGATGAAGGAATAGGAGAAGATAATGGTGGTAGAGAGGTTGAGGTATCGAGAAGTGTGGTTTCAATAGTAGATGAAAGAATTAGTGATGTGGAAATAATTGATGTTTCAGGATGGGAAGAACCAATGGCTTCATTATGCATCACCCCTCACCATTGTGACATTTGTGTTTGCATTAGATGTGCTCACATGCATGTCTGAGGTGCGAACCTCCTCCGTAGTGGACTTGGTTTGCGAAACCTCGGGTGGTATGACGATTGTCTTCTCAGGGATGGAAGTAGATGGAGGATCACTCAAATTGCTGGTTGTATCTGTATTAGATACGTGTACATTACCACCAGGACTTCTAGTCTCCTCGAAAGTCGACTTAACTGGAGAATCTCTTGGAGATGAACCAAAGCCAATATTATCAATGAGAATATCAGAGCGTTCGCTATCACTGTCATGCTCTGATTCGACAACAACTTTATCAAGCGGGTCTTCAAGTTGTTTCTGTTTCTTTTGAAGATTTTTAACCATTTCTTGTGCTTGACGTTTCTTGGAGGTTGGGGAAACAGGAACATGAATTTCCCGAATAATCACACCTCTTCTGTTAAGTTGAGGTTTGCGAATCTTCTTTATCCCCTTCGTTAAAGCCACATACTTAGGTGAAACAAGGTTATCAATTGGAACCTCTTCAAGAATTGGTCTTTCAGGAGAATGACGAGGTCTGTGAGCAGGCTTCTTTGTTCTTTTGAGAATACCCGTCTTCGAAGGAATGACTTCCTTTGAAACTTCCTTCTCCACAGTCTCTTGAACAGGTTTTGAAACTTCCTTCTCCACATTCGTTTGAACAGGTTGTGGTTTTTCAGTCTTCTTCTTTTTCCTTTGAGCTTTAAAATTATTTGATGAACCTTCAACCCCCTTTGACAAAAGAACTCTAACTGTGACATTTGGCTTGATAGATGCCAAATATTGAACCATAATTGGGTTTTCAGGAGCAATTCGTCTTAACATTGCGTCTGCAATGCGAGCAATATTGGGAAATAGAATTGGATCATCAATAACCACTTTAGGAACCTCTAAAGTTGAAAACTTCGCCTTCTCATCTTCTGAAGGAACCAAAATTCCTTCCTTTTCATACACATCCCTACGAATCAAACTCTAGTATCTTGCACACGAAACATCATTCGACACATTGGTGTGTGTGATTGTTGTACCAAACTCTTCCCAAATTTGAGTAACATAATAAACATTTAAATTGTAATAAAGACCAAAAAACATAGCATAGACCTCCAATTTCGCTCTGTATAACTATGAACTACGGCCTGTCAGGCATCGTAGCATAACGCCAAAAAGAATATTACATAGGGAAGACAAGACTTGCGATATTGACTTATTCGAGTAAGAGGAGTGTTGAAAAATGTTTTTGTATGTGACCATCACTGAAATAAGATGAACTGTATTTATTTAATCTGACAAATATTATCAGTTATTTTCAGGTTTCATGGATTCGTAATTAAACAAAAATACGCAAAGGCGAAATACGCAAAGACGGAAAGTCAACCACGTTTGAAGACAAAAACCAATCAAGGGCTAAAAGTGTCAAACTTCAAAACAATTTGGATTAATTATGTAAATTCAATTAATCTTAATTGAATTTATGTATATTAATTTATTTGTATTTCATTTGCAAATACCTAGTGAAGAAAATATACATCTCCAAAATACAAGTATTTATACCAAATACCTAGTATTTATACCAAATACTTCTCTTGCAAATCAAAGAAGCAAAAGCCAAATTGACTTCTACTACTCCACCTCTTTATTTGACAACCAATAATCCATACATCTTAGATATTTATGTGTGTGTATGTATACTTGTATGTATGTATGGAAAGTGTATGTATATGTAAGTTAGTATATAAGAGAGTTGTGTGCTCTTTCATTCATAACCTCTTATAAACTTTGAAAAACCTCTCCATACACCAAAACCTCTCAACCAAGAACATCTCCTGCATCTTCAAGAAGTTCTTCAACATCATCTTCATCTTCATCCTTGAAGCAAGAACACCAAGAACACCAAGAACACCAAGAACATCAAGAACACCAAGAACACCAAGAACATCAAGAACACTAAGAACACCAAGAACACCAAGAACACCAAGAACAACTCCAAACAACCTACAAATACCCTCCAAACATCCTACAAATACCCTCCAAACATCCTCCAAATACCCACCTTAAACCTCCTCCAAACATCCTTTAAACCACCACAAAATCTCCACCTTGCTGTTTTTTTTCGACATCAGAATTTCGAAGTTAAGAAAAAAATCACCGAGCACAACTCAACAAGATAATAAGGGAGATATTTTTACCACAAATTATTCAGAACCTTACCTACATCTAGGAAGTTTTCTGGACGATTTTGACCAAGGGAAACCCCAGAGAGACGATATACAAAATCGGGTATCCAGATAGATTTCTGTTGACCACATCAGAATCTTCAAGTCCAAAACAAACGTAACTGGGTACAATACATCCAACAAACCCTGAAGATATTTTTACCACAAATTATTCAGAACCTTACCTACATCTAGGAAGTTTTCTGGACGATTTTGACCAAGGGAAACCCCAGAGAGACGATATACAAAATTGGGTATCCAGATAGATTTCGGTTCACCAGATCAGAATCTTCAAGTCAGAAACAAAGCTAACTGGGTACAATACATCCAACAAACCCTGGAGAGATTTTTACCACAAATTATTCAGAACCTTACCTACATCTAGGAAGTTTCGTGGTCGATTTTGACCAAGGGAAACTCCAGAGAGACGCCAGAGAAAATCGGGTATCCAGAGAAATATATCCAAAAATTAAGAAAACCTTCAAACCCTTATGTAAACAAATTGTTTTACATAAAATTTGAAACAAAAAGAATTTTGTGTTACTTATCATATTCCGGATTGAACTATTGAACAAATAGTGACAAAGTCTTTTAGGTTACCAGTCCAACCCTAAGCCTGTTCAGTCAATTTATTGGCGAACTTACTTGAAAGACCAGTCGCTTCATCCATCCAGTTCTAAACCCGTTATATATATTTATACATATTATTTAACTTCTAACATTTATATACAGTCATTTATATTATTTACAGCTTAACGTTATTTAAATACAGTTATTTACTTTATTTATAGCTTTCAATCATTTACTGCTTTCTAGTGGTGACTAATAATCCCATATTTATTTCCGCAACTATTATTGTTTATATTCCGCATTTTATATCTAATTAATATAAATATCTGTCACACAGTAACTGTATCCGAGCCGTTATTCGTGGTGATTAGATCTTATATTATAATTTCTAACAATTGGTATCAGAGCTCGTGTGATTCATTCTGAAATTTTTGTCGAAAACTTTTGGTTAGCGTTTATATAAACCTTCCATAAGATTTTCTTTAAAAGTTTCATTTTAATATCACTTGTTCAAATCCTTAATCAAAAAATTTTAAAAAAATTATTTTATGTCTTCAACAAATTACTCAAACATGAATTCTGTTTCTATTGCTAACAGTTTGGGTTCAGGTTCACGGGCACCCATACTTATACCTGAAGAGTATAATTCGTGGGTTGGCCGTATGAACCTTCATCTAAATACTTTAGGTGAAAATGTCTGGAAATGCGTGGAAGGAACGTATACTGGAATCTCTACAGAAGATATGGCCACTCTTGCTACAAATCAAATCACAATAGCCGAAAACAACAGAAAGCTTGAACTCCAAGCTAAAAAGGAACTAGTTTCTGGAATCCCACACAGTATTCTAAGTCAAATGGATGACATTATACTGTTAACCGCAAATCAAATTTGGGAAAGTTTAAAAAATCGTTTTTGTGGAAACGAAAGAATAATCGGAAACAAGAAAACATCCATTTTGAATGAATTTGACAATTTCAAAATGTTTTCATCAGAAACCATTCATGATGCTCACGACAGGTTCAATTTTATTGTTATTAAAATGAACAATTTGGGTATCAAAAAGTCACAACATGAGATAAATCTCAAATTTTTGAATAATCTTTTTGAAAGCTGGAAAATGGTAAAACTCATTATTCAGGGAAATCCAGCAATTCATACTGAATCTTTATACAATTTGTATGGAGAACTTCAATCGTATGAATCCTCTATTAAATCACCAACCACTACAACTTTTGGTGGACCATTAGCTCTTTTGTCCACATCTTCTCAACACCAAACACCCTTTTTCGATCAAAATCAAAACCAAACATTTTTGGGAAATTGTTATAATTCTTTTGATTCAAATGATGAAGCGGATTATCAACAACCATGCGCCTTGGTAGCAAACACAAACCTACAAAGATTTTTGCCAAATTCTGGTCAATCAAATTTCAGACCAAATTATCAAAACAGGCCATCTTTTGGACCAAACAATTCAGGTTTTCAACCAAGACCATACTTTGGACAAAACAATCCAGGTTTTCAACAAAGACCATCTTTTGGACAAAGTTCTCAAAGACCATCTTTCCAAAACTACCCAAACCAAGGTTTCCAAAACCGGGGATTTCAAAACAATCCCAATCCAATTTTTAATAACAACTCAAATCAAGGTTCTAACAACAATCAAAATTTTGGATTTCAGCAATCTCAACAAAAGAACCAAGCCCAGGCACTTGAAAGACCACCAATTCAAAGTCAAAAGGCTGACAGTGATAATGATGATGTGATCATTTGTCACAATTGTAAAGGAACAAATCACTATGCTCGAGAATGTCGTGCTAAAAGCAAATCCAAAGTCAAGGACTCAGCATACTACGTTCAAAAAGCTAAAGAACTGAAGAAACAAGAAAAGAAAGATAAAGCTTTAATGGCAATCTACGAACCCAACGTCAAATACTGGCCAACTTCAGATGATGAAGCAGACTCTGAACCAGCACAGTCAAATTTCTGCTTCATGGCTGGTGAAGAAATACCTTCAAGGGCTCCAAATGTCATTGAACAGGTATGGAACATGGTTGTAGAACTTGGTTATTCTAAAACAATTTTTGAATCCCATATAACCAAGATTGAGAATAGCCTGCAAGTTGATCTCAATACATATCATAACAACATGGTTAAAATGGACATTGTCAAGTCTGAATCACAAACGATGCAATTCAAACTCGGAGAAAATACAAGAACGATTTTGAAATTGGAAAGAGACGTTGAACGAAAATCTGAAGATAATGTTCACGTCTTGGAACAATTAAATCAAGCCCTAATTCAAAAGAGGGATTTGGAATTGAAAAACCAGTCAGTTATTTCTTCTGAAATTAAAGATATTTTAGAAATGGAAATCATTAAGTTGAAACAAAAATTTCAATCTTCAACTGATGAAAATTATGTTTTAACTCAAAAACTGACTGATTTTTCAAACAAAATCATATTTCTTGAATCCGAAAACAAAAGACTGCAAGGAAAATTGGATTCTATTAATATTGCTAGAAAATTAAGTGATGATATTTTCACTAAGGCAAAAACCTTAGGATCTGGCACAGTTAATACAAGTTATAAACCAGGAATTGGTAGAGAAGCATTTGAAAAGGAACAAATTGAAAACATGACAATTTGTGAAAATTCTGAATCCACTCTACCAGATCTTTTCACATCTGCCAACGAGGAAGATTCAGATGACGAAACAGTTATCAACTGTAGCCCAGATGATACTGATTTCTTTATTTCCAAAAAGTCATACAAAAGAGTTGTGAATTCTGAATCAGACTCTGTTAGTTCAATAACTCATCAATTGAGATCTAATGAACTAACAAAGAATGATGGCACAATCAAACCTGAGATTTTCCTAAATGGACAAAAATCTACTCATGAGCATGGAAATACTTCTGCTCCAAATGTCTTCCCTTCTTTGAATTCTACCATAGTTGGAAAGAACAGTTTGGGACAAAAGTATTCAAAGAAACAACAAAAAAATAAGCAACCCATTCAGGCTGTCCACGCTCAGTCCACAAAACCAAGGAAACTTTTGAAACCTGACTTTGTGCCACAAAAACAAGTTTTCAACTCTAAACCAAAACCTTTGCGAAAGACTGTTGAAAATTACTTTCAGGATATCAATTTCAAACAGTCAGGGAACTTTCACAAACCATCATATCAGAAAGTTCAAAACCATCATTATAATGCTTTTCAAAACCATACTTCACATCCTAGATATGAGAAAACAATTTCTAACAAAACATCACATCTAGGATATCCTACACCAAAACACAGATCTTATCAACCCACGGGTTTTCAAAAACAAATCACTTTTTGGGAAAACTTGGTAAGTCAGATCAAACCACAACAATTCCGTCATAATAAACCAAGACCCTACAACAAAAGAAATTCATCAAACAAAGTACCTAAGTTAACAACTGACAAACCAGGACCCATTCAGATTTGGGTACCTAAACCTTCTGTCTAATTGCAGGTACTTAATGCTGGAGAGCCCAAGGATGATACATGGTATATCGATAGCGGCTGCTCTAAGCATATGACAGGAAAGAGGAATTTCTTACGTGACTTCAAACCAACCGACACCAATCAAGATGTTACCTTTGGCAACAACATGACAGCAAAAATCATGGGTTATGGAAACATAACAAATGGTAACTTTACCATCAAGAAAGTTGCTTATGTTGATGACCTGAAACACAACCGCATCAGTGTTTCTCAGTTGTGTGACAACAATCTTGAAGTTATGTTCACAAAACAACGAAGCTTGATCATGGACGCCAAAACCAAAGATGTTATTGTTGACTCTGACCGTGCCGGAAATATGTATCCACTTGACATGGATCTTATTTATGGTAAACCCGATATTTGTCTGCTATCCAAAGCCCCAACAGATATTAGTTGGTTATGGCACCGCCGCCTTTCCCATCTAAACTTTGGGTACATCAACAAACTCATAGGCGATGATCTTGTTCGAGGGCTACCACTTCTAAAACTTGACAACGAAACTCTTTGTGCTGCTTGTGAAGGAGGAAAACTTTCCAAATCAACTCACAAAAGCATCCCAAATTCTAGTGTATCTTAACCACTAGAATTGTTGCACATAGACCTTTGTGGCCCTGCCAAAACCCAAACCATACAAGGGAAGAAGTACATTCTCGTTGTCGTTGATGGATTCTCACGCTTTACATGGGTCTTTTTCTTAAGACTAAAATCTGAAGCACCTGAAGAGATGATCAACTTCATCAAACAGATCGAACTGAAACTCAAACGACCTGTTCGAAGAATCAGAAGTGACAATGGTTTAGAGTTCAAAAACAAGACTCTAGATTCATTTCTCAAAAACAAGGGAATTGAACACAACTTCTCAGCCCCATACACTCCACAACAAAACGGAGTTGTCGAAAGAAGGAACCGAACACTATGTGAAGCTGCAAGATCAATGCTTATCTTCGCTGATCTGCCACAATACTTCTGGGTAGAAGCAATAGCCACAGCTTGCTACACTCAAAATCGTCCTTAATCCATAAACATCTTCATAAAACACCATATGAAGTCATTAACAACCGAAAACCAAACATCAAATTTTTCCATATTTTTGGTTGTCGATGCTTCATAAAGAACAATAAAGACCACCTCTCAAAATTTGAATCAAGGTCGGACGAAGGAATTTTCCTTGGTTACTCATTTTCTTCAGCTGCTTATCGAGTACTGAACAAACGTACCAGAGTAATTGAAGAAAGTACCAATGTTCATTTCGATGAATTTTATGTCAGGAAATTGGATCGTGAACATTTTGGTTCAAAAATGATCGATAATATTTTTCAAAATCCAATTCAACAAACACCTTCTCCTGACAGAGATATTGAAATCGATCTTGATTTACTTTTTGAACAACCCAAAACCGCTTACAATTCTGAACTTCTAACTACTTCTATTGATTCTACAGGAACAACCACTGAAGGAACTCCACAAACAAACCGAAATGATGCAGATCAATTCGAGGGGGAACCACCTACACATACTTCTTCATTGGAACAAACACCAAATCCTCCTTTAAATACCCCATCCCCAAATATCCAAAACAATCCCGATGCATCATTTATGGGGGAACCTTCAAACCTATTCCAAGATGAAACTCCCGGAGAAGAACAATGGGATACTGAAATTCCAATTATTATAGCGGAAGAGAATCGCTTAATAAAATGGACCAGAAACCACCCAACTGACCAAATCATCGGAGATCCAAACTCAGGCATCCAAACTAGAGCCGCAACTTCTAATGATTGTTTATTTGGAGCCTTCTTATCCATGACTGAACCCAAAACCATACATTCTGCTCTCAAAGATCCAGACTGGGTAAAAGCTATGCAAGAAGAGCTAGAAGAATTTGAAAGAAATAACGTATGGAATCTTGTCCCTACCCCACCCGATGTTTCTGTTATAGGTTCAAGATGGGTGTTCAGAAACAAAACTGACGATCAAGGAATCGTTTGTCGAAACAAGGCACGTCTCGTAGTCAAAGGATATTCACAACAAGAAGGAATCGACTACGATGAAACATATGCTCCAGTTGCCAGAATTGAAGCAATTCGCATCTTTCTTGCATATGCTGCACATAAGAACTTCAAAGTATTCCAAATGGATGTTAAATGTGCATTCCTACATGGAGAGTTAGATCGCGATGTATACATCCAACAACCACCAGGTTTCGAAGATCCCAAATTTCCTGATCACAGCTTCAAATTGCAGAAAGCTGTCTATGGCTTGAAACAAGCACCCCGAGCCTGGTATGCCACATTGACAACCTTTCTCGAAGAATCAGGTTTTAAAAGAGGTTCAATCGATCAAACCCTCTTTCGTAAAATCTATAATAAACATCTTTTAATCGTACAAATATATGTTGATGACATTATTTTCGGTTCTACTAATGAATCTTTGAGTATTAAGTTTGCAGATCTAATGAAGAGCAAATTTGAAATGAGCATGATTGGGGAGATGACTACTTTTCTCGGACTTCAAATCAAACAGTCAACTGATGGCATTTTCATCAACCAAGAGAATTATGTCAAAAACCTACTCACTCGCTTTTCAATGGACAAATCCAATACCGCAAAAACCCCAATGGCTTTTGGATACAAAATCGATGCAGACTTAAATGGCAAACCTGTTGATCAGAAAAGATATCGTGGAATGATCGGATCACTCTTATACCTCACTGCCAGCAGACCTGACATCATGTTTTCTACATGTGTCTGTGCCAGATACCAAGCAAATCCTATGGAATCCCATGTAGTTGCTGTGAAACGCATCTTCAAATACCTAAAAGGCACTCCCAAACTTGGCCTTTGGTATCCAGCTAAATCCGATTTTCAGCTGAACGCTTTCACCGACTCAGACTATGGAGGATGCAAGTTAGATAGAAAGAGTACATCTGGTAGCTGTCAATTCCTAGGAGGTAGACTAGTGAGTTGGACTTCAAAGAAACAGACTTGTGTATCCACATCAACAGCAGAAGCTGAATACGTCGCTGCCGCCAGCTGTTGTTCGCAAGTCATATGGATGCAAACTCAACTGCGAGACTATGGCTTCAAAATTTCACAAATTCCCATATTTTGTGACTCAACCAGTGCAATTGCCATTTCTCACAATCCCGTTCACCATTCCATGACAAAGCACATCGATATTCGATATCATTTCATCAAAGACAACATTCAAAAGGGTCATATCGAATTGCACTTCATCAACACCGAAGATCAAATTGCCGATGTCTTCACTAAGGCTCTCGATGAAACAAAGTTTCAATACTTCCTAGGCCGTCTAGGAATGTTAAATCCAGATAACATCTATCCTTAAACTTTTACTTTTTGTTTGTACAAAAGTGTGTTTACTTTCATTCAAAAGGAAAATTCAAAAACAATTGAAAATTGCTTTCCTTTTAAAAATTACCAAAAACATTCAAATAACCAATATTTCCAAAAACATTCAGAAAAACAAATCTTCAAAAAAATTAATAAAAGACTTGCCATAATAAGCTTTTATAGAACCTTGTGATTAATCTTCTCTTGACTTAATTTTCAGATGCTTATGCTCGATGAAGATTTTAAGTCATATTGATTCTCAATTGGAGTGAAGGTTCAAATATCCTACTTTTCATAATGTATATAACTTTATTTCCTTCGATTTTATTTCATTATTGACGATTTTAAACAATCAAGGGACATAAGGTTAGGAGGTTCAGATGAAAACAAAAACCCATGTGAGAATTTGTGCCTCGTCGATCTAAATCATTGTGGAAATCATTTCTTGTGAGCTTAGGTGTGTCACTATTGCTTATAAGGTATACCCAATTATACCTTGTCACGGTCTCATTTTTGCTTAGATATCAAAATGACCAGGGACGATACATTCATTTCTTACATACTAGACAAACTGTCTTTTATGCCACCTATCCCTACCTAGATAAAAGCCAACCAAAAATGAAGACTTGCGATCCCATGATCCATCAAGCAAACAACAACATATCTTTACAAGAAAACCAAAGGAGAAACAAATATCTATCAACATCTAATCCTCAAAGACAAATCAACAAGAAAACAAATGGATTCAATAAAGATATACCAAACAAAACAAAAAAAATTATTCTATATTTGGTATTTTCAAACAAACTTTCAACCAAATGGTTATTTCAAAACAAAAATCATAAAATCCCGCGATTTGTTTTAACCATTTTTCACAAAAGAAGATATCTCAATCACTCAAGTCAAATACTCTTAAAAAGGTCTCAAATGTAGCAAATTCTCAATGCTAAAACAAAATATCTTTTTACAATAAATCGATATTGATCAACAAACAGGATACTATCAAAGAAGAAGCTGCAACAACAATGGATTTCCCGGGATACTGTAGCCTTCATCACTGAAGAATCTTAGTTGCAAACTGCACTATGAAAATTGCTAAACCCCTCTACATGTATTTCCCGACGGAGAGAGAGTGAACTTTAATGGCATGAATGAAGAAACCCGCTGAGTAATGCCGAAACCAGTCTTACGTGATTGATTATCTAATAATGAGACTAAGTGACCTTTCAGGAAAAGCATAGCTGAACACCTCCAATATGAGTGTGAGTCGTCAGAGAGAGATATCACTCATTTTTAGTGATCATTAACTTGTTCTGCTGCCAGAACAACCAAACACCCAAGTGAAGTGTGAGCTATACCTATGAGCGTTCATCTGAATCGACCTGTTAGACCACTTGTCGTCGTTAATAATGCTATAAAATCTAAGGAAATTTCTTTAGATACATATATGGCTACTCTTTGATAACCGAACCCGAGACTTTGATTCGGAATCAAATTTCTAAAAATCTTTTACATAAGATATGTCAAACCAAGTCATAAACTTTCAAATCGATCACTATGGTTTTATATATATCTTATCGATTGACAAAACTTTTATCCAAAATCTTAAAGATAAATTGTTAATTGATAATCGGTCTTTTAAAAACATACATGTCCTTATTCCAGCAATGATCACATAGGGGGAAATTGTTGAAAAATGTTTTTGTATGTGACCATCACTGAAATAAGATGAACTGTATTTATTTAATCTGACAAATATTATCAGCTATTTCAGGTTTCATGGATTCGTAATTAAACAAAAATACGCAAAGGCGAAATACGCAAAGACGGAAAGTCAACCACGTTTGAAGACAAAAACCAATCAAGGGCTAAAAGTGTCAAACTTCAAAACAATTTGGATTAATTATGTAAATTCAATTAATCTTAATTGAATTTATGTATATTAATTTATTTGTATTTCATTTGCAAATACCTAGTGAAGAAAAGATACATCTCCAAAATACAAGTATTTATACCAAATACCTAGTATTTATACCAAATACTTCTCTTGCAAATCAAAGAAGCAAAAGCCAAATTGACTTCTACTACTCCACCTCTTTATTTGACAGCCAATAATCCATACATCTTAGATATTTATGTGTGTGTATGTATACTTGTATGTATGTATGGAAAGTGTATGTATATGTAAGTTAGTATATAAGAGAGTTGTGTGCTCTTTCATTCATAACCTCTTATAAACTTTGAAAAACCTCTCCATACTCCAAAACCTCTCAACCAAGAACATCTCCTACATCTTCAAGAAGTTCTTCAACATCATCTTCATCTTCATCCTTGAAGCAAGAACACCAAGAACATCAAGAACACCAAGAACACCAAGAACACCAAGAACATCAAGAACACTAAGAACACCAAGAACACCAAGAACAACTCCAAACAACCTACAAATACCCTCCAAACATCCTACAAATACCCTCCAAACATCCTCCAAATACCCACCTTAAACCTCCTCCAAACATCCTTTAAACCACCACAAAATCTCCACCTTGCTGTTTTTTTTCGACATCAGAATTTCGAAGTTAAGAAAAAAATCACCAAGCACAACTCAACAAGATAATAAGGGAGAGATTTTTGCCACAAATTATTCAGAACCTTACCTACATCTAGGAAGTTTTCTGGACGATTTTGACCAAGGGAAACCCCAGAGAGACGATATACAAAATCGGGTATCCAGATAGATTTCTGTTGACCACATCAGAATCTTCAAGTCTAAAACAAACGTAACTGGGTACAATACATCCAAAAAACCCTGGAGAGATTTTTACCACAAATTATTCAGAACCTTACCTACATCTAGGAAGTTTTCTGGACGATTTTGACCAAGGGAAACCCCAGAGAGACGATATACAAAATTGGGTATCCAGATAGATTTCGGTTCACCAGATCAGAATCTTCAAGTCAGAAACAAAGCTAACTGGGTACAATACATCCAACAAACCCTGGAGAGATTTTTACCACAAATTATTCAGAACCTTACCTACATCTAGGAAGTTTCGTGGTCAATTTTGACCAAGGGAAACTCCAGAGAGACGCCAGAGAAAATCGGGTATCCAGAGAAATATATCCAAAAATTAAGAAAACCTTCAAACCCTTATGTAAACAAATTGTTTTACATAAAATTTGAAACAAAAAGAATTTTGTGTTACTTATCATATTCCGGATTGAACTATTGAACAAATAGTGACAAAGTCTTTTAGGTTACCAGTCCAACCCTAAGCCTGTTCAGTCAATTTATTGGCGAACTTATTTGAAAGACCAGTCGCTTCATCCATCCAGTTCTAAACCCGTTATATATATTTATACATATTATTTAACTTCTAACATTTATATACAGTCATTTATATTATTTACAGCTTAACGTTATTTAAATACAGTTATTTACTTTATTTATAGCTTTCAGTCATTTACTGCTTTCTAGTGGTGACTAATAATCCCATATTTATTTCCGCAACTATTATTGTTTATATTCCGCATTTTATATCTAATTAATATAAATATCTGTCACACAGTAACTGTATCCGAGCGTTATTCGTGGTGATTAGATCTTATATTATAATTTCTAACAAGGAGGTTGATGACCCATCTCATTAAACATAAAAACAACCTATTCATTCGTAACTTCATAGAAAGGACCTGTGTATGGTAACTTCATGATCTGAGCAAACTGTCGCTTGGTAAGCTTTTGCAATTTGTCGTTTGTCGGTTGAAAGGTAACCACCTTAGTCGTCTTATTGAAAACAGCCATTGATCCAGCAAGAGATAACCACTTCATTGGAACGCAAATGACGATGATAAGACAGTTGAGAGAACAAAGTGATTTCGGGCTACAATCAGCATCTGCAACTGTTTTAGATAGTGAGTAACATCTGACAGTAAACGAATATTAGAACTTTGAATCTTCATCAAGGGTTGAGAATTCTCTTCTTCGTTGGTATTGTTAGAAGGATCAACATTAGCACCAGGAGCCGCCATTATTAGGTTTGCAAAAGTTGTTTGAAGACGATTATCTTGAGAGAAATTTAGGGAAAATTTCAGAATAGAGCATAAAGTCTTTAAATGACACCACCAATTTCCTTTAATAGTCCATGGTTAATTTGGATTTGAATCGGTAACCAATCAGATTCTGCCACGTGTTGCCTTGGTTATAGGATCGGTTACCATAAAAGTCGCCACGTCAGATAAAGTAATGATCACGATTTCCTAAAATTCCGTGAAATATTGAACCGTCACGTCCGCCAAACTGCTCGTTTTTCCCAATAGGATAAGAACCGTCATATGTTTTGCACTGTAAATCAAGTACACCAGGCCTTCGCATTGAGGTTAGGCTCATTTTCTTTTGAGATTGTAAAGCAAAATCATATACCAGACTTTGCGAAATCTAGGTTTCAAGTTGGTAGTACCAAAAACCTCAAGGATTCTAGTACAAATGTGTGACAAAGAATAAGTGGGAATCAAATTAAAAAAAATTGTGTGATTAGTGACATCAAATAACATTTGATGCGAAAGCAGTTGGATCTCAGGAAAAGATCACTTCATTCGACATCAAGAGGGATGACGAATTGCTTGCTTGGTTTCCCTTGAACTCTAATCGAGTACTCATCAATGAGCATCTAATGGCCTCTTATTCTATAGGTTTCGCAGGTAGGCACAATTTTGCTCAATACCACAACTTAACATAAGTGTGAGTAGATTGAACAAAATTACTTGGATGACCAGTGTAGTCAAGAACAAGTAAGGTTGGATAATGTGCGAAGTGACAAGAGTTCAATAAGATATTCAGACAGAAACCATATTCAAAAATATTATAAGGGATGGATCTTGTTGGGCAAAAATGTATTGGTTATAGAGCATTTTGTCAAGATCACGCATGACGAAAGGAATATCATTTTGAATATCGAAAAATGGTACTGAAACAAATGTTTCGTTATAATCTTGAACAAGATGTTCACCGTCAATGCCTTCGAAGTTATGAACTTATGATTGTTGGGTTTCACCATCATCACGGAAAAATGAATCAGGATCATAAACACAGATTGGTGCAATATCTACGTTCTGATTGGTTTCTACCAGATATGTCGAGGATATGCAGTGATATGCGTGATCGTGAAGAAAATGTTGGTGAAAAAGATTGGTTAAAGAAACTCATTGTACCTCTGCGAAAGATATGGACATTACAAAAATCTCTTAACTCAGAATGAGAAGAGAAAGGTAGCTCTTTGACTAATGCGAATATATCATGATTGGGAAGGAACACTCGTAGTTAGAGATCCATTAAGGCTTTGAACACATAAAGTCTTTGAGGCTTATGGTCAATATACATCATCATGCTTCCAGAGACTTCTAACTAGGACATTAGTGCGAAATCATACTTGTCCCCCTTTTGAATGTGATCGTTGAGCATTCGCCACCAAAGCATGTTGTTACAATGATCCACAAACGGTTAAACACAATATGAAATTAAAAACAAGAAAATCTTTTTGGAGTTTTGTTTTTTCAATTGAAAGACAAAAATGAAGAAAATCTTTGTAACGCCTGATTCCTGGTATGTATTTCAAATCAATTTATTCATTTTTGTACGGGAACTCGACGAGTTGGAGGCCCCAAACTCGTCGAGTAGGAATGGAATTTGGACGCGAGACTTAAAGTCTACTCGTCAAGTCGAGAGCCTCAACTCGACGACTAGGGCTGCCAAAATGAATCCCTAATTTTCAGTATTTAGCATCCTATTTAAACACCTTAACCTCCAAAGGTTGGCCTCATTTACATCCTCCATCGTCCCAAATCCTAGCCAAGAAGCCCTAATCCACTTTTGGAGAGTTTTGAGCTATTTTGTGCATTCTTTGTGATTTTGAAGCTTGTAAAGGAAAGAAAAGCTTGGGGATTCAAAAGGAAGCCAATAGATCCAAAGTTTGAGTTGCATTTCTGACTCATTTGAGGTATAAAGTCGATACCTTGGCTTTCTATTACTTAGATCTTCATTTAGGGTAGTATGTTGTCACTTTTGGGCCATATTGAAGTCATTTTCGGGATTTGAGTATATCATGAAGTTGTAACTTCAGATCTACGCACTAATGAGCTTATGAGGCTTAAAGTTGTCAGCTTTATCAAGCCTTGGCCCTTCTCCATGCCCTAGATCTCTTATATAGCTTAGTTTTGGTGTTTCTAGCTTCATGACACCATGCATGGACGTACAGTTAGCAACTTTACGTGGTAACTTAGTCTTGGAGGACCAGATCTATGGTTTGGAAGCATTGAACACGATTGGAAGTGACTGAATGGATTTAGACTAAAGGGAACTCGACGAGTTGTTCATCCAACCTTTTTTGTTATTAAGCAAACTCGGCGAGTCTAGGAGATGACTCAACGAGTTGGCCATGGTTTTTGGGTTTTGAAGATTGAAGAACTCGACGAGTTCAAGGAGGAACTCGACGAGTTGTAATGAAATGTCCCGATCCTGTTGATAGGAAAAACTCGACGAGTTCGTGCAAGAACTCGACGAGTTAGATCACGATGTAAGAGATTTATGATTTATGGAACTCGGCGAGTTGATGGACCAACTCGGCGAGTTGAGTCAAGCCAAAAGGTTGACTTTGACCAGAACGTTGACTTTGACTTGGACTTTGACCAGAGTTGACTCTTAAGGGTTTATGAGTATGGAAGGTTAATTAAAGGAGATTTTATGTGTAGGATTTGAGTGGAGTTGATTCCAGAGTCGATGACAGTTCAACTACTTCACGACATTTGAGGTGAGTTACCTTCCAGTAGAGGTGGGTCTAAGGCACGAATGCCGGCCCACCAGTAGGTGATTATAGTCGAGATGATTGTCTTTGTGATAATTGTCTGGTATGCCACTATCTGTTATGCTTTATGTGCTAGTGTGTTATGTGATTATGCGGTAGTGGTAGGGGTGAAATAGACCCCGGATATCCGGTTGAAAGAGACCGAAGGGGTAGGCCAGCACCCAGATATGTTAGGCAGTATATGATATATGTATATATGTTAGGGTATTATGTGGTAGTAGTACGGGGTGAAATAGTCCTCATATCTGGTTGAAAGTGACCGAAGGGATAGGCCAGCACCCAGATATGCTAGGCAGTATCCGGTTGAAAGAGACCGAAGGGGTAAGCCAACACCCAGATATGCTAGGCGGTTACCGGTTGAAAGAGACCGAAGGGGTAGGTCGGGCACCCAGATATGCCTGACAGTATGTTATTGTATGGTATGTGGTATGATGGGGGAACCCACTAAGCTTCGTGCTTACAGTTTCAATTTTGGTTTCAGGTACTTCTGCTTCGAAGGGAAAGGAGTCGGCATAACTGCAGCGCATCACACCACAATTTTCCATACTATGATGTTCTTGGGATTTGTACTCTGACATTATTATATCTTATGACATGCTTTTGATACATATGACTTATGGGTTTTATGAAATAAGATAACTCGATGATGTTTTCAATAATCTGTTTTATGAATTGTTAAATTAAAAACAAAATTTTTGGTCTTGGATTTTGGGATGTTACAATCTTTTTGAGTTTTTGATTTTGAAATTTAAAGACAAAACATAATAAAATCTTTTTGGAATTTTTGTTTTGGAAAACTAAAAACAAAAACAAATTAATACAATGTTACCGGTGACATTTGATATAAGAAGCAACAACTCCCAAAAACATTGTACATTGAACAACTTTTCTCCCCTTAATGCGAAGTGATGTCGGAATGATTCAGAGGAATTGGGAATGCGAATATATGGGAATACTGAACGGTGAACAGTAACCTCTGAATGCTTCAGCAACATTCCAAACACAACGACATCTTTTCACTCATGACGAACCAGGAACAGAGCTTGCTTTAATCATTCCTAAACCATTTAAAATCCTTAAAAATGATTTCTCATCTAAAGGTTTTGTTAATATGTCTTCAAGTTGATCCGGCGTTTTGACAAAATGAACCTCTATGTTACCATCTTCAACATGATCCTTGATAAAAATGATAGCGTAGAGCTATGTGTTTAGTCTTTGAATGTTGGACTGGATTATGGCAAATGTGAATAGCGCTTTGTGACTCACAATATAAAGGGATCTTCTTTATATTGATTGCATAATCACGAAGTTGGCTTTGAATCCAGATTACTTGAGAAGTGCAAGCTGCAGCAGCCACATACTCTGCTTCTGTTATAGAAATCGAAACACATGTTTGTTTCTTTGATTTCCAGCTTATAAGCTTCCCATTCAACAACTGACATCCACCTGTTGTGCTTTTGCGATCCAAATAACATCCACCTAAGTCTGTGTATGAAAAAGCTTGAACAAAGAATCCTGTATGCGAAGGATACCAGAGTCCCAATGACACTGTTCCCTTAAAATAGAAAGATGTTCTTCACATCAGTAAGATGGAGTTATCTTGGGTTTGATTGATACCTGACACAGTTACACACAACAAACATGATATCAGGTCGGCTTGCAGTTAAGCATAAAAGCGAACCTATCATGCTGCGATATGTAGTGAGATCTACTGCTGGCTTGTCTAACGAAGGATTCAAGCGTGTTCCCACTGCCATCGGTACTTTTAGTTTTGTGCTATTCGTCATTCCAAATCTATCTAGCAAGTTGCGCGTGTATTTTTCTTGATTGATAAAAATGTAAACCCAAAAAATTATTTATTTTTCCCATCATGCTCATTTTGAACTTACTTTTCATTAACTCTTCAAATTCCTTCAATAATAAAGGGTCAGTTGAACCAAAAACTATATCATCGACATAAATTTGAACAAGCATCAGGTGATTCCCAACTTTCTTTTGAAATAATCTGGGATCAACTGATCATTGTTTAAATTTAGCAATTTTCAAAAAATTGGTTAAGGTTGCATACCAGGCACGAGGTGCTTGTTTCAACCCATAAACTGCCTTATCAAGAACATAACAATAATCAGGATACTTATCATTGACGAAACCAGGTGGTTGTTCGACATAGACTGTTTCCTCCAATACACCATTCAGGAAGGAACATTTGACATCCATTTGGTATACGTCGAAATCTTTATGTGTTGTATAAGCAAGAAAAATTTTAACAGCCTCGAGTCTTGCAACAGGGGAAAAGGTTTCCTCATAATCTATTCCTTCTTGTTGCAAATAACCTTTAACAATTAATCTTGCCTTATTACGAATCACTTTACCTTCTTTATCAGTCTTATTTTTTAAAATTCATTTCAACCCAATAAACGAAACATCATCTGATTTAGGAATTAACCTCCAAACTTTGTTACGTTCAAATTCCGGCAGTTCAAATTGCATCGCAACAACCCAATCTGAGTGTTCTAATTCAACCTTTACTGTTTTGGGTTTAAGTTTTAAAATAAACACATTGAACATACAATATTCTTGGTGAACATTCAGTACGTCATTCTAAGCTTGAATTTGTGCACGCGTCATAACTCCATCATGTAGATCACCAAGAACTTGTTCTTTTGGATGGATTTGTGTCCATTTATCCAATGGTAGATATGCAGGATTAAAATCCAAAGGCGCATCTTCAAATATCTCATTTATTTCAAAACTTCTATGAAATATGATCACTAACATCATGAAATTCATTAGTTTGATCATTTAAATCATTAGGAATTGACCCATTTAGCTCCCCCCCTCGACTAATGGATTCGAATTGAGATGTTCCCCATCGACATCATCATTGTTTTGTCCATGATCCCCATCGAACTGATGTGTATTTCTATCATCCCCCCCTCAACAGTTGAATCATAAATATGATCATGTGACTACGAACTCAAGTGTTCCCCTTCCACTTGATCACCCTGCGAAAAAGGTATGCTTTCGACATTCACTGGAGATGTTGAGGTAGAATGTGAATCATCAATGTCTCTAGTAACCGTTGAATCGTCTGAATGCTTTGATTCTTCAGGAACATGGTTGTCATCAGCATGGATTTCAGCATCTATAGCTCTGTCAGGAATACCAAAAATCAAATCATGGTCATTATCAAATGAATTCAAAATTTCTGACTCATCATTATTTTCAAAAAGATTTGGTTTTTGTGCGAAAGTCTGTTCGACACGTCTGACATGAAAGTCATCAAAAGTAAGATTTAATGTTTCCTGAATCTTTCTTGTTCGTTTATCCAACACCTGATATGCTACAAAATTATGCGAGTATCCCAATAAAATTCCCTCATCAGCTTTTGATTGAAATTTAGAAAGATTATCTTTGAGATTCATGACAAAACACATGCATCCAAAAACATGAAAGAATTTAACATTAGGCTTTCGATTGTTAAGTATCTCATAAGGGGTGATAATAAAATGACGATGAATGAATGAACGATTTTGTGTAAAACACATCGTCGATACAACTTCTGCCCAGAGATATTGAGGCAGGTTCGCATGTGTCAGCTTTGTTCTTGCAGCTTCGCATAGAGTGCAATTCATCCGTTCAACAACACCATTTTGTTGCGGTGTGTAAGGAGATGAGGAGTTATGCGAAAACCCTAATCCAGCCAAGACTGAATCGAATTTGATTCTTGAATTCTGTATCATTATCACTTTTTGATTCTTCTAACTTTCTTCCTCAAGCTTAACTCAATGTTTTTGATGAAAGCTATCATCACTTGAGCTGTTTCCGACTTCTGACGCAGAAAGAAAACCCAAGTAAACCTTGAAAAATCATCAACAATTACCAATAGGTCAATGTGAAGAAGTTCCAAAGGTTCGATGATCTTTGAGTCGATGACAATTGGATGACCTTGACGATGTTGCTTTCCTTGTTCACAAGCTGTGCATAACAAATCGTTATCAAATTTTAATATAGGTAAGCCACGAACAAGATCATGAATAACCAGCTTGTTGAGATTCTTGAAATTCAGATGGGAGAGACGACGATGCCACAACCAGCTAAGGTCTGATGAAGCTTTTGATAGACGACACACAAAGGGAACACCAACTATAGGCTTCATGTCGAATGTGAACATGTCTCCTTTTATTTTTTACTTTAGTAGAACTTCCTTCGTTTCTTTGTTAGATATGACACTTCCTTCTTCATCGACGACAACTTGATTTCCAGTGCCCACAACAAGTTGCGAAACACTTATCAAGTTATGTTGTAAGCCTTCGACATATGCCACTCTATTTACAATAAACTTACCGTTTGTCACCTTTCCATATCCTTTCACTTTGCATTTTTGATTGTTGCCAAAACTTCACAACTCCTGCATTGTCTAACTAGCGAAAGTCTCGCAGATTCTCCTTTCGACTAGTCATGTGACGATAGCAACCACTATCAATATATCAATGCTCAATGTGTTTCTCGTCACATAGTACCTGCAATCATTTAGAAGAATTTAGGTCCCCAAGGCTTTGTGGGTCCTTGGACATTAGTTTGAAATGCATTATGGAAAGATGAACCTAGTACCTAATTGCGAACCTTTGACTTTAAACTATCAATTAAGTCAATTTTGATAGTTTTGGGCATTGAAATGTAATCATTCAATGGAATAGGTTCAACATTAATTTTACCTTTTCCATCTACAGTTCAATATCCTTCAACCTTTTTCTTGGGAATTTCTTTCCACTTCTTCACTGATGGATTCGACTCTAGAGATGATGAACTACCATTCTGCGAATCGTTTAGGTAACTTTCGTAAGCAGACTTGATTTGCTCTTGAGAGTACTTTCCAGATTGGTATTTTTTCCCTTTGCCTTCCAGCCAATGGTTGATATTTTTCACATCATTTATCTCTTTCGCAAACGATGCTTTCACATTTTGCTTTGACTTTGGATTTGGAAAGTGTGGATTTGTGAGCTTAAATAGTTCATTTTCTTCCCTTTAACATCCAATTTTTTAAGGTTGCGTTTTGGAAAATATGGTTTTGGAGAATTTTGAAAACGCTTTTGATATTTATTCTTATAACCAACATCATTTCGATTGAAAACCATTTGTCCTCGTTGAAAAAGTCTTTGACCATGAGTTTGATTGAAATTTCTTTGTTCATAATTTCGAACAAATTTCCTTTGATCTTTGTTTTTAGAAAACCTCTCATTTTCACGATTTGGACCAAAATTCCTTGGACATTGGTTTTGAACAAATTTTCCATCTCCTTGCTTTAAACATTTGGAGATCGCACTTGTTTTTGAACATTAGATTGACTTTTTGAAAAATCATTTTGCTTTTGAGATGACTTGGTTTGAACAAACATCTTATTTTGAGAAAATGTCTTAACTTGATTAGTTGATTTTTGCTTAAAAACGTTTTGTTTTTGAAAAGCCTTAACATTTTTCCAATAAACTTTGTTTTGTGCTTTTGAAGTAGAAATGCCTTCTTCTCTCATAAATTTTTGAACACTTTCAATGAAAACTTGTGATTTAGTCTTTTGAGGTTTAGAAACAATTTCTTTGGTTTGATTTTCAACTTTTGATTCTTCAGTTTTTACTTCCCAAACACGTTTTGGTTTTTGTCTTTGAAAAGTTGTTAAGTTTTTGTTCAGACAATTTCAACCGTGCTTTGGGTTGAAAAGAAACCTTCTTTTGTCACAACTTTATTGTCTTCTTCAACAAGTTTGTTTATTTCTGGATTGACCTTGTCACCATTTCCATACGTGACAAATACTTGGTTTGGAAATACAACAACATCTGTGCATTTAGATGACGGATAGGTGACTGAATTTGGTTCAAGATAATGCAAACCTTTGTCTTTCAGCACCTTTGCGAGCTGCTCTGTTTCTTCGTAAACCTGTTCGACATCAACTCTGGGAATAGTTGTTTCAATAGAACCATCGTCCTCATTACTATCACTATCACAATATTCTACTACAACTTGATCATAATCATAAACTTTCGATGTAGAGGGTTGATCGTTGTTAACCTTTCCCATTGAATCATAACAAATTTCTTTGCCTTTTGCCATCGAATTAACATTAATAACAGATAATTGAGAATAATCAACAATTTCCTCTTCCTCAATTTCACTAATATTATCATAATCATCTTCAATATCAGCAGAATTTTGTTGAGAGTCTAATGTCGAATTCTCAGTCCAGTTCAAAATTTTAACTTGTTCATTTTTTGTGAGAGTTTCATTTACAATATGCACTAAGTCATCATAATTCAAGCATTCATCAATTTTGAATATTCTGTAAGCATATGAATCATTAAGCACTTTATCAAATTCAAAAATTTTCTTTTCGCAATCATAGGAAGTAATATTAAATTTTTATCTTTAATATTCTAAGAATGGTAATAATTTCCTATGTTGTTCTTTGCATATATCTAAAGAGTGATGAAGTTCAGTAAGTTTCACATACAGACGTTTAGCACTATTACAATAAATGTTTTGTTGCTTCACTAACAAAATATTGTCACCCCTCACTGAATCTCTATCTAAAGTTAAGTTTTTCAACTGTAGCTCTAGATTCTTAATCTTACTCTTCTTAATCTCTAAACGATTTTGAACATATAACAACAATGTTTTTGAACGTTCAGCTTCACTACTAACAAAAATTAGCATATTATTAACATATGAGAGAGTATCATCAAAATCAGATAAAATTGTAAGATAAGAACTTGAAGGGATTTTAAAAGATTCAAGAAGAGTATGTACCTTTGAAGTCATGGGTGACTTATCTGTGCTGGTAGATACAAAACACCTTCCAGTGACCTTCTCATCCATAGACACGTCCTCTTCAAATTGAGCAAATATCGCTCCATGAGTGGGATTCCTCATCTCTTCGTCATCCGAGCCCGATGACCAAATCTGATAAGTTCCATCACCATCGCTTCCTTCATTCGCAACAAATGAAAGACCTTTGGTTTTCGCCCTTAGCTCCTCTATCTTTTAGGCATAATAAGTTTCATCTTTGACTCTCTCTTTTTTCTCTTTCTTATTTTGCAACATGCAGTCTTTGGCCAAGTGGTTCGAGCCATTGCAATAGTTGCAGTTATAACCCAAATCACCTTTCAACTTCAACTGCTTCTTCTCGGTATCATTCTTACCATCCTTCTTTTCTTCCTTCAAACCCACCTTCGCACCTTTTGCTAATTAGTTGTTCCCTTTGAACTCACTATTGCTTTTGTACATTGGATTAAAAGGATTCTTGAAAAAAAATTCACATTGTTGTTAAAATAGTAAGCAACAACCTCATCCTCAAAATTTACTAAGAATCCTTCTTCTTCAAAATTCTATTAATCACCAGTCTCGATCTCAGATTCCTTTGCATTCACTTTTGACATTAATGCTAAAGGTCCACCAATACCCAACTTCCCTTCCTCTGCTATCTCATTGATTGCACTTTCATGAGCCTTGAGCACATTGTACAGATATCCCAAGGAATATCCATCAAAACTTTGTTGAGTTTTGATCATTAGACTTATGTTTCTCCACTCCTTTCGCAGCCCCATCGGAAAGGTAAGATTGTACTCAAGAGTTGTACGAGTAACCCCATAGCGGTTGCACTTGAATATCATTTCATTCAAGCGATCATAATACAACTCAATGGTTTCACTATCTTTCTGTTTGAATTCGCCGAGCTCCAACAGGCATTGTTTCACAGAACTCTTCTTGGTATTTTCACTTCCTTGATACTTTTCTTTCATAGTATCCCAAATTTCCTTTGCGGTCTTGCATCCTCGAACATAGTTGTAAGCAACCGGTGGAAGAGCACCATAAAGTTCACGAAGACACTTGTTATCATTAGCCGCATACTTCTCCTTTTGTGTTGCCATACCAGTGGATGAACCTGCATTTCCAACCTGAGTAAACATTTCAGGACGATAATTTCCTCCAGTTACACATCTCCATAGATCTTCGTCAATTCCGTTGAGATAATCCTCCATACGATCCGCCCACTGCTCATAATACTCTGGAATGAGCATTGGAATCTTAGTGGAAGATCCAAGTAGATGAGAAAAGCTTGACATGGTGTTCATATTGAAATTCGCCATTTTCGTACGAACAAAAGTGACAAATGATTTCAGAAAAGAAATCTAATGGATGAATCAACCAGAAAACTATCAGAAAACACTCGACCTATCAAACTGATTGCAGAATCGAAACAAATCAATAAATTAACACATGTTTTCTTAATCAATAATGCAGAAAACTTTGAATCGGAAATAGCGATTCAAAAATATTGAAAAAGACGAGAAAACTGGTATTGACTGAATGTACCCTGCTCTGATACCAATTGAAGAGTGTTTGAATCGAGTTTAGAGAACAAAATCAATAACAGAAAGCATTATGAACACAATCGTAAATAAGTTTTGTTTGGCTCGTTGATTTGTCTGAAAGAGTACAAAAGTACAAGAGAGAGTTAGAACAAAAGTGCCCAAAAACTATCTCTCTACTTCTATACTAACCCTATTTATAGGGTGATACAGACACACAAAAAGTATGCAAGGACTAGACGTTAAAATACAACACAACAAATGCCTAGCGAAATACATACACTGTGAAGTACCAAACTTCGCACCTATACAGAACAAAACGACTTTCGACCTCTCACTAGACAATTCATACTCAGCAAGTACTTTTTTTTAAAAGAGACGACCTCAACAAGTACTTTTATTTAAAGTTGATTTTAATAAAGCATTTGAATCGGCTAATTGGGAATTTCTCGATTCTATTTTACTACAGATGGGTTTTGGGACAAAATGGAGATCTTGCTCATATTCTTAAGTGCTTTCATGTATCATCTGGCCTCAAAGTGAATTTCCATAAATCCAAGGTATTCGGTATTGGAGCGTCTACCCAAGAAACTATACAGTGGGCCACAATCCTTGGATGTATGGCGGGCTCGCTTTCATTAAATTATCTCGTGTCCCTGTTGGTTCAAATATGAATCTGAAAAAAATGGCAACCCATAATCAACAAATTTCATGACAATCTGTCATCTTGGAAAACCAAGACATTATCATTCGGTGGGTGGTTAACACTCATAAAATTAGTATTAGGAAATCTTCATACATACTTTCTTTCTCTTTTTAAAGCCCCGATCAGTGTACATGACAAGCTAGAAAAAACCATAAGAAAGTTTCTTTGGGGAGGCAACGAAGAAAAAAACAAAATTCACTGCGTTGCGTGGGAGAAAGTTTTGGCTCCTAACAAGGAAGTTGGGTTAGGGGTTGGTTCTATTCATGCTTTGAACATAGATCTTTTGGTGAAATGGTGGTGGCGGCTTAAAACAGAACCTCAGTCATTATAGAAGAATGTCCCATGTAGCATGGACTATATGGTGATTTGATACGTTTAACCAACATCATGACACAAATTCAAAGTCAAAATGGATAAGATATGTGGTCTTGACCTCTAGCTACAGATGGAATATACAAGGTGGAGTTATTAAGGAAGAAAATTGATCACATGCCTAATCTCGTTGGTTTAGATATTAACCTCAAATGGTGTACACTGATACCTATAAAAGTAATATGCTTATTGTGGAGAGCGGCTCAAGGTAGGATTCCATCATTTGTTGCTCTTTGGAACATGGGTTTTCATCTGGACTCCTCTTCTTATGGATCGTGTATTATTGGATCGGAATGTGCGGATCACCTACTAGTGGAGTGCCCATTTTCTGAATTGGTTCGTGAGAGAGTCTTGAAGTGGTGCAGCATAGATTATAAGGAATTCCACAATGTTGTGGATGGTGTTCAATTTGTTGCCTTATTAGGTCACTGCCCAAGGAAAAAAATCGGTTCACAGCCATCTGTTATGGGTGTTTTGGAAGGCTCGGAACGATAGGCTTTTTAAAAAGAAATTCCTATTTCCTGATTGCGTGGTAGAGATCATAAAATCAATGGTATAATTATAGGTTAAATGTAGGGGGGATGGATATTTTTTTAAGTGGGAAGACTAGAATGTCTATCCCTTTTCTTTGTTGTATGTAATGTCCCAAAAATTAAGACTAAAAATTTTGATTTTTAAATTAATTAAAACCATTATCCAAAACAACATAATAAAAACCATAGTGAATCAGAGTGTATCAATCGGATACTATCAAGCATATTTGGGTGATTGCCTACCCCTTCGATCTATTTCAACCGAATACTATCAAACATATTTGGGTGCTTGCAATCCCCTTCGGTCTATTTCTACCAGATACTATCAAGCATATCTGGGTGCTTGCAATCCCCTTCGGTCTATTTCAATCGGATATTATCAAGCATATTTGGGTGCTTGCAATCCCCTTCGTTCTATTTCAACCGGATACCAGGTCTATTTCACCCCGTACTACTACCATGTAATATCAAAAAAGAAATCACAGAGTCATCAAGCAAATACATGCATAACTGATAATTATCACAAAGACAATCATCACACTACATCATAAATTAGTGGGTCGGCATTAGTGCCTTCGACCCACGGATAATGTGAATGAAGACTCACCTGAAGCATTTAACACATAATAAAACCATATAAGCGGTTAAGATGTATTGCCCAGCCCCCTTGAACACCTACAACTCATATCAATAATCTCTACTTAGCTCCAACTTGAAATATTACTAAATAATACTTAATATTATATTATTATTAAATGATGCATTGACCCATATATACTTCTAAACCCCATCATTAAACATTGTCCTACACAAAGCTCGTGTGGCTATTAGTGAAATTAATGGTTATATAATTTTGCCAACTCTATAAAAATATAATTAAACCCAAAAGTATTTCAACTTAGCTTTCATGACATAACTTTTCTTGACCTTTATGAATTCAATAAGTTCCATTTTTATTCTTCAAAATATCATTTAATCATATCACACGAATAAGTTTCATTAGCCTATAATTTATGATCCAATTTAAATTAAGTCCAACTAATTCTTATAAGGAAGCCCAATCCATTTAGATCAATTAGTTTCATAAACCCATACTAGTTTACCGTAATGGTTAGCGGCTCTAAAAGAGAAGTAGCTGATGAATACCTCTCACATGGATACGAGAAGGACTCCTATTCACTCCCCAGTCGACACCCTTCTTCAATTCCGACGATATAAGCTTCTCCGGCGACAAAAAACCCTTTAGCGTCGCCTAATACGACTAACTTTGGATGCAAGAACCGACCCGCTAGAGTTGTCCTCTCGGTTCTCTCCCCCTCTTCTCTCTAGCTCTCCACATACTTGCTTGAGCCTCCCTTCGACTGGAACAAAATCTCGCCTAAAAAACTTAGTGTAAACGCCTTGAGTGAAGAACATACTCAAAATAGTTTCTAAACCCCACCATAGACCTGCTATTGGAAGTCAACTACACGTGGAACATCCTCTAAAGCCGCCGAACTTCATTTCCTACCACGCATTCGTAGCGATGCACTTCTTCTCTCATTCCTTAACCCTAGTCCATGAAAGGTATGTATATATAAGTGGAAAAAGGATGTTGGGGTCTTTTGAAGCAATTCATATTACTGGTCCTCAAATGTGTAAGAAACACTGCCATCAGGAACTGCATCCGATTGGCGAAGAATGAGACAAGCCAAATTCTGAAATTGGCATAAATGGTACTTGGGGTTTGGTCAGATGATAATTTCTACCCTGATCTAAGATTCTTATGACAAAACAAGTTTGGAAAATACAATTTAACACCTGGCCAGAAATCTCTTTACATAACAGTTTCTGAGAATTACAGTTTAAACCCTGAATTTACATTTTCTAATTAATTAAGTACTTCGAATTATATAAATTATCATATTATTGCTGTTATTATTTATTAACTTAACATTTACATCTATATAATACCTTTTATTTACTTAACTCACTTGATAAACCTACAAAATAAATCTTTAATCATATAAATGATTGGTTTATTTGTTAACACTAGTTCGAGATCATTAAATGGAAACAAACGTTACAATTCTCTGCCCCCCCCCCCCCCTTAAACTAAATTTCGTCCTCGAAATCCGCTTCGACTATAACGTAGAATACAATTCATACGCAACTCCTTTAATGAATAAACGAAAGGGTTCTCTAGATATAACAATCAACTACTACCTCACCCACCAAAGAATACTCTAACCTACGGTGAAACGATTATCCAAAAACATTTCGACAAGGCAATCTCAACACATTTCCGAATCTGGAGACCATGACAGAAAGAATACTCAAACATCCTGATCGTGAATTTCACTCAACCCTAAATCTGTAACTTGTACCCAAAAAACTTAAATATACTCTTGACTTCCTGACAAGTCGTCACCACCCCGCTGTCCCCACGAACATAAGGATGGTCAGTTCTAGAATTCTCACGTTGCAACTAAACCCCTGATCAACTCAGATGTACCTTCACTTGACAAAACACTTAAGATATTTACAACGAACTACACGACTCGATATTGCATAACCGATACCCGACATTGGTAACCGAGCTCCTAGTAGACGGCCCGCAAGCAAACGGGGTTCATAATGCAAACAGTTAGAAAGAGACTTCTGATGCACAATTAATCCTCCTAACAAAATTTTACCCCCCACATGGTCCAAACCGGCTGGTCACTGAGTCACCCGATTCCCCAATCAAAGCACTAACACCCGAACATGCCAATCAAACTAACGATCCGAGACCTAAGAGTCTCAATCAAATGACTACCAGGTCTCACCCATATGAATCATACATCTGTTGGTTCATGATACATCGTGGCACCTTCTAACCACTAAAAACGATAAGCTCACGGTACTACGCCGATCTTTCCGTCATTCCATCACTTGCCTGAAGACTCACGACCAACACCACAAGGCCTAAAGATACACAACCATTAACCCATCGACTTGAAGGAACCTAATCAACATCCCCCTCAATACTAACCAAACACCACATGAGCCATACCTTTTTATAACACATAATTCCTTTCATAGAACAGGCTAATATCAATGCAAAATCAAACGAAAACATGGTCACACACTACGAGAGGATAAGATAGGATATTATGCTAGTGTTCCAGTTCCAAGGCTATGACCCAAAACCAACCCTAGATCTACTGTATTCTCCTTTTTTCTTTTTTTTTTTCACGACCTTACCCAAAGGGTGAAGTACCAATAGGTCTAACGAAATGACGAACTTCAATCCTTAACAGAAACATCCTCATAAATGTCTGAAACGAGGTCATACCCCTTGACTGAAACTGAACAGATTCCACAAACACGTAACTAGCTCAATAAACTTCCAAAGTTATCCAGAAATGTTGCTAAAACCCTGGTCGGGTCAATTTAAATATCAACCATGTTGACACGACATGCCAAAATTGGATTCCGCACAGATCCAAAGCCAAGCCCCAAAAAAGTGAGAATACTCTCCGACGCCCGAACACCCAATAACCAAGGACAACTATGAACAATACTTCCATAACTAATAATGGAGGGTACCCATACCCATAACCAAAAGGTACAATGTGCAGATTTTGACGATAGGTTGACGCATCCCTTGAACTTCCACACCTATCCATACTTTCCTCAAGAATCATCTTGGGTCCTCTAAGTAACCACTCCTGTCCGCATCTGTCCTATCCATTCTTATACACTCGTTCTCAATCGAATCCCTATCGCTGAACAATGCATGCCAACCCACTACAACACATCCTGGGCTCTCCTAAGTTCTCGATCTCACCCTGCCATTAGCTGCTGAAGAACTCCCAATAATGTTAGTTAACTACTTTATAAATACAATCACATGCAACAAGGCTTAGATTATCCTTCGACTGAAAGACTTATCCCTATAATGGTTAGACTCAAATGAGAGTTGCGCGGTAGGGTCAAATCTGTCATTCTGAGATTATTTAACCTATGCAACATGTGGCTAAACATATTCACTTAATAGCTAATACACATCATCATGAGTCCCACAAAGCACCAAGCGAGCAACATTTGTGCAATAACACTCCAAATCACAGCCAAACAGAGGACATCTAAATCTCACTTCCTATCAAGAAAGATTTTAAATCTAGTGTAACATCTAATTTATCTTAGGCTACAAGGCATCACATATTAGCCCAATCCATCGACCAACATTTCCGCAACTGAGAGACATGAAATGTGCTATGGATCTAACTACAAAACTTGGGAAGATCCAAGCGATAAGCAACCCGGCCCACCCGGGCTAAAACCCTGAAAAGGACCGATGTACCTGGGCAACCACCACAATACTCTCCGCTATCAGCTACAAAAGGAACTCCCCCTAACATCCTCTAACTAGCTCACGAATACAATTTCATATCACCGACACCAGATAATTCTTCGAATGAAAGGTCTCACAGTACAACGGTGGACTCAAACAAGAGCTACGCAATAGAGTTAAAACCTAACCTTCTAAAATTATCAAGTCTCAACAATATGTAACTTAATATACTCGCTTAATAGTTAGCTGAGGTTAATGGAAACTCCTAAAATCACAAATCAAACAGCATTCGAGCATCGAGTAATCGAAAAAAGCATAACCTAAACATGCCATCCTATCATTGACTGATCAGTACTAGCATGCAAGTCTACAAGCTCATACAGTAGGCATATAAAGGCATCTCTCCTAGCATCCTATCATGCAAACCCTGACCAGATCCTTATCCCCAACTAGCATGTGATTCACATATTCACTAATGAAATCATATCATGAAACATGTATGGGTATTCTGGGAAAACTTACTTGAGCTCGGCCGATTGCATGCACCACACCCTTTTTCTTTTATTAGAAAACCCCTTTTATAAAACATTTCTTTTTGAAAAATCTACCAAACCCTCAGTTTAAGTTCAGACAGACCCGAGAGTTGCCCGAATCCCTCAAAACTAAGGCTCTGATACCAACTTGTAACGTCCCAAAAATTTAAGACTAAAAATTCGATTTTTAAATTAATTAAAGCCATTATCCAAAATAACATCATAAAAACCATAGTGAATCAGAGTGTATCAATAAATATCCAAGTACATCAGAGTCATGTAAAATGCAGAACAATATGGTGTATGTAATGCGGTCCTCCCGAGCTCTTCCCCTTCGAACCAGGAGTACCTGAAACAAAAACTGAAAACCGTAAGCACAAAGCTTAATGAGTTTCCCCCAAAATACCACATACTAAAAAACATATTGCCAATCATATATGGGTGCTTGCCTACCCCTTCGGTCTATTTAAACTGGATACTATCAAGCATATTTGGGTGCTTGCCTACCCATTCGTTCTATTTCAACTGGATACTATCAAGCATATCTGGGTGCTTGCAAACCCCTTCGATCTATTTCAACCGAATACTATCAACCATATCTGGGTGTTTGCAATCCTCTTCGGTCTATTTCAACTGGATACTATCAAGCATATATGGGTGCTTGCAATCCCCTTCGGTATATTTCAACCGGATACCGGGTCTATTTCACCCCTACTACTACCACGTAATATCATAACATAAGTTACAAAGTCATCAAGCAAATACATGCATAACTGATAATTGTCACAAAAACAATCATCACACTACATCATAAATTAGTGGGTCAGCATTGGTGCCTTCGACCCACAGATAATGCGAAGAAAGACTCACCTAAAGCAGTTAACACATAATAAAATCATATAAGCGGCTAAGATGTATTGCCCAGCTCCCTTGAACACCTACAACTCATATCAATAATCTCTACTAAGCTCTAACTTGAAATATTACTTAATAATACTTAATATTATACTATTATTAAATGATGCATTGACCAATATATACTTCTGAACCCCATCATTAAACATTGTCGTGCACAAAGCTCGTGTGACTATTAGTTAAATTAATGGTTATATAATTTTTCCAACTCTATAAAAATATAATTAAACCCAAAATTATTTCAACTTAGCTTTCATGACATAACTTTGCTTGACCTTTACGAATTCAATAAGTTCCATATTCTTCAAAATATCATTTAATCGTATTACACAAATAAGTTTCATTAGCCCATAATTTATGATACAATTTAAATTAAGTCCAACTAGTTCTTATAAAGAAGCCCAATCCATTTAGATCAATTAGTGTCATAAGCCCATACTAGTTTACCCTAATGGTTAGCGGATCTAAAAGAGAAGTAGGTGATGAATACCTCTCACATGGATACGAGAAGGACTCCTATTCACTCCCTAGTCGACACCCTCTTCAATTCTGGCGATATAAGCTTCTCCGGTGACAACAACCGCTCTACCGCCGCCAAATACGACTACCGCTGGATGCAAGAACCGACACGCTAGAGTAGTCTTCTCGGTTATCTCTCTCTCTCTCTAGCTCTCCACAGACTTGCTTGAGCCTCCCTTTGACTTGTAATGTCCCAAAAATAAGACCCAAAAATTTCATTTTTAAATTAATAAAACTAATATCCCAAAACATCATCATAAAAATCCAAATAAAACAAATGTATCAATCGTCATATCATATCAGAGTAAGTCACAAAATGCGGAACGAGGTGGTGTGTGCTCTGCAATCATCCCGAGCTCTTCCCTTTGGCACCAGAAGTACCTGAAACATAAACTGAAAACCGTAAGCACAAAGCTTAGTGAGTTCCCAAAATACCACATACCCTACATACATAACTAAACATATAATGGGCCCCACCCGTCATCGGGCCCTTCCCGGCATCGAGCCCCGCTCGGTATACAGATCTGTCAGTTATTGGGCCCCGCCCAACATACTGTTGGGTTTTGTATACTACAACATCGTATGGTGCACATACAACCCTAAATGCCTTGGATCTATGTTTTCTCTAATTATACATGTAATAGTGTTTCCAAAGCATTAAGCATATAACTAGCATGCAAATAACATATGTATAATAGAACAAGTTTTAGACATACCTCTTGATGTTGTTGATGTTGCTAGAAAGACTTTGTGCTTTAAGAACTTAGTGCCCCAAGTGTTGCACCTCAAATGGAATCACAACTCACCTAGGACAAAGGTGACTCTTGAGATAGAATTTCCATGAACCAAAAACGCCTCCATGAACACCAAGAACTATAAGTATACGTTTTTAGGTTATGGAGCATATATTTATATGTAGGATTCCAAGGGTCATGGGTATAACCCAAATCCATACCCATGGGTTTTATGATCCATGGTACATGTGGCCCAACTCATTATGTATTCATACATAATCTTAGTCCAACATGGACCATAAGCCCAACACATATAAATATAACTAATTTACACAATTAGTCCCCATTAATTTAATTAGTCTCTTTTGATCACTAAATTAATTCCAAACTAATTCTTGATCAATACTAATTAAATGATATGATTTAATATTAATATATTAGAACTTATAATATATTAATAAATCATATATAACCTCTTCTCAAAAGTTCATCCTAACAAATTGTCCTGATGTTATGCAACCCAAATAGACCATGCTACTCTCGGGTCGAGTACATACCAATAATAGTTATGGGCTTAGACATCTAATCCAACAGTCTCCCACTTGGATAAGTCTAAAACTATTATTGCAAATATGACTCCAAAATCCCGACTAGCAATCGTAGCTCTTAAAAGTCGCTGTCGAACTCTGACCTAGTCAATGACGTGTCCATTAGATAAGGGATCATATATTCCTCCATTCTAGATATCATATGGACTGAGATATGGATTATAATCATTCTCTCTGTCCATCTGTTGTTTCCCGATTTCTGATTTATGACGACCGACTAATTGGACAAATCAAATCAGTCCAGGCCCGGACCGGTCGAGAACTTAGGGTTGTCATCACTAAATCATCGAGGGGCCCACATATATTGCTTTTATCTACATGGGGTAAAAGGAACGGATAAACTTCGACCCAAATGCTCGCTTGTACTCACTCATCAAGTTACACACAACGGTATGTTTTATAACATCCAAGTTACTGGTGCGTTTACATATGTCAATGTGCAACCGACTCGCAACTACAACTCACACGTCTCCGTTTGAAGAATATAAGATATTATTGTCTCATGATCACTCGTGATAAAATTCATGAAGTGATTCAAATGAGCGTGGGTTTAATCCAATACTCGAATCTTATTCCAGGAGCACTCATGAATACTACAACTATGTCTAAAACATCTAGTCATACTACAGACCCATTCATGACAGTCTTGCCTCAATACCTACTTCCAAAGTATGATCGACTGTGGACGGTTTGAATAACCTAGTTATTCGGGAAGTTAAAACATGCAAAGTGAAACACAAGAATAATACTAATCCTATATGGCCCCAAAATCTTTTGAGTCATATTTGTTGGATTAATGTCTAAGTCCATAACTATAATTGGTAAGACTTGACCCGACTCGACATGGTCCATTTGGGTTGCATGGCATCATGCATTTGGATAGACTATAATGAGAGAAATAACACTTAAGGTTTGTTAATATATTATAAGTTATAATATATTAATAAGATTATTTAATTAGTATTGATCAAGAATTAATCTAAAATTAATTAAGTGATCAAAAGAAGACTAATTAAATATATGGGTTGATTGTGTAAATCACCCATACTTGTATAGTGGGCTAATGCTCCATGGATTGTCAAGTTGGGCTAAAACCCATAAGATGCTCAATGGATACTCCATGGTATGTTTGAACCCATGGATCCAAGGAAATGGAAATCCATGACAATTAGGGTTTACCCTAATTGTCACTAACTATATAAGCATCTTATTGTTGACAAAATCGGTCACTAGAGTGATAAGAAGGGCTAGCCGATTTTTATGAAGTGTGATGTTCTCTCAAGTTATTCCAAGTGTATTTGGTGTTGTGTGAACCATTTGAGGTGTCACACTTGGGGCACTAGGCACTCAAGCTTCATGAAGTCATTCTACATCAAAAGAGGTATGTATTCTAACTTGTTATATTTCATATGAATCAAAGTTTTGTATGCTAGTCAGTATAATACCTTGGATGTTCATATTTGCATGTATAATAGAGAAAACATAGATCCAAGGTATTTAGGGTTGCATGTACACTTAGGAGTGTTAGAATGCTCAAAACCCAACAGTGGTATCAGAGACTGGGCTTGTTTTCTTGTTATACTTGCAAAAATGGCTGAAAAATCGATTTTTGTTGCTGTCTGAACAGCAGAATCGCCGAGTCCATAAAGGGACTCGACTAGTCCATGCCTTAAAAGTGTTCAAAATGATCCAACTCGCCGAGTTGGTTCATGCACTCGACGAGTTGGACCCCCTGACAGCATATCTTCGAGTTTTTTGGCTGGAAATGGACAAGGAACATTACCATAAGTTGTTTTTGAACTTATAAACTTGTTTTTGATGTGGTAATGTTCATGCTAATCCAATTTCAAAGATAATTGTCAATAGATTCATGTTTGTATTAATTTAAGTGTTATGCTAATTACATGAAAAAGTTTGATTCCAATTATCTTGTTCATATGAGTTGCTTAGATTAATAGAAAAGGTTGATTGATTATGTGTCTTTGATCCATTTTAATCTAAGAGTGGATTCTAAAATGTGTTTGTGTAACTTGTCCTCAAGTTACATGAAAAGTCAGATTAAAGTTTCTTAAAACTCATAAAAGTTGGCAATGGTTACAAAATGAAGAGTCTTGTCCTCATTAAATGGTTTTATGACTCAATAACTTGTCCTCAAGTTATGGAGGTTCAAGAGTCACTTCATTAAATAATAAAAATGTGTAACCTTAATTAGTTCCATAAGTTACAAAAGAAGAAGAGTTACATTCTTTAATAGTTTAAAGTCTTCCATAACTTGTCCTCAAGTTATGAAACATGAAGAGTTTTCTTATTTAAAACTACTTTAAACTCATAAGTTATGGAATTAATTAGTTTTGAATAGTTTCAAAACTTGCCCTCAAGTTTTGGAATTTGTAAAGTTTCCCTCAAGAATACTTTAATTCCAAGTTAAGCCCTTAGAGTTTTAGAAGTTAAAATTCAACCCTTATACTTTATAATATTATAAGTTAATAATATATATGTATATATATATATATATATATATATATATATATATATATATATATATATATATATATATATATATATATATATATATATATATATATATGTATAAGAGCAAGTCAGTCTTATCATTAGTAGGCCTCATTCACGAAGCCGGTCTATAAGGGGGGTATAAGGTTGTTGCCTATAAAATGGCAGCTTAATGGGTGTCCACTCTCACCCACCGCTTTCTTGACTGGTGGAGGGTCGTTAGCCGAACAGGTAGGACAAGGACTATAAATCTCCCTTCATTAAAAGTATTAATGATAAATACTAAGTAACTAAACACTTATAAATTCCCAATCTTAGTTACTTAGGAAAATGTGAATAAGGTGCTAACCCATGAAATTACACTTTGCACTTTGATTAAGTCGGTTAGTGGAGTGCGTGTGGTTTACCGGCACACTAGCTTGATTTAACAAGGTAGGCAAAGGGTTTCTTAAAGTTTATCATAGGCCGGTGGAGCGTGTGTGGTTTACCGGCACATTGGTTGGGTGATAAACATTTAAGAGTACCAAGTAATTTGCATGGTTACTTCACACCTTGTTTTGTGATCCTCGGCATCCCAGTCACAAAACCTGAAGGGCACACTCGAGATTGAAACATGCCATTGAAAAGTTCAATGAATCTCAAAAGATCTAGGAGTTTCAAATCCAATTAAAACCTAATAAATTATTTCGTTTTTCATGGTGGAAATTGGTGAATCGTCATTCACCTACCTTCAAATATTTTATAGCCTGGATTACGGCATCCCTCTTCCAAGTTATAAAATATTGTGTTGGGTCCTAGCCTTAATATTTCATATTGGGTGTTATATTAAGGACTTTAAATCAACTATCTTGAATATCTCCCAAAAGATGTATGGTTTAGACATCTATGATCTTCCCAAATCTCTTGGAACTTTACTTCCTCCACCTCCTCCAATTATTCTCCCTAACCCACGAGATTAAGGTCACTCAAGCCCTAATGGCAAGCAAGGTCTATGTGTGATCACATCTTGGAGATGAAGTCACATATTGACAAGCCGGGAGAGTTGGGTGTCAAAGTCTTGAGAAAGTTGGATGTTCAACCACTTTCTAAGTCACATAGTGAGTTCTTTTGGGACTACTATGAAATAGACTACGACATGACCCTTAATGATCTTATCTATTTGCTTAGTGCTAAATCAGCAATGATTTGCAAGACTAGTAAAGCAAATTTGATTAGAAGATCAACTTCCCAAACTTCCATGGACTTTGAAAATGGTAACATTGGATATCCAGAAAAGCTTTCGCTTCCCAATGGAAAGGGATTGGCCATAGTCAACTCGGTTGACCAAATGGTAAAGAGAAAGACTAAGTCTGAGATAGTCCCATTACCAAAGAGTCCATATGTTTATCTTGCCAAAGGAAGGGGCATTGATTACGAAGCTGCCTATTTACCTGAAAGATCATAAGGTTGATCAAGTCAAGAAGTTTGACTCTTCTTCAGGTAAAAGTCCAATATCTAACTCTGTTAAGTTTCTATTATGAGATTCTCATTACATGATGTGACTGGGTCACATGTTGATGCTTTAAGAATCAAAGAAAAATGAAGAAACTTAAAGGAAGTACATGCTGATTCTGATCACGAAGATGGATTTCGATCGCATGGTTTGGTGATCAGAATTTTTGAAGCTGTTACTTAGGAGTTATGATATATTGCTTAGGAATAGATAACAACAAGTTTTCATATGCATTTGCATTTTAAGGATAAGTTTTTCCGCAAAGTTTTGAAATAAAATAAAAGGTTTTAATTTTATATTTATTTTAAATATCCTTACAAGTGGCATTTGTGAAAAATGGTTGTTTATATGATTCCATTGATAACAATATTTGAAAACAAAAAAAAATGAAATTGATTCTTTCATTTGTGGTAGTGTCTAAATTTACCAAATAAGGAAAGATTCTCATCACCCAAGTTCTCAATTGGACCGAAACTTGGAATCATGCAAGTTGTATAGTATGATGAATGAGAACTTTCATCTTTGGAAAATTAAGACTAATTCCTTGTTCACATGGATGTGTGAATCAAGTGAAGGACTAAAGAGATCGAGTACACATTCTTGTGCACTGGTCATGTCCACCACAAAGCTCGTTAAGACTATTCGTCATGATTTACTAAAGTTTAGTAAATATGGTTATACGTACAAGTTTAAGTATAATTCTGAAGCATTGGAAAAGTCTCAATGTATGGCAGAACGAATGGGAAGAATCAAATTAGGCAGACAGATAAAAGTTTCTCAAATCTGAAAAGATGGGAGAGTACTTTAGTATCATGTTTTGTGATCATCTTAATGATTAAAGAACCACATCACAATTGGTCTTCTAAGGACATCTTAGTGCATTCTTATGACTAAGAAGAGGAGTCATGAATTGTTGAAATGGTTAAATCAAGAAGATGAGTCATACTTCGTTTCAAAACAAGTATTAGAGTCATACTCCAAGATTATAAGTTGAGTGATATATCTTAAAGAAAGGTTTATAACACGTGTCAAATGTAAGAGTAAAAGTGTCCTACTCTTGTACATTTGAAGTTGGTAAGTTGTGATGTTTTGGGTTAAACAAAGACCAACTTAGGCCAAGTGTGTGAACTGTTTGTCTTGATAAAAAAGCTGCACTATCTCTTGAATATTTGGCAAGATAGTCTTATATGTCAAGAGGACAGTGGGAGTCTTAGAGATTCTGAAAGCTTCAAGGTCTAATCAAGAATAAAAACATGTAGTTTAACACTAGAACACGACGTGAGGTTTATAACCTATCGAATTGACATATTTCTATTTCTGTGCCCATTCCAGTTAAAGTTGGCTTTGCATATGAATTCTTAGAGTTCTCAGTTGGTTGCATAACAACTTGGAAGCAATGGCAGGTCCTTGAGCTGCCAGGTGGTAAGAAATTAAGATTGAGTTCAGTCCATATGTGTTTGGATTTGTCATTATCCTTGTCTTGTGACTATGGTTTTGACGATTCACATGGATAAGAACACATACACCATAAAATCTAAAGGGTCATAAGGTTTCTCTCCGATTCATGAAAATGATGGTGACGAAACACTTCCACCAAGTAGATTTGAAGCAGATGGCAAAAGGTCTAAACAATTGAGACTATGATTACGGCATCCCTTTTCATAGTTCTGAAATTGTTTAGACACACTTGCATGCTATCTAAGGAAAGGTGTATGATTTTGATAAAGGTTTTATCAAAGCATCTCGTATCAGAAGTCTGAACTTTGGTAAGAAAGTCAATAAAGTATTGATTTCTAGAAGTCCAGTTGATTTCTGAGTACATGTCAAAGCTAGTGGGAGCATAAGTGTTATGCTAATAATCATCATGTTAGTGGGAGCATGATAATTATGATAAAGGTTGCAAGTTAGCAATGTTAATTATAGAAAACAAAAGTTTCAATTCGTGACGTTGCAAGGGTTGAAAAAGTTGTTTTGCTATAATTAAGGGAGAGGATATACTTCATTTCAGTTCTAAAGGCTTAGATTGAGACCTTAATCATCTTTAGTCAAGAATATATATATGAATTTCATGTTGGATTGGTTCAACTTAAGGAAATTCTATATATTGTGTTCTCAAAATTCGATTATGATTACGGCATCCCTCTTCATAGTTAAATTTTGAAAACATGGCAAATAAAAAATATTGTAGCAAAAGACTAGTCTAGAATCATGTCTTTATGTGAGACATCATGAATCGTGTCCCATTTGCTTTGGTTACAGGATCGATTGCATGTGCTATAATATTCATCCTTTCTAAAATTTTCCAAATGCCCGGGGCATTAAGAAGGGAAAAGGTCTAGAATTGGATATGACTAAAATGATTAAGCAATTGTCGAGGACAATCTACGGTTTACCAAAGATTGGTTGCTCAGGGACAGTTGGAAGTATAGTGTTTAATTTTGGAAGGACCATATTGACATATTCTGAAAAGAGGCATCTCTTGTTCAGAAGTGATAGTCAAAATGAGAATATGGAGTTGTCTCCATAGGTGGAAGTTATCTGTGTAAGATTAGAAAAACTTAATGCAAGAAGCATGTTCAAAGCAATGTACTTTGAATATGAGACTTAGTTTCTATGGAGTCGACCTCCATTGGAATACCTTATAATGACCGTTGACAAGTATTTGTGACTTTGTACATATTCATTACAAGAGGGTCAGTGCATATAAGTTTAAAATCTAAACAGATTTCGATAAATGATAGGAATTTGAAATTATCACATTTTTCGATAAGAATTTGGGAGTGTGAAATTAGAATCATTGAAATTATGTTCAATTGGTTTATTTCACAAAGTAAGGATCATAGACAAACATAGAGTGCATACTTGGTGTATGGCAAAGCTATTGTTTTGAAAAACATAGTGTACTTGCTTGGAGCATGGGACAACTAGTGTTTTTTAATTCAAGTATAAAGTTGATAAAAACGAAACAATGAATAATGAGTAATCAGTATGGTGATAAATAAAAGTGTCTTATTTATATTCATAGGTTTTGATACCATATTGGATTCAATTATTCTTGTGTTTCATTTTGCATGTTTTGACTTCCAGAATAAACTAGGTTATTCTTCCCGAATGACTAAGTTATTCAAACCATCCACAGTCGGTCATATGTTGGAAGTAGATATGAATCAAGACTGTCATGGGTTGGCTTGTAGAGGTCTAAGATGTTGGACAAAGCGGTTCTACAACACTCATGAGTGCTCATAAGTTCTGAGTATTAGATTCAACCCACGCTCATTTGAATCACTTCATGGATTTTATTACGAGTGATCATGAGACGATAATATCTTATATTCTTCAAACCTAGAGATATGAGTTGTTACTATGAGTTGGTTATACATTGATCGCACGAAAATGCATTGGTAACTCGATGTTATAAAACGTGTCTTTGTGTATGATTCAACAAGTAGTAGAACAAGCCATATGAGTCGAAGTTTATCCATTACTTTTACCTTCGGGATAAAAGCGATATTTGTGGGCCCCTCGATGATTTAGCGATGACACATGTGAGTGCTTGGCCAAGCCAGGACTGATTTGATTTGTTCAATTAGTCAGTCATCATGAATCGGAAATCGGGAAACAACAAATGGACAGAGAGAATGATTGATAATCCATGTCTTAGTCCATATGATATCTAGAATGGAGGAATATATGATCACTTATCTAATGGACAAGTCATTGACAAAGGTCAGAGATCATCGGCAAGGTCAGAGTTCGACGGAAGCTTTTGAGAGCTACGATTGCCAGTCGGTTCTTGAAGTTATACGCAATAATAGTTTTAGACTTATCCAAGTGGGAGACTGTTGAATTAAGGTCTAAGTCCATAACTATAATTGGTAAGACTTGACCCGACCCGACATGGTCCATTTGGGTTGCATGGCATCATGCATTTGGATAGACTATAATGAGAGAAATAACACTTAAGGTTTGTTAATATATTATAAGTTATAATATATTAATAAGATTATTTAATTAGTATTGATCAAGAATTAATCTAGAATTAATTAAGTAATCAAAAGAAGACTAATTAAATATATGGGTTGATTGTGTAAATCACCCATACTTGTATAGTGGGCTAATGCTCCATGGATTGTCAAGTTGGGCTAAAACCCATAAGATGCTCCATGGATACTCCATGGTATGTTTGAACCCATGGATCCAAGGAAATGGAAAGCCATGACAATTAGGGTTTACCCTAATTGTCACTAACTATATAAGCATCTTATTGTTGACAAAATCGGTCACTAGAGTGATAAGAAGGGCTAGCCGATTTTTATGAAGTGTGATGTTCTCTCAAGTTATTACAAGTGTATTTGGTGTTGTGTGAACCATTTGAGGTGTCACACTTGGGGCACTAGGCACTCAAGCTTCATGAAGTCATTCTACATCAAAAGAGGTATGTATTCTAACTTGTTATATTTCATATGAATCAAAGTTTTGTATGCTAGTTAGTATAATACCTTGGATGTTCATATTTGCATGTATAATAGAGAAAACATAGATACAAGGTATTTAGGGTTGCATGTACACTTAGGAGTGTTAGAATGCTCAAAACCCAACAATATTGATTACTCATTATTCATTGTATAATGTTTCGAATAATCAACTTAATACTTGAATTAAAACAATAGTTGTCCCATGCTCCAAGCATACACACTATGTTTACCTATGGTCCTTTCTTTGTGGAATAGATCAATTGAAAACATTTCAGTGATGGTCATTTCACAATTCCAAATCCTTATGATAAATGTAAGAATCCAAGATTCTTTGCCATTTACTGAAATCTGTTAGATTCTAAACTTATAAGCAATGATCCTCTTGTAATGACTATGCACAAAAGTCACAAAGACTCGGCAACAGACATTACAAAGTATTCCAATGGAGAGCAATTCCATGGAAACGAAGTCTCACATTCAAAGTACATTCGACATCCTTCTTGCATTAAGTTTTCTAATCTTACACAGATTTAATGAATAACTTCCACTTATGGAAACATTTCCATATTCCCATTTTGACTACCACTTCTGAATAAGAGTTGCCTCTTTTCAGAATATGTTAATATGGTCCTTCCGAAATTTACACCATACTTCCAACTGTCCATGAGCAACCAATCTTTGGTAAACCTCAGATTGTCCTCGACAATTGCTTAATCACTTTAGTCATATACAGTTCTGGTCCTTTTTCCCTCTTAATGCCCTAGGCATTTGGAAAATTCAGAACACATAAAAAATATTATAGCATATGTGATCGATCCTATATCCGAAGCATATGGGATACGATTCATAATGTCTCATATAAAGACATGATCCTGGACCAGTCTTTTGCTATAATTTTTTTCTATTAGCCATGTTCTCAAAATTCGGACTATGAAGAGGGATGCCGTAATCATAATCGAATATTGAGAACGCAATTAATATTTCCATATATAGAATTTCCTTATGTTGAACCATTCCAACATAACATTCATATATATAGTTGACTAAATTTGATTAAAATCTCAATTTAAGCTTTTAGAATTGGAATGAAGTATAATTTCCTTTCCCTTAATTATAGCAAAACAACTTTTCAAACCCTGCAACTTTGCAAATTGAAACTTTTGTTTTCTATAATTAACATTGCTAACTTGCAACACTTAACATAATAATCATGCTCCCACTAACATGATAATTATATTCTTATCAACATAACACTTATGCTCCCCACTAGCTTTGAAATGTATCCAGAAATCAGCTGGACTTCTAGAAATCAATACTTTATTGACTTTCATTACCAAAGTTCAGGTTTCTGATACGAGATGCTTCGATAAGACTTTATCTAAGCTTCCCAAAATCATACACCTTTCCTTAGATAGCTCACATGTGTGTCTAAACAATTTTAGAACTATGAAAAGGGATGTCGTAATCATAATCTCAAATGTTTAGACCTTTGCCATTGCTCACAATTCGAATTTGAGAATGCAAATATCATAATTTCTATCTCCTTAAAATCTACTTAGTGAAAGCGTTTCCTCACCATCGTTTTCATGAATCGAAGAGAAACCTTATGACACTTAGATTTTATGGTGTATGTGTTCCTATCCATGTGAATTTGTGAAAAACATAACCACAAGAGGAGGTTAGTGACAAATCCAAACTCATATGGACTGAACTTGTTCAACCTCAAATTCTTGCCACCTGGCAGCACAAGGGGCTACCATTGCTTCCAAGTAGTTATGCAAACAACTGAGAACTCATAGAACTCACATGCATAGTCAACTTTAACTGGAATGGGCACAGAAACAAGAATATGTCAACACGATAGGTTATAAACCTCAAGTCGTGTGCTAGTGATAAAGAATACCCTTGATTAGTTCTTGAAACTTGTCAAGATCTTTAAGACTCCCACTGACCTCTTGACATATATGATTCACTTTGTCAAGGAACATTACTTGACAAACCAATATTCCAGAGTTAGTGCGGATTCTAATCAAGACAAACACTTTACACAATTGGCCTTAGTTGGTCTTTGTTTTATCCAAAACATCACAACTCACCAATTTCAAATGTACAAGAGTAGAAAACATTTTACTCTAAATTTTACAAGTGTTATAAAACTTTCTTAAGATTATGTCACTCAAGGCTCGATCTTGGAGTGTTACTCTAAGACTCAATTTTGGAACGAAGTATGATTCATCTTTTGATTTAACCATTTCATCAATTCACGATTCCTCTTCTTAGTCAAACAAATGCACTATGATGTCCTTAAAGGATCAATTGTGATATGGTTTTTCATAATCATTAAGATGATCATAAAACATGATACTGAAGTACTCTCCCATCTTTCAGATTGGAGAAACTTTTATCTTTCTGCCTAATTTGATTCTTCTCATTCGTCCTGCCATACATTGAAACTTTTCCAATGTTTCAGAATTATACTTAAACTGGTAAGCACACCATATTTACTAAACTTTAGTAAATCATGAAGAATAGCCTTATCATTCTTTGTGGTGGACCTGATCAGCGCACAACCAAGTGTACCCGATCTCCTAGTCCTTCACTTGACTCACATATACATGTGGACAAGGAATTAGTCTTAATTTCCCAAAGATGAAATTTCTCATTCATCATACAATACAAGTTGCATGATTCCAAGTTTCTATCCAACTGAAACTTGGGTGATGAAAATCTTTCCTTATTTGGTAAATTATCACACTACCACAAACGAAAGAATCAAATTCATTTTCCAATATTGTTATTAATGGAATCATATAAACAACAATTTTCACAAATCCCATTGTAAGGCTACTTAAAATAAATAAAATCAAAAATTTTCCTTTTATTTTAAAATTGCGGAAAAACTTATCCTTACAATGCAAATACATATGAAAACTATGTTGTTATCTATTCCTAAGCAATATATCATAACTCTTAAGCAGCTCAAAATTCCGATCTTCGAATCATGCGATCAAAATCCATCTTCGCGATCAGATTCAACATACTCTTCTTCTAAGCTTACTCTCCTTTTTTTTGATTTTACAAAACATCAAAAATGCGACCTAGTCACATCATGTAATAAGAATCTTCAAATATGAACTTAATAGAGTTAGATAGCGGACTTTACCTGAAGCATAGTCAAAATTTTGACTTTTACCATCCTAGTGAACTTTCAGGTAAATAAGGCAGCTTCGCAACCAATGCCCCTTCTTTTGGAAATAGAAACATATGGACTCTTTAGTAATGGTACATGGGACTATCTCAGACTTAGCCTTTCTCTTTACCATTTGGGCAACCGGGTTGACAATGGCCGATCCCTATCCATTGGGAAGATAAGACTTTTCTGGACTTCCAATGTCACACCCCCAAACCAAGGATGGCGGAAACGTCCGGGGGTGGAGGACTTCATGTATAGTATCACAACAACGAGTATAATAGTGCTCAAAGTAATTACAACCATCATAAATATAATTGAAAAAGTTACACCAAAGTATATGTTTACATGTTTCAAATCAATTACATTATGATGACAAAATGAACTGTTTGACGATTTAACGTCCCATCCTCAAAATGCTGTTGATTTCCTGTTTCACTGATTTCCTGAGAATACAAGTAGTTTTGAAAAAGTGTCAACAATTAAGTTGGTGAGTTCATAAGAGTTTTGTTTGGGAAAGAAACCGTTTTCTTTGTAAAAGCGACAAAGTATGTTTCCAGAAAACCCAATATTTTCTTTGTTAAGTGTGAAATGAATGCTTCTATGTTATGCGATAATGAACCCTAGAAGGACCCATAGATTCCTTCTATAATCGCCCAGCGTATATAAGTTATATAAAATTTAAATTAAATAAACCGTTGAATATAATGGGTTTGCCCTAGGTCCACAACCAAACAAGGAACAGGAGATAAGGCGGGCCCACCAATTCTAAGTCGATTGTGACTAGATTCTTATATAACTCTATCATATACATTTAGTAATTATAGTTGAAGCCTAACAATTCTAGCTATATGTAGTTTTAATAGAAATATGTTTCCAAAGAAAATCCAATATTTTCCTTAATAAAGTTATGTAGTCCTAAATCCCAGGACTGAAAATAAACAAGTATTTTCCATACTTAAAGACATAAAAAGTGATTTTAAATCGACATAAAACCCTTTTTAATTTGGGAAATATCCTGTAAACTTTATGTGTTATGTTTTGTCTTAAATCCTAAGACCGAAAGCGTACAAGTATTTTTCCATACTTAAAGTAATTCATGTGAGTTAGATTGACATAACTCGCTAAAAAGTGATTTTAAATTGACATAAAACCCTTTTTAATTTGAAAGTAAAACCCGTAAATCTTATGATTTGTTAATACCACATGTGAGCTATTATAACCACGCCAAGACTCAGACGGCCTCGTAATACGACGTTCTTCAGGCGTCGCAAGTTAAATGACACTCGTCACCTCAGACCTGCCGGTCTAGCTGTTGCATGCAGCTCAGGTGCGGGCTTGTCAGACCCAATATAGATCTATACACAACTATCACGCTCTCCCTACAAGAGACGCTGGTTACAATTTACAGGACTTTTGACTTTGTTACTACGAAGGTAACACGAAGCGAATGTCTCACAAATTTATTCATTAACAGATTTACGTGAACTGAACTGAAAACCTTTGGTAAATGAGTTTGAAATGTAAATGATACATAAACTATACCTATTATAGTTTATCCAAAATGTTTGTAATGTAAAAGAACTCTTTTATGGAAATACATTAGTGCTATGAATCCATAAACTATGCTTATTACAGCTTATTATATGTGTTCGAAATGAATGAAGAATCTTATCATGAATGACTAAAATTTCAGTTTATGATGATAAACTAACAAGAAAATACATTCAATATTTAGAACTTATTGTTATACACTTTGCTCAACAATAATACAAAGTGTTATGAAAGTTATAAGCTGTTAACTAGTTTTTTAACTTTTCTGCACTGTTTTAGAAAAATCATACGAAGTCGAAAACTGAATCCGTAAATTCTGAGAGTTCATAAAATGTGTCTAGTTTATTCATAATTTTTATTATGATTTTTGGAAGTCTTTAACTTGTGTTAAAATGTTCATATTCACAGACTGGTCCGAATTCGTTTCTGAAATGATAGGCAGTTTTGTAAAAATCACCATAAATCGTAGAAAAATCGTATGGAGATGTGAAAGTAGTCATTTTAAAGGTATGAACCTGAACTATTTGCATGTTAAACAGTTTTGAAAGATATTAAGTTTAAGATTGTCAAAACAGTCCGTGAATAAGACTCAACTTTTCTGATGAAAGCTGTTGTTTGAGTTTAGTTGTGTTCTTGGTGTTTTAACTTGTATTCCCCCCCCCCTAAAACTTGAAGAAAACATGAAAATGTAGGGGTATGAACTCACCTTGAGTGATTTCAGTAGATGGATGATGAAGAAAAGAAGTGTTCAACTCAAGAACACTTAGATGATGCTTGAAGATTCAAAGATCTAACAACAAATATGACGATATTTGTGTAAGAAACTCATGATTTGAGTGAAGAAATGTAAGGAAATCAAGTGTGGGAAGAGATTTACTTACCAAGGTGAAGGAAGAACTCAAGAATCTCCTGGAGGAATCTCGAAAATTTGGAGAGAAGAGTGAGAGAGAAAAGTGTTTGTTCTTCTTGATGAAGTATGAGTGAATGGGAGGAGAGATAAGGGTTTTCCTACCCTTGAGTCAAAGTACTTGGCTGGAAAGAGGGGGAAAAGGACAATGAAATGACCAGGTATGGTGGAAGGACAAGGGCTGGTCATTGAGTGGGCATGGGTGGTTGCTTGGGTCATACATTAAAGCAAAGTCAACACTCCACCCAAAATAATCTACCCACTAATCTTAGATAAGATTTACACTAAAAAACGTGATTAATTATGAATTTAGGGGTCTTATATGTTAAAATATAATTTTGGGTGAAAATCCCGCGTTAAAATTATGTAAAACGGGCCTAAAATGAAGTCGTAGACAAAAACCGGGCAAAAAGGTGAAGTCTGCGAGACCTCTCGGTACTGGGCCGAGGTTCGGTCCCTACTGCTGCTGGGCCCGAAGGGGAGGTGGAGCGAAATAGCCCGAAGGCAAAGGTCAGGAGCGAAAGCGAACTTCAGGTTCGGATCATCAGACTTCGGTTCGGTCCTAAGGGTTTTGGTTCGGAAGGTTCGGTCCCTATAGCAAGCTTCGGTTCTTCAGCAGATCGGTCCCTATAGGGACCTTCGGTTCTAAGCACTTTCGGTCCAAGAGGCTTCGGCCCTTAAAGGAGGGTTTCGGTTTGTTCAGGCTATTTTTCAAGAATTCTTCCCGTTTTGCGCCGTTTTTCACCAAGTTAAGTGTCGGGAAACCAGAAATGATTATAAAAAGTTAAAGGAACTTTTGAGAGAGATTTGGGAGAGATTTCACACACTTGGAGAGATTTCTCATACTTGAAGAGATTTGGGAGAGATTTCACATACTTGGAGAGATTTGGGAGAGATTTGACATTCTTGGAGAGATTTCTCATACTTAGAGAGATTTGGGAGAGATTTCACATACTTGGAGAGATTTGGGAGAGATTTGACATTCTTGGAGAGATTTCTCCTACTTAGAGAGTTTTGGGAGAGATTTCACATACTTGGAGAGATTTGGGAGAGATTTGACATTCTTGGAGAGGTTTCTCCTACTTAGAGAGTTTTGGGAGAGATTTCACATACTTGGAGAGATTTGGGAGAGATTTGACATTCTTGGAGAGATTTCTCCTACTTAGAGAGTTTTGGGAGAGTTAGAGTGAAAGAGATTGGGAGAGACTTCTTTTGTGACCTTTTTGAGTGTTTGGCTCTGTAATTCAAGGTTTGTAAACCTCGTTAAGTCTTGTTATGATTGTTATATGCCCCCGAGGGTTAAGGAATAATGTTTTATCGAGTAGTTTCATCACTTTGCCTGATTAGGGTTTAGAATTTCCGAACACGTGAAAACTCTAAGTGATACTTTGTATTAAGATTGCGAGTTGTTCAATAAGAAATATAATAGAAACCCTAATGTACAAGGGTTAGATGAGTTGACCGGTTTGACTTGTTGACTTTAGTTGACTTTGACTTGGCCAAAAATTGACGGTTGTCACATCCAATGTTTCCATTGTCAATGTCCATGAAAGTTTGGGAAGTAGATCTTTCAATCAAATTTGCTTTACCAGTGCTACAAATCATTGCTGATTCAGCAGCAACAAGCAAATAGGTAAGATTGATAAGGGTCATGTCGTGGTATGTCACATAGCAGTCCTTTAAAGAACCCACTACATGACTTAAGAAGTGATTGAAGAACCCAGTCAACAGCCAACTTCCTTGAGACTTCGACACCCAACTCTCCCAACTTGTCAATATGTGACTTCATCTCCAATATGTGAGCACATATAGAAATTGCTTGCCAATAGGGATTGAGTGACCTTGCACTTTTCAAGAACTTGTGGGTTAGGGAGAATAATTGGAGGAGGTGGAGGAAGTGAAGTTTGATTTCCAGTCCCATTAATGCACAACAAAGCGAATAATCTTTCACCTTGATCGCCATTTGGGATATCATCTTCATTAGGAAAGCTTTATCCAAAAGGATAAGGAAGACCATAGTTGTCATAAATAGACATCTATGAGGGAGAAATTCAAGTTTAGTTGATTTAAGTCCTTAATATAACACCCAATATGAAATATTAAGGCTAGGACCCAACACAATATTTTATAACTTGGAAGAGGGATGCCGTAATCAAAGCTACAAAATATTTGAAGGTAGGTAAATGACGATTTACCAATTTCCACCATGAATAACAAAATTTAACATTAGGTTTTAAATGAATTGAAACTCCTAGATCTTTTGAGATTCATTGAACTATTCAATGGCATGTCTAAATCTTGATTGTGCCCTTCAAGTTTGTGACTGGGATGCCGAGGATCACAAACAATGAGTGAATAACCATGCAAATTAACTTGGTACACTTAATGTTACAACCACCTAATCAATGTGCTGGTTAACCACACACGCTCCATTGATCTATGGTTAACATCAAGCTACCCTTTGCCACAAATTGTCAGTCCCAGATTAGTGTGTCGGTTAACCACACAGGCTCCACTAACGACTTAACAAGGTGCAAAGTGCAATTTCATGGGTTAGCACCAAATTCACATTTTCCTAAAGTAACTAAGATTGGGAATTTAATAAAGTTTAGTTACTTTATATTTATCCTTATACTTTTAATGAAGGGAGAATTAATGTCTTGTCCTACCCATTCGGCTAACGACCCTCCACCAATCAAAGAAGCGGTGGGTAAGAGTGGACACCCATTAAACTGCCATTTTATAGGCAGTAACCTTATACCCCCCTTATAGACCGGCTTCGTGAATGAGGCCTACTAACAATAATACTGACTTTTACTCTTATACATATATATAAATATTAAACCTATAATATTATAATAGTATAAGGGTTGAATTTTAAACTTTTAAAATTCCAGGGGTTGGAATAAAAGTATACATGGGGGGGGGGTAACTTTACAAATTCCAAAACTTGAGGGAAAGTTTTGAACAATTCAAAAACTTATGGTTTCCATAACTTATGAGTTTAATATGGTTTTTATGGAAGACTTTTCAAGTTCCATAACTTGAGGACAAGTTATGGAAGACATAAAACTATTTTATGATGACATTTAAAAACAAGACCTTTCATTTTTCATAACCTACGAACTTTAATGAATCTTTTAAAAGAAAAACTCTTCATTTTCCATAACTTGAGGACAAGTTATGGAGTTCATAAAAACTATTAAGATCAATTATTCCAATTAACACAATAATCAAATATTTTTTCTATGATCTAGATCAAACTCATAAGTAAAGATAATTCACATCAACAATTTTCAAGAAATTAGCTAATCACATAAACTAATACAAATCTTGAAACTTTGACAATTATACTTTATTTGGATGAGGATAATCATTACCATGGCATCAAAATCAAATTTTATGAACAAAAACATTTTGTGGTAATGATCCTAATCCAAAACAGGCCAAAAAAACTCGAAAATCTGCACTCTGGACTGCCAACTCGTCAAGCCCATTACTGGACTCAACGAGTCCAAGAAAAAACCCATGCAAATCGGCAAGTCACCCATCCAACTCGGCGAGTCCAAGGCCAAAATCATGCAACTCGGCGAGTTAACGAGTGAACTCGGCGAGTTCTGCTGTCAGACTGCAGAAAAATCAATTTTTTTGCTTAGAAAACCAATAATAACATCAAATATAATAGAAAACAACCTATGGCTCTGATACCACTGTTGGGTTTTGTATACTACAACATCCTATGATGCACATACAACCCTAAGTGCCTTGGATCTATGTTTTCTCTAATTATACATGTAATAGTGTTTCCAAAGCATTAAGCCTATAACTAGCATGCAAATAACATATGTATAATAGAACAAGTTTTAGACATACCTCTTGATGTTGTTGATGTTGCTAGAAAGACTTTGGCCTTTAAGAACTTAGTGCCCTAAGTGTTGCACCTCAAATGGAATCACAACTCACCTAGGACAAAGGTGACTCTTGAGAGAGAATTTCCATGCACCAAAAACGCCTCCATGAACTCCAAAACTAGAAGTACACATTTTTAGGTTATGGAGCATATATTTATATGTAGGATTCCAAGGATCATGGGTATAACCCAAATCCATACCCATGGGTTTTATGATCCATGGTACATGTGGCCCAACTCATTATGTATTCATACATAATCTTAGTCGAACATGGACCATAAGTCCAACACACATAAATATAACTAATTTACACAATTAGTCCCCATGAAATTAATTAGTCTCTTTTGATCACTAAATTAATTCCAAACTAATTCTTGATCAATACTAATTAAATCATATGATTTTATATTAATATATTAGAACTTATAATATATTAATAAATCATATATAACCTCTTCTCAAAAGTCCATCCTAACAAATTGTCCTGATGTTATGCAACCTAAATGGACCATGCTACTCTCGGGTCGAGTACATACCAATAATAGTTATGGACTTAGACATCTAATCCAACACATACATATAAACATATAAACGCATAACACATGCAATAATCACGAAGATACATAGCATACAAAATGGTCATCGGGCCCCGCCCGGTAAGCATACGAGTACATAACACATGCAAGAGTCGCGCAGACATCTAGCATCCTAACATAACAAAATCATGGGTCGGCATTGGTGCCATCGACCCGCTAAACATGGTGAGGAAACTCACCTCGCACTGTTGAATCTCACGGATAAATCTCTGGCTGCTGGCCCGCTAAAAATCCCCGCGCTATAATCACAAAACATCATCCAATTAATAATTGGATCCTGACTCACCCTAAGATTCCAAACTAGGGTAAAAGACCTTTTTACCCTTCCTTATATTTGGCCCAAGGCCCAAGCCCAATCGAAAATGTCCAAATTCCCGATTTCTAAAATAATCACCCAAGGCCCAACTATGGCCCATTTTTCCAAATTGGGCCCAAACCCTTCATGGGCCTTAAACCAAGGTCCAAAAATATTCTTAGCCCAAAACAATATTACAATGGCCCAAAATAAAGCTCTAGACTCCTAAGGTCCAAAATGAAGCCCAATACCAAAAAACCCAACTTCCATAACCCACTACTAAGTACGCGAGGTGTACTCAGCTTGTACGTTAAGCGTACTCGCTTTAGGACTTATACGCGACACGTACGAGCTTGTATGCCTAACATACTCCCCTGTTTGGCCAACTTTCCTTTTCCAGCTCTTAATCGATTAAGACTTTGTCCCAAACTCATATCTGACTTACTTAAGGTGGTTTATCACGTAAAGTTGCCAACTTTACGTGCATGCATGGCTTAATGTGGCTCTTGAGCTCAAAAGAGCTTAATATATGACTTAACACATGCATGATACCAAAACCACCATAAAGTTTGCACCTTTATGCTTCAGAAACTCTTAATATGCCCAGATCTAGAAGGATAAGCCCCGTAAATGACTTTAATTCACCAAACCAACCCAAAAGGGACTAAAAAGCATAACCATAGCATGAAGAAATTTAAGCATACAAAGATCAAGGTTGAGGTTTTATACCTTCTTGCAACTAAGGAAGGTGCCTAATCTCTGGATCCACAAGCTCAAGCTCCAACAAAGCTTCTTCACCAACTCCTTCTTCTACCAAAGGCACCAACTAACCAAAGATACACCCCCAAAAGGTCAAGACGTAACATCCCCAAAATTCAAGACCAAAAATTTCATTTTTAAATTAGTTATTATAAAACCGTAAGTAATAAAACATCCATAATAACATCTCATGTCAAAACCAAAGTAGAAATAATCAAAACATGTTATCATAAAACAATATCAGAGTGTAATCCCAAAGATCTCATGTGCGGAAAACCATAGTGTGATGCGCTGCGATCGAGCCGGCTCATTTCCTTTGAAAACGAAGTACCTGAAACCAAAACTGACAACCGTAAGCACAAAGCTTAGTGAGTTCCCCCATCCTACCACATAACATACAAATCACACACTGTCAGGCATATCGGGGTGCCCGACCTACCCCATGTCAGGCATATCGGGGTGCCCGACCTACCCTGCTGAGCATACCGTGGTGCTCAACCTACCCCTGTTAGGCATACCGGGGTGCCCAACCTACCCCTGTCAGGCATATCTGGGTGGCCAACCTACCCCTTCGGTCCTGCCGACCGGTAATCGGGGACTATTTCACCCCCTACTACTACCACATATAATCATATCACATATATCATAATCTGTCTAGCATAGATGGGTACTAAACTACCCCTTCGGCCCTATCGACCGGTAACCATGGACTATTCCCCCTACTACCACTACCACTATCACATAACATCATATCATGCTAGCACATAAAACATATCAGATAGTGGCTAACCAGACAATTATCACAAAGACAATTATCTAACAAACAACTCCAACTAGTGGGCCGACATTGTGGCCTTAGACCCACTTCTATTGGAAGGTAACTCACATCACACTGCTGAAGTCCCGCATACCCAACCCCAGCTGCTGGATGACAGGTTCCCGAACTGTCAACATCAAAATAACACCCAATTAATAATTGGGTTCCAATACATAACCATAAGTACATGCTTGGGGTAAAAGACTGCTTTACCCCAATCTTAGCTTGATCCAAGCCCAAGGCCTAATCTAAAGGCCCAACAGTCAACTATGAGTCAAAGCCCAACATATGGCCTAATTTTCCAAATTGGGCCCAAACCTTTACATGGTCTCACTCTAAGGCCCAACCATTTATTCCAGTCCAACATTTGACATTCTAATGGCCCAATATCATATAATCATTAAGGCCCAAACTATGCCCCATCTATGGCCCAATTTTCCAAATTGGGCCCAAACCCTCATATTGGCCTTACCCTAAGCCCATCAACATATTCTAGTCCATATGATTATTCTTGGATAGCCCATTAATAATCCAATTACCAAAGCCCAACTCAAGGCCCAACTCAAGGCCCAAGTGAAATTAGGGTTTTCACATAAAATGATGATTAGGGTTAAGTTTTGCTACTTAACCCATTAAGGACTTAATCCATTAAGTCCAATATTGACTTAGGTTGATTGCAAATGATTATTAATTAATATATTAAGTTTAGTGAATAATTCAAGTGCGGTCCCAATCAAATTCCCAAAATTAGGGTTTCACAAAAAATGACAATTAAGGTTAAGTGTTTCTCACTTAACCCATTAAGGACTTAATCCATTAAGTCCGTCACTCTACTAGATAAGTCATATGGTGTGATTGGGTGTAATTCACAATTCCATTCCAATGGCCCAAATGTGGGTCCCGATACGTCCAAGGCCCATATATCCAAAATTAGGGTTTTCTAAACCCTAATTAGGGTTTCCAACCCCATCTTAGCCCAATAGGCCCAATAGCTAGGTCTTTTGATCAATCAGGGTTCATTAGGCCCATTAGTCACATGTTTGGGCTTTTAGGTCAATTAGGGCTTCTTTGGGCGTTTCATTGGGCCCACTAGGGTTTCATTGGGCCCATTCTGTCCAAGCATACCAAACGAGTCACAATACAAACGAGGCACACCGCCACCCGACACGGCGGCCGGTGGCGGCAGGGGGCGGCAGCCACTACCTCACGGTGGTGGTTAGGGGTTTCCTTTTCATTATTCCGACATGATTACAGTTTACAACGCAAAATACAAAAATAAACACACACACTAACTAACAAAAACACACACACATTATGGCACATGGTGGCAGCCATCACCTCACGGTGGTGGCGGTGGTTTCTTGATCCCCGAGGATTCCCGATCGTTCATGACCACACCGCAGCGAATCCGACCCTTCGCCGGCCCTTGGTGGTCGTCCCGGTTGCTCACAACGTCACTGGCGACGAACTACGGTGGTGGCGGTCATTAACAAGCAACGGCGGACGACGGTGGCTTCGCTTTCTCGTCGAAAATGACCACAGCGAGGCGGCAAGCGGCGGAATAAATAAGAGAAGAAGAAGAGTTGCGATTTAGAACAGCTATAGCAGCTGTGGAATCGGCCTCGTCCGTCGTCGGGGTCGCAAGCGGTTATCGGTGGTGGTTTGTGACCTCAACAATGGAGGTGGCGGCGCTGGAGGTCGTTAAAACGGAGGTGGCGGTGGTGGTGGCGTTTGACTACAAGGTGGCGACGAGGACGCTGGAGGATAACGACTTAAGCTAATGGCACCGTTGTCGGCTGGGAACGGCAGTCCCTTGGTAGCCACGGCTGACCGGAAGAGCGTGCGTGGCGGCGTTCATCGATTCCGGCGAGGCTAGGAGGTGACGGCTGAAGGGTGGAGGGTGTAAGTGACGGCTGCAGCTCCCTATTAGGGTTAGGGTTCGCTTCCTTATATATGGAGGCAGCCGTTAAACATCTTCCCCATAATTATAGATTCGGTCCCTCCCTCCCCCTTTTCTTCAAAATGAGTCCATAAGTTACCCTTTTAGCTCCTGCCTCCATAAAATCTTTTCATCTTTAATCCGACATTTACGATTCAGCCCCCGGCTTCTAAAAATCCTTTCAGATTAAATTCCGAAATTACACTTTAGCCCCCGAATAATCTAAATTGTAATACTTGGCTCCCCAAAACCAACACCCCACTAATATTATTGATTTTAGGCTACTGTTCATTCATAAATTTGCTCATTTATTTATTTAATAAAAGGGGTGTTACAACTCTCCCCCACTTAAATTAGATTTCGTCCTCGAAATCATTCCTTACCGTTCCTTACACGCCCAACCACTCTAGTAACATGGTCACCATCCTGGGCACACCCTAGCCTTCCCAGGGTAGCCGTGACCAATCTTCACAAAGCTCTAAAATCCACAAGTGAACGAATTCCTCGCAACAAGTTTACATCTACTCCGTCTGAAATCTACTATCTTGAGATGGTATGATTCCCTGATATACCACTCATACTGAATCATAATCGATGAAACCAGCCCGCTTATCCCTCAACTGACTACTCATCTTCTGATAACTCGAGGTTCCCACTATAAAACAGGGTCACAGACCCAATTATCCATGCATATCACTTATACTTGGCCAAGGCTCAGTTGATCCCGCTGTGAGTGTCTTATCACTTCCCAACCAATCAGTTTCTTCGTCCGCACCTGCAAACCTGAGACACTAATACCGCTCGAGACAACATGCTGCCACATGGCTGCTTTCTAAAATCTACCGAGACCTTCCTGGTCTCAATTCATTCGCTGGTCATCTGAAATATCAGGTTTCGGCCCGGTTGCAGAGCCAAAGGACTCCCACTTAGTCGTCTCCCACAACTTCTGAACGAAATCCTTCTCTGGAACTAGTTACCACTAGTTATCATGCCACTGTGGCTCTAACAACCTTCTGATCTAACCGATCGAGTCCATGCGTCGAATCCTGATGTCCAAATCCAAGGCTAAAAGTGATTGCTACATGACCAATGGTAGCCTTATATCACTAACGACCTTAAGCAGTCCACTGCTTCCTTGATCTCACAACTGTAGTGGTGCTCCTACAGTCTTATCACTGGCTTAACCAGGTCTAATCCCTCTGGGGAAATCCATAAACCAATCCGTGGATTTTCCACGCCCTTACTGCTACACCCGACTGGTGGGTACTACTGTTCCTTCCGCGTCCTAACAACGCAATCATGCTATCTATTAACCTAGTGAATGCTACGGTTACACCCGCAGACTTACAACACTCTATCACTATCTGCTAACCTTGTGAATGCTACGGATACACCCGCATACTTACAAAACTTCTCACACTATCTGATGCTAGTGAATGCTACAACTACCCCCGCAGTCTTACAACACTTTCCATACTACCTGATCGCTAGTGAATGCTACGGCTACCCCCGCAGTCTTACAACACTTTCCATACTACCTGATCGCTAGTGAATGCTACGGCTACCCCTGTAGTCTTACAACACTTTCCATACTACCTGATCGCTAGCGAATGCTACAGCTACCCCCGCAGTCTTACAACACTTTCCATACTGGTTGAACACGCACTCGACCTAACACGCAACTGAACTTGATTCCTAACTGGAGCTCTAACCTGGTTCCCGAAACCTGCTGTCTGAGAGTCTCGAAGGCTGTCTGCTGCTTAGGCCCCCAACAGAAGGCCACCGACTTCTTGGTCAGTCGGGTCAAAGGAGCCGCAATCTCGGAGAAGTCCCGTATAAATCTCCGGTAATAACCCGCTAGACCTAGGAAACTCCGAATCTCTATTGGAGACCTCAAAATCTCCCACTGCATCACAACATCTATCTTAGCCGGATCGACCAGAATATCCTTCTGGTTGACAAGGTGCCCAAGAGATTGCACCCCGTGCAACCAGAACTCACATTTGGAGAACTTTACAAAAAGTCTCTCCCCCACTTAGATTCGACTAAGTCTTCATTGCACGTGAGAGTCGAAGGGTTCCCAATCCTTCTTACTTTCTAATAGTCCACTGTCAACAATCTGAGCTTACCAATGCTAACGATCAATTACCATTCAAACCTCAAGATCGCCCATTCTCTGAAATTCTGAAGAGTACCCTTGAGATCAGGTCCAGTCTGACACCTCAATCCATCTCCCATGCTGACAACTAGAGGCCTTAATCTTCACTCTGGCCGACGAGTCCTCGTTCCCACTTCCAATCTTGCAGCACCACTGAACTCTAACCGAACACAACCCATGCGAGAAATGCAATTCTCTTAAACATCCAATGACCGAACACCCATGCGTCTAACACTCGCAACTGACTCCACTATCTTCATGCTACTAATCCCCCTAGCAACGGTAGTGCCTTGAACTCTGAAGTTCATCCATAGACGATTGTCGACCATACCTAAACCATGATAGAACCACTAAATGCTGACTTCACTAGAGAACTATCGCTCTAACCCTGGCCGACTATCCTCTAAATAATACTCCTGCACAGATCCCGACAAATATCCAGAATGATAACGGTACACGCGGAACCCACTCCACAAGATGCGTCCCTCTGTGGGTTCATCAAGGACTTTTCGGCATGTAGAATGACATATAACAATTCTTGATAACCTAGACAATGGCAGAGAACCGACCCGAGATCTAACTTATCCAAACTCACTCATAATTCCAAAGCGATACATATTCCCAACATCCACCTAATAATAGTAGAAGATGACATACCCGCAACATCTGGAGGAATCCTGATCATCTTCTGCTGACATAACCGACCCCGCTACACTTGTAGCAGCCTAAACCCATGGAATGTCAAACTCCCTTGTGCATTTTCTCGCACATGCTGCACTGACTCCGGCCCTGCTGGCCTTTCAGCCGATGATCAGAAGTCAAGGGTCTCTTCCTGGGACCCTCTACTATACGCACCTAGCACGAACCTCTCTTCTCAAAGTGCTCAAAATCGATCTCGCATCTGCAACCTCTTGGAAATCATATCTTTCAGGGTCTGACACCCTGCCACGCTCACTAGCTCACTTGCCAATGGCTAAGTTGCAACAACTGGAACATCCTCTGTCACCAACCGGGTCACAAACTTATCCCCGAAGCTTCTTATATTCTCCAAGACTCTCACCGATTCGAGTATGGATCCTGTGCTTTTAGTAGTACGGGCACAATACTACCTTCCACACCTATCCATACTTTCCTCAGCAATCATCCCGAATCCTCCAAGTCACTTCCTCAAATTGGTACACCCAAGTCTCACTGAACCTCACTACTAACCCACTGAAACATATCCTAGGCTTTCCTAGGTTCCCGAACCCACCAAGTCCTCAGCTGCTGAAAGATTCCTACCAATGTCAACTAGCTACCTCATGAATATAGCCACATGCAACAGAGATCAGATAATCCTTCGAGTAACAGACCCATCCCTAGAACGGTTGGACTCAAACAAGAGCTGTGCAATAGGGTCAAATATATCACTCTGAGATTATCCAGCCTGTGCCACATGTGACTTAGCATATTCACTTAATAGTTAGCTCACAATACTATAAGTCCCACAAAGCACAAAGCAAGCAACATTCAGACAATGGAAAATCTAACCATCATATTCCAATCAAATCATTCTATCCTCTAATCAGGAATCTGTACATGAAATTCAAAGGCTCATACAATCAGGCATAACCTAAACAGACTATCTTATCACTGACTGATCAGTACTAGCATTCAAGTCTACAAGCACATACAATAAGCATATAAGGCATCATCCTAGATCTCAGCCCTAATCTAGCATGCAGTTCTCATAATCATATCATAACACATCACATATCATAACATGTATGGGTATCTTGGGGAAAACTTACTTAAGCTCGGCTGATTGCACGCATCACACATCTTGTTCTTTTCAAAGTTCCTTTTTCTCTTTTCAAATTCTTTTCAAAATTCTTTTTAGAAAATGATTTTCCTTTTGAAAATTTCCATACCAAGTCCTTAGTTTGAGTCCAGACACACTCGAGAGTGTGTCCGAATCCCTCAAACCAAGGCTCTGATACAAACTTGTAACATCCCCAAAATTCAAGACCAAAAATTTCATTTTTAAATAAGTTATTATAAAATCGTAAGTAATAAAACATCCATAATAACATCTCATGTCAAAACCAAAGTAGAAATAATCAAAACATGTTATCATAAAACAATATCAGAGTGTAATCCCAAAGATCTCATGTGCGGAAAACCATAGTGTGATGCGCTGCGATCGAGCCGGCTCCTTTCCTTTGAAAACGAAGTACCTGAAACCAAAACTGACAACCGTAAGCACAAAGCTTAGTGAGTTCCCCCATCCTACCACATAACATACAAATCACACACTGTCAGGCATATCGGGGTGCCCGACCTACCCTGCTGAGCATACCGTGGTGCTCAACCTACCCCTGTTAGGCATACCGGGGTGCCCAACCTACCCCTGTCAGGCATATTTGGGTGCCCAACCTACCCCTTCGGTCCTGCCGACCGGTAACCGGGGACTATTTCACCCCTACTACTACCACATAATATCATATCACATATATCATAATCTGTCTAGCATAGATGGGTACTAAACTACCCCTTCGGCCCTATCGAACGGTAACCGGGGACTATTCCCCCTACTACCACTATCACATAACATCATATCATGCTAGCACATAAAACATATCAGATAGTGGCTAACCAGACAATTATCACAAAGACAATTATCTAACAAACAACTCCTACTAGTGGGTCGGCATTGTGGCCTTAGACCCACTTCTACTGGAAGGTAACTCACATCACACTGCTGAAGTCCCGCATACCCAACCCCAGCTGCTGGATGACAGGTTCCCGAACTGTCAACATCAAAATAACACCCAATTAATAATTGGGTTCCAATACATAACCATAAGTACATGCTTGGGGTAAAAGACGACTTTACCCCAATCTTAGCTTGATCCAAGCCCAAGGCCTAATCTAAAGGCCCAACAGTCAACTATGAGTCAAAGCCCAGCATATGGCCCAATTTTCCAAATTGGGCCCAAACCTTTACATGGTCTCACTCTAAGGCCCAACCATTTATTACAGTCCAACATTTGACATTCTAATGGCCCAATATCATATAATCATTAAGGCCCAAACTATGCCCCATCTATGGCCCAATTTTCCAAATTGGGCCCAAACCCTCATATGGGCCTTACCCTAAGCCCATCAACATATTCTAGTCCATATGATTATTCTTGGATGGCCCATTAATAATCCAATTACCAAAGCCCAACGGAAAGGCCCAACTCAAGGCCCAAGTGAAATTAGGGTTTTCACATAAAATGATGATTAGGGTTAAGTTTTGCTACTTAACCCATTAAGGACTTAATCCATTAAGTCTAATATTGACTTAGGTTGATTGCAAATGATTATTAATTAATATATTAAGTTTAGTGAATAATTCAAGTGCGGTCCCAATCAAATTCCCAAAATTAGGGTTTCACATAAAATGACAATTAAGGTTAAGTGTTTCTCACTTAACCCATTAAGTCTGTCACTCTACTAGATAAGTCATATGGTGTGATTGGGTGTAATTCATAATTCCATTCCAATGGCCCAAATGTGGGTCCCGATAAATCCAAGGCCCATATATCCAAAATTAGGGTTTTCTAAACCCTAATTAGGGTTTCCAACCCCATCTTAGCCCAATAGGCCCAATAGCTAGGTCTTTTGATCAATCGTGGTTCATTAGGCCCATTAGGGTTTCACTAGGCCCATTAATCACATGTTTGGGATTTTAGGTCAATTAGGGCTTCTTTGGGCCCATTAGGGTTTTATTGGGCCCACTAGGGTTTCATTGGGCCCATTCTGTCCAAGCATACCAAATGAGTCACAATACAAACGAGGCACACCGCCACCCGACACAGCGACAGTGGGCGGCAGCCACCACCTCACGGTGGTGGTTAGGGTTTTCCTTTACATTATTCCGACATGATTACAGTTTACAAAGCAAAATCCAAAAATAAACACACACACTAACTAACATAAACACACACATGGTGGCGGTGGTTTCTTGATCCCCGAGGATTCCCGATCGTTCATGACTACACCACAACGAATCCGAACCTTTGTTGGCCCCTGGTGGTCGTCCTGTTTGTTCACAGTGTCACTGGCGACGAACTACGGTGGTGGCGGTCATTAGCAAGCGACGGGAGCGAGGCGGAAAGCGGCGGAATAAATAAGAGAAGAAGAAGAGTTGCGATTTAGAACAACTATAGCAGCCGTGGAATCGGCCTCGTCCGTCGTCGGGGTCGCAAACGGTTATCGTTGGTGGTTTGTGACCTCAACAATGGTGGTGGCGGCGCTGGAGGTCATTGAAACGGAGGTGGCGGTGGCGTTTGACTACAAGGTGGCGACGAGGACGCTGGAGGCTGACGGCTCAAGCTAATGGCACCGTTGTCGGCTGGGAACGGCAGTCCCTTGGTAGCCACGGCTGACCGGAAGAGCGTGCGTGGTGGCGTTCATCGATTCCGGCGAGGCTAGGAGGTGGCGGCTGAAGGGTGGAGGGTGTAAGTGACAGCTGCAGCTCCTCATTAGGGTTAGGGTTCGCTTCCTTATATATGGAGGCAGCCGTTAAGCATCTTCCCCATAATTACAGATTCGGTCCCTCCCTCCCCCTTTTCTTCAAAATGTGTCCATAAGTTACCCTTTTAGCGCCTGCCTCCATAAAATCTTTTCTTCTTTAATCCGACATTTATGATTCAGCCCCCGACTTCTAAAAATCCTTTCAGATTAAATTCTGAAATTACACTTTATCCCCGAATAATCTATATTGTAATACTTGGCTCCCCAAAACCAACACCCCACTAATATTATTGATTTTAGGCTACTGTTCATTCATAAATTTGCTCATTTATTTATTTAATAAATGGGGTGTTACACAAGAACACTCAAAGATGCTATTAGGGTTCGAGATTAGGGTTTTAGGACAATGAAGGATGATAAAAAGGCCAACTCTTGGGACTTAAGGTGGTTATATAGGGTGCAACACCCTAAAATTAGGGTTTTATTAAACCCCTCGTACGCCCTGCGTAACCCTCATACGCCCAACGTACGAGGCTCGAACCTGCGATCCATTCTCCCCATTAGTACGCTAAGCGTACACATGTGGTACGCCCCGTGTAGTACCTTATCAGCTAGTACACTAAGCATACCCTATGGTACGCCCCGCATACAAACCTCAAGGACCAAAAATGCACTATTTAAAATTACAAGGGCAAAAAGGAAACATACCCATTTAAGTGTTACACAACTGGAACAAAATCTCTCCGAAAAAACTTAGTGTGAATGCATGGAGTGAAAAAGATACTCAAAATAGCTTCTAAAACCCACCGGAGACCTGCTGTCGGAAGTCAACTTCACGTGGAACATCCTCCAAAGCCGTCAGACTTCATCTCCTACCGCTCATTCGTAGCGATGCACTTCCTCTCTCATTACTTAACCCTAATACATGAAAAGTATGAATATATAAGTGGAAAAAGGGTGTTGGGGTCTTTTGAAGCAATGCATATTACTGGTCCTCAAATGTGTAAGAAACACTGCCAGCAGGAGCTGCGTCCGACTAGGGAAGAATGAGACAACCCAAATTCTGAAATTGGCATAATTGGTCCTTGGAGTTTGGTCAGATGGTGATTTCTACCCTAATCTAAGATTCTTATGACAAAACAAGTTTGGAATATACGATTTAACCCCTGGCCAGAAATCTCTTTACATAACAGTTTCTGAGAATGACAGTTTAAACCCTGAATTTACATCTTCTAATTAATTAAGTACTTCGAATTATTTAAATTATCATATTTTTATTGTTATTATTTATTAACTTAACATTTACATCTATACAATACCTTTTATTTACTTAACTCACTTGACAAACCTACAAAATAAATCTTTAATCATATAAATGATCGGTTTATTTGTTAACACTAGTTCGAGATCATTAAATGGAAACATATGTTACATTGTAACTGTTTGTTCTGATGTTTCCTTCTATGCCCTTGCTAAGCTTCTTGCTGAGTTGCTGGTGGGGGTTTATTATATAAAATTTGACCGTTTCAAAAAAAAAAAAAAACTGTTAAGACACTAATAACTCGAATGAAATCGTAAATATGCTAAGCCTAAAATGTTTCACAAAAAATGGTTGTAATTGTTCATTGTATATAAATGATTCACAAAAATGGTTATAGACTATAGATGATCTTCAAGAATGGTTGTGAAAGGGCTTTGGCAATTCCTTTGCATATTATACTTAATGTTTTACTTGAAAGTCCTAATGAAACTCAACCGTCTTGTAATAATGATGCAACAAAATTAGGAGACCAATGAAAGTATCATCTAGTATTAAACCACCCCAATGAACCATCTAGTATTGAACCACCCCAATGGGTTAGTAGTAGATGTTAAGTTGTAGATACTTATTCACCCGTTGACCCTAATAGTCGCTAGTCAGACCAAGCGTGGGTCCCGTTCCTGAAATTTGTCATGGGTCGGTATTTCGTTAGAGTTTTTAGGCTTGGCCTTTTTAGTATATTCAGGTCAACTCACTAGTATTTATATTCCCTAAATGTGTGTAACCTAGTGTAAGACTGCAAACATCCAATAAAATTAATAATCTCTCCCTCTCTCCCTCTCTCTCTCTCTCTTGTGATCGCTCGTGGATGTAGTCGATCATCCTGATCGTGTGAACCACATAAAGTCTGTATATAGGCTCAAACAAGCTTCTCGACGGTGGTACCTTAAAATTTGATGAAGCCACGAAGATCACTATCTTCAACAAGAATTTAGTAGATCAATATATATACCTAAACAGGAGTGGAAGGAAATTTATTATACTTTTATTATATGTCGATGACATCTTATTAGTAAGTAATGACTTAGACTTGTTGCATGAATGAAAATTATTACTATTCGGACGTTTTTACATGAGATATCTAGGCGAAACCTCTTATGTTACAAGCATTGAAATTCACAAAGATCGAGTTAAAGAGACGTTAGGATAATCCCAAAGGCATACATTGAGCTGGTTTTAAATCGATTTAACATGCAACATTTCTCCCCTTTTGTTGATTTAGTGGTTAACAGAGATGTTATTAGGTCTTTTCAAAACTCCAATCCTAAGGTTGAGAAGAACAAATGTGACTCATTCCTCATGCTTATGTAGCGGGAAGCCTAATGTATGCTTATGTTATTTAGTAGGAAGCCTAATATATTATCAAGTTTGTACTCGTCCCAACATCACATATGTATTTGGTATGTTAGGCAGTTATTAGTCTCATCACACCCTAGATCATTGGAAAGTTGTTAAGAAAGCTCTTATCAAATGGATAAAGATCGTAAATTCCATCTCAAGGTCCTTAAAGATTTATGGTAATAATTTTGCAACAATTAGTTTCTCGAATAATATAATATTTTGAGTGGAGCAAGAATGTAATATCAATACAAATTATATGCTAGTTCAAGAAAGAATGGAGGAAAACGACATTTGTATCAAACACGTTAGCACTAACAATATGGTAACTAATCATCTCATTAAAGCTCTCCAACCCAACGTTTTTCATTGGGGCGCTGATTTTTCCAAATAGGTTTTTAATCCAACCACTGAAAAATTAATAGATGGACAATTATACCCTTGTTTAATTACTATGTATTTGACTCACAAATCTGCAAATACCCATCGTCAAAATCTGCACAAATCTCCAAATACCCAACGTCCAACGAGTCTTCTTTCTTCCACCTTTTCACTCACCACCGTAGAGTAGGTCCTCCAGTCACCATTTCCATCAACCACGTCCTCTAAACTATTGCCTCCCTCCCCAGTCCTCCCACAACTACTAAGCATCCGCCCCTCTCACACAAAAGTAGGAAATAACTGCTGGTCACTATCTTCCCCTCTCTTTCCCGTGTTGGAGTTTCCCTTTGAACACAACCCACTGCACACACAACTCAAAAGCAACAAAAATTAGTGCAAACTTTCTGCTGCATAATGTAATTGGGAAGAAAACAGAAAAAGGTACTGGAAGAACTTAAAACATTGCAATGGAAAATACGCCTCCTGCCTAGCTTTATATCTGAACTTTCCAACAAAATAGAAAAATATAACAACTCATTCATGGGTTTATGTAACCTACAACCATATGACATTGAACCTATCAATAAAGAAAAAAAAACAAAGTGCCTAAACTACGCTTATTACTTTTGGATTACTCCAACATCCCGATCACCATCTTCGGAAACCACTGATATATATAATCCTCCATCATCTTATAACAAGGGATTGCAGGAATTAAGAGTTTTTGGTTGTTTCAGTGAGTTGCAGTTCTCCGGAGAGAATCGTAGCCGCAGAGAGAGAGAGAGAGAGAGAGAGAGAGAGAGAGAGAGAGAGAGAGAGAGAGAGAGAGAGAGAGAGAGAGAGAGAGAGGTTGTCGGAGATGGTAATCGAGAAAAAGAGAGGAAGATAGTGGCCGATGGTGGGTTCCTACTTTTAAGTGAGAGGGGCACAAAGTTTGGAAGTGGTAGGACAAGGAGGGAGACGAAAGTTTAGAGGATGAGGTCGTCGGAGATGGTGACCAGAGGACCTACTCTATGTAGGTTAGTGAAAAGGAGGGGGAAGAAGAAGGCTCGTTGGACTTTGGGTATTTGTTGATTTGTGTGTAAGATTTGTGATTGTAACGTACGGTAATTAAAGGAGGGTATAATTGTAAATCTATTAATTTTCATAAATAAATAAGAAACCTCCGTGGAAAAATCAGCCCCTTTTTCATTGTCCTGTCACTAATATAGGTTTAACTCAAGACTCTCTTTAAGTTATTTCGAGCATAGTGCCTTACTTGTTTATTACTACTATTGTAAGTTCCAAGTACTTAGACTTAATATTCATTTGCAAGTTTGTTTGTCTAATCTTATTTATGCACACTAACTTCTCTTATAGACAAACCCTAATCTAAGAATCATTTTGGCTTGTATAATCCTTATACTCGTGGGTTAAAAGCAACCCATGAGGCTATATTTCTTTGCTTTGGTATCATTATGAAGTAAGATGAGGTTATTTAACCAAAATTAATAACTAAACTTATATAAATGATCTCAAAGCAAAATCGGAGAACGTTAGAACATGTTTCCTATTTATATGTCCTTGGACTATTTATGTAAGTTTTGTATATTAGCTACATCTTAATAATTATACATATATTTTAGCTACATCTTAATAATTATACAAATATTTTATTGCCATTACGACAACATTAGTTTTTGAAGTTATGTAATATTTATACATGTTGGTTGCGTAAATTTGCCAAATTGCATAAAGGCTAGGTTACTCTTTGAGAGACATTTATAAAAGAAAATAATTATTATCTCTCCAAATAAGAAAACAATATGCATTCTTCTTCATGTGTAAGAAGAATGTGAATATGAAGAACACCAAAAAAGAAATCGGTTTTTCTAAGAGAATCAAGAGAGAACGTTACCATTACTGCCAATATGAGATTCACACAAAGTTCACACAAAGTAAGGTAGTAAACTATGCGGTTCTTTAAGTTTTAGTTCAATATGAATCTCTTTTGAATTGAATGAGATTTGGTCATCGCCACTTAAATTTGATCAACAAATTTTGCATCGTCATTTAATATAGGGGTGTTCAAAATATCTGAAACCTAAAAACCGATAAAGCATAACCATTTTTTGGTTAGCCGAACCGTTATTTGACGTTTTTCAATTTGGTTAACCAAACCAATAAAATAACCTGTTCTTTTTTTTTTTTTTTTTTTTTTTTTTTTTTTTTTTTTTTTTTTTGCTCAGTTAAAGTTTACGTTTTTCGGCCATGGATGGTTAACCGGAGAACTGAAGTTTTAATATATTTTTAGTTGTTTATACAAATTGCAAATATCATTTAACAACTATTATATTTTGTCAAAAAATGTACTTTAATTAATAACTAACATGATTGTCTATTATTGTTTATTATCCTTTTACGTAATCACCCAATATTGACTAGTTACTATTTAGAAGTAGCAACTAATAATGATTACCATTGTTTTTTGTTATTCACTTGTTGCCATAAAATATTTAAATTCACAAAAGGATACCAATTATATTATTCATTGCAACTCCAATATTTCATTATCAATAGAAATCGATAATCCAACTAAAAGAATAAATAAAAATTGTGATTTTTTATTTATATTAATTCAAATTTTTTGGTTGACGATTATATTATATTTATCATTATATTGCAGTATTCTCTATTTTTAATAAAAACTCAACTTCACAAAAAAAAAAATAGAACATTATTACAATTAAACAAATACAAAAAAAAACCGAACGAAAAATAGAATGTAAAATTTTGCTTACAATAATATTTTCTAGTTTTTAGAGCATATAATTTGTAAATGACTAATTGATTAATCAAATAACCTAACCGGAAAAATAGATTAACCGAAAACTGGTTAACCAGTCTTCTAATTTTAAGTCTAGGTTTAGGTTTAGGTTTAAGATATTAGCAAATCGATAGTTTCGGTTAACCTTCCGAAATACAATTTCAATTCGGTTAACCATCCATAAAAATCTCCATATACCTTTAAATGAGATTGTGGTTCTAGCTAATTTGGTGGTTAATTAGAAGTTTCTTAAATTACTTTCCATTGTTTTACACATCCAAATCCAAAATTCTTTTTTCAAGAAAATAGTTATTGTTTTTATATTCTTTTTACTAGTTTGTCAATAAATCTAAAGCATATCCTGAGTTTATATTTTCATCTTTCAAAAAAACTAAAGTAATTATCATTTCCTTCTTCACGTGTGATCTTCAATGTTTCACGACTCTTTCACCTTTTTACATAAGATCATTTCTGGAATACTACCAAATTCATATGGTCATTGTTGATATATCATCATCTTCTTTGAGAATATTCTTCAAAAAATTAGAAAGTTTTTTCTAAGAATCAAATTTTAATTGGTCTTAGGATTTTCCAAAGATTTTCTATAATCCCAATTCACCGCTAATTTAGTGGAAATCGCAAATTTAGCTAAGATGTCACACCAATTAGAGAAGAAAAATCAAAATTGTATTTATTTTGGAAAATTCATTCTGGCCGTTCAAATCAATGTCCCAGATCACCATTACATAATCAAAGCGGTCACCGACACGTGTCATCTCACAGGCTGTCGGATCAGATAGCATACGGCTGCCCAACAACCAAAAATTGTGACATTCTAGATTGCGTTCTAATCGTCCGCCACGTGTCCAAAAAATTCCTGGAAATGACAATTATGCCATTGCTTCTTTCCGTTCGGCGCTTTGCTTTATCATGTGATCAGTTTATATTATCCATCCTTCTCTCTATATATCTTCCCCTTTCGTCTTAGGTTTCATCTTTAGAATTCAGATCCAAGTTCTTGCAATCACAAGTCCTAGTTATAATTCTTCTCACGAGGTTTGATTTTATTGTTCTGTATTTCAATCTGAATTTGATTTGTGTTCGTGTGTTTAGTTTGCCGTATTTGATCTGGTTGTGTAGATTTTATGTTGAAGTTTACAATTCCGTAATTGGGTTCTAAGTTAGTTGCTAGTTGATTCTTTCTTTTAGGGTTTATATGTGTTTGTTGTGGTAGGTCGATGGTTGATTGAGCGTTTGCTTCGAGTTCACGGATCTTAATTTGACTTGATTCAATTGCTTACTGTTTAATAACAATTGATTGAAATCATCGTCTTTCACGAACCCTAATTTTCCACCTAGTTGATTGATTACTACGTTTTACCTGTTGATCTTTAACATGATAACCAATTGGCGTTAAACAATGCAATTGAAACACGTTATTAAGAACTACGAGTCTAGGACTAATTTCTACAATCCTGCAATATGCGTGTAGTGATTTGTGGTTTTTTTCTAACAAATTGAATCAACTCTTGTTGTTCTTACACATGATCTTCTTTGATTTCATTTTCAGGAGGGAATTCCATGTGGATCGTTTGATCTGGAGCAAGATCTTCACCTAATTTATTTGGTTATCTTTTCAAGAAATGAGCAAATGCACAGGCTGTGGGAAATTAGAAAGAATGTTAGTTCCAAGAGACAATTTATCAAGTGCTTATCAATACTCTCTTATACTAGATCCAGCTATATCCTTTTGGGATTGTCTTATTCGTAAGATGAGATATTCTTTCACATCTGAGTGGGTGTAGGATAAAAAAAAGTTCACATTTTTAGTACTAGATAGATACTAGATAATAGCAAGTAAACAAGACACAACTATATAGAAATTAGTTTTAGTTTTTTTTTTTTTTCACATAAGGTAAATTATAAAGCCATGGATAGTGGTAAATCCGTTTCTGGTGTACGAAAGGGGAAGAAAAAGAAGGTGAAAGACGAATTAGATCGTATCAAACAAGCAGAAAAGAAAAAAAGGAGATTGGAGAAAGCCCTTGCCACCTCAGCAGCCATTATTTCAGAGCTTGAGAAGAAGAAACAGAAGAAGAAAGAAGAGCAACAGAGGTTGGATGAAGAGTGTGCTGCCATAGCTGAAGCAGTCGCGATGCAGGTTTTGAGTGAGGAAGGCCCAGATGATGATGCTACACGTGGCAGCAGCCATCATCAAGGGTTTTACAGAACTCGAAATGAAGAATTTGGGTGGATTTTGAATGCTCATGGAGGATCGAGATGCGAGTGGAATGGATGTGGATATGGATATGGGTATGGGTGTGGTGATGACGTGTCATCTGCAGTGGGACAGATGGCTGCACATGCTGTTTCATCTCTTCGTATTACAGATGATGAAGATATGAATGCGTTTGTTTTTAATAGAATGGTGAGAGGTTGAGGGGTTGAAATTGAATGAACTCGTTTTATAGATAATAATGTTTTTACTTTTTATGGTATATGTATATATTTTTATCACCTTCTTGGTTTTCTTTTCATCTTAATTTGTTACTTTGAATACAATTGCCATTGTTGCCTAAGAAAAACTATGTTGGATGATTGTGTTCTAAATGTTTTATGAGTAACACATGGAATCATATACATATACGTAAATCCATAATTTTGAGGACGATTGATTTTTGAGTTTAGAAGTACTTTGTGTATATGATTCCTCCTTAATGTTGCTTGTTTTATTTTCTTTTGTTGCAAGTTTTAGTTTTGTCAATCTTCCGCATTATAAAGAAATTTTATGTTGGTTGTTTAGTAAACAATATCATCTTTGAGATAAAGAAATGACAAAGTTCTAGTCCTAGGGTTCTATGTAGAGAAAATAGATGGAAAAATCAAATTCAACTTGTGGAGGATGAGTTAATTCAATCTTGGGTTACATAAGACACCGAGGTAAAAGATCCCTTGATTATAGTAGCGATTCAAGTGAGGTTAAAGAGAAGATCATGTGTTAAGAAAAATGTTCTTGTAAACATGCACGATAACTTTCGGAGAAAGTTATACAATTATCCCAAAGCATAGGCATCATGAATCGGTTGGATTTCATGAACAATTTCATACTTATTTGTAATAGTAAAGGCATACAAATTTCAAATAATTTATGTGTTTTTAATATTATCGCTTCAGAACTTAAGGCTATTATAGTTACAGTTGAAGACGAAGACAAATCGTTGGGGCCTATATTATGTTTGTGATCATTCAATGAGACATATTTTGATGTATGAGAAAGAGACCTTGAATCTGACCATGCACCTCTAGCAAACTCTTGTTATAGGAGAAAATTTTGTAATGTAGCAATAACATTTTATCAGAATATATGGTTTTGATGTGCATGTATAGAAAAAGAACTATATGGAAAGTCTGAGCATGTTATGGAAAATTGTCCATGTAAAGCGAATTCGAAATAAAGCTCCGATTAACAAACATTGTTGTTTTTAGATATGATATCATTGCGATATGTCATGTTACAAAGGAAAAGAACGTGTTTTCTTTATTTTTGCTATCAAAGATCTACAAAGTTGGTTCAACATATATGTAAGATGTATGATGGAAACTGATATTGATCGATAATGAATTTTTAGGTATGCAAAAAGGAGAAGTTATACTATAAATTCATTTTCAACAAGTTTCTAACTTGTGGTGATGTGAATTATAGGTGATAGTTCTAAATAATGATGCGTGTTTATAATGCAGTATGATAATAGTTAGACTTAAAAATTTATGCTTGTTGGTTGAAACCAAAATTTTGTAGATGTGACAAGTTTTCCATTTTAAAGTGAAAAATTTGTCCCATATTAGTAGGGTGTAAAAAGCTGAATGAGTCTTCATGACTATAAAATGAATCAAAGACTCCAGTATTAGAGTGTCTCATTCATCAAAGAGCGTCTAGCCCAGCTGTATCCGATGTTGCCCTCCCTCCTTGAGGTCGAGAATTTAAGTCCCGCAATAGACATAAGTGAAATAATTTAGAAATAGTTTAGTATATTTTCCGTTTAAAAAAAAATGTATCATTCAAATATATTTTATTTATTTGATTATTTCTCTCTTTCTTTTGTGTAGCAATATGTGAGACAAATCGTTGGTTTACGAGATTATTCAATGTGATCAATGATAATTTGTCATACGTTGGTTTTTCTCGAGAGATGATTGTGTTTTTATTATTTTTTGGAGTTTTAAATGTATATTCTTGTATATATTACTTTTTATTAATTTTCAATATGCATGTTTTTGGGGACTTTTTAAAAACATTTTCTTGACACCCTCAATGTTGCGATGAATTAGTTTAAAAGAGCGAAAACCCTTCATTGTGACTTTCGTTCGGATATTAGATATTACAGGTAAAACTTTCTTGTTTTATCTCAAACCTTCATTTTAGGAACTTTGGTAATATTGTTTTATTTGAATTTTGTAGGAGTTGTGACTTCTTTATTTAGGAAAACATTTATAAAAATGGACCAAGTTAGTTGTGCATATATCTTTCCTCTCGCTTTGAAGTTGATGATGTGATTAAGGTATATAACTAATCTGTTTACTCTAATATTTGTAAGTTTTGCCTCAATATTAAAGCCAATTTCCATTCCAAACACGATACTTTGGTTATTCGAGAAAAACCATTAAAAATACTTTTTTTTTTCAAAAAACCACTACAGAAAGCTTCAAATTTTGTAAAAACATTATAGTTTGAAAGTTTTCCAGTTTAACAAGTTGACTTTTTTTTTTTTTTTTTTTTTTTATGATTTAATCATTAAAATTTTGAAAATTTTAAATCATCATTAACCTAAAAAATAATCTTATGATTTTTTTTGTGCAATTTATTATCGAATAAAACTCATGGTGCTTTTTAAAAAAAAAAAAAAGTCTTAATGGTTAAACCATAAAAAACAGAATATATATATATATATATATATATATATATATATATATATATATATATATATATATATATATATATATATGAAATTTGCCCTAATTTTAATTGTTTTTTAATAGGTACCAACAACTGAAAGAAGAGTTACAAACATTAGGATATACGACTTTTATACTTGGAGCCCCAAAGAAATCCAAGATGCAAATTATCTTCAATACCATATCTCCAGTAAATAAAGAGTTATAATTTTTTTAAATTTCATAAAAATTTGTATCTTCAGGTATGTATGTCTTGTTATAGGAAGAGAAAAATGTTGAAGTTGGGTTAATTGAGAAAGCAATGAGATTTCTGAAGAAGCAAAAGCTTACAATTTCTATTTGAGGAGAGTTTTAAGTCAAAAAATTTAATACCATGTACAATTTTAATGAAATAGGATTTTGTTAACAAGAAAATAGTTTTGCAACCAGTTTATAACATTAAACCTATAAAGAAAATGGGTATGTTAGAGCATACTATTATCCATTACCTATGACATTTTAATATTACACATACATATAACATTTGAATCTCATTATTCAACCTATTAAAACCTCAATCAATTTTTGCATCTCAATGTTTTCACTGGTACTGAACAAATTAAGATAAAAGAATAATGATGCAAATAATTCCTTAAGTTGATCAACATTAAACACCATAAACGAATACAATATAACACAAAATTTAAATGTATTATTCGATTGATTGATTTTTTTATCACAAATACCAAGGTTATCTGCTTATACTATATACTAAATTGAAGTGCCGGTGGATGTTTCTACGCATAACTTGCACCCCTCTAATTTGCAAAATGACATTTTCACCTTTTTAGTACTATTCTTTCGCGTCTGAGTGGGTGTAGGATCAAAAAATTTCACATTTTTAGTACTAGATAGATAGTAGATATAGCAAGTAAACAATAAATTATATTGAAAAAGTTTTAGTATTTTTGTAACATCCGGTTGATGAATATTTCCAAATTAAACCAAAAGTATGAAGATTTATTGTATTTAGCCCCTGTGTACGAGAAATGATGCAAAATGGCCCATAGTGACATTTTTGTAATTAATAGCCCGAGGTCACATACGATGGGCGTACCTAGCGTACGCAGGGCGTGAGTGCATGATTCACAAACTCTAATTTTTAGGGTTTTGACCCTATTTAAACATCCTTAAGTCCTTAACCTACCTTCTTTCATCAGCCTCCAACCCACCTTCGTCCCCAAACAAACCCTAATCCATTTTTGAGCACTCTTGAGCTTTGTGTGTGTGTTTTGGTTACCTTGAAGGAGAGAGAAAGAAGAGAAGATCATCTTGGAGGAGTAGGACTCTTTGGATCCAGAATCTCATCACCATTTGGCATCATTTGGAGGTAAAAAGTTTTGAACTTGATGAAGCTATGCATAGATCTAAGTTAGCTATGAAGTTTGTGTCCTTTTGGTCCCATTAGTTTGATATTTTGAGTATGAGCTACTCCAATCCATTTAAGATGTCCTTTCAGACGTTTTGAGCTCCTTAGAAGCATAAAAATGTGCTCTTGATCATTTCTTCCCTTCCATGCATGAGTTACAAGGTCTTAATGGGTTAAGTAGTTAAGGTTTTTAGTGTTAAGCACTTATTGGCCATGCAAAACCATAAAGTTGGAAACTTTATGGTCAAAGACGTCATTTGGGGCTTGGATCTGACTTTGGACGTAAGGACTTGATGTATTAAGCTCTTAATGAGAAAATGGGCTGACCAGGTGTGCACGTTGTCTCGAACAATCCTGGATAATGCTGCCTCATCTCCTCCTCAGGCTCCCAAGTCCATTACGACCCTTTACGGTGCAGCCACTGCACCTTCACAAGCTCCACAACCTTGTTCCTCAAGGTTTTCGTCTTACGATCTAATATTGCCACTGGTCTCTCAATATAATTCAGGCGGTCATCCACCTGAATATCCTCCAAGGGCACGACTGCGGAATCATCCACTAAGCACCTCTGCAACTGAGAGACATGAAATGTGCTATGAATCTGACTGAGCTCGGCTGGAAGATCTAAACGATACGCAACCCGGCCCACCCGAGCCAAAACCCTAAAGGGACTGATATACCTGGGGCCCAGCTTGCCCCGCTTCCTGAACCGGATGACACCTTTCCAAGGTGACACCTTCACGAGAACCATATCTCCCACCTATAATTCCAAATCTGACCCGCGCTTGTTGGCATAACTCTTCTGCTGACTCTGATATGTCTAGAGCCTGCTGAATCATCTCAAGAGTCTTAAGTACCACCTCAGTACTCCCCATGACTCGCTGACCAACCTCGCCCCAACAAATCAGGGTCCTATATTTCCTCCCATAGAACATCTCAAAAGGAGGTCGATCAATGCTAGCATGATAACTGTTGTTATACGAAAATTCCGCTAACAGAAGATACATATCCCAACCAAGGTTGTAAAACTCGTTACTCGGTACCTACTCGGCCGACTACCGAGTAGCGAGTACTCGGGGAGTACTCGGATTTGGAAATTCATGTAGAAATGTTTTTAGGGAAATTATATATGTCAAAATCATAAGTTGTTTGAAATATATAACAAAATTAGATACATGTGAATACACAAAAACTAAAAAACACATAATGGTCTCACTTCGTGAATAATTACTGAAAATTTAGGATATATATGTAGTAATAATCACATGAGTGTGTGTTAAATAATAAATCATTAAGTATATTATACATGTTAATTATTGAGTTGACCGAGTTTTACAACACTGCTTAGGTCGATAAGGGTCGATCGGGGAGTACTCGGGATTCTGTAACTCGCCTCGGTAAGGGGCCGAGTAGCGAGTACTCGGAGGAGTAATCGGCCAACTCGGGGAGTTTTACAACATTGATCCCAACTCCCACCAAAATTCAATACGTACACATGCAGCATATCCTCAAGAGTCTGAATCGTCCGCTCACTCTGCCCATCGGTCTGCGGGTGGAAAGTTGTACTGAAGTGGAGACGAGTGCCCATCTCGTCATGAAACCGCTTCCAAAACCTGGAAGTAAAACGAACGTCCCGGTCTGAAACTACTAATACCGGCACTCCATGACGTGCCACCACCTCCTGAACATAAATCCCAGCTAGCTTCTCTATAGAAATACTCTCCTGAATCGGGATGAAATGCATGCTCGTGGTCAATCGATCCACGATGACCCAAATAGAATCCACTTCGCGCGTAGTCCTGGCAAGCTTCGTGATAAAATCTGTGACATCCCCTAATTTCTCGGCCAGAAAAGACCGATTTAATTTATGCTTTTTAAAATAAAATAAGAGAAATCTTTTCAAAAGATTTTGCGGAATAGGTCCCCAAAACAAAACATGATAAAAGTTTATCAAAACCCTTCCTTAAGAAGGTATATATTTCCATATATATATCAAAACCTCGGGATGTCATGTTCCAATACAGATCAAAAGCATAAACAAGACATTATAAGCCTTACTACAGTTATTTACAACTACTGGCCTATAATCAAAAATCTCTCATCGTCCTCCGACTATGCTCGAGGTCCACTACCTGTAATCATAAAAAGCTGAGTGGGTCAGACTTGGGAGCCTGGTGAACATATAGGGTTTTCAACCCACAGTAATAATAACTTATTAATTTCACCAATCAACAATAACCCTGATTACCCATTCCCGTTGTCCTCACTTTACGTCCCTAAACACCTAACATAAGGGACTTAGCTTAAGAAATATCATCGAGTTGGACACTACTGCTAAGGGGACTCCTCAGCCATACATGTCCTAAAGGCAACCATGAGGGGGATTGGAGTACACCAATGAACATTTAGTTCATCAACACCTACAAGTTGCGAACTTGCTAGTGTACCACTGGACTGTCTAGAAAGGTCCGTGATCGTCATCTATACTCCGCTAGACGACTACAACAACAACACCAACAACAACACCGACACCGAGGCCTCTCATTATTTTAACACCCACCGACTATTTTGTCTACCCATGTTCTATCCAACATATTTGTAGATAAAATACATATACGGTTTAAAACTTGTATAAAACATCAATTCAACAGTCACCTTAAATAAACAATTAACATATTTACACATAACACGTATTTTAAGGTAAATACTTCATATCTATGTGTAAATTGAAAGTAACTACACACTCACATGTTTTGATGAAAATCGGGTAGCAATTCGTTTCCTAAAACGTTCGTTTCTAATAAAACAGGGAGTTTTATTGAGAAACCGGGCTCTGCAAAGGTCGGGCTTCGAAACCGAAAAGATAAATTTTTCGGGCTTCACGGGCACTTCGTGGCGTATTCCAGGGGTTATAATCAATACCGGGGCTTTGGGAAAAGTTAGAATGAAAGAAATATGAAATTTAGGGTGAAAGGTGGCAAATTTCCAAAGTTACCCGGGAAGGCTCGCAGCCTTCTATTTATAGTAGGCTTGGAAATTGGGTTGGGTTCGGGTTGGCGGGTCACAGGTTGGCGGGTTGGCGGGTCAGAAAACCTAAACTCAACCCAACCCATATAATATATGGGTTGCCGGGTCACGGGTTGGTGGGTTGGAAACCTCAACCCAACCCAACCTATATAACCCGTTTAAGTATATGGGTTCGCGGGTTTACAAGTTAATGGGTCAAACCCAACCCATATAACCCGTTTAATAAATAATCAACACATTTTAAAAAATGAGGTTTTTTCAACATAATTTCATAAAATGATTAAAGTAATTAACATTTAAAAAAAAGGTTTTCAACATAAATTCATAAATTCAATAACATCCAAATAAAAATGAAAACATTCACAGAAAGTGGATGTGTTCTTCATTCGTGACTCGTGGAAATAACGCCATGTATTTTTTCTTTTTCTGATTAACGAACCGCAAATGCATATTAGTCACATACGAATACGGAAGGAATACAATGATACAGAATATTACGAATACAGATGGAAATCAATTTTCATTAATAATTAAATATCTCATTATATATATATATATATATATATATATATATATATATATATATATATATATATATATATATATATATACGGGTTGGCGGGTTGACCCGCGAACCCAAACAGATAACCCAACCCAACCCATGAAATAAACGGGTTGGTGGGTTGGCGGGTTGATGGATTGGCGGGTCAAAAATCTCAACCCAAACCCGTCTATTTTCGGGTTGAATCAGTGTCGGGTTACGGGTTGGGTCGAGAGTTGCCACCCCTAATTTATAGGGAGGAGCTTCTGATCGGACGGCTGAGAAGCCTCCAGGTGGCGTAGATCCGAGGCTCGTAGGGGAGGGATCGCACGTGGGCTGCGCGTGCGAAGGCTTGCTGGCAGCTTCTTACTGGACCGAGGTCTAGGTCCGAAGTAGGGGGTGTTCGTGGCAGTCTGCGAGGGTTCGGACACGCACCAAAGGGCACGCGTCAGATTCTTAGTGGACCGCGACTTCGGACTCGGAAGGATCGCGACACGTCTTCGGATGACTCAGCAGATTTCGCCACGTAGCTCGTATGACTCACTGATTTCGGACACGTGGCACGTTCTAAGCGAGGGTGACGTGGCAAAAACGTGACTATGCGAATTTTCTCGATTTTTGTGCAAAAACTTCTAAAATCCATAACTTTCGCATACGAGCTCCGTTTTTGACGTTCTTTATATGCACGCGTAGGTAAAATTACGCTCTACAACTTCCGTTTAGACTTCGTCGGCTAATTTTGACTTTAATTTTTATATTATTATTTTTAACAGACCGGGACAGGAAATCCGTTAAAAATTCATAACTTCTTCATCCGACGTCCGTTTTCATCATACTTTTTACCGTTGTGCTACTATTGACGAGACCTTCGATTCTCGTTTAGGTCGTGTCGGCTAAAAATCACTCGATCTAAAATTCGAGTTTTTAGCTGTCTACTGCTAAGCTGAAACTTCGAAAAATCATAACTTCCTCATACGAAGTCAGATTTGGGTGTTTTTTTTATACTTACTCTCGGTTTAACGAACACTACGAGTTTCGTTTAGATCACTAAGGCTAAAAAGTAGTTTATCGAAAACTCACTTTTTACGACATTCAGCACCGAGCCAGTTTTGTCGTGAAACTTCGACAGGTCATAACTTCTTCGTTATAACTCGGATTTCGGCATTCTTTATATATCCGTAATCCTTGTCACAACCACTACAACTTTCTTAATAGATATCGGTTTTATCTAATATTTATTTTCGACACTCATTTTTATTCTTAATTAATTAACTCCTAGTAATTAAGCATAAAACACATAAAACACATAGAATTCACATAATTCCTTTTTCATTTCTTCAAAATGAGTTACAAAGGTTAACCTAGACTATCACCTTAATATTAATGCCCAAGCTAGAAACACGAGTGTTACAAAATCCATTGTGATGTATTCTCATTTCCATAGGGGAATCTCCAACATATGCATCTTGTCGTGAGGTCGCTGATGCTTGGCCTTAACTTTCCTGCAAGTCAAACACCGCTCCACAAACCATGTTATATCCCGCTTCATGTAGGGCCACCAATAATCAGGACGAAGATCCCTATACATCTTTGTCGCCCCGGGATGAATGGAGAATCTCGACTTGTAAGCCTCCTCCATCAGGACTTGGCGTGCATCGCCCTAATAAGGAACCCAGAACCTCAGATGCAGGGTCAACAATCCTCCGCTATCATAATTGAAGGAAGCCACCTGACCCACAATCCGCTCACTCTTCCGGTGCTCTTCCTTCATCGCCTCGACCTGTGCCTCACAGATCTGTTCCAACAACGGAGTAACCACGGTCATCCTCAAGCATAAATCTCTGATCGGATCCACGACCGCCTTGCGGCTAAGAGCATCGGCCACCACATTGGCCTTCCCGGGTGGTACAGGATCTTGCAATCATAATCCTTCACCACATCAAACCAACGACATTGTCTCATGTTCAGGTTCGGCTGATCCGTCAAATACCTCAGGCTCTTGTTGTCCGTGTAAATAGTACAACGAACCCCATAGAGGTAATGCCGCCAAATCTTGAGCGCAAAAACCACAGCCCCCAGCTCCAAATCATGTGTCGGATAGTTCGCCTCATGAGGCTTCAGCTGCCTCGAAGCGTAAGTTATCATGCGACCCTACTGCATCAATACTACACCCAAACCCGTGATCGAAGCGTCACAATAAACCACAAAATTATCAACACCCTCTGACAGGGTCAGAATCGGCGCCTCACACAATCGTTGTCTAAGAGTTTCGAAAGCTGCCTGCTGCTCAGGCCCCCAGCGAAATGTCACCAACTTCTTGGTCAGTCGGGTCAATGGAACAACAATCTTGGAGAAATCCTCTATAAATCTCCGATAATAACCCACCAAACCAAGAAAACTCCGAATCTCAGATGGAGACCTCGGAACCTCCCACCACTTCACGGCCTCGACCTTGGCCGAATCGAACAGAATATCCTTCTGATTGACAAGGTGCCCCAGGAACTGCACCTCACACAACCAGAACTCGCACTTGGAGAACTTTGCAAAAAGTCTCTCCCTCCTCAATGTCTCCAGCACCTCCCTCAAGTGCTCCTCGTGTTACTCCTGCGTCTTGGAATAGACCAAGATATCATCAATAAAGACTATCACAGACCGATCCAACATCGGTTTCCAGATGCGGTTCATGAGATCCATGAATGCGGCAGGAGCATTAGTGAGCCCAAATGGCATCACCACGAACTCATAATGGCCATATCGAGTCCAGAAAGCGGTATTCTGCACATCCTCATCCCTAACTCGCATCTGATGATAACCCGATCACATATCAATCTTGGAGAACCAAGATGCACCCTGAAGTTGGTCGAAAAGATCATCAATCCTCGGGAGGGGATAACGGTTCTTCACTGTTACCTTATTCAACTCCTGGTAGTCGATACACATGTGATGAGACACGTCCTTCTTTTTCACGAACATAATTGGTGCTCCCCAAGGTGAACTGCTCGCCCTAATAAACCCTTTGTCTAACAGCTCCTACAACTGTGTAGATAACTCCTGCATCTCGGGAGGAGCCAGCCGATACGGTGCTTCGGCTATCGGAGCCGCACCTGGAACCAAATCAATCCTGAACTCCACCTGCCTCTCAAGAGGTACCCCAGGAAAATCCTACAGGAACACATCCGGATACTTCCGCACAATCGACACATCGTCCACGGTCACCTTACCCTTATCTCGGGTATCCATGACATAGGCGACAAAACCTGCACAACCCTAATGAAGATAGCGTCTGGCCCTCGCTGCAGAACACATAACTGGTCCACACTGCGGTCTCTCACCCTGAATCACCAACTCTCTCCCACTTGGGGTCCGAACCCAAACCAACTGCTGCTCACAGTCGATCACTTCCCCATTGGGGCTCAACCAATCCATGCCCACGATAACCTTGTTCCTACGCAAAGGAATGGGAGCCAGACCCACCGGATACCGCTCGCTGAGTAACTGAAGAGTACAACCTCGATGAACCCTCGCAACACGAATAGACCTATCATCGAAAATATCGACATCTAAAGGACAATCCAGCTCTCCCGGAGCTCCAGCAAATCTCCTGTTGAGCGCAAGAGATACGAATGATCGGGTAGCCCCCGAATCAAATAATACCAAAGCAGAGATACCGTTCACGAGGAAATATCCTAAAATAAAACACATAAACATAAGCAACAATTCGATATAAATAAAGAGAAAAAGAGAAGATACATACCCGTCACAACATCAGGAGCGGCATGCGCCTCCTCCGCAGTCAGCTGGAACGCCCTGCTCTTCGCCGTTGGCACATTTACCCGGCCCTGATGGCCGTCAGTAATCCTCAATGTCGCAGGAGCGAGTGCTGACACCGGTACTGTCGTAGCCAAACTCGGACAATGGGCCTTCTTGTGGTCCCTCTGATTCCACTGAAAGCAAATCAGATAAGATACCCTAGTGATGGGGGTGGTAGCAGTACAATCTCTGCTGATATGACCAGTCCGACTACACTTGAACTAGCCAGAATCACCCGCTCTGCACGTCCCCTCGTGCACCTTGTCGCACCTGCCACATCGGCTACGACAATGCTGGCCTTTTGACCTGTAATCAGATACCTTAGGCCGCTTGTCCGAACCCTCAACACTTTCCGCAGAATCTGGCTTCCTCTTCCTCTTTATCTCTAAGTCAATCTCCCTCTCCCTAGCCCTCACTATCATGTCTTCAGCGTCTTGCAGCTGGATCGGCTCACAAACTGCCGAATGTCGCTCCTCAGCATCTCATGGTATCGAGCCTTCTTCATCTCCTCGTCCGCCTCATACTGCGGAACTAGAAGTGCCCTCTCCCGGAACATAGCGGTGATCTCAGTCACCGTCTCAATAGTCTGACGGAGATCCTGGAACTCTCGCGCCAGCTGCTGCACCTCAATCAACGGTGCAAACTCGGATCGGAACCTGGTCGAGAAATCACCCCATGTCATCGAATCAATAGCAGCATCATCTCCAGTAGCGTACCCTACCTCCTCCCACCAATCACGTGCCCTTTCCTCTAGGAGGCAGGAAGATAGTCTGACCTTGTCCCCCTCGGAACAACGGATGGTACGAAAAGTGTTGGCGACATCCGCCAACCACCTGCTGCTCACATTGGGATTGTAACGCCCTGATTCTCAGGTATTGATTTTATATAAGAATTTTATTGTTTTCAAGGTCTACTCGACGAGTTGGTTGCCCTACTCGTCGAGTAGCAGCGGGTTGGGTCGCGTGTTTTAGTGACCTACTCGCCGAGTCCAATAAGGGACTCGACGAGTAGGAGCTGGAGGATGAAACCCTAAATCTCGGGTTATTGCACCCTATTTAAAGGATCATTGGCCTCCCCCAGCCTCCCCTTTACTGCTTCTTGTCCCTCTCAAACCCTAATACGTGTGTGTGTATGTGCTCCATTGTGTGTTTCAAGCCTTGGGAAGAAGATTCTTAGAAAAGGGAGCTTAGAGATCAAGTAGCTAGCAGCAAGGAGCTTGTGTGGACCTGAAATCTACCTCAGATAACACCATTTGAAGGTATCAAGTCGTTACCTTGACCTTCTTTCCTTCTAAATCTCCTTTGGGTTGAAGTTTAGGGCTTTTCATCACGTTATGAAGCTATTCTTGGGTATGAGCCAAGATCTGAAGTTGCAACTTCATATCTGAACTCTCCTTGGTCTTTAGGTCCATAAAGCTTAAAGCTTTAGCAAGTATGAACCCTTCCTTTTGAGTTAAACCCCATTTCAAGTTTAGATTTGGCATTATGGGTCATTAGAGCCTTGCATGCACGTAAAGTTTGCAACTTTACGTGATAAACATGCCTTGGGAAGCTGGATCTACAATATGGAGCCTTACCATGGCTTAAAAAGCGTCTGTATGGATGTTGGATTGAAGGTACTCGACGAGTCTCAAGGTCGACTCGGCGAGTCATATGAAGATGGTCATGAACTCGTCGAGTTGGATGAACAACTCGGCGAGTTCGATGAAGATTGCCTTGGGCTCGGTGAGTCAGTCCAATGACTCGGTGAGTCGGCTAGGGTTTTTCCCAATCTCTGGACACGTATGAACTCGGCGAGTTAAAGGGGAACTCGACGAGCCAACCAAGGATTTCACGACTTCTCGAGTTCAGGAAGGACTCGACGAGTCGGTGAGCTTCACTCGATGAATCGAGTCAACATGGACTGTTGACTTCGACTGTGGACTTTGACTTTGACCAAGAGTTGACCAGTTGACTTCTGAGGGTATTTTGGTGATTTGGAAATTTATGAAAAAGGGTTTTGTGGTAACTTTAGGTAGAGGAGTTTGTGACACCAGTCAAATTTTGGTCAAAAATAAATTGATCAATAATCGTAATTGGGATGAACCAAGTGGTAGAGTTTGTAACAAGGTTTCCAAAAACATAAAGAACACTGAAATCCGAGATATAACGAAGAAGTTATGACCAATCGAAAATCCGCGACAAAACCGGTAAAACACTATCCAGTGTAAAAAGTGAATTTTCGATAAAAGGCTTTTTAGCCTTAACAATCTACATGAAACTTGTAGAATATGTTAAACCGAGAACGTTCATAAAAAGAACGTCAAAATCTAACTTCGTATGAGGAAGTTATGATTTTTCGAAGTTTCGGTTTAGCAGTAGACAGCTAAAAATTCGAAATATAAATCGATCGATATTTAGCCAACACAACTTAAACGAGAATCGAAGGTCTCGTCAAAAGTAGCACAACGGTAAAAAGACAGACAAAAACGGACGTCGGATGAAGAAGTTATGAATTTTTAACGGATTCCCGTCCTGGTCTGTTTAAAATAATAATATTAAAAATAAAGTCAAAATCAGCCGACAAAGTCTAAACGAAAGTCGTAGAGTATGATTTTACCTACGTGTGCATATAAAGAACACCAAAAACAGAGCTCGTATGAGAAAATTGTGAATTTCGCAAGTTTTTGGCACAAAAATCGAGAAAAATCTAGAAAACCGGGAAATTTCGCTGAGTCATCTCGGACACGTCATCCCTCGCATGCGAGGCTGCCACGTGTCACCTGCTGATAGGACCAAACCTTCGTGTGGCAGCTCCTGATTGGTCCGAAGTCGTCATGATCCTCCTCCCATTGGACCGAAGTCCGGTCCAATCCGAAGCTGACAGATCCGAACCGCCTACCCGAACCGAAGCCATCGCCTCGCCACCGGGTCCGAGCCTCGCATGTGTACACTCCGCATGTCCGACGCGTGTCCTGCTGACTCCTCGCCCTCGCCAGGTGGCTGCTGACTCACCACCTCGGACCGCACCCTCGCACCCCTATATAAAGGGTGCGAGACTTCTCGGATTTGAGAGATTTTTCACCCCAAAACTTCCCATTTTTCACATTTTAACCCCGTAAACTTTCTCACGACCTCCCAAGGCCCCGATATCGTGTCTAAAGCCCGAAGCAAGCCCCGGAGCCCCAGAATTCTCGAGAATTCATCCTCTCTCCTGTCGAAACTCTGCCCGGTTTGAGCCGGTTTTTCGTCAAACAAACTTTTTTCCGGGAAACGAAACGCTGCCCGAATCACCGCTTATCAAAGTGAGTTCATACCCCTATAATTTACCTTTTCAATGGTTTTTAAATGCTTTTTAGGGGGGGAATACAAGTTTAACACAATAATAAATTGTGCTAATAACTGTATGTGATAATAATCACACAAAGAGTTTTCGTATGCTTTTAAGAATTATCAAATACTTCCAAAATCACTTAAAGACATGTTAAATCTTTAAAGTCTTGTAAACTCCGTTAAAATTCTTTGAAAAATGTTTTATAAGCTATTTCAAAGTATAATCACCAAAATCATGATTATATATGTATAAGTATATAAATAAGATTTGAAGGACTTAGGACTAATGAATTACCTTGTTTCCTTTTCCTTGTTTGGATGTGGAGTTAAGGTGGTGTTATTTGTCCGAAGGTCGTTTTCTTCTCAATTATATATATAATATACATATATGAGTATAAAAAGGTTACTCCTTTTGGTATCTTCACCTTTGTATTAGGCTGAGCAAAGGTGTTCATCCATGAGAAACTATGCTAATCAGATAGAACATATAAATTATAATAGGTATAATTTATGATTCAAAACTAAAGATACAAGTATGATTCACGACTGTATACTTTCCAAGGAAATTACCAAAATACATTCAACTATAACAAGATATGTATAATACCTTTAATATACGAACAACATATTAAAGAAGTAAAGATACATCATACCGGGTTTGCATTAGCAAAGGTACTATACAGAGTACCCGAGTTAGCAAACATGAGGTAATGCCGGGTTTGCATTAGCAAAGGTACTATACAGAGTACCCGAGTTAGCAAACACGAGGTAATAATACATCCTTCCGGGTTTGCATTAGCAAAGGAACTATACAGAGTACCCGAGTTAGCAAACACGAGGTAATAATACATTCTGTCGGGTTTGCATTAGCAAAGGTACTATACAGAGTACCCGAGTTAGCAAACACGAGGTAATAATACATTATACCAGGTTTGCATTAACCAAGGGTACGATACAAAGTACCAGAGTTAGCATTCATCGGGTAATAATACTCTTGTAGCCAGAATCTCTTGTAGGGAGAGCGTGAATTTGTGTATAGATCTATATGGGACTGACAATCCCGCACCTCTACTGTTGGCTACAGTTTGGCCGGCAGGCCTAGGGTGTCAAATATCATACCATTCCGACGCCTGAAGAACGTCGTTGCAGGCATTTCCGTCATATTAGTATGGTTGATAGGACTCACATGGATAGAACAATGAGTGAATTACAAAGTAATATACTTCTCTTATAACAGTAAGAAAAGTTAATTACATCCCGACCATATATACCTTCAGTAGCTTTTACTTACAGTAAGAGCTACGTATCATGAAATCAAGTATTGTACTTCTGGTTTTGAACATTTAAAACCACAAGGCAGTATTATGGATAATACAATACTCTCCAGGATTAATACTAAGGTTTTTACTGTAGAACAGATATAACTAAGAACGCTTTTACAAATGAAACGGTTTATGGGATTAAACCACTTTTACAAATGAAACGGTTTATGGGATTAAACCACTTATACAAAGGAAACGGTTTATGGGATTAAACCACTTATCAAATGAAACTTAGTCATTCAATCTTTGTAAACTAGTATAACATAAAAGACCTTTAGTGGTTAATTCTATAATTCCTTAGTTATTACATCATAGTTATACATAAGTAATGTCCGATTGACAGTAAAGTGTGTGACTTCCGCCTTACTTCCTGTTCCTTGTTTGGTTGTGGGATTAGGGCAGATACACCCAGTTGACTGTCAATTCGATATTATGTTATGTATAATCAGTATAAACTAGGTAATTACAGAGTGAAACTATTGAGGTTATCAGTTAATTACCTCAAGAAATATAGGATTTCCTGGAGAAACCAGTGAACTTATTCAAAGAACTTAGGGTATAATTAACAGAACTAAAATACTTATGAACTCACCAGCTTAAATGCTGATCTACTCTTTCCAAATAACTTGTATTCTCAGGAATCCAGTAGACAGGTACACTCCCGAAGCTCTTGAGAAGACTACCTAGTACCGTACCGCGACGCTTGTCTTCTGTTGTACCTACTTTAGTGTTTGAATATGTAATGTTTAAACACTTATGTAAAACTTATACTTATTAATGAAATGGTTGTTTGTACTTTGATTACTATGTTACATGTGTTGTGATACTTACCTTAAGTCCTCTGCCCCCGAACGTTTCCGCCGTTCTGGTTTGGGGGTGCGACAGAGTTCGTGTTGGTGATCCGAGGGTTGAGCTTACCACTTTAGTGCGACACGGGAGAGGTGAGTTATCTTCACTATATCAACAGGGTCTAAGGCACCAAGGCCGGCCCTTTATGATTTGTATCCGGATTATTACATGATATGTTTATTGTCTTGCATCCTATTAGTTAGGATGGTGATATGCTTATGCTTAGTGATCTGGTTCGGTCGATATCCAGGTTATAGGATTATGCTATGTTAGTGACCTGGGTAGGTCGGTGTCCTAGTTATAGGATGTTGCTATGATATTTGATCTGTTAGATCGGTTTGACTGTTATTATGATAGCATAAAATTCTATATGCACATGTTGTTTGATTTGGGGGTTGGGTTGAGGCGGTCCTACTTTGTGATGAAGGCCAACATACCCAGGGCGGTCGGGATATACTACAGACCGAGGAGGGTATGCTAGTCAGACCGAAGGCCCGACGAGCGATCCGGATAGGCTGTAGGCCCTGCGAGGCGGTCCAGACGTGCCGAAGGCTCGGAGAGCGGTCCAGATAGACTGAAGGCTTGCGAGGCGGTCCAGTCAGGCTGAAGGCTCATTATGCATGCCGTTTGCCTATATGATTATATGATATGGTTATGAGATTGGTATTTTAGGGGATAGCTCACTAAGCTCTAGGGCTTACATTTTCAGTTGTTGTTTCAGGTACCTCTGGTGATCGCGGGAAGGCGAAGGCATGATCGTACCGCTCCTCCTGCTGTTAAGATTTTTATGATTTGATACTGGGATACTCTGATAATTAGTATTTTGAAAACAAACTATGTAATGTTTAAATGGTTTCAAGTGTTTGAAAAAGTTTATAATTGGCTTGAATTTTATGGTTGTTACAGGGATCCCTAGACCCTTGATAGTCTGGCGCTCCACATACACGAAACTCCTTGAAGGCCAGAGAGCGCTCCCCGATCAACGACACCATCTCAGCGCGAAAGGCGCTCAATATCTCATCAAGAATCTCCAGAATACGCTCCTTGACCGTGCTAAAGATCACATGAGTATGATCAAGGATACTGCACGTAATCTAAGACGAGGTGAACTCCCTCGTCTGGTCGTCAAGCTGCCCGGCTCCAGAACCTGATCCTGAACCCTCCCCGATACCAGAACTGCCCACTGGCCTACCTCGCAATACTACCATACTGAAAATAGATCATAAAACTAACTGATTAAGCATCAACACATGCATCGGGGAAAACATAACTACACAAGCTCCCTGGCTTCATTGCAGCTCTCCTTGACTCGAGTACGGATCCTCTGCTTCCACTAGTACGGGCCCATACTACCTTCCACATCTATATGTGCTTTCCTCAAGAAGTGCCTTAACTTAGCCAAGTCACCCTAAACCGACAATTTCCTCACAGATAAGGCTCCCAACACTAAATCTCATCCTAGGGAAAATTCCACACCACTATCTGCCATAAGCTGCAGAAGGAACTCATGCTAACCTTCTCTAACTAGCTCACGAATACAATTACATATTACAAAGACTAGATAATTCTTCAAATGAGAGGTCTCTCCCTACAACGGCTGGACTCAAACAAGAGCTGTGCCATAGAGCTAAACCTAACCTTATGAAATTATTTTGTTTTCATAATATGTAACTTAGCATATTCGCTTACTAACTAGCTGAGATTAGCAGGAACTCCTAAATGCACAAAGCAAGCAACATTCGAGCATCAAGTAATCAGAACTGAGCATAACCTAATCAGACCATCCTATCACTGACTGATCAGTACTAGCATGCGAATCTATAAGCTCATATAACAGGCATACAAAGGCATCTCTCCTAGATCCTTAGCCCTAATCTAGCATGCGATTCACAATTTCACAATTCATATCATATATAAACATGTATGGGTATTTTGGGATGACTTACTTGAGCTCGACTGATTGCACTCACCACACCCTTTTCTCTTTTAGAAATCCTTTTTATAAAAATGTTTTTCTTTTAAGAATTTCTACCAAGTCCTTAGTTTGAGTTCAGACACACCCGAGAGTGTGCCCAAAATCCCTCAAACCAAGTCTTTGATACCAACTTGTAACATCCAAAAAAATATGGTCCCAAAAAATTCAATTTAATAATAAATAATGTAGTATTTTCCCATATCATCCAAACACGTGAATAAAACTAGTGTATCAATTTATCACAAATCAGAGTAAAACATCATGGTGGAATCTCAATGGTGTGTGTGCCATGCAGTCGTCCCGAACTCTTTCCTTTACAACCGGAAGTACCTGAAACATAAACTAAAAATCGTAAGCACAAAGCTTAGTGATTTGCCCCAAAATACCACATACCGTACATACAATAACATATAGTGGGCCCCGCCCGATCATCGAGCTGAGCTCGGAAAGCATATAAACACACACACATGCAAGAGTCACAAAGACAACTAGCATACTATCAACATAACATAAACATGGGCCGGCATTGGTGCCTTCGACCCGCTAAACCCGGTAAGGAAACTCACCTCGAATACAGAAAGGTAATTGAACGGACCCCGACTCCGAATATCGACTCTACTCAACCCCTAAACATAAAATATTTCCTTAAGTACAACACAAATTGCCCAAAAGCCCCTTATAGGTCAAACTTGGTCAAAGACTAAAGTCAAAGTCAAAGTCAACATTCCGAGTTGACCCAACTCGTCGAGTTTATCCATTAGTCTGTAAAGTCGGGAAGAAACCGATCCAACTCGCTGATTTCCTCCACAAACTCGTCGAGTTCTGTAACACTCTAAATTTTCAAACAAAATTTTCATTTTTAATTCCACACAAAACACGATTTAATATCTCATACTCAAATCATAATTGTCTCAAAACACAATCACAAAAACTGTTTGACTCATATCCCAGAATCCTCAAAACACAATTCAATAAGCTGGTGTGTACAATCATGCCGACCCCTTCCCGCTATTATGAGATGTACCTGAAACACATTTCACAGAACACTGTAAGCACGAAGCTTAGTGCGTTCCCTAAAATACCACATACAAATAATTAGCCTCTCATGGCTATATCTTGATAAGGACCCTTCAGTCATGTGTCTTAGTGAGGACCCTCCGGTCTCACAGCTCGGGTTGGACCCTCCGGTCCTAACTCAATAGGGCACAGAATAATATACATCATAAATCACAAAGACAGAACGCGTAATATATCACATAGCTCAGTATAAGCACACAAGACCCTCCGGGTAATAACTCAAGCAAGACCCTCCGGTCACACAGTATTACCACTCAGGTAAGTATTGTGAGAAGACTCACCTCGTAAAGTAAAGCAGTATATCTCGTACCCGAACTACCGGTCTAGACTCTGCCTAACATATATCACATTTCCCTCTAATTAATAATTAATATTAATAACTCCCAAAAGGTGTTAGGCTAAATTCATCTACTAAACCCTAGAAGGGTAAAAGACCATTTTACCCCTCCATGGTCTCCAAAGTCCACAACTTGACCAAAACCCTAAAAGTCAAAAGAAGTCAACACCCATCGCGCACGCTGGGCGTACAGTCAGCCATGCATGCATCGAGGTGGCTCAGGGCTACGCAGTGCGTAGCTGGGAGTACGCACGGCTTACTCCCCATATTTCTTCTTTTCACTCTTTTAGTCTTAATCCGTTAAGACCATTGCTACTACTTCATATCTGGGCTGAATAAGGTCCATTACTCCATAAAGTTGCTGACTTTAAGCCTTAACATGGCTGGACAAGTCTAAATCTCATAAACTCTCATCCTTTACTCACAAAGGTCCTCATATCTCATGCATGGAGAGATGTTGACGACCAAGATCTCATTTTTATGAGTCCAAACAACTAGAAACACCTAAATGGACATGTATTATGCTCTTGAGTTCACAAAACTCATAAAGCTTCAAGCTTGGGACATAAAAACCCTAAGAATGGACCAAAACATGAACTAATCAAACAATGAGAAAGCTTTGAGCTTTATACCTCTGAATGATGCACCAACCACAGAGAAACTCAGATCCAAAAGCTTGGACACCAACTCTTTTTCCTTTAAACTCCTTCTTCACAAGAGAATTCCACAAGAACACTCAATAAGCTCACAATTGCTCTCACAAGCTAAGGAAACGGGATTTAGGGTTTGAGGGAAGTTGGAGGCTAGAAATGGTGGTTGGGAATGAGGCCATCATGTTCCTTAAATAGGGACACACAACAGAATTAGGGTTTTCACTCTAAGCATAGTACGCCCAGCGTACCCTCTGGTACGCCCAGTGTACTAGGTGGCCTCTATGTCCATAATACGCACATGAGTATGCTGAGCGTACACACACGTATGCCCCGCGTACTCATCTGCCACCTTTTTTCTTAATTAAGGGTTAGCTTTAGCAATTCAATAAAAGTAAGGGTTATCGATACATACCTTATTTCGAGGTGTTACAATTCTCCCCCACTAGAATTAGACTTCTCCCTCGAATTTATTCTCGGGAAACAGCTCTGGGTACTACTCGCGCATCTCGAACTCTGGCTCCCAAGTCCATTCTGAACCTCTACGATGCTACCAATGAACTTTAACCAGATGCACCTCCTTGTTCCTCAATGTCCTTACTTTCCAATCCAATATCGCTACAAGTCGCTCGATATAGTTCAGGCGATCATCAACCTGAATGTCCTATAGAGGCACCACTATCGTCTCGTCGGCTACACACTTCCTTAGCTGGGATACATGGAAGGTGTCCTGAATCTGGCTCAACTCTGCAGGCAGCTCTAACTGATAAGCTACGTTACTTATTCGAGCTAACACTCTGAAAGGACCAATGTATCTAGGGCCCAGCTTGCCCCACTTCCTAAATCGAATCACCCCTTTCCATGGGGATACCTTCAGGAGGACAAAATATTCTACCTGGAACTCTAGCTCGGAACGTCTCCGGTCTGCGTAGCTCTTCTGACGAATCTGGGCCGTCAGTAGCCTCTTTCTAACCACCTGGATCTGCTATGTCGTCTTGAGCAATATCTCAGTGCTCCCCATCACTCTCTGCCCGACCTCCCCCCAACAGATGGGAGTCCGGTACCTCCTCTCGTATAAAAGCTCAAAGGGAGGCATCCCAATACTAGAGTGATGGCTGTTGTTATATGAAAACTCAGCCAAGGGCAGGTAGGAGTCCCAACTCCCACTGAAGTCCATAACACATGCACACAGCATGTCCTCGAGTGTCTGAATCGTCCGCTCGCTCTGCCCGTCGGTCTGGGGGTGGTATGCGGTGCTAAAATATAGTCGGGTACCCAACTCCTCATGAAATTTCATCCAGAACCTAGAAGTAAAACGCACATCACGATATGACACTATTGATGTTGGCACCCCATGCCGTGCCACCACCTCTCGAACATAGATCTCGGCCAACTTCTCCGTAGAAGAGCTCTCACTTATAGCCAGGAAGTGAGCACTCTTCGTCAACCGATCACAATCACCCAAATCGCATCGACACCCCGCGTTGTCCTTGGTAAATTGGTAATAAAATCCATGGAAATATGCTCCCACTTCCATAGAGGAATTTCCAAGGGCTGCAACTTTCCATGAGGGCGCTGGTGCTCTGCCTTGACCTTACGGCAAGTCAAACACCTCTCGACTATCCATGTCACATATCTCGTCATACAGGGCCATCAATATTCGCATTTCAAATCCAAGTACATCTTAGTGGCCCTAGGGTGAATGGAAAACATCGACTTATGGGCCTCCTCCATCAAAGTCTGTCGAGCTCCGCCCGTGTATGGCACCCATATCCGCCCATGGTAGGTCATAAGCCCACGTCCATCCGTCTCAAACTCAGAAATCTACCCAATCACTCGTTCTCTCTTGCATTTCCCTGGTCTCATGGCCAGCGCTTGGGCCTCTCGAATGGTATCTAAGACTGGAGTCATCATCGTCATCCTCATACACACGTCTCGGATCGGAGCATTCGCTGCTCTATGACTCAGGGCATCGACTACCACATTAGCCTTGCCAGGATGATACAAAATCTCACAGTCATAGTCTTTCACTACATCCAACCACCTCCTCTGTCTCATATTTAGGTTGGACTGATCTATAAGGTAGCTCATGCTCTTATGGTCTGTGTATATGGTACATCGGACACCATAAAGATAATGGTGCCAAATCTTGAGGGAGAATACCACCGCCCCCAGCTCCAAATCATGGGTGGGATATCACGTCTCGTGAGGCTTCAGTTGCCTCGATGCATATGCCACCACGTGCCCCCTCTGCATCAACACGACACCCAACCCCGAAATGGATGCATCACAGTAGACTAAGAAGTCCTCTACTCCCTCCGGAAGGGCTAACACTGGAGCTTCGCATAATCTCTGGCGAAGAGTCTCGAATGATGCCTGCTGCTTAGTCCCCCAAGCAAATATAACACCCTTCCTGGTTAATTTGGTGAGAGGAACGACAATCTTAGAGAAATCTCTGATAAACCTCCGATAGTAGCCTGCCAGACCCAAAAAACTCCTGATCTCGAATGGGGACCTTGGCACCTCCCACTGCATGACTGCCTTGATCTTGGCCGGGTCGACCAAAATCTCATTATGGTTAACGAGGTGTCCCAAGAACTGGACCTCTCGTAACCAGAAATCACACTTGGAGAATTTGGCATAAAGCTTCTCCATCCTCAACACTCCAAGAATCTCCCGTAAATGTTCCTCGTGTTGTTCCTTATACCTCGAGTACACCAAAATATCATCGATGAACACGATCACCGACCGATACAACATGGGCCTACACACCCGGTTTATAAGGTCCATGAACGCTGTCGGTGCATTGGTGATCCTGAAAGGCATCACCACAAACTTGTAATGCCCATAACGAGTCCGAAAGGCCGTATTCTGGATATCCTCCTCGCAAACCCTCATCCGGTGATACCCAGTTCTCAAATCAATCTTGGAAAACCAAGATGCTCACTGCAACTGATGGAACAAATCGTCGATCCTCGGTAGTGGATAACGGTTCTTGACCGTCAACTTGTTCAACTCCCGGTAGTCGATGCATATCCGGTGTGAACCATCCTTTTTTCTTGACAAAAAGGATCGGCGCTCCCCACAGTGAGCTACTCGGTCTAATCAAACCCTTCCCCAGCAGCTCCTGAAGCTGCAAGGATAACTCCTGCATCTCGGGCGGTGCAAGGCGATAAGGTGTCTTGGCAATAGGCGTCGGCCCGGGAATCAGATCGATCCGGAATTCCACCTGTCTCTCAGGAGGCACACCCGACAATTCCTCGGGGAAAACATCCGGGAACTCACATACTACAGGAACATCAGAAACAGAACTTGGCCTCTCAGTGGCTACCCGCGTATCCATCACATATGCTAAAAAGCCCATGCATCCCTGCTGTAGACTCTGTCTTGCCCTAGTGGCAGAGCAGAAAGCTGATCCCGATCTAGTTCCCTCGCCATAAACAATAAGTACTCCCCCACTAGGGTCTCATATGGTCACCATCTGACGCTCACAGTGAATGATGGATCCAAATCGGCTCAACCAATCCATGCCCACTATGGCACAGACATCACCCATCGCTATCGGCACCAGATCTATCGGAAACTCAACACCAAAAATCTCTAAAAACACATCCCTGGAATACATCGGTGGCATAAACCGCATGCTCATCAGCTATAGAAACCCTCAGCGGTCGATTCAACGCCTCACATCTAACATTAATGTGACGACTAAAGGATAAGGACACGAAAGATCGACTCGCACCCGATTCAAATAACACCAAGGCAGGCACAAAATTCACAAGAAAAGTACCTATATGAACACAGTATTAGCATAAAAAATCTCAAAATAACATGAATATGGAGATACGTACCATCAACAACGTCAGGTGCTGCGCGGACCTCCTCCGCAGTCAGCTGGAAAGCTCTCCCACGAGCTCTTGTAGCCTCGGCCTTCACCGGCCGGCCATCAGTAACGTGCAAAGCAGCAGGAGCAGAAGCCTGGGCTGATCCCTGAGTGAGCTGAGGACACTCAGCATTCCGGTGGCCAGTCTGGTTTCAATGAAAACAAACTGCAAATCCCTTGGGGCAGTCCTTCGCCATATGCCCCTCTTTGCCATATTTGTAGCTAATCCCTACTCGGCAAGATCCCTCATGACTCTTGCAAGTGTGGCCCTTCTGGCCTCCTCCTCTCGTATCAGCGGGATTAGCTCGCTTCGTCGCCGGATGCGACTGCATTGGTCTCCTGTCTCTTCCCTGAGACTCTCCCTCCTCTCTGGTCTGAATCTCCAGCTCAATCTCTCTCCTCCTGGATTTGGTCTGTAACTCAGCCAATGTCCGATATGATGAGTTCACCACGAACTCCCGAATATCGCTCCTCAAAATACTCAAGTACCGGCTCACACGTGTCTGCTTCGTAGACACGTGCTCAAGGCAGACCAACGACCTCTCATGAAACATCCTCATAATCTCTGACACTGTTTCTGTCTTCTGCTTGAGACACAAAAATTCATGGGCCAATCGTTCCCTCTCCACCTGGGGAACATGCTCGTCTCTGAATAACTGGGTAAACCTCTCCCAAGTCACTGCAACATGGTCTGCAGGGGTAAAATCAGTTGTCACGAACTTCCACCAGTTCTTCGCTCCCAAGCGAAGCTGGTTCAGTGCAAACCGAACTCTCAAGTGCTTCGGGCATGAACACGTATAGAAACATCCCTCGATGTCGGAGATCCATCTCATAGCAGAAATCGAGTCCTGAGTCTCGTCAAACTCTGGTGGCTTCGTGTTGCTAAACTCTCGAAACAACAACGAGTTACACCCTGTGGCCTCGCAGCTGCTAGGGCTGCGGTGGCTGCGGCAGCAGCAGCCTCTGCGAAAGCAACATATCGATCATCAAAAGTCTCAATCAGTGTGGTCTTAATAGACCCGAACATTGTTGGTATGGCCTCCCTGATAGCTGCGGCCACCTCCTCATCAATGATCATGTGGATCTCATCCTCACTAGTACCACCACCCCCGGGGTTGTTGCTGAAGGGTCCAGTTAATGGTTTGGTCTAGGCTTTCATTGTAATAGTTCATTAATAAGTTTTTAATGTGTTTTGGGTGTTGTTTAGCTGTTTACGGCCCAAGAGTGAGTTTACGGCCGTAAACCCAGTTTGCGGCCCAGTCAAGTATAAATATAGGAGATGTAGGTCTTTGTCTAGTTGTTGATACCAGAGAGTTTACGGTGTTCTGTGTCGAGTTGTACCAGACATTTTATGCAATAAACGTGTGCAAGCTTGATTTCTTTTCTTCTTCTACTTCTATTGATTGTTAGTTGCTTGATCATTGGTAAAGATCCGTTTTCAGGACCTTACAATTGGTATCAGAGCAAAACCGGTGTCAAGGCTTCATTCAATCGAGTTCTCGGCTGTTTAGACTGATATTCTTTATTGTTCGAGATTGGTTTTAGTGCTTTCGTGGTTAAAGGGATTGAATCTACTCCAAAATCGCGTTTTTGAAGAACTTCTGGGAGTTTACTGCCAACCGTAAACTCAGTTTACGGCTGTAAACTCAAGAACCTTAATCAACCGTAAACTGTGAATCTTCATTAACCGTAAACTAAGCTTCAATAACCGTAAACACTTAAACCGTAAACATCCAAACCGTAATCATCCAAACCGTAAACACAGTTTACGGTCGTAAACACTTCAACCGTAAACCCAGTTTACGGTTGTAAACACCTCAACCGTAAACCCAGTTTACGGTCGCAAACTCATCAACCGTAAACGCAGTTTACGGTCGTAATCTCATCAACTGTAAACTCTTTTTTGACTTTAATTTGCTTTAATTTCTGATGGAATCTCAAAGTCAAACTCATTTTCACGAACTTGATACTGTCATGGGCACTACTACGCGTATTCCAAGATTAATGTCAGCAGATGGTTTTCCTGAATGGAAGTACAGAATTGAAAAGTACATTAAAATGAAGGACTTTAAAGTCTGGAGAAGCATTCTTAGAGGCCCTGTTAGAATCACTATGACGGTTGGAGGACAGGTGATTGACAAAGCTGTTGAAAACTACACAGATGAAGAGTTTGAAAAGGTGGAAGAACAGGAAAGGGCTTTAGCCACTCTAACCATGGCATTATCTCCTGATATTGCTCAAGGTTTCCGAGAGTATACTTCAGCTAAAGATTTGTGGGAAGCCCTAATTGAGGTATATGAAGGCAATGAAGATATGAAGGAGAGTCGCCAGGACATGTTGCGACAAAAGTTCAATATGTTCAACCACATTCCCAAAGAGACTCTTGAGGCACAGCTGCAGCGGTTCACAACTCTCACCACTGACATGAATATATCTGGGATTTTGTTGACCAAGTCAGAGATTAACAAGAAGCTTCTGAATGCTCTTCCCAGGTCATGGGACATGAATGTTGCTGTGATTAAGAAGGCCAAGGATCTAAATCGCCTCACTTTTGCTGAAATCATGGCGATCATCAAAGCTTGTGATATTGATGACAAACAGAGAGAAATTAAACATGTGAACTCGTACTCTACTGCAAATCTTGGAATCTCATCCAATAATGCTCTCTCCTCAATCATGTCTTCCTCAGGTCAAGTATTTGCTGCTCAACAACCTCAGATTCAGACCTTCGCTGCTGCATCATCCATTCCTCATTCTCAAAACCAGCCATTTGTCACTCCACAAGCTGTTCCACCTCCAAATGTGCCAGTTGTAGCCTCTTCCTCAAACACTAAAGACACTGATGAAAATCTGGCTCTAGCCACTAGGCTTGTTAACTGCTACAATGCTTTTGTAGCTGGAGAGCTTCCACCTCAGCTGTCATTTGCTGACCTGGATCAGATTCATCCAGAAGACGTGGAAGAGATGGACATTACATGGCAGATTGCAATGGCTGTTTTCAGGGCCAAGCAGTTTGCTAAGAAGACAGGGAAGAACAACTGGGGCATGAATGCTGACAAGAAGGTGGGATTCAACAAGTGCATGCTGTGATGTTTCTACTGCCACGAGCCGGGTCACTTTGCTCGTGAATGTCCAAAACCAGATCGTAGGTTGAACAACAACAGGACAATGGTTGCAGTGGGAAATAATCGTACAGGTATTGCGGTTAATGGTGAAACTGCTATGGTCACTCAGTCTTTTGACTGGGAGGACCAGATTCAGGCGCTGAATATTTCAGGGCCAGAAAACGCTCACCTAGCTCAAATTGATGATGCTCCTCTGAAGAATGAAGTAGCTGATCCTGAAGCAGAAATGATGGAGCTGCAGTTTGCTCTGATGGTGTCTTCTACTTCCGAGCCCAGGAAGAGTGAGGGACAGTTGCGGAGGAATGTCGTCCGTCCTTGGTACGTCGACAGCGGCTGATCCCGGCATATGACAGGAGACATCTCCCAATTGAGCGACATTCAATCTTTTAATGGGGGGTATGCTTCCTTCGCGGGCGGAGATGGTGGCAAGATCACTCAGAGAGGAACCGTTACAAATGGAGTGCTAAGCTTTGAAAATGTCAACTTTGCTCACGAGTTAAAGCATAGCTTGTTGAGTGTTTCCCAAATTTGCGACAAAGGCTATTCTACCCATTTTACCGATAAAGAATGCATGATTCTCAAGCCAGGCATTGTCATTCCGGAAGAGTGGATTCTCGTCAAATCTAAGCGGGATGGGAATGCTTACATTATTGACATGAACAGTAACATACCTGAACAAGTCACTTGCCTATTTTCAAAAGTCTTCGAACAAAACGCAATGCTATGGCACCGACGACTCGGTCATGCTAACGCGAAAAACCTAAATCGCCTTGCTAAGAATGAGATGGTCTGAGGCTTACCTGTCAGAGACTTTATTACATTTGAGAAGTGTGTGTCCTGTGCCCAAGGAAAACATCATAGAAAACCACACCTGCCAAAGCAAGTCAACTCAATCATTCAGGTGCTCCAATTATTGCATATGGACTTATTTGGTCCGGTCAACGTCCTGAGCATCAACATAAGTTCGTATTGTTTAGTTGTGATCGATGATTTCTCTCGTTTTACGTGGGTCTTCTTCTTATCTAACAAAGTTGGGGTTGCTGATCTGATAAAGAAGTTCATTGTGATGATTGAGAATCAAACCAACAACCAGGTGAAGGCGCTTCGTACTGACAATGGAACTGAGTTCAAGAATGCGGTTCTGGACCACTTTTGCACAGAAAAGGGGATTGTGCGTCAATACAGCTCTGCTCACACGCCTCAACAAAACGGTGTTGCTGAAAGGAGAAATAGAACTTTAAAAGACGCCGCAAGGACAATGCTTTGTGATTCTAAATTACCTGTTTTCTTTTGGGCCGAGGCGATTAACACTGCTTGCTACGTGCAGAATCGTGTTTTAATTAACAAAGCTCAGATGAAGACACCGTACGAGCTTCTCTATGGACACAAGCCTTCAGTCAGCCATTTCCGTGTATTTAGCTGCCCTTGCACCCTTCTTCACCTGGAATACAACCCTAAATTCAATGCCAAAGCCGATGATTGTTATTTCATAGGATATGCTGCACGCACCGCGTATAGGGTTTACAACAAGAAGACTAAGCAGATTGTCGAATCCTATGACGTGCGCTGGTTGGAGGAGAATGAAACAGACGCTCGAGTGGGTCCTGACTGGCTATTTGATTACACATCGCTTTTCAAATCCTTAAATGTGTCTTCAGATGGTTCAAATGGATCCTCTTCTGGTTTAAAGATTGTATCTGAAGACGAAGACGAAGAAGTTGTTTACAGACCTCCCACGGCTGAGGGGGAGTCCTCTGCTCCATCTGAGGGGGAGTCATCTGCTCCAACTGAGGGGGAGTCATCTGATCGACTTAATATTCCAGAGTCTAAAGTTCAAAATGGAACTCCTGATGCCGATGCTACACCTCTTACCCCTGTTGAAAGAGAGTTCATGTCTAGAGATGCTTCCGCTGTCACTCCAACTTTTATGGAACTACTTTTTCCTGAAGAAATTGCTAATGAGTTTGTAGCAGATTCATCTAATGTGGATCAATCAGCAAATTATGGAGGTTTCAACATTCACACTCTTCCTGTTTCACTCAATGATATCAGCCAAGACATACCTTCAAGAATTCAACGCCATCATCTGATCGATAATGTCATTGGCCAGCTGGGTGATGGAGTTAAAACCAGAAGTCAGAGTGGAGATGTCAATGCATGTCTCTATTCTTGCTTTATATCTCAAATAGAGCCCAAGAACGTTGAAATGGCTTTGAATGATCCCAGCTGGGTAGATGCGATGCATGAAGAGCTAAATCAATTTGAAAAGCTCGGGGTTTGGAAATTGGTTGAGTTACCAAAGGGCAAAAGGTCTCTTGAGACACGCTGGGTCTATCGCAACAAGCAGGATGATTTTGGTGTAATAGTGCGCAATAAAGCAAGGTTGGTGGTTCGCGGGTTTCGACAAGTTGAGGGTCTTGATTATACTGAGGTTTATGCTCCCGTGGCTCGCTTGGAGGCTATTCATATCTTCCTTGCCTATGCTTCCTACATGAAATTCACGGTTTACCAAATGGATGTCAAGACTGCCTTCTTGTATGGCAAGGTGAAGGAAGAAATCTACGTTGATCAACCCCCTGGGTTCGTTAACTCAAAGTTTCCTAATCATGTTTACAAGTTGGATAAGGCGTTGTATGGGTTACATCAAGCTCCTCGAGCATGGTATGCGACTCTAACAAAGCACTTGCTCGAGCATGGATACTCTCGCGGCACTATTGATCAAACTTTATTCATCAAGCATGTTGGTAATGATCAGATTCTAGTCCAGATCTACGTTGATGACATTATCTTCGGGTCTACCATTCCACAGCTATGCAAAGAGTTTGAAGGCGTGATGAAAAAGCGGTTTGAGATGAGTTCACTGGGTGAAATGACCATGTTTCTGGGGCTTCAGGTCAAACAAAATTCAACCGGAATCCTGCTACATCAAGCTAAGTATGTGGAGGATATTCTTGAGAAGTTCGGGTTTCAAGACGCAAAACCTACATCGACACCAATGGCTGAAAGACCCCTGCTGAATCCAGATATTGATGGCGAATCCGTAGATCAGAAACACTACAGATCGATGATCGGATCGTTGATGTATCTTACTGCAAGTCGTCCCGACATCATGTTTGCAGTTTGTCAATGCTCTCGCTATCAGGCTAATCCTAAACTTTCACATCTTATTGCTGTCAAAAGGATTTGTCGGTATATTAAAGGCAGCCCAAAATTGGGTCTTTGGTATCCGAAGAATTCTGAATTTGATTTATATGCTTTTGCTGACAGTAATTATGGAGGTTGTGAGCTTGACAGGAAATCTACATCAGGAGGGTGTCAATTCCTTGGAGATAGGCTGGTGTCGTGGCAGTGCAAGAAACAACATACAGTCTCGACCTCAACAGCAGAAGCGGAATATGTTGTTGCATCTGCTTGTTGCTCTCAAGTTATCTGGATCCAACATCAGTTGTTGGACTACGGTTTGAATTATCTAGAAACCCCCATTCACTGTGATAATGAGGCCGCGATACAAATTACTAAAAATCCTGTCCAACATTCCAAAACCAAGCACATTGATATCAAAGTTCATTTTATCAGAGATTGTTATGAGCGCTAGCTCATCCGGTTGGAACAGGTTCCCACTGCCAATAATGTGGCGGATCTGTTCACCAAGCCTTTTAACAAAGCTCGATTCGATGTGCTTGTGGGATTTTTGAAAATGATTCGTTTTGAGGATTAAATTTTTTTTATAGGTTAGGTTAGTTTAAATTTGCGCATTTTAGTGATTTCATTCTCATCCATGCACAAATTTAGGGGGAGAAATAAACAAAAACCAAACAAAAATTGAAAATTTTTTAAAAAAACAAACAAAAATTGAAAAATTTTAAAAATCCAAGAACATTTTGTTTCTGTTTTATTTTTTTTTCAGAAAACATTCAAAAATCCAAAAACATTAAAATTTCAGAAAAATCAAAAATATTGTCGCTTACAGTTTTTGCTTGTAGATGTAGTACTGGGAAGTGATATTATCAAGTGATAACAGGCAATCTGAGTCTGCATAACGTACCCAAATTTAAATTGTCTATGCTCTGTGTTTGATGCGCTGGTAGGAACGAAAGATTCTAAATGGACTTGACTAGGCAGAGTTGAACTTAAGGAATTCATCGACTTGACAAATCTTGACCTAGTTAAATCCGTTTAGCCTGACAATACGACGCTTGGATAGGTTGAGCAGGGAGATATAAATGCGAATCGACTGGTCACATTAAAAGAACTTGTATCTGGAACCGTGGATTAACTTTTCCTCGATGTGCGGATTCTGTCCTTAATTCCGGTATTGATGGGGTGACTGGTGAATTCCGATAAATTAGGTCTGTAGAAAATTGTTTTCTTTCTCTATCTGTCTGTTAGTCATATGTTGCCTCCTCTGCGTGATCGAGAGATCCGACCTGGACTGTAACATATGCAACTCTACTTCTCTGCATCTTCTATCTATGCAATTCTTTCTATCTGTTAGCCATATACTGTCTCCTTTGCGTGACTCACAATCCGACCAGGTACACAGTATATGCATCATTCTGTCTCTCAATCCCTCTAAAACTTCAGTTAGTCATATGTTTCACCCTCTGCGTGATTGAAAGAGATCCGACCTGGGTGTATAGCATATGCATTCTAAATCTATCTTCTCTCTTAATAATTGTCTGCTCACCCGATGTAAGGAGTATTCTGGAAGTCCTTGATTACTGGAGTATATCAGGAAGCGGGAAACATGTTCTAGTACAATTAAAATTGAACACTTACAGATTGTCTATAGATCTCGCTGCTCAATTTAGGTGGACAACAATATCCCTGGTCGTCGTCAGCTGAATGGTCCTTAAGAAATATTATTTAGGAACTTAGGATCACTTTGTCTTGTAACTAATAGTATGTCCTAATTCTGTCACAATTTTTCGTGTTTAAGTGGACCACAATACCGACGATCAACCAGACAAAGACGTAAAGATAAAGGTACCGACAAGTGGATTAAGGCTGTCTAACAACTTTGATCCCAATATCACAAAATTAATTTCAGTAACTTTTGAGATAAATTTTGGTCTATATTTATTTTATCTCATTGTTAATTTTTAATTTTATTTTATTTTTATTTTATTTTTATAATTGTCAAAATTTAAATTTTGTTTAAATCTTAAGTTTTAGAAATTATTTTATTTTATTTTTAGTTTAATTTTACTTTTATTTAATTTTAAAATCCTCAAAAAGTTTTATTTTTGAAAATTAATTGAAATTTGGACTGTGCCTTATACTGTGTGGGAGACAGGTAAAATTCAAAAGAGGTATAAAAGGTGGAGTTTACTGCTGTAAACCCTTTCCACCTTCCTTTTCTTCCTTCCGGCCGCAAACCCTCTCTACTCTCTCTCATCCTCGAAAAAATTTTGTGTGATTTTGCAAAATCGTTTAGTCCACATCAAAGGTATGCTAAAACCGACTGAGGAAATGTTGTTTGTTCATCGATTCGACTGATATTGGGGGATTAATCGAGGTTTTTGTGTTCATCGGTGTTTACGGTTTAGGGATGGCTTACGACCATAAACGGTCTGAGCTTACAGTCAAGAAGCTTACGACCGTAAACTCCGTTTACTGTTGGAAGATTACTGCAATGGGTTTATGGCCGTAAACCCAATTTGGACCGTAAACCCTATTTTGACCATCTTTGACCGTAAACCCTATTTGGACCGTAAACCCAACTTTGACCATGTTTGACCGTAAACTCAAAATTAAGAAATTAATTAATTCAAGAAAACTTAAAGCTTTAACTGCTCAAATATTTTGTTGTCTTACTTGGCCTGGTTTAGTGCAGATCAATGGCGAGTTTGAAGTTTGCTGACATGCATAACCTGGCTATAGTACTGGATGATCCTCCTGTTGCTCATGGAGATTTCAGGTCGATGATTTACAGACTGAGAGAATGTTGCCTAGCCTCTGCCATTACTGTGAACCTAGTCATCTATCAGAAGATTATCAGGGAGTTCTGGGAGACTGCTAAGATGACAAAAGACAATGGCATGATTACCGTTGAAGCTGTGGTGAAAGGATGCAAGATTATGATCACTGAGCAGTACATCAGAGAAACATTTCTGATTAATGGTCAACCCGATTTTCCTACTGAAATCGGGATTGAAGATGTGCAAAAGATCCTCAAGAAAATGGGGTATGAAGGCATCTACCCTCCCACGGTGAAAAAGCTTCTGCCACCCTACTGGAGATTCTTGGCGCATGTGTTCGTGAGCTGTATCTCGGGCAGAAGATCAAGTGCTGATGAAATCTCGCTCAGGAACACAGGGGCAATTGTTTCACTGGCTGCTGGTATCAAATTCAACTTCTCAAAGTTCATATTGGATGAGTTCTTAGTAAACCTCAATGCTATAACCCGGGAGACCAGAGATTCTTTCTTGCTGTATCCTAGGTTTATTCAGCTGTTCATTGACAACCAATTTCCGGAGATGGTCAAAGAGGGAGACACCCTTGATATGAAATCATTAGGTCCCTACACTATTGGTCTCATTAAGCAGAATCGCAAGGGCAAGGTCGTCTTCCAAGGATTACATCCTCTTGTGAAATTCGGAAAATTTGCTGAGATAAATGAGTCCTCCGAATCTCATGGAACGTCCGATAAAGCATCTTTTGAGCCCACTTCCTCCGAGAGAGTTATTTCTGAAGATGTCATCATAGTTTCGGATCATGATGAAGAAGAAACTCCAGCTCCTAACGCTCAAGTAGCTAAGGAACATGAACTAACATCTGTCCAGGTCCAAGGTGATTATAATGAGGGGTCTTCAAAAAGTGGAACGGAGACTGATGTGTATGAAGACCTCGATCTCACAGGGTTCGATAAGGATGAAATTCCTTTAAATTTTGGTAGTAATGAAGACTTCATGACCGGTGAAAGCCTCAACACGTTGCTTGACAATATCGATGAAGTTGCTCATCCAGCAACAGAGATAAGGGAAAATGAAGACGTTCTCGAAGCCACGCCTCCTCTTTCCAATCCAATGGCAGAAATAGCAATTCCTATGGTGACAGTGTCAGGGATTCCTCCCCTTGATGTTGTTTTACCTATATCTGAGCCATTGGAAAGTGATCGCACAACTACACAGGCCTCTCAACCTCCAATAAAAAGACGAAGACTTGACCCTAGACATGGAATCCTTGATTTAAGTGCATTTCAAGGTTTCTCAAATTCACTAACAACAACTCCTGTAATCGTTTCATCTGAACCTGTCAGTGAAGGTCCTAGTACCTTCTATGAAGCTGGTGGATCTTCCTTCCCAATAGGTTTCTCTCCTCCCAGGCCAGACCATGATGTTGCTTCTGTGAGGCTAGCCAGGCATTTGGCCGAAGAACAATTCACAACGCCTCCCTCACGTGGCAAAGGAATTTCTATTGGGGATGGCAGCTCAGGAGAAGAGAATCCTTCAATACTTGGACTTCAGAAGGAGATCGATGCACTGAATCAGAAAAATGTTGATTTAGATTAGAAAAATATTGAGCTGGATATCAAGGTTGCAGACCTTCAGACTGAAAATGCAAAGCTCAATATTCAAGTTGCCGAACTTATTGAAGATAAAGCTCTGAAGACGAAGCAGATTACTGATCTTCAGACACATTTTGGCTTATTGACCGCCAGCTACTACGATCTAAAGAAGAAGCTGGAAGAAGATTTTGGCGACAAATTCAAGTCATCTGTTGATGAGCCAACGATCTATCTTCCTGATCAAGATGCTCCCATAGTTCAACAACCTACAAGAACAACCACCATCATTGATCGTTTTGACAAAGAACCTACACAGGCTCCGAATGTTGTAGCATTGAAGCGCGCTAAACTTGCTAAGTCTGCTGAGAAGGGTCAGCTTTTGTTCAAGAGGAGCTCGGATCAATTTGCTCCTGGGGATCAACCTAACATCACCGTTACGGATCTTGGAAAGAATCGCTTCAGGGACGTATATGGTGATAGGTCCGGGATCATCTCATGGGGATTCCATGACACTCAAAATATGTGGATCGTGAGAAGAAAGAGTGGCAATGCCGAAATGTATAAAGATGCTCATGACTTCCAATCTTGGACCAGGATTGATCTTACAGAGTTATCTAAAGCTCCTTTTTCAAATCCGTCAAATGATCATAAGGCGACTCATTTCAAGCTATTTTTGGAAGATCAAGTGGCAAAGGGCTTTCCCTCGATGAAGACTGCAAAGTCGATTATCAAGATTTACCCAAGTGTCATTGATCCCAAAACAAATCAGCCATTTCGGTCAGTGATGTGGCCCGCTACCGCTCAAGTAAAGCAGATTCCCGTACTTCAGAACCATCCAGATGGATCTCTACAATCCATGCTATACTGGGTGTTTGATGAAACTTCTGCTTCTGCTGTCATCAAGCTTAAAGAGGGTTGTATCTGCTTGTATGATAAGAGAGATCTGCTACAGTTCGGAACGTGGGATATACATCAGCTCTCTCTTCATCAGATCAAGGTTGCTGAAGACATTTTTGAGCCCATTGCTAAGGAATACACTGCTATGGTTGCTGACATTATCGAAAAGGAGATGTGGTATGGAGCTATGGGAAAATCTGATGTGCTGGTGGTTGACAAAAACTGAGTCCAAGCTAGCACCAAACCAAGGGGGAGATTGAAGGGTCCAGTTAATGGTTTGGTCTAGGCTTTCATTGTAATAGTTCATTAATGAGTTTTTAATGTGTTTTGGGTGTTGTTTAGCTGTTTACGGCCCAAGAGTGAGTTTACGGCCGTAAACCCGTTTACGGCTGTAAACCCAGTTTGCGGCCCAGTCAAGTATAAATATAGGAGGTGTAGGTCTTTGTCTAGTTGTTGATACCAGAGAGTTTACGGTGTACTGTGTCGAGTTGTACCAGACGTTTTATGCAATAAACGTGTGCAAGCTTGATTTCTTTTCTTCTTCTACTTCTATTGATTGTTAGTTGCTTGATCATTGGTAAAGATCCGTTTTCAGGACCTTACAGTTGCGGGTAATCATCATAGTCTATTTGAAATACAAACACATAAATCATCAGGGACTAGCTCAAGTGCACACTCAATTACCCACCCCTACATGCTCCTTAGTATCCTAAGGTTCTTACTTGGGTCGCATACAGATCCGGTGCTTTCAGTAGTACGGTCCCTATACTATCTTCCACACCAACCCATTGTCGCTCCAAGTCCTCTTCCTAGGATCCTAATTCACAGGTACTCTATCCCTTATGGATCTCAAACTACTCTCTCAGTAGATTCCTCAAATGCACATCTAGGTATCTCTTAGATTACCCATTGACTCAAAACTCTCTCTAAAAGATTCCTACCTTGTACCCCTACTCAGCACGCACACAGAGGAAATAGCAGTTAATGTCAATAAATAGCATCCCCCTAGGCTAAGGCATCATGAATCATGCAATGCTAGCTCTAAATTCCTGAAATACCTAGCATATCATATAGCATGCAACTCTATTATCTCATAAATATCTCATAATATAAACAAGTGTGGTATTTTGGGAAATCACCATTCGGGCTCTGGCTGATTGTACAAACTACTTCATCTTGTTTCCGCTTAAAATCTTTTACTCGTTTAGAAAATCATTTCTTTTTAGAATTTTTTTCTCAAATCCTCAGTTTGAGTCCAGACATACCCGATGGTACATCCGAATCCCTCAAACCAAGGCTCTGATACCAACTTGTAACACTCTAAATTTTCAAACAAAATTTTCATTTTTAATTCCACACAAAACACGGTTTAATATCTCATACTCAAATCATAATTGTCTCAAAACAAAATCACAAAAACTGTTTGACTCATATCCCAGAATCATCAAAACATAATTTAGTAAGTTGGTGTGTATAATCATGTCGGCGCCTTCCAGCGATCCTGAGATGTACCTGAAACACATTTACACAACACTGTAAGCACGAAGCTTAGTGAGTTCCCCAAAATATCACATACAAATAATTAGCCTCTCATGGCTATATCTCGATAAGGACCCTCCGGTCATGTGTCTCAGTGAGGACCCTCCGGTCTCACAGCTCGGGTTGGACCCTCCGGTCCTAACTCAATAGGGCACAGAATAATATACAATATAAATCACAAATACATAATGCATAATATATCACATAGCTCAGTATAAGCACATAAGACCCTCTGGTCAATAACTCAGGCAAGACCCTCTGGTCACACAGTATTACCACTCAGGTAAGTATAGTGAGAAGACTCACCTCGTAAAGTAAAGTAGTATATCCCGTACCCGAACTGCCGGTCTAGACTCCGCCTAACATATATCATATTTCCCTCTAATTAATAATTAATATTAACAACTCCCAAAAGGTGTTAGGCTAAATTCCTCTACTAAACCCTGGAAGGGTAAAAGACCATTTTATCCCTCCATGGTCTCCAAAGTCCACAACTTGACCAAAACCCTAAAAGTCAACAATAATCAACACCCAGCGCGTACGCTGGGCGTACTGTGACATCCCCATTTTTACGGCCAGAAAGACCGATTCGTTTATGCTTTATTTTCAAATCAGAGTAACCTTTTAAAAAAAAAGTGTTGCGGAATTTGTTCGCAGAAAAACAGGATAAATATGTTACCAAAGCATTTCCGAAGAAATGTATTTTATTCATTTTAAAACTTTGGGATGTCATCGTCAATACAGAAACATAAGCATAAACAGACCTTACATTCATTTACACTAGTGATCTACATATCCTTAATCTCTCGGTGTAATGTAGCTTCATATCGACACTTGTGATACAAATAAACTGAGTGGGTCAAGTTGGAAAACCTGGTGAATACATAGGGTTTTCAATCCCACAATGTTATATCATATATATATATATATATATATATATATATATATATATATATATATATTAGAACTCACAAAGTATACAATTTCAACATATATAAGCAACTCTTACCCCACCCTATCGATCCTCACAGCGACATTATCCATACTCTTGGACTTTAAAATTTATCTCTTTACTTAATCCATACTCTCGGATCTAATCCATGCTCTTGGATCAATAACTATGCCTCTTCCATACTCTCGTACTAGGTGCAATTGTCTATGTCTAAATCTATACTCTCGGATTAATGTCAAATAAGTATGTCCTATACATACTCCCCGACTAAGGACAACTGACTATGTCTTAATCAATACTCTCAGATTAATGACAAGTGAATATGTCTTAATCCATACTCCCGGATTAATGACAACTGACTATGTCCAATCCATACCCTCGGACTATGGACAATAACTGTGTCTAATCCATGCTCCCGGATCAATGACATATTTTAAAGTTCTATTCTCTGTGTATAACTCACTCGTACTCATAAGAAGATACTACCCAATATTCCTCATAATTAATTTTGGTTTACTCTTTATCCTAAATCATCATATATAATCAGGTATGTTCTTTAACACGTATTTCAGGCAACATCAAATAACTCGCACATAAACATATATATTTAATTAATACTTGTATTAAAATCATGTTCATGAAAGGGACTATGCAGTCACTTGTTAAAGTGATGATTCCAAACTCGAGCAGCGCTTCGCTTCTAACGATTCCATTTTCCTTCGACGAAACCTATCATTATTATCACTAAGTTTTAGTCTAATATTTATTGCGACTAATTATTAGTCTAGATTCATCATTAACTCAAAGTCTACTTTCATGATCTATCAAGTAAGGAACAACCAGACAGGATCATATCGGAGGTAGGGTCCGTTTGGTATACGAAGTATACTGTTTGGAAATCCCACTTTAAACACCTCACTAAATCATATCCTAAACATCATCCCCATAAGTAGATTAATAAGTATAACGACTTGGAATCACAGATAAATCTTGTTTATAGGTTCATAATAACGATAATGAACTTAAACATAAGTTATACTTAAAGTAGGGTAAGCATAACTCAACTTACAGGGGCTTTAGCTAAAAACCGGGCTCCGCTGGAGCAGATCTTCTGAGCTGAAAATATCTTTTTCTCGGAGCCTTCGGGTGCTCCGGGGCTTTCTTCTAGTGCTAGGGGAGCTTCCTAGGGCTTAGGGGTGTTTTGGGAGGGTTAGAGAGAGTTTAGAGTGAGAAAGAAAGAAGGGAAGGTGTGAGAAATGAAGGCACTCTCGCATGGTATTTATAGGCTGAATTTTGGACCTACTCGTCGAGTTTTAGCCTCTAACTCGTCGATTTGGTGCCACATGTGACCATCTGGTGGCAAGACTTGGGGAGAAAGCAATGGCCCAGATTCAGCCACGTCACCCCCTTCGTAGCAGCACCCTGCTAACTTCTAAACCCCGTAACTTTTGCATACGAGCTCCGTTTTCGACGTTATTTATATCCACACATAGGTATTGACAAGATCTACATCTCTCCTTTTGACTTCGTCGGCTAAATCTGGACCGATATTAAATTTAACAATATGAGAAGATTACACTGTTAAATAACCATGTAAAATTCATAACTTCTACATACGGACTCTGTTTTCGTCTGTATATTTATTGTTGAGCTCCTATTAATGAGATCTTCAATTCTTATTTAGGTTGCATTGGCCAAAAGTCGATCGATCTAATATTCGAATTTCGGGTTATGTATTGTTATGCGAAATCTTAGAAAAATCACAACTTCCTCATATGAAGTCAGATTTTGACGTTATTTTTATATACGCTCTAGGTTTAACGTATACTACAACTTTCATTTAGATCCCTAAGGCTAAAGAGTAATTTATCAAAAATTCACATTTTTACGTTACGCGGTGTCGTGCCGGTTTAGCCGTAAAACTTCGACGGGTCATAACTTCTTCGTTATAACTCGGATTTCAGCGTTCTTTATATGTACGAAACCCTTGTGATATATACTATAACTTAGTTAAGATTATGCCTTCTAAATAATCTTCCATCAAAAAGTCATTTTTGACGCTTATTGTCTCTAAATTGACTAGCCCGAATCTTTCGCGTTATAATTATCTCCCATTAGGATGATTACGTCCCAGAATTATCAATAAAACAGGGCTTGTATAATGACTCGATACGTTATCTCTTCATCCTAAGTAATAACCGTAACTTCTATGTTCCTTCGAATGAGTATCTAACTTTTGGACTCCTTGACTGCAGGCGGTGCTCAATCTTGCACCCGCTCTCTATCTCACGTTGGGATTTCAACTGTAACCTTCGAGTTACAAAATCAATCTATATTGGAGACTCCTTCTTCTTAACAGACTTAATCTTGAGAGAAGTTCTTTACTTCGATTATCATGAAAGACCGACGGGTCATGTTCTAATGACCTAATGTCATATGATGCAACGCTTAGACTCAGGTCTTTTAGAGTCAAATTCCGGAATGGAAGTTTCCTTCCTTCATGTTCTAATGCGATATAATCACATTCTAGTGCGTAGTACTTCTAGCTAAGAGCTCTTACTTTAACAACGATCACGATACTTCTATTGATCACTTCGCTTACCTTTCACTTCAATCTTCTGGCTTAAGTCAGATGCTACATCGAACTTGGTTCTCTGAACCATGTAACACACTCATCTTAGTCGGACTCGATTTGATATGACCACTAGGGTCAGAATAACAATCATTTTCTTAGTCATTACTGAAACGATGGTAACGACAGACATGAATCAAACATAATCAATTAATAGCGCCTTGGTAACCTTGTGACTTTCCCTAGTCCAAGTGTGAGTCATGTGCTTCCGGTAGTATAGGCCTCTACTACCATTCACACCTACTCAAACTCATCCCAAGTATTGTCTCACAGTTTTCCAAGTCACCATACAATATTTTCACATAGTCATTTAACACATTGGATAACATAACTAAGGTTTATATTACTTCTCGAAACGATTACATGGGTATTCAATTTCACCCTACACTTTGCCTCTTATAATAGACTACACCACATGATCCTATCTATATGGCTACTTTATATCCTGATATGTGGATATATATGGATCCTCACTCCTGATCCCTTGCATCCTCGCCTGCTTCATTAAGGATCATCGGGAATGCTCTTGCCTTTAGCTTTGGTGGTACGTTTGGCTTCGTAGCTCCTTCCCTATTTGGGCAGTCTTGCTTGAAGTTTCCTTCTTCACCACAATTAAAGCAGACTTCTCTCTTAGTCATGCATTCTCCGGCATAGTGACCAGTATTCCCACATTTGAAGCAGTTCACCTCTTTAGAGCATCTCCCAATGTGTTTCCTTCTACACTTGTCACACCACTTTTCTTCATTGTTATCCCCATACCTCTTGTTGTTGGGGTCCGACCTTGGGAACCTATTTTTCTTTTCGGATCTTGAAGACCCATCAAACTTCCTTTTCTCGCCAACTTCTACCTTATTGGTGGTTCTTCCTTTGATCATTTCTTCAACAGACCTTGCAGTCCACATGTCCGCCTCGAGAGTAGGTGCCCGGCGCACTGGCACATAGTACTCCCATGGTAGTCCCTTTGTATACTTATCAATTTTTGTCAACTCGTCAGGGACGATGCGCAAAGCAAACTCCATCTTGTCTGTGAAGGCATTGGTATACTCATCAATGGACATGTTGCCCTTTTTCAACGTCAGAAACTGATTCTCCAGTTCTAGCATGTTTTGAGCTGAGCAGAACTTGCGTTTAAAGTGTACCAAAATTTATGCCCATGTCAGTTGTAGTGGCTCATTGGGGCTTATTATTTTTCCCAATGTGTTCCACCAGCGAACAACGCCACCTCTAAACTGACGTACTGCATAAGTGGTTTGTAGCTTGCCCTTGCAACCACACGTTATGAAAGCTAGTTCCATCTCAGAGATCCAGTCCATAACTCCGATTGGATCTTCTTTCCTAGTGAATGTTGATGGTTTGCAAGTCGTGAAGTCTTTATACTTGCATCCATTTTTTTCAATCCCTTCATCTTGGTTATTTCTTCTAACCACTGGCGGTTCAACTTGGCCAACGGTTCTACTATAGTTTCCTTCTTCTGACTGACCCTCATTTATTTCAGTCTGGTCAACAAGCATAGTAGGTTTATCCCTATTATTCTATAACATCTACCTCATATCTTCCATTTGTTCGGCCATCATAGCCCGAATCATTGCTTGGACTCCTGCCATCTTGATTGACTCGAGAGTAGCTACTACCTATGGTGCATGCTTAATCACTCGTGGCTCAGGCTGCAGGTTACCATTTCCCAATCCACTTCTAGTTCTCACCATGTCGATCTATACACCAAATCAGACATTCGGTGTGCAGTGACGATAATTTAGATAGGAAATCTTTATTTACGATAGACGTATAAATCCCCTTATCTTTTCGAAATGTTACATGCCAGTTCTAATACCGTAATTAAACGTTTAGAAATCTGAACACATAAAGTTTCCAGATCCGGTCGGCAACAGACTATAGATCCGATCAAACGATAGCATAAAGCATCACAAATCATTTAGCACCTAAAGCATTTCAGGAATCTTCCCTAATTAAGCTTAGTGCTTGTGTCTATTCATGTGTACTTCCTAACATATATTAGACACACTCCTCACAATCGTCGCTTAGCATTCTAAGTTTAAGTCTAGAAATAAATCATTATTCCTAGTTCGCTTAAACTAATGCTCTGATACCAACTGTGACCTCCCCATTTTTACTGCCAGAAAAGACCGATTTGTTTATGCTTTATTTTCAAATCGAAGTAATCTTTTAAAGAAAAGTGTTGCGGAATTTGTTCCCAGAAAAACATGATAAATATGTTATCAAAGCATTTCCGAAGAAACGTATTTTATTCATTTTAAAACTTTGGGATGTCATCGTTAATACAGAAACATAAGCATAAACAGACCTTACATTCATTTACACTAGTGATCTACATCTCCTTAATCTCTCGATGTAATGTAGCTTCATATCGACACCTGTGATACAAATAAACTGAGTGGGTCAGGTTGGGAAACCTGGTGAGTACATATGGTTTTCAATCCCACAATGTTATACCATATATATATTTTTTAGAACTCACAAAGTATACAATTTCACCATATATAAGTAACTCTTACCTCACCCCGTCGATCCTCACAACGACACTATCCACACTCTCGGACTTTAAAATTTATCTCTTTACTTAATCCATACTCCCGGATCTAATCCATGCTATCGGATCAATAATTGTACCTGTTCCATACTCTCGTACTAGGGAAAATTGTCTATGTCTAAATCCATACTCTCAGATTAATGTCAAATAACTAGTCCTATCCATACTCCCGGACTAAGGACAACTAACTATGTCTTAATCCATACTCTCGGATTAATGACAACTGACTATGTCTTAATCCATACTCTAGGATAAATGACAATTGACTATGTCCAATCCATACCCTCGGACTAGGGACAATGACTGTGTCTAATCCATGATCCCGGATCAATGATATATTTTAAAGTTCTATTCTCTATGTATAACTCACTCGTACTCATAAAAAGATACTACCCAATATTCCTCATAATTAATTTAGGTTTACTCTTTATCCTAAATCATCATATATAATCAGGTATGTTCTTTAACACGTAATTTAGGCAACATCAAATAACTCGCACATAAACATATATTTAATACTTTAATCAATACTTGTATTAAAATCATGTTCATGAAAGGGACTATGCACTCACTTGTTAAAGTGATGATTCCAAACTCGAGCAGCGCTTCGCTTCTAACGATTCTATTTTCCTTCGACGAAACCTACCATTATTATCGCTAAGTTTTAGTCTAATATTTATTGCGACTAAATAGATTCAACATTAACTCAAAGTCTACTTTCATGATCTATCAAATAAGGAACAACCAGGTAGGATCATATCGGAGGTAGGGTCCGTTTGGTATACGAAGTATACTGTTTGGAAATCCCACTTTAAACACCTCACTAAATCTCAGCCTAGACATCATCCACGTAAGTAGATTAATCAGTATAATGACTTGGAATCACTGGTAAATCTTGTTTATAGGTTTATAATAATGATAATGAACTTAAACATAAGTTATACTTAAAATAGGGTAAGCATAACTCAACTTATAGGGGCTTTAGCTAAAAACCGGGCTCCATTGGAGCAAAGCTTCTGAGCCGAAAAGCTCTTTTTCTCGGAGCCTTCGGGTGCTCCGGGGATTTCTTCTAGTGCTAGGGGAGTTTCCTAGGGCTTAGGGTTGTTTTGGGAGGGTTAGAGAGAGTTTAGTCTGAGAAAGAAAGAATTGAAGGTGTGAGAAATGAAGGCACTCTCGCATGGTATTTATAGGCTGAATTTTGGACCTACTCGTTGAGTTTTGGCCACCAACTCGTCGAATTGGTGCCACATGTCACCATCTGGTGGCAAGACTTGGGGAGAAAACAATGGCCCAGATTCAGCCACGTCACCCCCTTCGCAGCAACACCATGCCGACTTCTAAACCCCGTAACTTTCACATATGAGCTCTGTTTTCAACGTTCTTTATATCCACATGTAGGTATTGACAAGATCTACAACTCTCCTTTTGACTCCATCAGCTAATTCTCGACCGATATTAAAGTTAACAGTATGAGAAGATTACTCTGTTAAATAACCGTGTAAAATCCATAACTTCTACATACGGACTCCGTTTTCGTCTGTCTTTTTATCGTCGAGCTCCTATTAATGATATATTCAATTCTCACTTAGGTTTCATTGGCCAAAAATCAATCGATCTAAAATTCGAATTCCGGGCTATGCACTGCTATGCGAAATCTTTGAAAAATCATAACTTTCTCATATGAAGTCATATTTTGACGTTCTTTTTATGTACGCTCTCGGTTTAACGTATACTACAATTTTCATTTAGATCTCTAAGTCTAAAAAGTAATTTATCAAAAATTCACCTTTTTACGTTACACGGTGCCGTACCAGTTTAGCCGTAAAACCTCGATGGGTCATAACTTCTTCGTTATAACTCGGATTTCAGTGTTCTTTTTATATATGGAACCCTTGTGACATATACTATAACTTAGTTAATATTATTCCCTCTAAATAACCTTCTATCCAAAAGTCATTTTTAACGCTTATTGTTTCTAAATTGACTAGCCCAAATCTGCGGGCGTTACACGTACGTCCCTCTACGTTGGGCGTACAGTCAGCCATGCATGCATCGGGGTGGCTCAGGGCTACGTTGCGTGTAGCTGGGAGTACGCACGGCGTACTCCCCAGATTTCTTCTTTTCATTCTTTTAGTCTTAATCTGTTAAGACCATTGCTACTACTTCAGATCTGGGCTGAATAAGGTCCATTACTCCATAAAGTTGGTGACTTTAAGCCTTAACATGGCTGGACAAGTCTAAATCTTATAAACTCTCATCCTTTACTCACAAAGGTCCTCATATCTCATGCATGGAGAGATCTTGACGACCAAGATCTCATTTTTATGAGTCCAAACAACTAGAAACACTTAAATGGGCATGTATTATGCTCTGGAGTTCACAAAACTCATAAAGCTTCAAGCTTGGGACATAAAAACCCTAAGAATGGACCAAAACATGAACTAATTAAACAATAAGAAAGCTTTGAACTTGATACCTCCGAATGGTGCTCCAACCACAGAGAAACTTAGATCAAAAAGCTTGGACACCAACTCTTCTTCCTTCAAACTCCTTCTTCACAAGAGAATTGCACAAGAACACTCAATAAGCTCACAATTGCTCTCACAAGCTAAGGAAAAAGGATTTAGGGTTTGAGGGAAGTTGGAGGCTGGAAATGGAGGCTGGGAATAAGGCCATCATGTTCCTTAAATAGGGACACACAACACAATTAGGGTTTTCACTCTGAGCCTAGTACACCCAGCGTACTAGGTGGCCTCCGCGTCCATAATACGCACATGAGTATGCTGAGCGTACACACGCGTACGCCCCGCGTACTCATCTGCCACCTTTTTCTCAATTAAGGGCTAGCTTTGGCAATTCAATAAAAGTAAGGGTTATCGATACATACCTTATTTCGGGGTGTTACAAGTTCGCCAGAAATCCAACATCTTAATCCATCAAGTCGTCCTTAACGAAACTAAGAGCTTCATGACTAAGATCTTAACTTAAATGGCCTCAAGAAGGGTTAAGTTTCCAACTTTACCCCTAAGAACCACCAAAATGGGTTCAAAATCCAAACCCTAGGCTTAAAAGGGTAAGGACTTAATCATTAAGCACTAAATCACCAAGGGCATAACCCCAAACTGTAGATTTGGCCCTAATAGCTGAAATACCACGTAAAGTTTCCAACTTTACCTTCAAGTATACTTAGAAGAAGCTCAAATTCTAAAAAGAAGCCATAATATGGACTTAATGAATGCATGGAGCCCTTATGACCATAAAGTTGGCACCTTTATGCCAAAAGAGCTCATGAGGATCATAGATCTGAAAGAATAGCACTTGGGACGTCCTACAATCCCATCAACCACCCAAACATGACTAAAAAGCATCTAAACTAACCCAAAAAGAGATCTAATCAAATATTAAGCAAGGTTAGAACTTTATACCCGAAATATGTTGTAAATGGTGCAAAGAATCAAGATATGAAGGCTTCTACTTGAATCACCACCTTGCACCAAGCTTCTCTTCCTTCCAAGAGCTTCAAACACACTAAAACACACTCAGAATGAGCTCAAAACACTCAAAGAGGCTCTATGTTTTTGAGATTAGGGTTAGGGTCTATGGAGGCTGGGAATGAGGCCAACACCTGAGACTTAAGGTGTTTAAATAGGGTGCAAAACCCTGAAATTAGGGTTTCCTTCTGAGTGGCCAACTCGCCGAGTTGAGGCCCCTCAACTCGTCGAGTTGCCTCATGAAACCCCACGGTCAAGAGAACTTCTACTCGACGAGTTGAGGCTTCCAACTCGCCGAGTTCTCCAATAAATATAATCAATTGAAAAGATAAATTCATACCGGGAACTAGGCGTTACAGAAATTGAAAAAATTAAGTCAAATTTTCGGACCCCGTTTTCTAGGGTTTTTGAAAAAAACTAAAAATAACCATTAAAATGGTGTTTTGAAGCTTCTTGAGTGTAGGGAAGAAGAAGAAGGATGAAATACATACCTTGTTTGCTTAAATCCATGGAAAAATCGAAGTCTTGAATGTGTATGTGTGTTTTCGATGAAGTGAAAAGAGAGAAAACTATATGGAAGGTGTGACTAAGAAGAAAGAAGGAGTTGTATCCATTTAAATTTAAAAAAATTCATCAGTACCCGTTAAACGGCCCGTATTCTGAAATGCACAAATTTTCTCTCAATTTTCTTATCCGCTCGCTTTCGTTCCTCATAAAAATTATTTTTAGACTCCCCTAATTACTCTAAGAACTTTGGAACATAAAAACTTGAAAGAAAATGTATGCATGGAAATTTTACAAAAATGAGAAAAATACCCCAGAGTTGCCTCTCGGGTAGCTGCCCTTGTTTAAAGTCGGTGGCTCGACATGGACCCTAATGATTTGTCAATCTTGGTACTTTGGATCCACGAATTCCTCCACTTCCTTGTTCTTGACTTCAAATCCTTCATAATAAGGCTTTAAACGATGCCCGTTTACCTTAAAAATATTCCCGGCTTTCTCATTTGGGATTTCTATTGCACCATGTTCAAAAGCATTAGTGACAACAAATGGTCCCACCCAACGGGACCTTAATTTAGCAGGAATTAATTTAAAACAAGAGTGGTAAAGCAATACCTTTTGACCTTTTTCAAATACCTTGCAACAAAACATCTTGACATGGTATGCTTTTGTCTTTTCTTTGTAAAGAACTTCATTCTCACAAGCTTCATTGCAGATCTCCTCAAGCTCTTGTATGTCAAGCTTTATCTTCTATCCCGATTCATCTATGTCCATATTGAATTTCTTAACTGCCCAATAAGCCCTATGCTCCAACTCAACGGGTAATCGACATGGATTTCCAAAAACAATGCGGTAGAGAGACATCCCAATTGGAGTTTTAAATACAGTGCAGTATGCCCACAAAGCATCATCAAGACGGGTACTCCAATCTTTCCTTGTTGTGTGATTGTTTTCTTCAAAATACCCTTGATTTGTCGATTGCTCACTTTGACTTGTCTATTCGTTTGTGGATGGTATGATGTGGAGACTTTATGAGTAACACCATACTTCTTCAAGACACTTCCAAGCATACGATTGTAAAAATGTGAACCACGATCACTGCTTAAAGCTTTTGGAACTCCAAATCTAGAAAAGATGTTAGCCTTCAAGAAATCTATCACAACTTTTGAATTGTTAGCACGGGTGGCTTCCACCTACTTAGAGACATAATCCACACCCAAAAGAATATAAGTAAAACTCGAATAAGATGGGAAAGGAACCATGAAATAAATGCCCCACACATCAAAAATTTCACAAACTAAAATAGGGTTAAGGGGCATTTTGTGACATCCCCATTTTCACGGCCAGAAAACACCGATTTTGTTTATGCTTTGTTTGAAAATCAGAGTAACATTTTAAATAAAAGTGTTCCAGAATTTGTTCCCAAAATAAAATATGATAAAGATTTATCAAAGCATTTCCAAAGAAATTTATTTCATTAAAACCTCGGGATGTCATGTTTGATACAGATCAAAATCATAAACAGTACAATATAAGCCTTACTACATTTATTCATATCTACAGGCCTATATTCGTAATCTCTCATCCCAAACATCATATATCTATGCTCGTACGCCACTATCTGTAATACAAGAAACTGAGTGGGTCAGGCTTGGGAGCCTGGTGAGCACATAGGGTTTTCAACCCACAATAAATAAGTTTATTATTTTCATCAACCAAACAAACCCGATTACCCGTTCCCGTTATCCTCACTTTACGTCCCTAAAACATCTAACATAAGGGACCTAGCCTAAGGATTTTCATCGGGGCGACAACACATGCTTTGGTGGTTCCTCAGCAATTCATGTCAAATAAGGTAACCATGTGGGGGATGGAGTACTGCTGGTGAGCACACAGTTCAAATAAACACCTACAGGTTGCGAGCCTGCTAGCGTTCCACCGGACTGTCTATAATAGTCTGTGATCGTCATCTATACTCCGCTAGATGACTAGATCATCAATAACATCTATAACGAGGCATCTCATATTTTATTTTGTCACACAACAACTATTACATCTAGCCATGTTTTACCCAACACATTTTGTAGATATAAAATACATATACAGTTTAAATCATTTAAAACATCTATAAAATCATTCATCCAACATAGATATCAAGTATACAGATAATATGCACACGTAGCACGTAATTTATATAAAATAATTCATATCTATGTGTAAGATGAAAGTAACTATGCACTCACTTGTTAAGGTGGTGATTCCGAACTTGGACAGCACTTCGTTACTCTTAAAACAATTTCCTCCGACAAAACCTAGTATTATTACCACTAGGGTTTAGTCTAATATTCACTGAGACTAACTAATAGTCTAGCTATTATTACTATTATATAAGCGTTAAACAATACTCTTCACCCACTATTTACAGACAGAGGCCAGACATAAAACACCGAAGGGCAGGACCATTTTGGCATATAACACTTCTGAAATCCAACAACCTTATGCGGCCCTTTAAACCAGATTCCCAGTACCGCGAGTGGTTAAAAAGATATTATAACGACACTTATATAACTCATAATAATAGCCTAAATGATTATTATAAGGTCCTAATAATGTTACTATAATTAATTAAAAGCTATATTAAAAATAGCGTAGGCGTAGCTCACTTATAGCGGGTGGTAGGTAAAAACCTTGAAGGTTTGGGGGTATTTGGGAGGAAAGAAGTGGAGAGTTGTGAAGAAAATGGGAGATTTGCGCTTCTATTTATAGGCTACCAGCGCCGAGTACACTGAGCGTACTAAAAATCACGCTGGGCATAATATGCCACGTGTCACCATCTGGTGGCTAGCCTTGGGGAGGAAGCAACGGCTGTGATCGCGCAGCGTCACCAAAACTCGCACAGCACCCTCCCGACTTATAAAAATCATAACTCTCGCATACGAGCTTCGTTTTCGACGTCCTTTATATCCACGCGTAGGTAAAAACAAGTTCTACAACTTTCATTTAGACTCCTTTGGGTAATTCTCGACCGATCTTAAATTTAATAGTACAAGAAGATTATACTGTTAAATGTTCGCGTAAAATTCATAACTTCTACATACGGACTCAATTTTCGTCTGTCTTTTTACCGTTGAGTTCCTATTAATGAGATCTTCAATTCTCATTTAGGTCGCATAGGCCAAAAACCGCTCGATCTAAAATTCGAGTTTCGGGTTGTGCACTGTTATGCCAAATCTTAGAAAATTCATAGCTTCCTCATATAAAGTCAGATTTGGGCGTTCTTTTTTTGTATATTCTCGTTTTAACGTATACTACGACTTTTGTTTAGATCACTAAGGCTAAAAAGTCATCTATCATAAATTCACTATTTACGTCTTCCCGATGTCGAGCCGGTTCCGTCGCGAAACTTCGACGGGTCATAACTTCTTTGTTATAACTCGGATTTCGGCATTCTTTATACCCCCAGAATCCTTGTTTCGACCACTACAACTTTATGTAAAGATATCGGATTTATCTCACACTTTAATTTTGACGCTTATTTTTATTCTTTATTAATTATATCTTTATAATTAAAAAAAACATATAAATTCACATAATTCACATAATACTCAAATAATTCATTTTTATTACTTCAAAAAGAGTTACAATAGTTGACCTGGACTATTACATCATCTAATAATGTTTAGCCCCGAAACACGGGCGTTACACATTTGATATCTTTAAGCTTAAAGAACCCATATTTTGACACTTATCACAGCTTGCACAAAAAACATAAGATTCGTGGAAGATACTTGGCCAGTAAAATCCACTCTCTAATACTTTTCTTGCAGTTATTTGAGGACCAAAATGCCCTTTACAAGAATAAAAGTGAAAAAATGCTAAGATAAAAGATACCTCATGTTGTTCAATGCATCGTATGATCATTTGGTCAACACAATATTTCCACAAATATAGCTTATCTCATACATACCTCTTGGCTTCTTTCTTGATTTTATCTTTTTTTCCATCAATTCAAATCTGGTGGAAATTGATTTGTGAGGATGTAGTTCACAATATCGGCGTACCATCGGGCAACTTTTGCTGAAAATAGATTTTCATTCAAAAATATGTCACGGATGGGAGTTGGTTCATCGGGAGAGATAATCCTACTGAGATGACCAGCCACAAGGTTTTCTTTTCCGCTCTTGTCCTTGATTTCAATGTCAAATTCTTGTAAGAGCAAAATCCATCGGATGTGTATAGGCTTCGAATCCTTCTTTGCAAGTAGGTACCTAAGAGCTACATGATCAGAATAAACAATCACTTTATAACCTAACAAATATTGACAAATTTTTCTAAAGAAAAGATAATAGATAGAAATTCTTTCTCAGTTGTCGAGTAATTAGCTTGTGCACTATCAAGTGTCTTTGAGGCATAATAAATGACATGAGGAACCCGATCTATTCTTTGCCCCAACATTGCACCAACCACATGATTTCTAGCATCACATATGATTTCAAATGGCAAACTCCAATCCAGTGATTGAAGTATTGGTTTTGAAATTAACAACTCCTTCAGCTGATCAAAAGCTTGCTTGCACTCCTTGGAAAATTCGATTCTGCATCTTTTTGTAGGAGCTTACACATGGGACAATATATCTTGGAAAATCCTTGATGAATATTCGAAAAAAATTTGCATGGCCAAGAAACGAGCGTACCTCACGAACACAATTGGGATAAGGTAAAGACTTAATGATATCAATTTTTGCTTTGTCTACCTCTAGACCCTTACAAGACACAATATGACCAACTATGAGACCTTTGTCAACCATAAAATGACACTTTTCATAATTTAAAACAAGGTTGGTCTCAATACATCTTTGCAAAATATTTTTTAAATTACCCAAACATTCGTGAAAGGAATTACCATAACAGTGAAATCGTCCATAAACACTTCAATGATTTCCTCAACATATGCCGAAAAAATACTTACCACACACCTTTGAAAAGTGGCGGAAGCATTGCAAAGCCCAAAAGGCATCCACCTATATATGTAAATGTTCCGAAAGGACATGTGAAGGTGGTTTTTTCTTTATCCTCGGGTGCAAGGGGTATTTGGTGGAAATCAGAATACCCATCCAAGCAAGAACAGTGTGTTTTTCCCGCTAGCCTTTCCAACATTTTGTCGATAAAAGGAATTGGGAAATGATATTTTCGGTTCGAGGAATATTTACCTCAACTTTTCTAAACATCTCCATGATTTCATACTATTCTCTCTCGCTTTGACTTGTTCAATCTTGTAGGAAAAGGAGGTGGAGTAACTTTCACTTCAACGTGTATTGGCTTTGAGGATGCTTTTGAATTCTCATATTCTTTCTCTAAGTCCATTTCTTCATCGTCTTCAACCATCCTTGGACCTTCATATTCTTTACAATTCCTCAAAGTGATGACACATGCATTATGCTTTGGGTTCTTCTCGGTTTGTGCGGGTAGCTTGCCTTGTTACTCCAATTTACTCATAAAAGTGGCGAGTTGAGTCATTTGCTACTCCAAAGTCTTGATACTCACATTGGTCTCGTTTTGAAATAATTGAGTACTTGTATCTAAACTCTTGACAATGTCTTCCAAAGACATTCTCGAACCACTTGAACTACTTCCTTGTTGCATGTTTTGAGGTTGGAATTGGGATTGATAAGGAGGTTGATTGGGCTGGAAATTTGGTTAGTGATACATTTGATTTTGAAATGGAGGTCTAGGTTGATAAGGTGGCGGCCTTGGCTGAAAATTAGCATTAGGTTGATGCCAATTTGGATTGCTTCTTGGCTAAAATTTTCCTTGTTGTTGACTGGAAAATCCCATGGCTTGCACTTCTTCCATGTCCTCTTGTAACATAGGACACATATCACTGGGCTGTCCTACTTGGGTACAAACACTACAAGGTCTAACTGCCGGTTGCACACCCTTATCTTTTGCAAGCATTATTATAACTTTGGTCAACTCGGAAAGTTGACTCTCGGTCTTTGGTGTGGAATTTTCTTTCACTCCTCTTGGTGTGTCAGTATACCATTCTTCTTCTTGAGTTGTATTTTTGGACTCTTCAGCCATATTCTTGACAAATGATTTTTGTAGGAGTCTTATCCGCTGTTGATCCACTACTTGATGCATTGAGTAATCTTATCTCCCAAGGTGACATCCCTTCACAAAAATATTGCAATAATTGGTATTCTAAAATTCCATGCTTTGAGCATCTTGAACACAACTTCTTGAACCTTTCCCAATAAGTGTGCAAAGCTTCTCTTTTCTATTGCTTAATACTAATAATTTCCATGTGTAAGGCAAAAGCTCTCATTTCTGGAAAATATTTGTCCAAAAATATATGTGCAAGCTCATTCCATGTTGTAACGGATCCCGGTGGTAAGTCATATAACCACTCATTGGCTGAATCTTGTAAAGCAAAGGGGAATACCCTTAACTTGATTTGATCTTCAGTGACTTCATGTGGCTTCATACCCACACAAACAACGTGAAATTCCTTAAGGAATTATTGTGGGTCTTCATTCTCAAGACCGTAACAAGTGAATGAGAATGAATTTAAGTTCAAAGTTTATTGTTGCGGGATAATTGATGCACAAAGGTTGTTGGGTAACATCTTGGGTTGCCCATTATCGAAATCTTTGTTCAGGAGGTGGATTTAGAGGACCTTGATTGCCTCAATGGTTGTCTCCTATGGTAGGAGTAGGGATAAAAGTTTTAGGCTTGGGTAAAGGTGAAGATGGTGGTGTGGAATTTTTATATGATGGTGAAGATGTGCTTGAAGGATTTGATGAATAAGCTTCGGATTGTTGTTTTTTCTTTAGAAGTATAGCTTGTTTCATTCTTTGCTTCGCAAATTTCTCTATCTCCAAATCGACTGGTAAAGGTGTACTTGTGCGAGAAGATCTTTGCATAAACAATTAGGACTATCGTATCCCCGACAATAGCGCCAATTTGTTTGGATGTCAAACCAACAAATTAAGGGATATAATAATAACAATTAAACACAAATCAATGCTACTATATACTATATGATAATATAGAGCAAGTAGGGTCAGTCCACAGAGATAAGAAACTTAATGTTTAGCCATGTATTCACACATACACATAATCATTTGATAAAGTGGGTGTTTTGTTTGTAAAATTTAATTTCAATAATAAACAACTTAAAAACTAAACAAATTAAAAACTAGAATTCAAGATTTAAAACACATTTCCGATTCTGATTCCTTGTCGTCTATTTTTTTGTAAGATGTGGTATAACTTCAATCCATGTTCACTCTAGGTTGGTAAAAAATATATTAATAAGCTCCAATATCCAAGTTAACAAAGAAGCTCTTGAATTAAATCACTAGAAGGCTTTGAGTTCATGTAACAATTACCAACAATTTTCAACACTGTTCATATGTTCGTGAATGTAAGAACATTTAATCTTTGATTACACTAATTTTGATCTACTTGAAACCAATTAAGGGCTTGTTACCAACATCAAATCATAAAACATATATGAATTTTACAATTTGATTAACTAGAATAATAAGAACCCTAATTCCATTGATCAAGTGAAATTGAGTACAAATCAAACTTTTTAATGAAGATCAAACCATATATTACTAGATAGAAACATGAAATCAAGTGCATATCACCATCTAAACAACAAATACATAGGAATCTAGAACCGGAAATGATGGAAACGTTAGCTACACATGGCTAAATCAAAGCATAAATTCAACAAGTTTTGATCTTCAAACAAACTTACAAATTCGAAATCTAAGTTTTTCCAAAGTGCTAAGTGGTGATATGATCTCCCCAAAATCGCCCCTTGAAGTATATGGTCGAAGTCCCCTTGAATAATCCCAGAAAACTCTCTTTAATTGGAAGTTGTAAGTAAAAAAAAAAACTATCAGACCTTGTTACACAGCCCGTGTAACTTAAGCCTTGCCATGGCACGGCCATGTAATGGTCTTGATATGCTAAAAGGCTTCCAAAGCGTGCCCGCATAACGTATGTCTTGTTAAAGCGTGGGCCGTGTAATAAATTGCAAAATGGTCAATTTCCGATTTTCCAATTTCTTCAATTTAACTTCGAAAATTCCAAAACTTCACTGAGTGCTTCCCTCGAACATCCTAAGCATACTCCAATATTTAAATCACCCTAAAACATCCAAAAAAATGGTGAAAAATAGATAGATCCTTGATAATAACCGAATATGCAAAATACATGTAAAATTACACTAAAATGCAATGCAATGCTATAAACAAACATGAGATAAACATGTGAGAAGGTGCAATTTATGCACCAAAAATAAAGTCTGAGCATGTTACGGAAAATTGTCCATGTAGAGCGAATTCGAAATAAAGCTCCGATTCAACAAACATTGTTGTTTTTAGATATGATATCATTTCGATATTTCATGTTACAAACATTGTTGTTTTTAGATATGATATCATTTCGACATATATGTAAGATGTATGATGGAAACTAATATTGATCGATAATGAACTTTTATGCATGCAAAAAGGATAAGTTATACCATAAATTCCTTTTCAACAAGTTTCTAACATCTGGTGAAGTAAATCCTTATAGGTGATAGGTCTAAATTGTTGTTACATGTTTATAATGAAGTATGATAATAGTTAGACTTAAAGAATATATGCTTAATGGTTGAAACCATGTTTTCTAGATGTGACAAGTTTTCCATTTTTAGCTAAAGTTGAGATTTGTTTGTTAGATTAAAGTGAGAAATTTGTCCCACATTGGTAGCGTGTAAAAAGCTAAAGCGGTCTTCATGCCTATAAAAGAAATCAAAGACTCCAATTGTAGAGTGTCCCACTCAAATATATCTTATTTATTTTATTATTTGATTATTTCTCTCTTTTTTTGTGTAGCAATGTGAGGTAAATCGTTGGTCTAAGAGATTATTCAATGTGATCATGATATAAGTCATACGTTGGTCTTTCTTGAGAGATTGTTGGGCTTTTATTATTTTTTAATGTTTTAAATGTATATTCTTGTATATATTGTTCTTTATTATTTTTTAATATTCAAGTTTTTGGGGATTTTTGAAAAACATTTTCTCGACACTCTCAATGATGATGCGATGAATTAGATTTAAAAGAGCGAAAAACATTTTGGGAATTTTTTAAAAAACATTTTCTCGACGCTTCCAATTAATTAATTATAATAAACAAACATTCACATTTCATTTTTGAAATTATGAAATGCAAATCCTTGTGAAAGTGGGTTTTCACCCAATTGTTATATTCTCTCGTCTCAAAAGTTAGATGCACCGCATCTCGTCTCCCTGGTGCAATATGTATATATATTTCTTTGAAAACATATACACAAAAAGGTCTTAGCAGAAAACAAATGTTGAATATATAAAAGCAAATTTTAAAACAATAATTTGATGTTCTTAATCAGGTTATTCAGTTAAACAGAATTAGCAAAAAATTAACATAACCCAAGCCACATAAGGTTATCTTTATTCCATTAACCCAACCGAATAACTTGAACCAAATAACCCAAATCTTATCTGTAGGGTTCGAAATGTCTAGTGAGGTGTCGAAGTCCTATTTGGTATGTATAGTGTCGAAGTCCTATTTTGTCCTAATTGATTGATTTGTTTCGATTATGCAATCAGTTTGATAGATCGAGTGTTTTCTGATCAGTTTCTGGTTGATTCATACGTTAGATCTCTTTTTCTGAATCTTATCATCACTTTTGTCCGTATAAAAATGGTGAATTTCAACATGAACACTATGTCAAGCTTTTTTCATCTGCTTGGATCTTCCATGAAGATTCCAATGCTCGTTCCGAAGTATAATGAGCAATGGGCAGATCGTATGGAGGATTATCTCAATGGAATCGACGAAGATCTTTGGCGATGTGTTACTCGTGGAAATTATCGTTCGGAAATGTTTGCTCAAACTGGAAATGCAGGTTCCTCCACTGGTATGGCATCACAAAAGGAAAAGTATGAGGCTAATGATAAGAAGTGTCTTCGTGAACTTCGTGGTGCTCTTCCACCGGTTGTTTACAACCTTATTCGAGGATGCAAGACTGCAAAAGAGATTTGGGATACTCTGAAAGAAAAGAATCAAGGAAGTGAAAAGACGAACAAGATCTATGTGAAGCCATTTTTACTAGAACTAGGTGAATTCAAGCAAAAAGAGAGCGAAACCATCGAACTCTACTATGATCGCTTGAATGTGTTGATATTCAAGTGCAACCGCTATGGTGTTACACACTCAAATCTTGAATACAATCTTACATTTCTGATGGGATTACGAAAAGAGTGGAGGAACATCAGCCTAATGATAAAAACTCAGCAAAGTTTCGATGGCTATTCATTGGGAGATTTGTAAAATGTGCTCAAAGCTCATGAGAGCAAAATCAATGAAATTACAGAAGAAGGAAAGATGAGTCTAGGAGGTCCTCTGGCCTTAATGTCGAAAGTGTCAGCAAAAGACTCTGAGATCGAAACTACTGAACAAGATGGTTATGAAGATGAAGAATTTTTGGTGGGTTCAGAGGATGAGGTTGTGACATATTATTCAAACAATAAAGTGAAAAGGTTCTTCAAGAAACCTTTCAATCCATAATACAAAAGCAATAATGAATTCAAGTGTAACATTTCATCTAGCAAAGGAAAAAGAGTGGAGTCGAAGGAAGAGAAGAAAAAATGTAAGAGTGTTGTTAAGAAGAGTGAGAAAAAGTTGAAGGGAGATTCAGGATTTGATTGTAACTACTGTAATGGTGCAAACCATCTTGCAAAAGACTGCATGCTGAGAAAGAAGGAAGAAAAGAAAGAGAGAGTAAAAGATGAAGCATACTATGTTGAAAGGTTAGAGGAGGTAAGATCGAAGACCAAAGGTTTGTCATTGGTCTCGAAGGGAAGAAACGAAGAGGATGAAACTTACCATATATGGTCATTTGGTTCAGATGATGAAGACATGAGAAACCCCACCCATGGTGCGATGTTTGCACAATATGAAGAGGACAGTTCGAAAGAGGAAAAAGTCACTGGGAGTGTAAAGGTCGAAGTATGTTGTAAGGTGTCAAAGGTTAATGTTATTTACAAAGTCATAGTTGTTTTTGAAATTGTAATGAAGTAGTCTTCTGTATTTTTTGTATGCTTTCTATTTCCTATAAATAGGGAAGGATACTTAGACTAGATAGAACTTTTGCCATATTTATGTCTGTATCTCTTTGTACCTGAAAGCATAATATGAGCTGAAAAAACATTATATTTACTCTCGTAGTTCATATTTAATATCAATTCTGATCTCATTTCTTTACACGATAAATCAAACCTCTACAATTGGTATCAGAGCAGGAATCATATTGTAATGATCTGATTTTCATTTTGTATCAATCGTATTTTGAGTCTCATCTTGGATTCAAAAATTTCCGCACCTTTGATACTAAAAATCATCCTTGATCTTCAGTTGTGATTCAATTTTGCAACTAGTTTGTTTAATCGAGTGTTCTGCTTGTTCTTTCTGTTCAATTCATCCAGTAATTCTCAAATTTCTGAAGTTTTTCTGAGAATTTGTCCGTACATCAATGGTGAACTTCAATATGAACACGATGACGTCTTTTTCTCATTCGCTAGGATCTTCAACTAAGATTCCTATGCTTATTCCAGAATATTATGATCAATGGGCTGACCGCATGGAAGATTATTTGAATGGGCTAGAAGAAGAGCTTTGGGATTGTATTACTGGAAATGTTCTTCCTCCAGTAAATTTTCAAGCTATTGGTTTATCTGCTTCAACTCAAAGTGTTTCTGATCAATCAACAAGGCTGGAGAAGAATGGGAAGAGGTGTATCAGAGAGCTTTGTGGTGCTCTACCTCCGGTTGTCTATAACTACGTTCGTAGTTGCAAATCTGCAAAAGAAATCTAGAATACTCTCAATGAGAAGTTTGAAGGGAGTGAAAAGACTAAAATCAATTATGTGAAGCATTTTTTGGTGGAATTGAAAGAGTTCAAACAAAAGGAAGGTGAATCTATCGAACTTTACTATGATCTCTTGAACCAACTCATCTAAAAATGCAATCGCAGTGGAATAACCAGGTCAACCATGGAGTTTAATCTCACTTTTGTTATGGGGTTACGAAAAGAATGGCGAAATGTGAGTTTAATGGTGAAGACTCAACAGAGCTTCGATACATCGAATCTGAATGATATCTACAACTTACTGAAAACTCATGAGTCGGAAGTTCTTGAGATGGCTGAAGAATCGAAGATAAGCTTAAGTGGACCACTTGCTATAGTATCGAAAGTCTCTGAGAAAGAAGAAATTGAAAAAGAGAGTTCTGATGATGAAGGCTTGATAGTTAACTCGGATGACGAAGCCATTGCTTTTTACTCCAATAACAAAGTGAAGAAATTTTATAAAAATCCATTTGGTTCGAAAGCAAGAACTGGTGAAGCAAAAGTGAGTTTTGCTGGAAAAGTGAATGAAGAGAAGAAGTTCGAAAAGAAGGAATCAAAGTTTGAAGATTCGAAAGTGGAAAAGAAGCTCAAAGGCGATTCTAGAGTCGACTGTCACTATTGTCAAGGCGCAAATCACATGGCAAGTGACTGTATGCTTCGAAAGAAAGAGGAGAAGGAAAATAAGATCAAAGATGAAGCATATTATGTCGAACGACTAGAGGAAATGAGAGAAAAAGAAAAAGGGTTGTCTTTGGTGGCGAGAGGAGAGGATGATGATGAAGGAAAGTATCAAGTGTGGTCATCAGGCTCTGATGATGACGAAATGTGTAATCGTACACATGGGGCGATGTATGCAAAGTTTGAGGAAGGAGATGAAGAGAATGTTACTGGTCGATGTTTTATGACGAAGAGTGGAGAAAAATCACCAATGACCACGAATGTACGTTCTATACTTCAATCTTTTAATATTCCTTTGAATGCTTACGATTCTGAACTGACTGCTTTTGATGATATTGTTGCTTATTTTGATAATTTGGTTATCTCTGCTAGCAATGAGGCTAAGAAATATAGTACACAATTACTAAAGACACAGAAGCAGTTGGATTCTAAGAAAATGAGAGTAGCATATCTTGATTTGCAAATTACTAATCTCATGTGTGATAGGGACAATTTGAATAATGAGGTTCGAATGTTGTTAGCTCAGAGAAACATTTATTGTAATTCAGCTAAGAGACTATATGCAAAATTAACTGCTTTACATCATTCTTCTGATATAAGCAAAGAGTAACATATGAAGTTATTATCATTCTTAGCTTTCGAAAGAGAAAATATTGATTGTGTGTCCTATGATTGTGAAAAGACTAGCTAAGTTTGATAAAGTTCCTGATAATAGGTTTGCTTATGGAATTGTGAAAATAGATGAATATTTGGATGCTAATGAATTAGTTGAGATTGTGAATGAAACCTTAACCAAAAATGAACAAATAAAGATTTTGAAAAGAACTGAGAATTCGACATCTAATTCTCAATCCAATTTTGCTGATATTGAAGATAATTCTGATAATGTTAGCGAAATTAGCGAAATTGAGGAAGAAGAATTTGTCGATTGTTCTCAGTTGTCTATCATTAATGTCAAATCTTTGAGTAAAGGCAAAGAAAAATGTAATGATTCGTTTGTTAAGACTGACACTGATGAAGCCTCCACTTTGAAAGTTTGTGATTTCGATAATGTAAGTGTCGGAGACAGTCAAACTGACAGTAATGATGATGAGAAGGACTATGAGGAAATTTTGAAAAATACAACCTCAACAACTGATGTCGAAAGAAAATGAAATTCCAAGAGTTGTTGATCAGGTGTATGGGGAAACAGAAAATTTCGACAAAGTGTTAAAAGAAAAAGGTGCTCATTATCTTGAAACAAATACGGTTGTCTATCCAAATTTCAAGTGCTCAGATGATGTCATCTTTCCAAATCAAGTATTTGTTACTACTGGGAATGTTGATAACATCAAGCCTGAATTTAACAAATTGGTAGAAGAAGATAATAAGCAAACTTCAAAAGAATGTTTTTTCTCTAATCAAAGCACTGTAGAAAATAATCTAACAAAGAATTTATATACTTTTCAAAGACAAAAACCTCAACGAACTTGGGTTGAAAAATCAAAATTTTCAAAAGAAGTTGAAAAGCAAGTGGAAATTGAATCATAAAACGTGAAAATAAATTCAAAAGAATTTAAAGATCAAATTGACAATTTTTCGAAAAAAAAATGGAATTTCAAAGAGACAAGCACGAAAGAAAGTCTTTTGGCAAATTGTTGAGTCTCGAAAGAAACCAAATGATTTGAAAAAGAAAACAACTGAAAAGACAATGTCTGAAAAGGTTAAGACAACGTCTTCATCAAGTTCAGTTATAAAGAAAAATTCCGCTCTGTCTAAAAAGCATTTGTCTCAATCAACTTCACACAAATACTTTTCGAAAATCAAAAATCAAGATACAAAGTTTTTGTCACGAAATCATAGTCAAACAACTCATGAAAAGAAATTTTCAAATTCGCCAAAATTACCATCTTTGAAGAAGTGTCCTTATAACAATCAACCAAGGTTTTTCAATAATGGCTTTTCAAAATCATTTCCATCTAAAACCAACTCATCATCTTTTCAACGTCGAATTTTGCTCAACAACGTTTTGAGTCAAAGGTTGAAAATCACAAGTTTGATCAAGTTCATTCAAAACGAAATGTCAAATTCACACCTCAACAACCAAATTTTCCCAGTCTGCCAGCGAAACAAGCTTTCAAAGTTTCGTATGTCAATGGTAGATCAAATGTGCAAAATATCGATCATTGGCTTGAAGGCAAAGGGAAGTCTTATCAAACAGGAAAAATACTCTCAACAACAAATCAAAACTGGTTATGAAAAGTATTTGAACGAAATGTCGAATGTCAGTTCATCATCGAAAGACTCGACATATTCAGTCAAGGCATGGCGCCTTGTTTCGAAAGAAAAAGCAACAAAACCACAATCTGAGAAGAAAAAGGAGAAAGTTAGTGAAAGTCCTAAACTTTTGAAAAGTTATATTTCTTAGCCTTTACCAAATGAAATGGACTTAATTGATAGTGTCAAATCTAAAGTTCGTAATTAGATTTTAGGATCTTCATTTCATAATGTGTTTCAAACTAATCATAAAGGACCCAAACACCCTTGGGTACCTAAATTCTTTCACTGATGGCAGGTTCTATGTGACGAGAAATATGATGAAAAATGGTATATCGATAGTGGTTGCTCTCGTCATACGACTGGAAGGAAAGAGAATTTGCGTGATTATCGAAGTTTGGAAAATGCTAGAGTTGTGAAGTTTGGTAACAATCAAAAGTGTCAAGTCAAGGGATATGGTAAAGTTACAAATGGGAAGTTCACTGTTAATAGAGTTGCTTATGTCAAATGTCTTCAACATAATTTGATTAGTGTTTCACAACTTGTTATGGGCACTAGAAATCAAGTGGAGTTTAATGAAGAAGGAAGCATTATTTCGAATGTCAATACAAACGAAGTTTTGCTCAAATCTAAAAGAAAAGGAGATATGTTCACTCTCGACATAAAGCCAATTGTTGGAGTTCCCTCTGTGTGCTTACTTTCGAAAGCTTCATCTGATGTTAGCTGGCTTTGGCATCGACGTCTTTCTCACTTGAACTTTCGAAATCTTAACAAATTGGTGGTAAATGATCTTGTTCGAGGCTTACCTGTATTAAAATTTGATAATGATACTTTGTGTGCAGCTTGCGAACAAGGGAAACAACATCGTCAATGACATCCAATTATCATCGATTCAAAAATCATTGAACCATTGGAACTTCTTCATATTTATCTTTGTGGACCATCGACTGTTGAAACTCTCAACAAGAAACGGTACATTTTAGTCATTGTTGTTATTTTTCTCGATTTACTTGGGTTTATTTTCTCAGGTTAAAATCAGAGGTTGCTCAAATAATGATTGATTTTATAAAAAATATGGAAACAAGTTTGAAGAAGACAGTTCGAAGAATCAAGAGTGACAATGGTTCCAAATTTAAGAACAATGTTCTTGATTCGTTTTTAATAGAAAAAGTAATTTCGCATAATTTTTCTTCACCCTACACACCTCAGCAAAATGGGGTTGTTGAAAGGCGAAATCGTTCTCTTTGTGAAGCTTCAAGAACGATGCTCACATATGCGAATCTTCCTCAATATCTTTGGGCAGAAGCAGTCTCTACTGCATGTTTTACACAAAATAGATCGTTCATTCATCGAAGATTCAACATTACTCCTTATGAAATTATCAATAACTGAAAACCTAATGTCAAATTCTTTCATGTTTTTGGTTGCAGGTGTTTTATCATGAATCTCAAGGATAATCTGTCGAAATTTCAGTCCAAAGCTGACGAAGGAATTTTCGTGGGTTATTCTCACAATTCAGCTGCATATCGAGTGTTGAATAGACGAACTCAGAAAATTGAAGAAACATTCAATCTTACTTTCGATGATTATTATATCAAACAAGTTGAAAAGTGTTTCGAACAAAAACCAATCATTAATGAATCAAAAGATGAATCTGAAAGTGTTAAATTCGTCTGATTTTGATTATGATTTAATTTTTGGTGTTCCAGATAGGGCTGCTGATGCTAAAGTCAATGCTCCGGATAATCAACTTCCTGAATCATCAAAGCATTCTGACTTTTCGACACTAACTCAAGATGCTGTTGATTTAAACTCGACATCACATTTTCCTGGAGATAGCGAAAGTATGCTAAATGATCAAGTGGAAGGAGAGCACTTGCATTCGAATTCTCATGTTGAGGGGGAGCATTCTTTCGAGGGGGAGAATAGGAGAATGAGTGATGATGTTGAGGGGGGAGCAACCTGAAAATGAAATTATCGATGGGGAGCTAAATATGTCGAATAATAATCAATATGAAACTTTTCATGATTTAAACGATAATTTTGTTGCAGGATCAGAGAATGATGAAATGTTCGAAGATGCGTCATTGGATTTTGATCCAGCATATCCACCATTGGACAAATGGACAAGAAATCATCCAAAGGAACAAGTTCTTGGTGATCCTCAAGATGGAATTCTGACAAGAGCTTAACATCGTGCTAAAATGAGGTACTCAATACTCATCAAGAATTTTGTATGTTCAATGTCTTTATTTCGAAAATTGAACCAAAATCAGTCAAGGCTGCTATGGAACATCCTGACTGGGTTGTTTCCATGCAATCTGAACTTGCTGAATTTGAATGAAACAAAGTTTGGCGATTGATTCCCAAACCCAAAAATGTTTCGATTGTGGGCTTAAAGTGGATTTTTAAAAATAAAACTGATAAAGATGGCAATGTTGTTCGAAACAAAGCTAGGCTTGTAGTTAAAGGTTATTCGCAACAAGAAGGTGTCGACTATGAGGAAACCTTTGCCCCTGTCGCAAGACTCGAGGCTGTTCGAATATTTTTGGCCTATGCAGCACACAAGGATTTTGATATCTATCAGATGGATGTCAAATGTGCTTTTCTTAATGGAGAACTTGATGAAACAGTATATGTTTAACAACCTCGAGGTTTCATTAATGAAGAATTTCCTAATCATTGTTATATCTTAGATAAACTTGTATATGGGTTAAAACAAGCACCAAGAGCATGGTATGCAACTCTTACCTCTTTTTGAAAACAATCGAAATTTAAACAAGGATCAGTTGATCCCACACTCTTTCGAAAGAAAGTTGGGGATCATCTTATGCTTGTTTAAATATATGTCGATGATATTATTTTTGGCTCGACTGACCCTGCTTTGTCTAGAGATTTCGAAAATCTGATGAAAAGCCAATTTGAGATAAGCATGATTGGAAAAATAAAAAACTTTCTAGGATTGAATATTCGTCAAAGCAGAGAAGGAATTTTTATCAATCAAGAAAAATACACAAAGAATCTGCTTGAAAATTTTGGCTTGACGAATAGTACGAAATTACGAGTACCAATGGCGGTTGGAACAAGGCTCTCTCCTTCGTTAGATAAACCAGCTCTTGATCTTACTTTATACAGAAGCATGATAGGTTCGTTACTTTACCCTACGATAAGTAGACCTGACATTATGTTTTCTGTTTGTAATTGTGCTAGATATCAATTGAATCCCAGAGAACCACACTTAACATCAGTGAAAAATATTTTTCGATATCTCAAACGCTCAATTTCGTTAGGATTATGGTATCCTTCGAAAACTGGATTCTTCATGCAAGCATTTTCAGATGCTGGTTTGGGGGGTTGCAATCTTGATAGAAAAAGCACAAGTGGTGGATGTCAACTACTGGATGGGAAGTTAGTAAGCTGGCAATCGAAAAAGCAAACATGTGTTTCGATTTCCACAGCAGAAGCAGAGTATGTTGCTGATGCAGCTTTCACTTCACAAATCATATGGATTCAAAGCCAACTGCGTGATTATGCAATCAACATGAAGAAAATTTCGTTGTATTGTGATTCATAAAGTGTCATACGCATTTGTCACAATCTTGTGCAACATTCAAAAACCAAGAACATTGCTCTTCGCTATCACTTTATAAAAGATCATGTTGAGGATGGCAATATCGAAGTTCACTTTGTGAAAACCACTGATCAACTTGCTGATATTTTCACAAAGCCATTAGATGAAAAATCATTCGTGAGAATTGTGGGGGGACTAGGAATGATCGAAGGAAATTCAGTTCATGGATTAATTTCGAAAGAATGACAAGAGAAAAAGGTGCAAAAGTGTCAATTCAGAGGTGCTAAGTGTTCGTTCAGAGGAGATAGCATGTCATTCAGAGGTTACTCTTCACGTTCAGCGCTTCGACACGCTTCAATTTCGACATTAAGTACAAACCGCTTAATCACAAATTTTCGTTACTTTTGTACATAATTTTTTTTCGTTACTTTTCTGTCGACAAATCAAAAACACCAAAAATATTTTCTTTTGTTTTGTTGTTTTTCATTTCGAAAAATCCAAAAATACCAAAAATATTTTTTTGTTGTTTTTCATTTTGAAAAATCCAAAAATATCAAAAAAGATTTTCTTATTTTTGTTGTTTTCTTTTTATAAAATAAAAATTCCAAAAATATTTTCTTTTTCTTGTATATTTTTTCACTCTGTGTAGATGTCGCGAAGTTTATACTCACCATTATCGCAATTGGAAAGTGTTCGTGGTACTTGCTTGCTGCTTGAGGGAAGGTATACATTCGAAAATTTTGTACTAGTTAAGATTTCCGTAGAAGCATGTTGCAACATGTTGACCAAAGCCTCAATAATGCTATGAGTTTCGAAGCCTTAATGGTTTTCTCATTTCGAGAATTCCTTCCCAATTAGGCTATATTCTCATTCATTCAAGAGCTACCTTACTCTTCTCATATGAGTTAAGAGTTTACTGCATGGTCAAAATAAAATCAGAGGTACATTCGTTTCTTTTTACGCAATCTTTTTCATCCCAAAATTCTTACACTTTCACACACAATGACATATGTCCAAGAGATCTCTGGTAAAAACCAATCAGGGTCTAGACATATCGAAACTCTGTGTTTATGATCTAACATCATGAGACTGTGATGAAAGTGAAACCCCAAATGTCGAACCACTTTAAGGAATTGACGGGGAACTTTGTTCCAGAACTCACGAAACCTTTGTTTCAGTACCTATTTTCGATACTCAAAATCATACTCTTTTCTTGAATAGTAATCTTGATCAAATGTTCGAAACCCACGACATTTGTTTCCCAACAAGATTTAGGTCTAATTTTGGTTTCAAGAATATGATTTCTTTCTGAGTATCTTTCTTAACCTTCGTTACTTGATAAATTTTTCAACGCTTACTTGTCACTGACTACACTGGTCAAACAGGTAGTTTTGTTTACAACTTGTCATACTTATGTTGAGTGTGCATTGTAACGAAATATTAAGCCACCTTTGAAGCCATAATAAAAGAAGCCCTTCGATACTTCTCATCAAGTATTCGATTGTAATTCACGGGAAACCACACAAGCTGTTGATCATCTCTCTTGATGATTAGTGAAGCAATCTTTGCCTGGGATTTATCTGCTTTTATGTCGAAATTATATTTTTGACATCACAGATCCATATTTTTCTTACTTTGCTTCTTATCTTTTTCCTTGACACACCGCACTCACGAAATCCTTGAGGTTCTGAATATTACCAACTCAGGATGATGATTTCGACATTCTGACACATGACTTCATTTTCAAACCCAAAAACGAAAGAACCCAACCTCCATTCCGAAGGTTTAGATCCTTATCCATAAGTACTCTCGAAGAGACTTTTGATGTGACGGTTTGGTAACTGTGCACGTTTCTTGGAACCTGTTTTCATCCCTTTTTCTGACATGGCGTGTATGACGGCTAGTGGTGCGCTTTTCAAGGGACACGTGTTATGCTTATTGATAGTAACCGTTTGAAATTTAAATCATGGATACATATAAAAAGGACAATTGGGTATTCATTCCAACTTTACGCTTTCCAAACTTACTCAAAGACGATCTGTGCCCTCTTTTTCTCTCTGTTCTTCAAAGCTTTCAAACAAACCCTAGCAATGGCTGCTCCTCAGTCAAACACTACTGAAGATGTATCTTCTCAACCCATAATGAAGATTCAGAGTACGAATTATCAAGTTGATGGTGATGTCATTGTTTATCTGGAAGAACTCAAGATGTTGATTATTGCCCTGAAACATTCAGTTTTATCAACTGCAATGTTTAGTTCGTTTGAAGTTTCAATGTCTTGGTTGTCCATGGCTAGTTCCACTGCTTCCTACAACAAAACGATGAACATTGTTACCTTCAATCTGATCAATGACAAGAAGTTTTGTTTGTTCAAGAAGCTGTTTGCTAAGATTCTTGAAATCCCTAATTCTCCACCTTTCTTTAAGGTCACTAATGAACAGGTCATACACATGTTCAATGAGATGGGTTATAAACCCCCTCTTTCCAAGATTAGTGAGTTCAAGAAATCAGGCCTTCCTTGTATCTGGAATTTTCTATTTGGAATTTTTCTTCGATGTCTCACTGGTTGAAGTGTTGGTTTAGATAAAGGAAGACTGGAGGTGTATGCTATGGTGGTTGGGATTTACTATGACCTAGCAGTTGATTATGCTACTCAGGTGTGGAAAGAATTCTTAAAAAGTGTGGAGAATACAAATGCTATGGATGGGGTATCTTGTGCTGGATATTGGAGTTTCATTCTTCAATTTGCATATGACAAGGAAGGTATTCAGGTTCCTGCTGATGAACCAAGGGCGGAGTTCGTGAAGTATCATTACCCAAAAGTCATTGAAGATGATGTCAATGTGTTTCCTTCAGTTGCTCAAATTCCAAATGGAATGCTCAAGAAGGTTGATCCATCGAATCCAGTATTGATAGTGTATTTACAGACTATTAATCCCAATGATGTCACTGGTGTTTTACTTCAACCTGCTGATGAAGGTTCTTCCAAGAAGTCACGAAAGCCAAAGAAGGTTGATGAAACTAGTCCTTAGAAACCAATTCAGGAGGAAATTGTGTCTAAGTCCCCACATAAAAAGGTTGGAGAGGGAGCAAAAGTTTCGAAGAAGTCAGCAAAGCCTAAGGAGACTGAAAGAATTGATCCTACAAAGCAGATTGTTCCTACGAAATCTGGTGTGTTAAAGCGTCTTAAAAATATGGCTCATCGATCACGAAAATCTCCTGAAAGGCCATCCATCTTCTCACCCTCAACGATTCGAAAGCCTCATGTAACTCGGAAAGGAGCTGTTCTTCGTGTCATTCATGTACCAGTTTCTCCATCCTCAAAGAAGCGAAGGGTTGAGGATGTTGCAAAGCATATTTCAAAGAAGACAAAGAAGCAAAAATTGATTCTTCAGGAAGATAAAGAAGACGAAGGGGTTCCTGACTCACCAATTGGTAACGTTTCGCCTAAGAGGAAATCACCTATCAAATCGACTTTCGAGAAGATAGGAATTTCAAGTAGCTTTGTGAAAACTTCGACAGTGGACACATCTACTCTTCATGGTGACTCAACAAAAGTATCGACTCCTACAATGACTTTCGTCATAACACCCGAGGTTTCGTTAATCAAGCCATTTACTGGGGAGGTTCGAACCTCAGGCATTATTACACACGTATCTAATACGGATATCAATGTCAACATGGGTGAAGGAGTCTCGACCACAGAAAATCCAGTGTCTACTCAAGGTATTTTTGAAACCTCAATTATCACTACCAATACTTCTTTACCACCGTTTATCACCACTATTTCTACAACCACACATTCACCAACTTTTGATCAAGTCATAAATCAACCCATCACTTCTCTTTTCCCGTCTCAATCAACTGATCCACCCAAACCTGTGAATGATGATGACACTGATGATGGAGGATTTGGAGGATCATTTGCTGATCTCGAATTTGATCCTGAAGAAGAAGACATTCCAAATCACATGCTTATGTCGGGGAAACAGATCAAGATTGTGACATCCCTAATTTCACGGCCAGAAAAGCCCGATTTAATTTATGCTTTTAAAATAATTTCAGAGTAATCATTTGATTAAAAGTGTTGCGGAATTTGTTCCCATAAAAACATGATAACTATGTTATCAAATCATTTCCGAAGAAATGTATTTTATTCACTTAAACCATTGGGATGTCATTGTCAATACAAAAACATAAGCATAAACAAAACTTACATTCATTTACACTAGTGATCTACTTCTCTTTTAATCTCTCAGTGTAAAGCAACTTCGTATCGATACCTGTGATACAATTAAACTGAGTGGGTCGGGCTTGGGAGCCTGGTGAGCATATAGGGTTTTCAACCCACAATAAATAATAAACTTATTAAGTTCTCAATCAATAAATTTATTAATTTCATCAACCAAAATAACCCTAATTACCCATTCCCATTATCCTCACTTTACGTCCCTAAAACAACTATCACAAGGGACCTAGCCTAAGGATTATCACTAGGGGTGACAACATTGCCTTCCCTCAGCAAGTTATGTCAAACAAGACATCCTAACATAAAACAACCAATAAGGTGACAACATTGCTTCCTTCTGCAATTTATGTCAAATAAGACATGAAGTCACATCGTCGCCATGTGCTAAGTCCATAGCTCTTATTCATCGACAGTATTTCCCACGGGAGTTCCCCCCCGCAATACATGTCAATGGGTTTTTCCATACACTAAGTCCATAGACGGTATTTCCCACGGGAGTCCCCCCCCCCCCCCCCCCCCGCAATACATGTCAATGGGTTTTCCCTATGCTAAGTCCATAGCTCTTATTCATCGACGGTATTTCCCATGGGAGTTCCCCCCGCAATACATGTCAATAGAGTACAGCGAATGAACACTCAAGTCCATTAACACCTACAGGTTGCGAGCCTGCTAGTGTTCCACAGACCGTCTAGAACAGTCCATGGTTGTCATCCCTACTCTGCTGAATGACGGGGGTCAACGTTTGGGTAAGGGCTTTTCTCATATTGCACCACTCACGCCAACGTTTGGGTAAAATCTTTTCCCATATTTCACCACTCACTCTCAACTCATGATCTATATCACTGATCATCTCATCTATCCAACTCACCTTTCATCACACACCCACTATTTAACTCATGATCTATATCAATAACTCATGAAGCTAGTCCGATCACTTCATAAAAGAACAAAGACTCCAAAGCTCTTCCAAATAAAATTATAGGGAAAATATGTTGGATTAATGTCTAAGTCCATAACTATATTTGGTATGTACTTGACTCGACCCGGCATGGTCCATTTGGGTTGCACTTCACCGGCACAATTTATATGGATAGTCTTTTAAGAATAGTATATTTATGATTTATATTAATATATTATAAGTTCTAATATATTAATATGGAATCATATTATTTAATTAGTATTGATCAAGAATTAATTTAGAATTAATTAAGTGATCAAAAAGAACTAATTAAATATGGACTCTTATATATATGGAATGGGCCAAGTTCATTTAGGTTGGGCTAAGCTTTCATGGATGGTCCATGGAGCTTTTAACCCATGGATCCTATGTAAATGAAAGGTCATGGGTATTAGGGTTTACATGGATGTAACCCTAATCCTCCATAATATATAAATGGGTCCTTGGCTCACAAAATTGGCACAAGTGTGTGAAAATAAGAGTGGGCCGATTTTAGTGTGCATACATATTCTCTCAAGTTCTTCCAAGGTGTTTTGGTGATTTGTGATTCCATTTGAGGCTTCCACACTATTGGGGCTAAGCTCTTAAAGCTTGAATACATCAAGCTACATCAAAAGGTATGTCATCTAACTAGAACTTTGTAGTATAGGTGCTTCATAATATGCTAGTTAGGATGAAACCTTGGAATAGTTAATATTTGCATGTATAATAGAGAAAACATAGATCCAAGGTTTATAGGGTTGCATGTACATCATCTAATTCATCTACCCATGTTTTACCCAACATATTTGTAGATAAAAATATATACAGTTTAAAACTTGTATAAAACATCTATTCAACAGTCACCTTAATTAAACAATCAATATAATTACACATAGCACGTATTTTAAAGAAAATACTTCATATATATGTGTAAGGTGAAAGTAACTACACACTCACTATTTAACGATAATCGGGCAGCACTTTGTTGCCTAAAACGATCGTTTCTAATAAAACCGGGAGTTTTATTGAGAAACCGGGCTCTGCGAGGGTCGGGCTTCGAAACCGAAAAAATAAATTTCCCGGGCTTCTCGGGCACTCCGGGACGTGTTCCGGGCGTTGGAAATGATCCCGGGGCATCGGGGGAAGCGAAAATGGCTAAAATATTGAAAAAGGGGTAAAAATGGGCAATTTCCCAAAATTACCCGGGAAGGCCCGCATGCCTTCTATTTATAGGCTGCGAGGTCCGAAGTCGGTTGATCAGAAGGGCGAGTCAGCGAGGCAGGTGGCAGCAGCAGCGAAGGCCACGTGCTCGGATCCAGAGGAAGACACGCGTCGGACACGGGGCGCCCTCGGATTGGACCTGCGAAGCTCGGATACGAAGCGTCACTACACACGCGTCGGATGTGCGAGGGCCGAGACTTCGGTCGAATCAGGAAGCGACACGCCTCGCCAGCTGGCCTCGGGTGACTCAGCAATTCGGACACATGGCGCGCTACGAGCGAAGGTGACGTGGCATTTCCGGGTGAAGCTCATCCATGCGAAATTTCTCGAATTTTGTGCCAAAAACTTCTAAAATTCATAACTTTCGCATACGGCTCCGTTTTTGACTTTCTTTATATGCACGCGTAGGTAAAATTACGCTCTACAACTTTCGTTTAGACTTCGTCGGCTAATTTCGACTTTAATTTTTAAATTATTATTTTTAACAGACCGGGACAGGAAATCCGTTAAAAATTCATAACTTCTTCATCCGACGTCCGTTTTCATCAGACTTTTTACCGTTGTGCTACTAATGACGAGACATTCGATTCTCGTTTAGGTTGTGTCCGCTAAAAATTACTCGATCTATAATTCGAGTTTTTAGCTGTCTACTGCTAAGCTGAAACTTCGAAAAATCATAACTTCCTCATACGAAGTCAGATTTTGGCGTTCTTTTTATCGAACTTCTCGGTTTAACGAACACTACGAGTTTCGTTTAGATCACTAAGGCTAAAAAGTAGTTTATCAAAAACTCACTTTTTACGACATTCGGCTCCGTGTCGGTTTTGTCGCGAAACTTCGACAGGTCATAACTTCTTCGTTATAACCCGGATTTCGGTATTCTTTATATATCCGTAATCCTTGTCACGCCCACTTCAAGTTTCTTAATAAATATCGGCTTTATCTAATATTTAATTTTGACGCTCATTTTTATTCTTAATTAATTAAACCCTAATAATTAAGCATAAAACACATAATTCACATAAAATTCACATAATTCCCTTTCATTTCTTCAAAATGAGTTACAAAGGTTAACCTAGACCATTATGTCAATATTAATGCCTAGCCTTGAAACACGAGCGTTACAAAGATTCTCAATCCCAAGCTCAATTCCTTGTTACAGTCACAAGTAGATGCAGGAAGTAAACATTCTGTATCTGGAATTAAAGTCGATGTCATGCTCAAAGCTCAGGAGCTTCGACTTCAACACAAGTTGGATGTTATGGATAAAAACAATGAACTTCGTGTCAAAGCTCAATCTGACACGTTCAATAATGAAATCAAGGAGCTGAGGTTGGTTGCGAAGGAACGCCATGTTCTATTCGTTAAGGATGTGAAGACTGTGAGGGAAGATGTTAATGGAAAACTTGAAGAATTGAAAGTTGATGTGGCCAAGGAGATAAATGATTTGAATACAAATTATTCTTCTCTATTTTCGAAAGTAGACATTGTTGCAGGGGCTGTGACGAAAGTGGTGGAATGGTATTAATCTCTTCTTCCCAAGTTTGATGCTAAGGCAGTTGATGATCTTAGTAGTTTTGGCAAACTTGATACCATGCTGAGTGAACTCACAGAGGTGGTTTCAAAATCTGGCTCCTCATCTCTTTTAACTCTTTAGTTCTTCACTCATAAGTTTCGTTTGTTTGAAACTGCAATCCAGAAGGAGTTAGCCCCATTGTCTCAGCTGGTAAATCTCTTACCAACAAATGCCCCACCTGTTGTCATAGGGGTGCAAGGGGGAGAAATAAGAAATGTTGGTAGAGGAGAAGGTGCTTCTGGGATAACGAATGTAGAAGTAAAAGTTGTTGGCAAAGTGTTTTCAACTCATATTCCTACAACAAAACTAATAATATTGAAGGCTGATCCAGTGATATCAACTGTCACAACTACAAGGCCAATTGCTAAAGGCATTTTAATTGGGTCAACAGGTGAAGGAAGTGTTTCGAAACCTGAACAAACTACAACAAGTCAAGGGAGAGGAAAAGGGATTGTTGTAGAGAAATCTAAGGAAGAAAGAAAAGCTGAGATAGATGCAGAAATGGAGAAACAGCGTCAGATTCAAAGTATTTTGAGGCTTCGTCAAAATGATCCTCCTTCTTTGAACAAAGTAGATCCAAGAAAGTTGCATAGTTATGAAAATATCGAAGCCAAAGTTGCTTACAATGAGATGTATGAGTTTGAGAAGAAGCCAAGGAAAATTTATGCTATCGAGAACTGTGATATGAATCAACTTGATTTTCCTATCAATGAAATGATGTTTCTCACTGCTCAGTACAAGATTGTTGATCAATTCAAGGATAAAGATGACTTTATTCATATGAAGCTGAGATTTCATGTTGTGATGGGAAAGGATCAGGAGGAGGTATGGTCACTTGTGAAGATTGTTCGAGTGATAAGTATAACAAAGGATGTGTTATTCGAGAATATGCTACAAAACTTTTGATACCATGTTGTGAGGGCAAACAATGTTGCTCTTGACTTCTCAATTACTGATTTTCCTATGATGAACTTGAATGATCTTATTCAAGTTACGAACATACTCAAAGACATGGATGCTTCGAAACTTCAGGGAACAAGTAAAGAAGTGCTACATCTGGGATTGGGCCATATCAAGCTTTTCATAGACAATTACTATGATTGTCTAGCATTGACTGATGTTGATTTAGCATTGTCAATAGGAAAAGAAATCCCAGTTCCTCAATCAGTGTTGAAGAGTCAAGTTGATTTAAAGAAGTATGTTGATGGTGAGATATGTCTGAAGCCATTTGGAGTTGTTTTCATTGGAAAGAGCAAGAAGGGAAAACAAACGAAGTTCTAATTTCAATCAAGTGATGTTGAAAGATATACAACTGCTCAATATACAAACTTAATTGTGCGTATGAATAGTTGTAAGAAGAACAATTATGCTGATAAAGTTGAGCTGAAGAAACTCATGAACTGGTATGCAGCGGTTCGAAGAAATTTGCATATAGCTGCTCAAGTTTTGATAACCTAATTTCGACACCGCTTACAAAGGGGGAGATTGTAAAGGTCGAAGTATGTTGTAAGGTGTCGAAGGTTAATGTTATTTACAAAGGCATAGTTATTTTCGAAACTGTAATGAAGTAGTCCTTTGTATTTTTTGTATGCTTTCTATTTCCAATAAATAGGGAAGGATACTTAGACTAGATAGAACTTTTGCCATATTTCTGTATGTATCTCTTTGTATCTGAAAACATAATATAAGCTGAAACAAGATTATATTTACTCTCGTTGTTCATATTTGATATCAATTCTGATCTTATTTCTTTACTCGATAAATTAAACCTCTACAGCGAGGTGTTTCGTGTCAACAGGAGCTGATAAGTCACCTGTGACTTCGAAGGTACGTTCTCTTCTTGAATCTTTTAATATTCCTTCAAGTTCTTATCTTACATTTTTATCTGATTTTGATGATACTCTCTCATATGTTAATGATATGGTGATTTATGTTAGTAGCGAAGCTGAACATTCGAAAACATTGTTGTTAGATGTTCAAAATCATTTGGAGTCTAAGAAGAGTAGAATTGATAGTCTAGAGCTACAATTGTGAAATATCACTCTAGATAGGGATTCAGTTAGAGTTGACAATATTTTGTTAGTAAAACAATGAAACATTTATTGTAATAGCGTTAAGAGATTGTATGCCAAATTAAATGAACTCCATCACTCTTCAGACATTTGCAAAGAGCAACATAGGAAATTATTACCTTTCTTAGAATATGAAAGTGAGAAAGTTGACGCTACTTCCTATGATTGCGAAAAGAAAATATATTAATTTGATAAAGTGCCTAATGATTCATATGCTTACGGAATTATTAAAACTGATGAATGCTTGAATGAAGATGATTTAGTGCATATTATTAATGAAACTCTCTCTAAAACTGAACAAATTAAAATTTTGAACATGAATGAGAATTCAACATTAGACTCTCAACAAAATTTTGTTGATCGAAGATGATTATGACAATATCAGTGAAATTGAGGAAGAGGAAATTTTTGATCGTTCTTAATTATCTGTCATTAATGTCACTTCGATAGCCGAGGGCAAAGAAATTTGTCATGATTCAATGGCTAAGGTTAACAATGATCAACCCTCTACATCGAAAGTTTATGACTATGATCAAGTTGTTTTAGAAGACTGTGATAGTGATGGTGATGAGGATGACGTTTCGACTGAAACAACTATTCCCAGAGTTGTTGTCGAATAGGTATATGAAGAAACAGAGCAGTTTGAAAAAGTGATGAAATACAAAGGTCCTCATTATCTTGAATCAAACTCAGTCGTCTATTCGTCCTTCAAATGCACAGATGCAACTGTGTTCCCAAATCAAGTGTTTGTCACTACTGGAAATGGTGACAAGGTGAATCCTGAAATCAACAAAATTGTTGAAGAAGACAACAAAGTTGTGACAAAAGAAGGTTTCTTCTCGAACCAAAGCATGGTTGAAAACACTACAAGAAAAACAGCCTTTTACGACACGTAATGCGTGTAGTAAAACGGTCAGACGATGTGCAAATGTGTGTCAAGGAAGGCCCCGTCATAACGAAAAACGACACGCTTTTGCGCGTCGTCTATTTACGACACAAATTTACGACGTGCAATTACGACACGCTTTGTGTGTCAAGGAAGGCCCTGTCATAAAGGAAGATGACACACATTTGTGTGGCGTAACCTTACGACACACATTTACGACTCGCATTGCGTATTATTAAAGCCCCTGTCAAGAAAGGCCATGTCATAAATGAAGATGACACACATTTTTGCGTATCGTAATTTTAAATGTTTAAAAAAATATTATTTATAGATTTACTAATTTTCAAATTAAATTTGTATTTAATGTCTCATAATATAAAATAAAATATCATATATACAATCCATTGCATAAAATTTAACGTCATACAAATAATCGTTCCATGGAAAGATAAAACAAATCAATAGAAGTTGTAACAAAAATTTACAAACTAATTGGATATACTACAACAAAAATACCCTTTAATGACATGCATTGCGTGTCATAAAAGCCACAGATGAGCCAGATAACGAAACTACCCCTTGAAAACTCTCTAATACTTGTGGTTGGGTGGCAACAGGCTTTTGCCCCTCTTCAGCTAGTTTTCTAAGCAGATTTGTGACTGTAGAAAGAAATTTTGTGGATAAAGACAGAATTCTTGGAAGTTGTAAGCATAAAAAAGGTAGAAGAAATAGGAAAAAGAAAGACAAGAAAACAAACAAACCTGATTTGATATATTTAGATGGAATGGAACTCCTGCAAAACAAGACAATGTGTGGTGTGAATTGTGGATTTGAGTATTAACAAGTTACTTAGAAAGACAAGAAAACAAAAAAAACTGAACAGGAGTTATGATTGTGTTTGTTGTTGGAACCTGTTTGCACGCACATAATACACAGAATGTAATTAAAAATAATCATTTACACAGCTTTGAGTACAATGTACAAATAATTACCTCTTCCCATGTGTTGGAGACCAATGGGTCCTGCATGGGGGTATTCTTGTCTTTTTCGAGAAACAAAATATTCCCACCTATAATAATAATAATCATAACACATCAACATCTTGCAAAATAAAAAGAAAACTGATATATATAGATTTCAATAGGGAAAACTCCAAGAAATAGCAATGTAATTTAGTCTTTTTAGTTTTTATCAATGTAGGCAGCACACTATATTTTTTACCCATTATAGCAACTTAGTTACATTTATTTACCATTAATAGTAAGATATAATTATGTTGGCGTTATCGGTAAACAAACTAGGTACATTGTTGTTATCGCTAAAAAATGTGAGAATAATGCTACTCGGTAAAAAAAATATATAAGTGCTTTGATATAATGGGTAAAACTTAAAGCAGTATATAAAAAAAATGTTGTTATTTCTCACTATTTTCCAAAAAATAAAAGCAGTAAGGGTGGAAACAGGAATAAGGGCATAAAGCTTCATAACAATTAACAATGATCATCTATTTCACCAAAATTAAATTAAATTACATTAATATTTTCTATATATGCAGCTTTTACCCTTGTAATAAATTGAAATTAAGTATAATTAGTGTTTCACCAAAATTAAATTAAATTAAAAATCTGCTTTAGAGTTTCCTAAAGCACACATAGAAGAAGGGTATAATTGTCATTCAGGTTATCCGTATTACCTTCATGGTGAAAATGCGATGAATCAGGTTATGATGCCACCATCATCATTAGCAAAATCAGCAATGTATCATGTTCCACATTATCATCATCAGATGCCTAGGATGACATCATATCCGTACTACCTGGTTAATCTTTGTGTACAAGCAGCAACAGCCGAGTACTACCCGGTTAATCTTTGTGTACAAGCAGCAACAGCCGAGGGAAATTTTCACCAAACCACAGGGACCATTTATGTAACTTATTATACATATTTTTTTTAAATTAAGAAGTGTTGGTGTACCCTAGAAAGCACTTTGCCTAGATGTTCAGAGCCCATTCTGTTAGCAAGATGTGAGTATTCAAGGGAATTAAATAAGTATTCACGTTCTTCCCTTCGAGCAACAATCATGTTAATATTTTTATTAATATCAGCTTGAGATCGATTCACAACACCAATCCATGGAAACTTAAGCCTATGCATGACCTCACCATGTTTTCAATATCTTGCACAATGCTATCAGATTGCCCCTCTACATATATCATATAGGTGAAAATAGATTACATAAATCACTAATCAAAGACAGAAGTTAACCAGAATTGCAAAATATTATAAATGGTGTAATTGTGTAAACTTACCAACAGGTATTTTTGTCAAACCAGGAAGATCAATGAGGGTCAAGTTCATAAATATAAAAGATCAGAAATTCAGACATAATAGATTGATTAGTAACTTATTATGTTTTCTAACATTTGATGTTCATGAAACATCTTTTGTTTATAATTATATCTTACCATTTCGAGAATAGATACTAAGATATATAAGAACAGATGAAATATGTTTGGTACGACTTGTCATCCATCTGAGGCCGACAACAATGTGTCGTCCATCTGAGGCCGACTAGACAATTGTAAAAGGGCCACTATGACCATTGTTTCATAAAAGTTCAAACGGGGTCACCTATTAGAAGCTTTATTTTTATCTACATCTATAAACCTACCAAAAAGATGAAAACCCACCAACCATTACAACAAAATAGCACCAGGGAACGAAATTTGTCTAATTTACCATATTGTTTCATAGCCAAGGCAACATAACAATATACTCCAAAGATTACCTTTCATAGCCAAGGCCTTAAAGAATAAGTGCCATGAACTCCCAAAACTTGATTGACTCCTTGTTAGTTATAAAATAGGCCTGAAATCAACATGAATAGATAGCTTTTTAGGTATGAAATTGTTCAAATCTACAAACTATACATGTGTTTTTTATCATGATTACTATAATTACCTGTGTCGAATGTGGAGAAAGTGAATATTTATTGGTAAAAGAAAATCCAAAGTTGTAGAACTAAATTAAGTATTACCTCGCCTGCAGCTCTCTTTGATACAGTACCTCCTGATGCAATAGTTCTTTCAGCACATATGTGTGCATGTGCCACATTTTCAACATAAGTGAATTCATAAATGTTCATTCCATCCCTGATCATAAACTGGTAGTTCATAATTCATAAATTAAGGATGTTTATATGTATTCCTGTAAGACCAAGTCATTTGTAGATAACAAGAAAATTGTAACATATTGTGCATAAAATCAAGAAGACAACCCATGTGCATAGGATCAAGTTGATATAAAAATGAAAAAGAAACAATGCCAAGGGTTAGGACGAATACAACATGTCAAATGTAATCTATTACCTTTGATTTTCCTGTTCATGCTGCGACAACTAATGATGGAACAAACCACTTGGGTTGTGGTGACTTGGTAAGACATGTGGAAGATATGGTGGATAACCTATTGACCCATGTTCAAATCCTGGCACTACTCAGCCCTTGTGGCCATGGAGGTTCGCCTGCAGTGACTCCAGGGCATGAGGCAAAGCCTCATGTTTGCAGCGGGGGATTAGTCGGTGCGCAAAAGCTGGCCCGGAAACCCTCGTTAGGGAAGTTCCCTTTCCAAAAAAAACTAATGATGGAACAAGCAACTTATCACCAGGACCAAAAATACTGCTAGGTCGAATACAGCATGTCAAAAGTCCATTTATGCCATTTGCCTTGATAACTAATGCTTCTCCTTCAACTTTAGTTGAAGAATATGAATCATTGTGCTGAAACATGAAAATGTACCTCATTCTAAAGCTAAACAAACATTAACACCCTCATTGTCAATTTAAATAAAAGCTTATGATTTTTCTTCTGGCATATAGTATATTGATGGAAAGAATACCTTAGCAGGATATGGCATTGTTTTAACCCCATCAAATATTACATATATCCCATCAAACACCACACTAGGAGAACTAGTATAGATAAGCCTTTTCAGATTTAAAACACTACAAGCATCAATTATGTTCTTTATGCCTGTAGATCATCAAACAACAAGAAGTCATTAAAAAGTAAAATGTATATATAACTCATACATATAAATATTAAAAGTGATTTACCATGAACATTGACTGGATAATACAGCTGGTGGTTATTGATTGATAAATATGGAACATCCATATGAAAAACAACTTCAACCCCTTGACAAGCTGAAAAGTGGTGACAAAAGTATAACAAATAGCACCAACCATTACAAACCTCATGTTGTTTCAATTATTTTTATCCTTGATACAGACGACACATCCCAATGAGTCACCAAGTCCAGTGAACTTCCCTGGATTTTTGGGATATGTTATAATCAAGTATTTAAGAGTGATGCATGGATTTTGAGTTAGGGTTCAAGATAATAGAAAGCACAAACCAACCTTTGTCAACTTCCCGCCAAGTCCAGTGAACTTCCCTGGATTTTTGAGGTACTCTACCACTTCCTCAAGCTCTTGTTTGGCGTCATTACAACCTTTTACATCCTTAAAGGTTTTCACATTCTGCACAAAATCAATTCACAACACAGAGCTTACAGACTTGTTCCGTTTTTACTTAATAAAGAAAGTCAGGCAATTGAAGCTTTCCGGATTAAGACCTGTGAATCAGAAAAGAATGGAAGATGAAGTTTTACTTTCTCGGGTGCTATTTCTTTATTTGATTCCTTTGGGTTGTAGGAAGAACTTGACCCAACATCGAAATACCTTTCTTTTTGATAATTTCTTTGACGATGAATATTGTTTAGGGCTATCATTAGCACCGTCTTCTCTGCTACCACTCTGTAATAAACAAAGCGCCTTTGAAGGCCCTTCAACATCTTGCACTGCCCTTACTTCCTTCAGTGACAATTTCGAACACGAAGGGGAAAGGCAGTGAGTCGCCAAAGAGAAACCCTAAATCACATATCTTTATAATTGTACGCGAGTGATGGGCCTATGTACACGTGAAGACACTGGTGAGGGATGGAGAAGGTGGCAGGTCGGAAATTAGGGCTTTTTAGAGAGACGTATTGAATCACATCCTAGGATTCGTCCACATATTTGGAATTATGTTTCACCCCATTGAGTCGTCTTCTTCTTTGTAAGACCCCAAACAATTAAATGAAACCAACCCATCGTTGCCATCTTCCTTCCTTGAAGCCACCGTCATGGCATCTTCCTTCTTTGGAGCCACCGTCGCCGCCAGAGCAATGGAGAAATGGAGATAGATGTGTGAAAAAAAAAGCCCTAGTCTCACTTTTGTGTCCAGGGATTCATGTATGTGCATTTTGTTAAAAAAAATATAAAACGACGTGTGTACACGACACGCATATTATGATGGGTGCCCTCCGTGTTTATAATTTCTTTTTGTTGGACGCTAATTTTAGGGCACGCACAAATGCGTGTCCTCTATCCTTCAAATATAGAAAGCCGACATTATTTTTAGGACACACAAAAAATGCGTATCGTAAATCAGTGTGTGTCATCTTTTGCGTGTCATTAAAGGGTTGTTTTCTAGTAGTTAAATAGTCTAAATAAGAACTCAACAACCTTTCAAAGACAAAAACCGAAACGAGTTTGGGAAGTAAAATCTGAAAAATCAAAAGTGGATAATCAAACAAAAGAATCTATTTCGAAAACTCAAAAGACAAAATCACAAATTTTCAATGAAAATATTCAAAAAGTTGCGAAAGAAGAAGGTGTTTCGATTTCAAAAGCTCGAAACAAAGTCTATTGGAAAAATGTCAAGGATTTTCAAAAACAAAAAGTTTTTAAGCAAAAATCAACTGAACAAGTTAAAAAAATTTCTAAAAAGAAGACATTTGTTCAAAAAAAGTCAACTCAAATGCAAAATGATTTTCCAAAAGGTTAATCTAATGTTCAAAAACAAGTTCGAACTCCAACTGTTCAAAAACAAGGAAATGAAACTTTTGCTCAAAACCAATGTCAAAGGAATTTTGGTCCACATCGTCAAAATGAAAGGTTTTCTAAAAACAAAATTCAAAGAAATGTTGTTCGAAGTAATGGACAAATAAATTTCAATCAAGCTCAATGTCAAAGAAGTTTTCAACATGAACAAAAGGTTTTTATTCGAACAACTGTTGGTTATAATAATCAATATCAAAATCGGTTTCAAAGTTCTCCAAAACAGTCTTTTCCAAAACGAAATTTTGAAAAATTGGAAGTAAAAGGGAAGAAACATGAACCGTTTAAGCCCACAAAACCTCACTTTCCAAATCCTGAGTCAAAGCAGAAAGTCAAAGCTTCTTTTGTGAAAGGGATAAATGATTTGGAGAATATCAACCATTGGCTCGAAGGCAAGGGGAAGCAATACCAATCAGGAAAGTATTCTGAAGAGCAAATTAAGTATGCTTACGAAAGCTACTTGAACGAGTCACAGAATGGTAGTTCATCATCACTGGAGTCGAATCCATCAGTGAAAAGGTGGAAAGAAATTCCCAAGACAAGGGTTGAAGGACAACAAACTGTAGATGATAAAGGGAAAGTCAGTGTTGAACCTAAACCAATTAATGATTACATTTCGATGCCCAAAACTATCAAAATTGACTTAAAGTCAAAGGTTCGAAATTGGGTACTAGGTTCATATTTTCACAATGCATTCCAAACTAATATCCAAAGACCCAAAAAGCCTTGGGGACCTAAATTCTTCTGAATGATCGCAGGTATTGTGTGACGAGCAATACGATGAGCATTGCTATATAGATAGTGGTTGCTCTCGTCACATTACTAGAAGAAAGGAGAATCTGCGAGACTATCGAAGTTTGGATAATGTTGGAGTCGTGAAGTTTGGTAAAAATCAAAATTGAAAAGTGAAAGGTTATGGAAAGGTAACAAACATGAAGTTTACTGTGAACAGAGTGGCATATGTCGAAGGCTTACAACACAACTTGATAGGTGTTTCACAACTTGTTGTGGGCACTGGCAATCAAGTAGTCTTCAATGAAGAAGGAAGTGTCATCTCTAACAAAGAAACGAAGGAAGTTTTTCTTAAGTCGAAATGGAAAGGTGACATGTTCACACTCGACATGAAGCCTATTATTGGTGTTCCCTCTATATGATTACTTTTGAAAGCTTCATCAGATCTAAGCCGGTTGTGGCATCAACGACTCTCTCATTTGAATTTCAAGAATCTCAACAAGATGGTTATACATGATCTTGTTTGTGGCTTACCTATATTAAAATTTGATAACGATCGTTATGTGCAGCTTGTGAACAGGGAAAGAAACATTGTCAAGGTCATCCCATTGTCATCGACTCAAAGATCATCGAACCTCTGGAACTTCTTCACATTGACCTTTGTGGACCTTCGACCGCTGAGACTCTCAATAAGAAGAAGTACATATTGGTCATTGTTGATGACTTTTCAAACTTGGGTTTTCTTTCTTCGTCAGAAGTCTGAAACTGCTCAAGTGATGATAGATTTCATCAAGAACATCGAATTAAGTCTAAGGAAGAAACTTAGAAGAATCAAAAGTGATGATGGTTTAGAATTCAAGAATCACATTCTTGATTTATTCTTGGCTGAATTAGGGATTTCGCATAACTTTTCATCTCCTTACACACCGCAACAAAATGGTGTTGTCGAACGGAAGAATAGATCTCTATGTGAAGCTGCAAGAACAATGTTGACATATGTGAATCTGCCTCAATATCTCTAGGCAGAAACAATTTCTACAGCGTGCTTCACACAAAATCATTCTTTCATCCATCTTCGTTTTAATATCACCCTTTATAAGATCATTAACAATCGAAAGCCTAATGTTAAATTCTTTCATGTTTTTGGATGCAGGTGCTTTATTATGAATCTTAAAGATAATCTTTCTAAATTTCAGTCAAAAGCTGATGAAGGAATTTTCTTGGGATACTCACATAACTCTGATGCATATCGGGTGTTGAATAAGCAAACAAGAAAGATTGAGGAAACATTCAATCTTACTTTCGATGACTATCACGTCAAAAGTGATGAACAGACTTTCACAAAAAATCCAATTCTTTCTTAAACGAATGTTGAGTCAGAAATTGTGAATTTTTTTGACATTGACTATAATTTGATTTTTGGTATTCCTGACAGAGCTATAGATGTTGAAATCCATGCTGATGATAATCGAATTCCTAAAGTATCGAAGCATTCTAATGATTCGATTGTTACTAGGGAAGAAGAGGATTCTCAGTCTACCTCAAATACACAAGTGCATGTCGAATGTCTACCTGGTTCGCAGGGTGATCAAGTGGAGAGGGAGCACTTGAGTTCGATGTCACAAGATCATATTCATGATTCTACTGTTGAGGGGGAGCATGATCAAAGTACACATCAGTTCGAGGGGGAGCATGGACAAAACAATGATGATGTTGAGGGGGAGCATCTTAATTCGAATCCATTAGTCTATGGGGAGCTAAATGGATCAATAGCTAATGTTAACACTGATCAAACTGACAATTTTCATGATGTTTCTGATAATGTGTCGAATGCAGGTGAAGGTTCTGAATCGGATGAGATATTCAAATATGCACCTTTGGATTTTGATCATGCATATCCACCGATGGATAAATGGTCACGAATCCATCCAAAAGAACAGGTTCTTGGTGATCCTCAGGCCGGAGTTATGACGCGTGCACAAATTCGAGCTAAGAATGATATACTGAATGTTCACCAGGAATATTGTATGTTTAATGTGTTTATTTCGAAACTTGAACCCAAAACATTAAAGGTTGCATTAGAACACTCGAACTGGGTTGTTGCAACGCAATCTGAACTGGCAGAATTTGAAAGTAACAAAGTTTGGAGGTTAATTCCTAAACCAGACAATGTTTCGTTAATTGGGTTAAAATGGATATTTAAAAATAAGACTGATAAAGAAGGTAATGTGATTCGCAATAAGGCAAGATTAGTTGTTAAATGTTATTCTCAAAAAGAAGGAATAGATTATGAGGAAACCTTTGCCCCTGTCTCAAGACTCGAGGTTGTTCGCATCTTTCTTACTTATGTAGCACACAAAGACTTTGATGTGTATCAAATGGACGTCAAATGTGTCTTCCTGAATGGTGAGTTAGAGGAAACGGTCTATGTCGAACAACCACCAGGTTTCGTCAACGATAAGTATATTGATTATTGTTATGTTCTCGATAAGGCAGTTTATGGGTTGAAACAAGCACCTCGTGCCTGGTATGCAACCTTAACCAATTTTTTGAAAGTTGCTAAATTTAAACAAGCATCAGTTGATCCCACATTATTTCGAAAGAAAGTTGGGAATCACCTTATGCTTGTTCAAATTTATGTCGATGATATAATTTTTGGTTCCCACGTTATTTCGAAAGAAAGTTGGGAATCACCTGATGCTTGTTCAAATTTATGTCGATGATATAATTTTTGGTTCAACTGACCCTTTATTGTTGAAGGAATTTGAAGAGTTCATGAAAAGTAAGTTTGAAATGAGCATGATGGCGAAAATAAATAATTTTCTAGGTTTACATATTCGTCAGATCAGGGAAGACATTTTCATAAATCAAGTAGAATATATACACAACCTGCTAGAAAGATATGGTATGACAAATAACACAAAATTGAAAGTACCAATGGTTGTTGGAAAACGCTTGAATCCTTCGTTGGACAAGCAAGTTGTGGACCTTACTACATATCGAAGCATGATAGGTTCGCTTTTATACTTAATTGCGAGTAGACCTGATATCATGTTTGTTGTATGTAATTGTGTCAGGTATCAATCGAACCCAAGAGAACCCCATCTTACTATTGTGAAGAACATCTTTCGCTATCTTAAGGGAACATTATCATTGGGACTTTGGTATCCTTCGCATACAGGATTCTCTTTTCAAGCCTTTTCAGACGCAGACCTTAGTGGATGTCAACTGGATCGCAAAATCACAACAGGTGGATGTCAGTTGCTAGATGGAAAGCTTGTAAGCTGGCAATCAAAGAAAAAACATGTGTTTCGATTTCCACAGTCGAAGCAGAGTATGTTGCTACTGCAGCTTGCACTTCTCAAGTCATCTGGATTCAAAGCCAACTTCGTGATTATGCAATCAATATGAAGAAGATCCCTTTATATTGTGACTCACAAAGTGTCATTCGCAATATGCCATAATCCGGTCCAACATTCAAAGACAAAACACATAGCTCTTTGCTATCATTTTATCAAGGATCATGTCGAAGATGGTAACATAGAGGTTCATTTTGTCAAAATGACGGATCAACTTGAAGACATATTCACAAAACCTTTGGATGAGAAATCATTTTTAAGGATCTTGAATGGTTTAGGAACGATTGAATCAAGCTCTGTTCCTGGTTCGTCTTTGTGATCAAAAAGACGTTGAATTACTGATGAAGTGTTCAAAGGTTATGGTTCACGGTTCAGCGTTCGCATACCTTCTCTTTCGACATTCCTCTTAATGGTTCAGATCACACTTCGCTTTATCGGGAGAAAAGTTGTTCGATGTACACTGTCTCTTGAAGTTGTTACTTCTTAGAAGTAGACAACAATTTTTTCACATTTCCAAGGAGAATGCATGATGCTGTAGGATTAACCATATAGTTACTTGATTCCAAATGTATCTCACCCAACTTGTAACACCCATAAAAATCAAGTCAAATTTAAACTTTTAAAATCGTTTCAAAACCATTAATCATTACAAAACTTGTTTTCAAAATGTATAATATCAGAGTATGCCATAAACATAAACATAAATATGAGGAGTTGTACGATCACGCCTTTGCCTTGCCGCGATCCCCTGATGTACTTGAATCAATAAACTGAAACTGTAAGCACGAGGCTTAGTGAGTTCCCCAAAATACCGATACACTGCAAATAACACATATACAAATAACACCATGTACTGGGTCCACAGCTTTACAGTCTGGATTACCCCTGGGCCCACAGTGTGAGTCAGGATTGCCTTCCAGGCCCACAACTCACATCTAGATTGCCACCAAGCCCACAGTACGAGTCTGGTATGCCCCACCTGGCCCTCAGCTCGTATCTGGAATGCTTCCGAGCCCACAGTACGAGTCTGGCATGCCCCACTTGGCCCTCAGCTCATATCTGGAATGCTCCCGGGTTTGTTGGTTACCGCACGGAGCAGCATCACCTCAACCCACCCCACGTAACATGTCGACATATAACACAACAAATGCACATACAAGTAATCACATAATAATCCAGGTAGTTCTATAGATCTACCTAACTGGCATAGCAACTAGCATGCAACACTAACTCATACTCAAGATACTACCAACTGCTAGGATATCATATCCAATGGGCCGGCCTTGGTGCCTTAGACCCCTTAGTATAGTGAGGTAGCTCACCTCGCAAGTAGTGCTGAAGTACCGAAAACCTCTGATCGTTGTCTCACCTGAAATCCCGAACTATCACATAATAAATACCAAGTCAATACAACACATAACAGTCTTGACTAAGGTCCATACAATCCATCATGTCCATTCTCTTTATTGGGCCAAAGCCCAATGCCAAGTCCATAACTTTGAAAGTCCTTATGCAAAGCCCATTATTGGCCCAATCTACCAAATTGGGTCCAACTCCCTAATTGGGCCTAATTCCAAAATCCATTATCCAAAGCTTGGCCCAAAACATCACATTTATAAAGTCCATCAAGGCCCAAATCCAAATAGTCCATAAACAGCCCAAAATCTGAAGCCCAAATGTCAAAAGCCCAACAGAGGACGTACGCGGGGCGTACTTATCTGGTACGCTAGGCGTACTACTTCTAGTGTTGACCACCATCGGGGTGGTTGACCCAGTACGCTGGGCGTACTGGATTTACGTTGGGCGTACGTAGCGTTTTGCCAAAATCTTAATAAGTGCTTAATGGCTTAAGCACTTAAGCCCAAACTTCAGATCCAGTGACCAAATGTGTCTAGGCCCCATAAAGTCACGAACTTTATCACTTTGGACGTCCATAAAGTTCTTAATAGTTGGTCTTAATCCATTAAGACCTTCCTACTCCATGCATGGGACATCTTAAGCCATTGAGACCTCATTTTTATCACTCAAAACTCCTTCAAGAGTCTAGAAGGACAGTTCATTTCGTCCAAATCACATCATGCACCATCTTGGGACTTTTTGGGATAACAAATGGTTCTTTAAAGCAAAATGGCTAGATCTATACATATATGCATAAATTTTGAAGTTTTTTACCTTCTGGAGCTTCTAGGGCACAAACCAACTTCAGATCTACAAGCTTGATCTTCTTCTCCAACTCCTTGATGCAACACCTTCTCCTTAAAACACTCAAGAAACACTCAGTAAGCTCACACACTCAAGAAAATGGCTAGGGTTTGGGGAAAACGACTTTAAGCAGCGGAGGTTGGGTTAAGGGAGAGTTTGGTGTTCATAATGTTGCTTATATAGTCTCCAAACCCTAAATATTAGGGTTTCATCCTGATATAAGTACGCCCAGCGTACACAAGTGTACGCCCAGCGTACTAAGGCGGACCTTAGTACGTTTAGCGTACTCTTATGTACGCTCAGCGTACTCCTTCTTGACCCAAGGTTGCAACCTTGGCCCTTATACTTAGTTTGGCTCTACACTTCCAACCCCAAGGTCTACAAATGACAAAGTAATGATAGAAGAGGGTTTGGAAATACCTGCAAAAATCTCGGGATGTTACAATCCTTAACCACCATGGGTTGCTTATTTATAGATTTATTATGATTCTCAAACACGACATATCATAAGATTTACGCACCCCTTCATTTCCATTTGGACCATCATTAGTACATACATTCGACTTAAATCTTCCACACAACATGCATGACATTGCTCATTTCATTCAAATCCAACTAACAAAGTGTAAAGCTTATAATTACCAATCAAGGATTGAGCATAAGTAAGGATGTCCGCATTTTCCATTGGTGGACGTTGTATAAAGCCAAAAAGTTTCCTAACTTCTACCTCTTTCAAGCAACGAAGACATTTGCAACTGTTTCATGTGTAGTACAGACATCCCACAATTCTAAGTACCCATGGACAATAGAAAACTAGTGACAAAAAAATGTTGAGTTGGTTTCCTTGAAAATATATTGTCGTATCTATGCATAATTTTGAGTTGTGTTTAAAGAACCCCTAATACGAGATTTATTAAATATCATTTATAATTTTAATACAAAAGAATGAGAATACAAAATAAGAAATATAAAATACTGAAAACTCACAAGATCAACTAAGATGATAAATGAAATAAAATTTGAGAACCCATGTTTTACGGAGAATACACAATACACGGGTAGAAAGTGTATTTTGAAGCGTGTTTAAACCAATAAACTTACCCCCCACCCATTTATAGAGGTAACATGTTAAAAAATGGTACGGATCATGTTCAAGAAACAAAGGTTGAGGAGTTACTAATGGCCTCACAAAACTTGAGTTAGGCAGAACCAAATAAAAAATTGATGCATGCAATTTTTTTGACTATGATGTGGTTAATTTGGCGAAACATGAATGATCGAGTTCTTAACAACAAACACACTTCGATTTCATCGGTGATTGATGAAATTAATGCAGATTCTTTCTTTTGGTTCAAAATAGGGGAAAACATTTTTATGAATTGGAGTTGTTGGGGTGTTTTCTTGTAATTTTCAGAACGGAAGTTTTTTTTGCTTTTGGTTCTTGGTTACTAACAAAGGGTGACAAATCTTCCAATAGGGGTGGGGTGGATCAAATTTCTCATAAATAGTTTGGCGTTACTTTAGTGTTAGCTGCTTTGAAGCCCTTTATAAATCGTTTGTTTGGTGTGTCTGTGTGTTTTTTTCGTTCAAAGGTAGAAAAGAATCAGGTGTTATGTGGCTGCAAAATTTTGACTTTCTTTGAGTAGTATTTTTTTGGTCCTATATGCTTTTTAAAATGTAAAATGTATACAAGCTATTCCATTATTAGAAAAAAATATAGGCTAAAAGTCTGCAGTCTAAAAAAAAGTACTACTTGTTTTTTAAATTTTACAAAATTTTACAACTACATAAATGATATTATATATTGATCATAGATAATATTATACAAATAAACCGGTTGATGGACGCAACTATGGTGGTAAAGATTCAAATCTCCTAGTGTTGTTTTAAGGTTATGAATGTTGGTTTTGGCCTTTTGGGAGCTCTTTGAAGTTTATTACACTTAAAAGGTTCATGGTGGGCTGAATTTGTTGAATGAAATCTCACTGTTTTGGTGCTCCCCCTCTTGGGCTTTTGTTGCTATCTCACCATTTTAAGACTTTAAGTGCTACTTTTCATTGAAATAAGATTTTAATGTATGTTTTTTTCTCTTCCCTTTTTGCTTTATTTGTAAGTTAAGACGTTTATTTTTTGTATCATATCGAGTAGGGAAGCTTCCCGCTGTTGTTCCCACAAGTAAAAGACAAAATAATGGTTCTGGGACAAAAAAACTGTTTCTAAGCCTGATAAACCGATCCTATGTAAAAGGAAAATTGATTCAGAATGATAACCAATTATTGATTTTTTCGCATTTTGTCTTTTTTTTTTGTAACGTAATATACATCGAACTTATTGATTGTGTTCATCATAACTCTTTTGACCATTTATCATAAGTGATAACCCTTTTGACCATCGAACTATTGAACAACTGTTGATTTTGATTGATCAAAAAGGTTATGGTGAACACAAACAACAAATTCAATGATATATTACGTACAAAAAAAATTACCAAACGTAAACAAAATAAACAGTTAATTATCCTCCCGAATTATTTTCCCAAGTGAAAACCCGGTTAATGTATTTGTAATGCACGGTTGGGGTACAAGTTTTTAATGCAGGAGATTAGTTGTATAGGGCACAAAGCAAAGCCAGCTGGATTCATGATAAGAAAGGTGCGTCAAGCGTGTGAAAGAGAGAAAGTGGGAAGAAGAAAATGGGGCCAGGGAAGGATGACATCTTTGACTTTTTTAGATGCAACTTGCAAGCAATACGCGTTTTGCTTTTGTTTTTTCTTTTCCTTATCTTATCATGATTTACAATTACAATCTCATTTTACTTATTATGTTTACGTCTTAAGTTTTTATCATCGAAATCGAAACAAAAGGGAACACATAGCAAAATCACGTAATTTTGAAAAATATTATAACTTCATTGGTCAAATTTCAAAAAAAATCATTATGATTTTTTATTTCCTTTGTCATCGTTTTTATTTTATGATTTAACTATTCGTATTTTTTTAAAATAATAATTAATATAAGTGTTTTCATGTGTGCACAATGTTGAATGTAATACTCCGTTCACGAGTAAGACTGGACTGTATGGTATCGATGACACCACATTCCATCTAGACTTCACATAAATACCTTCAATGACATCGTCTCCATCATGGTGTGGTGTTGATGGTAAGAAGAAGAGAGCGAGAAAAGAAGGATTGGCCGTTCTCGCATGTCTATGAACTTTGTGTATAGTGTCTGGCAATTGAGGTCACATCAGATATCGCTGACAGCCACCTAACTCATACTGTTTAGTTTAAGGATAAACAAATAAACAGTACGGTGTTGATGGTATAAAAGACACCTAGGCTCTACATAAATCAAATTGATCCATGCCAATTGGATGCCCTGATAATGGAGAGAGATAGAGAGAGAGAGAGAGAGAGAGAATTTGTCTCCGAACATTTTCACGTGCAAATATTTATCGGTCAACAATGTGTATGAATTTTGTGGCTAGTTGGAGTGGTGTGACAATAGAGGTCTCATCAAATACCACCCACAACCACCTCATCAACACTATTTAGTCTAATAGATGTTTTTTTGGGAAAATACCGGCAATAGTAAAAAAAAATGGGGGTATTTTCAAAATTTAGACATGAAAATGGACATTTCCAGGTATCTACTATAGCTCCGCGGAATGACAAAAAAAAAACTCAATATCCATTCCACGGAGCTACCTCCGAGGAATGGATCTTCAGATTTTTATTTTTTTTCACATCGGTTTTTCGGGGTTTATATTAATTCCCCAACTAATTATTTTCAAGAAAAGATTATGATAGTATGATAATCTTTTTTTGAAAATAATTAGTTGGGAAATGAATATAAACCCCGAAGAATCGATGTGAAAAAAAAAAAATTCTGAAGATCCATTCCTCGTAGCTACCTCCGCGGAATGAGTTCATTCATCGGAGGTAGCTCTGCGGAATGGATCTTGAGTTTTTTTTTTAATACACTTATTTATTTACGATTTTGTCATTCCGCGGAGCTACAGTAGATTTCGCGTAGCTACCTCCGCGGAATCCATATCTATACCCGGAAATCCAATTTTTTGTGTCTATATTTTGAAAATACCCCCCATTTTTTTACTATTGCCGGTATTTTCCCATGTTTTTTTGTTAGCAAAACTTTTAACTTTGTTTAAATACACATGTAATAGATAAAGTTTTGATTATATACGGTAAGTACAATGCTTTCATGAAAGCCAAAATTTAAAGCAGATTTGTTACAACTAAACGTATCAACTATAATTAGCTTTTGATGTTTTCTTAAGGCTGGAGGGAGTGGTGTCACTGAAACCGCACTCCCTCCCCCGCCACATAAGCGCCACGTCATTTTTTAATTTTTACCACACAAGTGTGGCTTCTTGTCACACCAAGGGGGTGGTGCCACACTTTTATTTTCTTTTATTTTTTTTTTTGTTAACTATTTTAATTTAATAAAACTTATTTTTTTAATAAAAAAAACATAATTTTAAAAAGATAATATTTCATTAATTAAAAATACAAATACCATACATTACTTAACTTAAAATACGGAAGCATACCGTCGTAGTGGTAAAACGGAGGTGAGGAAATCGGTTGATCAAATGAGGGTATTGGGGTGTTTGTGTTTCTGACTGGTGTTTTTTCTTTGCTAGGCCTTTTGGAAGAAGACATTTTTTCAAAAAAAATTGGATGAAAAGATTGTGTAAATATTTGTTTAAAGTTGGAGTGAAGGTGGTGAAATAGTTTAAATGGTAATATATATATATATATATATATATATATATATATATATATATATATATATATATAGATGGAGTAATGGTTAAAAAAAAACTAAATTACACGAATCTTCAACGGTCAAACATAGGGAAAAGGAACAACCAATCAGGCTTCGCGGTCTTGTATGGCCGCACTGCGGTCTTGGCCGCACAAAACCGTGCCCTGGGGGCGGTGTTCGCGGTCCACGTGTCAGCATTGCGGTTCCAAACCGCACCCACACCGTTTAGTCTAACTGCATTGGTTTTTAAAAGCTAAAGACATATAATGATTATGATGGGTGATCAATTAAGCAATGATATGGAAAATCAGCTCCAAAAATATTTGATACATATAAAACCTATATCGTATTCGGAAATAATTTTAAGTGAACATTTATTATGATAATGGATCTGTTATGGAATGATTGAGTAGCAAATAATTTTCGAATCAACTTAAACTAATAATAGAAGTTTTTAATAACCCATGTTCAATAACTTATAAAAAGCTTATAATATAATTAATTACAACCAATATGGAATTTAAATTCGTCAACTTTACCATTTGAGTTTCTTATCATCAAATACATTACAAAAACCATAATCATAATCTTTGGGAGATGCATCGGTATAACCGACGACTCCACAAGTTCTTGAGGGAAATCGGTCTAATGCCATTTTATTTCCAACTAAACTAAAATTGTGATTAAAATTATAAGTAGTTTATTACCTAAAAAGTTACAGACATATAGTTTTAAACTAAAACTGTGATTCAAATTATAAGTAGTTTATTACCTAAAAGTTATAGACATACATTTCTAGGCTTTTAGCCTTGTCAATATGTTTGGAGCATTTGACTTCAATCAAATACACATATACAAGGTTATCCATCCAATGTATTAATAACTAGGTGTAAGACTCATTTATTATATGGGTTCATTTAAAAAAATTAAATACAAATATTCTAAAATTTGAAAAAGTTTAAATTTATAAGAAAAATTAGAAAAATATTGAATTATTAAAATTAAAGTGTTTTTTCTTGTAAATTAAAAAAAAAATAATTTAGATAAATAAACAAAGAAAACTAATGAAGTTTTAATTTAGAAATGTTGAAATTAGAAGAAAAGTCAATTATTGCAATTATTACATTTAATATTATGTGGATTTAATAAAATGAAAAAAAACCACAAAATGCCATGTGGAGAAAATTTAATTGAAATTAACCACAAAATGACATGTGGCCAAATCAATGTAAGTGTGACATGTGGCAAAAAAAATTTCATTTATTAGAGAAGATTAAGACTACCCAGTATGGGTCATAAAAACGTCGTTATCGGCTGAGGTGGCACACAAAAACGGTGTTATAACGCCAGAAACACCATCTCCACCTCACGTTACGGCATCCAATGTTATAAAGCCAACGAATTGCAACGTCATTTCCAACCAATCAATGACTTTTTCTTTTTCTACTTTTCTTCACCTCAACGGGGTTGAGTAAATGGAACATCACTACCAACAAAAGTGGTGGAGATTAAGAAAACTTTTGGTGCTTACGTGGCCTCACCACCCCATTGACCATACCCATCACCCTAACATATAACAAAAATAAGTATATTATTTTTTAAAATAGAAACTTAATGTCAATATTTTACCTAAACTTAAAAAAAATGGTCATGATTTTATTGGTTTCAACTTCTTTAAAAAGATTTAGGTGTCGTTTGTTTTTTCGAAACGAAAATGTCTGAAGTCTGCGGACCATCTCTGCAATCCTGTGTATTAGAAGATGGGGATCAAACGGCTGCAACATGTAATAAAAATTTTGTTTGTTTTTTAACCTCTGCAGACTGTTGTAATAAATTAAAGTAAGGTGTGAAGATATCTGAAACAGGGGGTCAAGTGTTGCGACACGCAACACACGCGGATCAGTTTTTAAGTCAGAAGTCTTCTGAAAAACAAACAGTTGCAAAGGGTCAAATGTTGCGCGGCGCAGCAATAAATGGTTAGAAGTGGTTTTTTAGAAAAAAAAAGCAAACAGCACCTTAGTAATGGTTTTCTTTATCGGTAAAATTGAAATATATGGATTTGGACTATATATATATATATATATATATATATATATATATATATATATATATATATATATATATATATATATATGTTCCTAGGGTTTTTCCCTTGGATCCGGATCACGATGCTAAGACCGGAGTTGCGTACGGAAACAATCTTTTATTTTTTGTCTGCCACATCAGTTTTTTCTTTCATTCTTCTTTTCTTTACCAAAATTCAGGGTGTGTACGGGAACAATCATTCACTTTATTGTTTTTAAATAAAAAATAATTAAATTTTTAAGATTTATAATTTTTTTAAATGAGTAATAAACATAAAAATTAATTAAAATTAAAACTCCACTTCATTAATTAAAATAAAAATTACATAAAAAAATTAAGATTAAAATGACTAGAAAAAACAACCTACATTTAAAAAAAAACGAACCATTCTACGGGAAATATTTTTTCATGATGTTCTCTTTTTTCTTCAAAACTAGTTCGATGGCCGGACTCAAAAGATGATCGGTGTTTTCCATCAAGAACTTTATATCCTCCATGTTTTGTCTTTCCGTCCGTTCCTTCTTTTTTCCGGCTTCTTTTTCTTTGTTGAATGTCAAACGTTCAACGAAGTTCAGATTATATCGATCAAATGTCGCCGTCATTTTTCATATTTCATCCGCGTCCATGCTGAAATCCGATGCACTGGAAGAAGTCCCCTTCCCCTTTGTCCCTACCCATCGGTCGGACAATTTCTTCTAGCTCCAGTTCGTCCTCCTCATTTAAATCCAGCCCAACACGAGCATTAGAAGAAATTGTGTATCCACTGGAGCCCGTGTTTGTTCTTTTTGAGTGGCCTTATTATCGTAGTATAAAATCTTGTTCGTATTTTTTCCAAATTGGGTTAAGAATTAACAATTTCCAACACCCGTGCGACTTAAATGTTTTTCCCGTTTCCTTGCGAAAAAAGTGCAAAGCCTCTTGAAGAATTTCTTCATCTCCTTGACTGCTCTTCCTTTGAGTTTTTAGGTTGTTGTATAACTCGTTCATTTTTTAAACGGCTTTCGCTATTTCTCGAAATTTTGAATTCAGTTGGTGTTTGGTATGGTACTTTTCATCTTCTTTACCCAACTCCTTGCAAAATCTCTCAAGAATATGAATCCAAAAATGATCCGACGGTTGTGCATTTCCCGTCGCCGAATCATCTGAAATGTCAACCCAAGCTTTTGTCAAAACTAGCACTTCTTGTGGACTTCATGATATTGACCTCTGCCTTCCCTTTTGTGTCTTTTGTTTTCCTTTGCAGCGCTGGGGTGGTGTGGGTTGAGTTTCTTGTATAATCTCGTCATCCGACTCATCGACGCTTTGGTATTGTGGTTGAGAGTGAGAGGGTTTGTAACATCCCAAACTTCAGAAGTATGATTTAAGGGCTTATGTGTAATTTTAGGAGCCTACTCGTCGAGTCAGAGCGGGTTTTGGCCACGTGTTAAGTGACCAACTCGCCGAGTCGGCGGTTGGACTCGACAAGTTGGTGCTGGGAAGAGAAAAACCTAATTTTAGGGTTTGCACCCTATTTAAAGGACCTTAAGTCCTTACCTCATCCCCCTTATCACCCCTTGACGTCCAGAAGCAGCCCTAACCGATCCAAACCCCCATTTTGAGTGTGTGAAGGAGGGAAAGTGTGTTTTGGAGCAATTGCAAGAAGAAGGCTTGGAGTTTAAGAAGATTTGATCATAGAGGAGCTGGTGGATTCGATCTCTCTACGCAGTGGCATCAGTCTGAAGGTAACAAGTCGTTACCTTGACCTTGTTACATCTAGATCTATTCATGGATGAGATTTGGGGGCCATTTAGCATGTTTAGGATCCATTTCGGTTTTTGGGTCTAGATCTGAGGTTGCAACTTCAGATCTAGACTTGTCTTGGTCCATGAAATCATAAAGTATCAGCCGTTTAGCTTGTTTGTGAGCATTCTTGTCATAAACCTTCTCCCTAGCTTGTATTGAGCCAAAATCACCTTGCATACACGTAAAGTTTGCACTTTTACGTGAGAAGCATGCCCTAGAAGGTTGGATCTACAGTTTGGAACAATTTGTTAGCTTAGAATCGCTGGATTATGGATTAGGGCGAAGAGACTCGGCGAGTCGGGCCGCCCGACTCGGCGAGTCACATTAGGGTTACGAGTCGTGAGTTGCGATTCAACTCGGCGAGTCTGGGAGATAACTCGGCGAGTCTTCTGGGGTTTCCCCGACTTCTGGACACGTTTGAACTCGACGAGTTGCCTGGAAACTCGGCGAGTCAACGAGGGTTTCATAGCTCTGTGAGTTTTGGAAGAACTCGACGAGTCAGTATAGTGCACTCGGCGAGTCAGGTCAACATGGACTGTTGACCTCGGCTGTTGACTTTGACTTTGACCAAGGGTTGAACAGTTTGACTTCCAAGGGTATTCTGGTAATTGAGCACTTATAGATATGGTTCCATCATAGTGTTAGGTGGTGGAGTTCGTGGCTGTGATCGGAGGATTTGATCTTATCTCTTCAGTTCGACACTTGCAAGGTGAGTTATCCTCACTATACTCAAGGGTCTAAGGCACCAAGGCCGGCCCTTTGATTTGTTTTTAGAATTGATATTGTTATGATATGTTAGATCGGTATCCTGGTAGATAGGATGGTTGTATGTTGGTATGATCTGTTAGGCCGGTATTCTGGTAGACAGGATGGTTATATGTTGGTATGGTATGATAGATCGGTATCCTGGTAGAGAGGATGTGGTTATGCTTAGAGACCTGTAGTTGGTATGACTGTATGTATGCTGATAGGAGATTACCTGTTATGTGTGCACATGATTGATTGGTAGTTGAGGGTATTCCATCCCGAGGATGATAGGACCCTAGTATGTTATCTTTATAGTCTGTTACATGATTATCTGATATAGGTGCACATGTTTGATTTGTTGTGGGTCGTGAGTATTCCATCCCGAGGATGATTGGACTTGTAGTACGTTGGCATTCCAACCTGATGGTTGCTTGGACCCATAGTATGTTGGCATTCCAACCCGATGGTTGAGGGGCCTGGGGTATTCCAACCCGATGGTTGATTGGACCCATAGTATGTTAGCATTCCAACCCGATGGTTGAGGGGCCTGGGGTATTCCATCCCGACGGATGAGTGGACCCATAGTATCTGTGCTATGTGTGTAGTATGTGGGCATTCCAACCCGATGGTTGTGGGCCGAGAGTATTCCATCCCGAGGATGACTGGACTCGTAGTACGTTGGCATTCCAACCCGATGGTTGAGGGGCCTGGGGTATTCCATCCCGACGGATGATTGGACCCATAGTATGTTGTTTGTTATTATATGTGTATTGTTGTGTGTATGGGTTTTTTGGGGGTAACTCACTAAGCCTTCGAGCTTACATTTATCGATTATTGTTTTAGGTACAACGGCTGACCGCGGGAAGGCGAAGGCGTGACCGTACACTTCCTCGATTTATGATTATGATTTCTGGGAACTCTGATATTAAACTATTTTGGAAACCTTTTTGTAATAACTATTGGTATTTTGAATGTTTTAAAAGTTTAAAGTTTGGCATGAATTTTATGGGTGTTACAGGGTTGTGTTTGGGTTTGGGTTTGAGATTGATGTAGTGGGATTTGGGTTTGGGGTTGATTTGGCGAAAGTTGATATTGAAAAACAACAAAGTTTGGAAACATATTTGGAGGAACATTTGGAACTTGCATCGGGTAGAATTGTCTAACATTTTGGTATTGGAATTGTAGAAGAGATTGAATGGGGGCATCTAGTAGCCGTTACCTAGCAAAAAAATCAAATTTCTACCCTTTTTTAGCGATTACAAAAAAAATAATAAAGGAAAATGTTGGACGAATCACAGCCAGAGAGAGAATGTGGCAACCCCACCCCCACCCCTATCCCGCACCTCCATTCCCTCAGGGATGGTGTTGTGTTCCATGTGCGGGAATATAACATCCCAAAAATCACAACAAATTTAAGATTGATGGGTGTTACAGGGTTGTGTTTTAAAAGTTTAAAGTTTGGCATGAATTTTATGGGTGTTACAGGGTTGTGTTTGGGTTTGGGTTTGAGATTGATGTAGTGGGATTTGGGTTTGGGATTGATTTGGCGAAAGTTGATATTGAAAAACAACAAAGTTTGGAAACATATTTGGAGGAACACCCCCTTGAGATGAATTGATAGCGAAAATGTTTCGAGTTGGACGGCTTGAACTTGAAACATTGGTTTTTTTTCTTATATCGGAGTTTGGGTTTGATTGTTGGATTCATTTTTTTAAGAAAATAGAGAGAAATTGGTAGAAGAAGGTGTAGGTTTGAAGGTTAAAATGTGTGGGTATTTATAGATGTGTTAAAGGGTAATATATATATATATATATATATATATATATATATATATATATATACATACATATATATATATATATATATATATATATATATATATATATTGCAATTTTCGGGATTATAGCCGTTACCTAGCAAAAAAAATCAAATTTATACCCTTTTTTAGGGATTACAAAAAAAATAATAATAAACGAAAATGTTGGACGAATCACAGCCAGAGAGAGAATGTGGCAACCCCACCCCCACCCCTATCCTGCACCTCCATTCCCTCATGGACGGTGTTGTGTTCCATGTGCGGAAATATAACATCCCAAAAATCACAACAAATTTAAACTTTTAAAAACAACCCATAGTCATAAAATGTTTACAAAATCATTGTTTCCAAATTAATTATCCATATCAGAGTATCCCAAAATCATAAAGTCATAAACAGAGGATGTGTACGGTCACGTCTTCGCCTTCCCGCGATCATCAGAAGTACCTCAAAATAACAACTAAAAACCATAAGCCAAAGCTTAGTGAGTTCCCCCAAAGTACCACCACATACAACATATCAAACAACAACATGCATAACCGAGTCTTAAGCCTGACTAGACCCCCTCGCAGGGCCTACAACCTATCTTGTGACAATTGTCAAATTCTAGTCAAAGTCAAAGTCAAAAGTCAAAGTCAACAAGTCAAACCGGTCAAACCTAACTAGTACTTATATGTTGAAACTTATGCTATGTATAAAAATGTGCATTGTATGTCAAGAGTTCAAGTGTCTCGGAGAATCTATGTGTTTAGCAATGTAAAAACCCTAAAAAGGGAGTAAAACGCATCAAAACACGACTATGGACCCTTTTGGGAACTTAAAACAATCATAAACGAAGCATAACGGGGTTCACGAACCTTGCATTACGAGATTATACGATAATAATGGCTAAGATTAAATCTCTCCAAGTATGTGAAATCTCTCCCAAATCTCTCCAAGTATGTGAAATCTCTCCCAAATCTCTCCAAGTATGTGAAATCTCTCCCAAATCTCTCTCAAACTTTTTATAGTCATCCGGGTCATCCCGACCCTTAACTTGGCCAAAAACCGCTTGAATCGGGGAGTTATATCGAAAAACAGCGAATTAGGGCCGAAACACCTCTTAGGAACCGAAACCCTTCTTAGGAACCGAATCCTCTTAGAGGGAACCTCTTAGGGCCGAACCTCCTATTAGGACCGAAGGTCCCTTGTGAGGACCGAACTTAGTCCCTCAGGACCGAACTTAGCCTTTGAGAACCGAACATTGCATCTCGGACCGAAGCTCAGTAGACCGAAACCATGCAGGACCGAAACCTCCATGCAACCGAAATAGACCGAACCCTCGGTCCATTTCGCCCCTCTCGCACTCTCGGTCTCATCTCCCACCTTCGGTTCCTTCTCCCTTCCTTCGGTTCCCTTGTGCCTCTCTCGGTCCTCAGCAATAAGAATCGAACCCCTCGCAGGTTCGCTTCCTAAGCCCGATTTTCGACTACTTTCGCTTCCTAAGCCCGTTTTTGACGCTTTTGACGGGGATTTTTCACCAAATTCATATTTTTACCATTTTAAACCCCCAAAACTCATATTTTATTCATTTCTCAATGATTTATTAATTAAAAATCATTATTTTATATAGAGAGGAGTATTCTACCCCACAAGTGGGTCAAGTGTGCCCACTTGCCTCCATGCGTCATCCTCTCATTAGCCCAACCTTATCCACATCACACACATCAAGGTAAAAATCCCTTCACCCTAGCCACTTGCTCCATCAATCCTTCATATAAAGAAATGCCTGAGGATTTCCTTGATCATTTTCTTCTCCATAAAACACATATACACTCCTTAACCATCAAAAGAGCATTTTTTTTCTCTCAACTTCCAGCCACACTTTTGATGTGTTCTTGAGCTATTACTTCACTTTTTGGTAAGTATTCCATCTAAACTCAAGTGTTACTCCATATTTTCCTAACACTCTTGGATCATCTACACACATTTAACACCGAAAATCGTTCTTAGGATCATCTAACACTTCACGTGTTCATCAAGTGTTCTTGACTTGATACTCCTCGTCTCCGACCTTCCACTCTTCAAGAAATCACTCAAGGTGAGTTCATACCCCTACATTTTCCAGTTTTCATTAGTTTTCAGGGGGGGGGATACAAGTTAAAACACCAAAACATATTTATAACTTAACTTGACAGCTTACAACAGAAAAGTTGTGACCTGTTCACGAACTATTTTACCCAACTTAAACTTAATATCTTTCAAAAATGTTTAATATGCAAATAGTTCAGGTTCATACCTTTAAAATGACTACTTGCACATCTCCATACGATTTTTCTACAATTTATGGTGATTTTTACAAAACTGCCTAACATTTCAGAAACGAATTCGGACCAGTCTGTGAATATGAACCTTTTCACACAAGTTAGAGACTTCTAAAAATCATAATAAAAATTATGAATAAACTAGACACATTTTATAAACTCTCAGAGTTTACGGATTTAGTTTTTGACTTCGTATGATTTTTCTATGATGTTTTCAAAATAGTGCAGAAAGGTTAAAAACTAGCTACATAGCTTACCATATTAACAACACTTTGTAGTATGTTGAGCAAAGTGCATAACACTAAGTTCCTAAATGTTGAATATATTTATTGTTAGTTTATCATCATAAACAGAAATTAGTCATTCATAATAAGGTTTTCCCATTCATTTCGAACACATATAATAAACTAAAATAAGTATAGTTTATGGATTTTTCGATAAAAGCATCCTACATGAAAAAGGTTTTACTCTCAAAACAAATGGGTTTTTCATATATTACATGATAAACTATAATAGTAATAGTTTATGGATTTCATATCACTAATTTCTTTCATAAAAGGTGATTTCACTTCTACCACGGAAGAGGTTTTATACTCAAACTGTATGTAAACTAGTTAACGTAATTTGTGAGACATTCTCCTTCGGGGTACTCTTAAGTACCACAGAAAAGTCCTGTAGTTATAGCCATAATCTCTTGTAGGGAGAGCGTCATAGTTGTGTATAGATCTATATTGGGTCTGACAAACCCGCACCTGAGCTGCTTGCAACAGCTAGACCGGCAGGTCTGAGGTGACAAGTGTCATATCATTCCGACGCCTGAAGAACGTCGAGTACGAGGTCCTCGAGTCATAGTATGGTTATAACAACTCACATAGGGAGTTAACAATCTTTCAAGTTTACAGGTAAAATTCTATTTTGAATAGCGGTTTTATCTATTTAAAGACTATTATAAACATTATAAGTACAAAACCCACACACATTCTCGGTCTTGGGATTTAAGGCTACATAACTTTTTATAAGGAAAATATTGGATTTTCTTTGGAAACGCATTACGATTATAAACATTATAAGTACAACACACACACACATATTCTCGGTCTTGGGATTTAAGGCTACATAACTTTTTATAAGGAAAATATTGGATTTTCTCTTGAAGTATACATGAAAAAGTACTAGGTTTACACTAAATGGCTTTCATGATATTAATACTACGTTTCATCTAGAATTGTTGGACTTCAGCTATAATTTGCTAAGTGTATATGTTAGAGTTATCTAAGAATTTAGTGGAAATCGACTTGGAATTGATGGGTCCGCCTTACTTCCTGTTCCTTGTTTGGTTGTGGACCTAGGGCAGATCCATTATATTCGACGGTTTATTTAACTTAAATCTTATATAACTTATATACACTGGGTGATTTTAGAAGGAATCTACGGGTCTCTCTAGGGTACATTATTGCATAACATATGAGAGTTCATTTCGCGTTTAATAAAGAAATTATTGAATTTTCTGGAATCATACTCTATCGCTTTTTACAAGGAAAATGGATTCTTTCTCAAATAAAACTCTTATGAACTCACCAACTTAATTGTTGACACTTTTTCAAAACTACTTGTAGTCTCAGTAATTCAGTGAAACAGGAAATCAACAGCTTTTGAGGATGGGATGTTAAATCGTCAAACATTTCATTTTGTCATCATAGTGTAATTGATTTGAAACATGTAAACACATATTATGGTGTAACTTTTTCAATTATATCCATGATGGTTGTATTTACTTTAAGCACTATTATACTCGTTGTTGTGATACTATACATGAGGTCCTCCACCCCCGGACGTTTTCGTCATCCTTGGTTTGGGGGTGTGACATATCTGGACCGCTCCCAAGCCTTCGGCATGACTGGACCACCTCGCAGGGCCTACAGCCTATCCGGACCGCTCGTCGGGCCTTCGGCCTAACTGGACCGCCTCGCAGGGCCCACAGTCTATCCGGACCACCCTAGGTATCTTGGCCTTCAACACAAAGCAGGACCGCCTCAACCCAACCAACCACAACATGTCGACATACACATATCAGATAAACATATAACCAGGCATCAGACAAACATGCAGATTTACAGATCACTACCGCATGCTAACATCCTATATACCAGGATACGGATCTAACAGATCACTACAACATAACAACATACTATCATGTAATAGGATATACAATCCACTAGGCCGGTCTTGGTGCCTTCGACCTGTACGTACAGTGAGTAAGACCTACCTCACAGTCTAAACAATAGCTGATGAGGTATCGACTCCGAATCTCAGCTCTAACCGACACCTATTCATCCAAAATACCAATTCTCAAACACCATTCAAAATACCCAAAATACCCTTTGGTCAAACTTGGTCAAAGTCAAAGTCAAACTGGTCAAAGTCAACTGACTCAACTCAACCGAGTCAACCTAGCTGATTCAACACAAAGTGTGTACGCAGGGCGTACTCCAAATGTACGTGGGGCGTACTCGAGCATTTAAAGTCAAAGTCAACTGAGTTAACCCAGTCGATTTAACCCAGCCGATTCAACACAAAGTGTGAATGCGGGGCGTACTCCAAATGTACGCGGGGCGTACTCGAGCATTGACCACCATCGGGGTGGTTGACCACATACGCGCTGCATACTCAGATTACGCATGGCGTACGCCCAACTCATTAAGAGCTTGATGCCTTAAACTCTTACGTCCAATTTCTCAGATCCAAGGCCAAGACATCCTCAAGAGTCATAAAGTTTCCAACTTTATGACTTTACATGTCCATTACGTGCTTAACTCAACATCTTAATACATTAATTCCTTCTAAAGAATGCATGGAGAAAAACCACCCATTAAGACCCCATTTTTATGACTCAAGACCCTTCTAAAGCTCTGAATGGACGACTTATTAGGTCAAGAACATGCTATGCTCATGAAACACCACACTTGGGACAAAAAGAACCTAAAACCATGCCCAAAACAAGATCTAAATGAAACTTCACCAAGTTCAGAACTTTATACCTCCAAGTTATGCCAAATGAGGGTGTGTTTCTGGATCTAAAGTGCTTCACTCCTTCAAGATGGTCTCTATTTCCTTCCTTCTTCTTCAAGGGCACAAAACACACACACAAGCTTAGAAATGTTTCACAAGGTGGATTAGGGTTGCAAGGTCGTTTGAAAGGGTGGAGGCTGATGGAAGGAGCCAAGATTGGGAGTTAATGATGAATAAATAGGGTCCAAACCCTAAAGATTAAGGTTTGGGACTTCAGCGCGTACGCCCTGCGTACACAAAGTGTACAGCGCTCCGCCCCAAAAATCCAAAAGTGTCGCAAACAGCCCCTCCCATCCACAAGTCGTACATTACAAGGACCAAAATGCAATAATTCTCAATATAAGGGTCAAATATGAAAATGAAGGGTTTTGAGCATTCTAACACTCCTTAGGTGTACATGCAACCCTAGAAACCTTGGATCTATGTTTTACTAAGATACATGCAAATTTGATTTCCAAGGTTCTTAACCTATCTAGCATAGCATGGGGAACTTTTAAACATAAATGTTAGAAGAAGAACATACCTTTTGTTGTTTGGATTCCTTGAGAACCTTGTGAGCCTAGCACCTCAAGTGTGATGCCTCAAATGTCTCACACAACACCACAACACTTGGAATAACCTTGAGAGAAGTTCACTAACACCTCAAAATCGGCTAACCCTCTTTACTTGCTTGTAGTAGTGCCAATTTTGCTAGACAAGGGGTCTTTATATAGTTGTGACACAAGTAGGGTTACACCATGTAAACCCTAATTGTCATGGCTTTCCATATTCCATGATCCATGGGTTTGTAACCTCCATGGACTATCCATGGAGCACCTTATGGATTTTAGCCCAATCCATACAAACCATGGATCATTAGCCCACTATACAAGAATAGATGATTTACACAATCAACCTCATATATTTAATTAGTCTCTTTTTGATCACTTAATTAATTCCAAATTAATTATTTGATCAATACTAATTAAATAATATTATTAATATATTAGAACTTCTAATATAATAATAATCCTTAAGTTTCCTTTCTCTCATTTAGTCTATCCAAGTGTTGCAATGCCATGCAACCCAAATGGACCATGTCAACCGGGTTAAGTACATACCAGAAATAGTTATGGACTTAGACACCTTATCCGACAGTCTCCCACTTGGATAAGTCTAATAACTATAACTGCAAGTATGACTTCAGGAACCGATCAGCAATCGTAGCTCTTTCAAGGTCTCGCGTAACTGAGATGATGATGATACACCATTTAAGATAAGTGATCATATAATCCTCTGCTCTCAAGATATCAGCCGGACAAATACATGGAACATGGTCTTACTTATTGTCCAGCATTTGTTTCTCGATCTTTGATCTGTTTGACATAGAACTAAATTGAACACATCAATTAGGTTCTGACCGGGCCCGATACATAGGTCAAAACAAAATCATCGAGGGGACCAGATATCGCTTCTAATCCTAGAAGGAACAGATAAACTTCGACTCATATGCTTGTACTGACTACATGTTGAATTATGCACAAAAGCACGTTTTATAACATCGAGTTACCAATGCATTTTCATACAATCAATGTATAACCAACTCATAGTCAACAACTCATATCTCTAGGTTTGAAGATTTATATGATATTACCCTCTCACGATCACTCGAGATAAATTCAATGAAGTGATACAAGTGAGCGTGGGTTGAGTCCAATACTCAGACCTTATGAGCACTCATGAATGTTGCAACAACCATTGATATGTCTAATACACTTTAGACAATCTACAAACCCAATTCATGACAGTCTTAATTCAATACCTACTTCCAAAGTATGACTGACTGTGGAGAGTTTGAATAATATAATTATTCTGGAAGTCAAAACATGCAAAGTTGAAACAATAATAAACGATTAACATAAGATAGTAACACTTTACTCATAAATAAACAACAACTTTTATTTAATCATCAAATGTCAATTACATTTTACAAGTTTCAAAAACTATCTAATTATTAAAACTAATATCATCCTTCAGCCCGATGCGCCTCGCATGCTGTAAATGCTTAACCCTACTCAGTCCCTTCGTGAGGGGATCTGTTGGGTTCTCATCTGATGATACCCTCTTTGCCATGAGGAGTCCTTCTTCTATTCGACGTCTAATGAAATGGTATTTTCTATCAATGTGTATGGATCTCCCGTGATCCATTGGTTCCTTAGCTAAAGCAACCGCACTTTCGCTGTCACAAAAAAATTTCCATTGGCTCTTTTATAGCTGGTACAACTCCAAGGTCTCCAATGAAGTTCTTTAGCCATATCGCCTCTTTTGCTGCCTCGCTTGCTGCTATATACTCTGATTCGCAAGTTGAATCAGCTACCGTCTCCTGCTTGGAACTTTTCCAAGTAATTGCTCCTCCATTTAGGATAAAGACTCAGCCTGACTGAGAGCGGAAATTATCCCTATCAGTCTGAAAGCTAGCATCGTTATACCCTACCACTCTCAAGTCATCACTACTACTAAGGGTAAGGACCCAGTCCTTAGTCCTTCGCAGATACTTGAGAATGTTCTTTACCGCAGTCCAGTGAGCCTTGCCAGGGTTCCCTTGATATCTACTGACCATGCTCAAAGCAAAGGCCACATCAGGGCGAGTACAAGTCATAGCATACATGATTGAGCCCACAGCGGAAGCATACGGTACTCGACTCATCTCAGCTATCTCATCCTCTATACTCAGGCTCTGAGTCTTACTCAGTCCGGCGTTACTCTGGATAGGTAACTCTCCTTTATTGGAATTCTGCATGCTGAACCTATTCAGCACCTTATCCAAGTAGGTACTCTGACTAAGTCCAATTAGTCTTTTAATCCTGTCTTTCAAAATCCTTATCCCTACGATATATGCAGCTTCTCCAAGGTCCTTCATAGCGAAACACTTCCCAAGCCAGGACTTTACTTCCTGCAGAGTTGGAATGTCATTTCCTATGAGTAGTATTTCATCCACATACAGTACCAAAAAGCTAACTATACTCCCACTAGCCTTGACATATACACAAGATTCATCTTCACTCCTCGAAAAGCCAAACTCTTTGATTTTCTCATCGAAACAAGGATTCCATCTGCGAGGTGCTTGCTTTAATCCATAGACGGATTTCTCAAGCTTACACACTCTATTAGGGTACTCTGTACTGACAAAACCCTCTGGCTGACTCATGTAAACATCTTCAGCCAACTTCCCATTAAGGAAAACGGTTTTAACATCCATTTGTCATATTTCATAGTCATGAAATGCAGCAATGGCTAACATAACCCTAATAGACTTAATCTTCGCTACTTGTGAGAATGTCTCATAATAATCAACTCCCGGAGTTTGAGAAAAGCCTTTTGCAACCAGTCGTGCCTTATAAGTGTGTACATTACCATCCATGTCGGTCTTCTTCTTGAAGATCCATTTGCACCCGACTGTTTTACGACTTGGTACATTGTCAACCAAGTTCCAAACTTGATTGTCATACATGGACGGTATCTCGCTGTCCATAGCCTCTTTCCATTTAGCAGCCTCAGGGCCTACCATGGCTTCCGTGTAGCTGTTAGGTTCATCCAGACTTACCAGTGTGTTATCACTGATAAGTGTATCACCTTCCGCAGTAATATGGAAACCATAGTAATGCTCAGGTGCATTCCTAACTCTCGTGGAACGCCTTAGAGGTACAGACTCGTCTGTCAGATTAACAAGAGTTTCCTCCTCAGGTTGATTGCTAGGGTTTGAGGTTCCTTCACCACTTGACTCTTGAATTTCTTCAAGGTCAATTTGCCTCCCACTGTTTCCTTGGCTTATGAACTCTCTCTCTCAAAAGACTCCCCTCCTCGCTACAAAGACCACATTATCATTGGGTCTGTAGAAGAGGTAACCAAATGATTTTTGTGGGTAGCCGATGAAAATACACCTCTCACTTTGAGGTTCGAGCTTATCGTGAGTCTCGCGCCTCACAAAAGCCTCGCAACCCCAAATCTTGACGTGATGTAGATTGGGAACTTTTCCAGTCCACATCTCGTGAGGTGTTTTGGCAACCTTCTTTGTAGGGACTAGATTAAGGATATGGGCGACAGTCTCTAAGGAATACCCCCAAAATGAGATTGGTAGCGAAGCTCGACTCATCATGGAACGAACCATATCCAACAAGGTCCGATTACGCCTCTCCGCCACACCATTCAACTGCGGTGTCCTGGGAGGTGTCAATTTTGAGACAATCCCACATTCCTTAAGATAGTCAAGGAACTCGATACTAAGATACCCTCCTCCCCGAACGGATCGGAGTATCTTGATGTTCCTGCCCAGTTGATTCTCCACTTCCTGCTTAAACTCTTTGAACTTTTCAAAGGTTTCTGACTTATGCTTGATTAAGTAGATATATCCATATCTACTATAATCATCAGTAAAAGTCACATAATATCGATTAGCATCCCTTGTGGCAGTTTTGAAGGGTCCATACACATCAGTGTGTATGAGGTCCAACAAACCCTCACCCCTCTCACAAGTACCAGTGAATGGTGACTTTGTCATTTTTCCAAGTAAACAAGAATCGCAACTATCATCCGACTTTAGGTCAAATGATTCCAAAACTCCAGCCTTTTGGAGTTGGCCTATGCGCTTCTTGTTAACATGTTCAAGACAACAATGCCACAAGTGTGCTTTGTCTGAACTATTTGAAGAATCAATACACAACACATTATTTCCTAGATTATCTATAACATTCACAACTTCATATACACCATCACAAGGTAATGCTTTAAAGTAAAATACATCATTGTAATAAACATTAATAACACCATTATCATTATCAAATGAAAAAGTAAACCCTTGTTTGTACAAGCCATGAAAGGAAATAATATTTCTCGCCATTTCAGACGAGTAACAACATTTATTCAAATCTAATATTAACCCATTATTAAGCAATAAAGAATAAACTCCTATCTTGGTAACAGGCGATGCTTTCCTATTCCCCATGATTAAGTTTATCTTCCCGTGCTCCACTTTCTCACTTCTTCTTAGGCCCTGCAAATCAGTACAAATGTGAATACCACAACCTGTATCAAGCACCTAAGAGTTAGTATTCAATGAGTTATTAGACAATATAGTGTAAATACCTGCATGGGTGGGTTTAACTTTCCCATCCTTTACGTCCTGCAAGTATTTGGGGCAGCTTCGCTTCCAGTGCCCCTTTTCCTGGCAGTAGAAGCATTGTGCTTCCTTTAGGTTTGTAGAAGGAGGAATGAAACCTTTCTTGGTTCCACTTGAAGAGGAGCCATCAAAAGACTTTCCCTTGGTACCCTTAGAAGGGGTCTTCCTCTTCTTCCCCTTTCCCTGCCCAATTGCCAGAACAGGAGCAGTAGTAGGAGTAGGAGTAACAGCTGATTTGCTTTTAAGGCCACTTTCAGCGGTCCTTAAAAGTCCTTGAAGCTTACTTAGTGTGACTTCCTCCTTGTTAATATGATAAGTCATACGAAACTGATCATAACTTGGAGGTAAGGAATGGAGAATGATGTAAATCGCCATGTCCTCAGGGAAGTCCACATTAAGCTTCAATAACCGGTCCACGAACCTTTACATTTTCTGCAAGTGACCGGTGAGGGACTCTCCCTCCTTCATCCTAGTTGTTATCATGGAGGAAATGATTTCATACCTTTCCTGACGAGCACTCTGATGGTACCTATCCATCAGATCCTGGTGCATCTCAAAGGGTAGAAATCTTCATAGGATTTCTGGAGTTCTGCTGTCATTATGGCCAACATGATGCAAGACACCTTAGTGGCATCTTTCTCATGGGTAGTGTACTCAGCAATCTCCTCAGGAGTAGCAGTCGACTCATCGATAACCTTTAGCTCCTTATCGAGGACATACTCTTTGCCCTCATAGCGAGTAATCATTTTGATGTTCCTGATCCATTCATTGAAATTTGAACCATTAAAAGTGACTTTCCCACACAAGTTCATTAGGGAAAAGGAGCCTGTAGGGTTTGAGCCAGTAGCAGTGTTGGAAGACATCTGAAAGAAAGAAAGACAAGTTTTATTAGATAAAGAGTCCTTAATAAATCACCCAAATGAAATATTAAGGCTATAACCCAACAAACTATTTATAGTTGGAAGAGGGGTGTCGTAATCCAAGCTATAAAATATTTGAAGGTAGGTAAATGACGATTTACCAATTTCCACCACAAAAACGAAATAGATTATTAAGTTTTATTGGATTTGAAATTCCTAGATCTTTTGAGATACATTGAACTTTCAATGGCATGTTTGAATCTCGAATGTGCCCTCTCAAGTTTGTGACTGGGATGCCGAGGATCACAAACAATGTGTGAATAACCATGCAAATTGACTTGGTACCCTTAACTTTTATCACCTAATCGATGTGCCGGTTAACCATACGCGCTCCACCCATCTATGATAAAATTAAGTTACCATTTGCCACTCTTACTGGTCCTTGTTAGTGTGCCGGTTAACCACACGCGCTCCACTAATGACTTGGTAAGGTACAAAGTGAAATTTCATGGGCTAGCACCTATTTCACATTTTTCTTATAGTAACTAAGATTGGGAATTATTAAAGTATAGTTACTTTATAATTTCATTATACTTTTAATGAGCATTAAGGTCTTATCCTACCCGTTCGGCTAACGACCCTCCACCAGTCAAGGAAGCGGTGGGTGAGAGTGGACACCCATTAAGCTACCATTTTATAGGCAACAACCTTATACCCCCCTTATAGACCGGCTTCGTGAATGAGGCCTACTAACGGTAAGGCTGGCTTATTCTTATACATATCTATATATTTAAACTTTTAATATAATAATAGTATAAGGGTTGAATTTTAAACTTTTAAAACTCTAAGGTTCAATTTGGAAATTAAAGTATTAGGGTGTAAGACTTTACAAATTCCAAAACTTGAGGGCAAGTATTGAAACTATTCAAGACTTTTCATTTCATAACTTATGAGTTTAATGGTCCATTAAAATGAAGACTCTTCGTTTTATGTAACCTCTTATTCTTTAATAACACTTTTAAAGAAGTGACTTTTGGTTATCCATAACTTGAGGACAAATTATAGACTCCATCATTAGGCATTAAGATCAAGAATCATACTAATAAGCAAGTTACACAAAATTCCTATGATCTTCTAAAACTCATAAGTATAAACATTCATATCAAACAATTTTCAAGAATCATATTAACACATATAAAACTTGAAATTTGATAATAACCATTGAATATGGATTAGCATAATCATTACCACTTCAAAAACAGATTTTATAAGTCCAAAACAGTTTAGGGTAATGATTCTAGTCCATTTCCAGCAGCAAAACTCGAAAAACTGCTCACTGGATGACAAACTCGTCGAGTTCTCAAAGGAACTCGTCGAGTTCATGTATTAACTCATGAACTCGGCGAGTTTTTGGCCAAAACTCGTCGAGTTTTCTTGTCTGGGCAGTTTTTGGCTTTTGAAAAACAAGTTTGCATCAAGTATCAAGTAAACAAGCATAGGCTCTGATACCACTGAAGGGTTTTGAGCATTCTAACACTCCTAAGGTGTACATGCAACCCTAGAAACCTTGGATCTATGTTTTACTAAGATACATGCAAATTTGATTTCCAAGGTTCTTAATCTATCTAGCATAGCATGAGGAACTTTTAAACATAAATGCTAGAAGAAGAACATACCTTTTGTTGTTTGGATTCCTTGAGAACCTTATAAGCCTAGCACTTCAAGTGTGATGCCTCAAATGTCTCACGCAACACCACAACACTTGGAATAACCTTGAGAGAAGTTCACTAACACCTCAAAATCGGCTAGCCCTCTTTACTTGCTTGTAGTAGTGCCAATTTTGCTAGACAAGGGGTCTTTATATGGTTGTGACACAAGTAGGGTTACACCATGTAAACCCTAATTGTCATGGCTTTCCATATTCCATGATCTATGGGTTTGTAACCTCCATGGACTATCCATGGAGCACCTTATGGCTTTTAGCCCAATCCATACAAACCATGGATCATTAGCCCACTATACAAGAATAGATGATTTACACAATCAACCCCATATATTTAATTAGTCTCTTTTTGATCACTTAATTAATTCCAAATTAATTCTTTGATCAATACTAATTAAATAATATTATTAATATATTAGAACTTCTAATATAATAATAATCCTTAAGTGTCCTTTCTCTCATTTAGTCTATCCAAGTGTTGCAATGTCATGCAAGCCAAATGGACCATGCCAACCGGATCAAGTACATACCAGAAATAGTTATGGACTTATACACCTTATCCAACAGAAAATACCTCAAAAAACGATGTTACAATTCTCCCCCACTTGACTTATACTTCGCCATCGAAGTTTGATGCAGCGAATAACTCGGGGTAATGCTCCCTCATCTCAGTCTCCGGCTCCCAGGTCCATTCGCAGCCTCACCGATGCTGCCACTAAATCTTTACCAAAGGTATCTCCTTATTGCGCAAAACCTTCATCTTTCTTTCCAAAATAGCCACCAGTCTCTCAATATAATTCAGACGCTCATCGACCTGAATATCATCTAAAGGAATCACTGTATTGCTGTCCAACACACACTTTCGTAACTGAGAGACTTGGAAAGTGTTGTGTATCTGACTGAGCTTGCTAGGCAAATTCAACCGGTAAGCCACCCTGCCTACCCTGGTGATCACACGGAAAGGTCCAATATATCTGGGACCCAATTACCCCCTCTTCCTGAAGCGTATCACACCCTTCCAATGTGAGACCTTCTGGAGCACCATATCGCCGACCTGAAACTCCAACTCTGATCGGCGCCGGTCGGCATAGCTCATCTGCCGACTCTGAGCGGTTTGCAGTCTCTGCCTAATCTGTTGAATAAGCTTTGTGGTCTGAAGGACTACTTCGGTCCTTCCCATGACTCTATGACCAACCTCTCTCCAACATATCGGGATACGACATCTCTGACCATACAAGAGCTCAAAATGTGGGGCATCAATGTTGTAGTGATAATTGTTGTTGTAGGAGAACTCTACAAGAGGTAGGTAGGAATCCCAACTCCCACCGAAATCAATGACATAGGACCGCAACATATCTTCAAGGGTCTGGATGGTCCGCTCACTCTGACTAAAATCTAATATTGAAACTTCAACTTCTGTTTTTTTTAAAGAAAATTAATATGCTACTCCATATTTGGAGTGTTACTATTCATTTGTCCAAAAATAGGGTAAGAAATGATAATGTAGAGTTAGATAGGAATGAAGGTAAAAATGAAAAAAAAAAAAAAACAATGGCATTCGGGGTGAATTGAGGATGCTCTTAGTAGTTAATAATATGTCTTTTACTTCTGTGATCCCAACAAAATTATCAATTTGGTTTTAAACTATTTCACCTTGATAAATATAAAAGTTTAATCTACATGTATTCTTAACTTATTTCTATCGTGATCTTACTTTAATGTAAGAATGATTGTAATGTAATATCACATGTAACATAATAATATGAAACTTTTAGTTTGTAACATTTAACGAACCATGATAATTGTGGTTGTTTTCTAAAGGTTAATGTTATTAAGTAGTATTTAGATGCTTCATTCCCTTCTTAGGTGTTCCTCTCTTTTTTTAGGTGCTCAGTTCCTTTCTTATATGCTCTATTGCTTTCTCATATGCTCAAATCCCTTCTCAAATGCTCCACGTTCATTCACGTGCTCCATTGAACTCTAAATGCCCCATTAAAAATGTTCTGAATGTTCAAGTCACACTTAACACAACCAATCCAATTAAGCACTAGACAAGTTTTAAAGTGTGTTTTAATTAGATTCCTTAAAAAAATAAAATGTTTTACCGCTCAAGTTTTTTTATATACTTTAGGAAAAAGAAGTAAAAGTTAACTTGTTTACCTGTTTGATTATTGTTAATGATGAAAAAGGTGACTTGCAATTCTTCATCAAGCTTCTTAGCATGAATTTTGAAATAACGCTATTTCTCGTAGATTTTTTTTGCGAGCCATAAGTTTTCCTCACAACTAGGGCTGTAAACGAACCAAACGTACACGAACAAGGTCTTGTTCATGTTCGTTCGTTTAAGTTAGCCGAACAACAAACGAACACGAACGGATAAACGAATGAGATTTTCTTGTTTATGTTCGTTCGTTTAACAAATTACCTTGTTCATGTTCGTTCGTTTATGTTCGTGAACATGCTAAACCAACAAACATAAACGAACAAAGATAAAAAAAACACAATTGAACATATATGAACATAAACGAACATATAATATAACAATATAATAAACAAATTAAATATAAATAAACTTAAACAAACAAACATAAACGAACATCATAAACGAACGTTCACGAACATAAATGAACGAACAAGACCATTGTTCATGTTCGTTCATTTAACTTAACGAACGATAATTTTTGTTCATGTTCGTTCATTTATTAAATAAACGAACATAAACGAACTTTCCGCCGAACAGTTCACGAACGGTTCGCCAAACGTTCGGTTCGTTTATAGCCCTACTCACAACTGTTTAACGATGTTGATTTGTGTCTGAAAAGTATATTTGCAAGCGTGCAAACAATTTTTTGTAATTATTGTAGTATTTTTGTAAAAATACGAAACAAAGTATTTCTTATAATGACACACTAGCACTTATTATGTGTGACATCCCCAATTTTCTCGGCCAGAAAAGACCGATTTGTTTATGCTTTGTTTTATAAATCAGAGTAATCTTTTAAAGAAAACGGTTGCGGAATTTGTTCCCAAATAAGATATGATAAAAATTTATCAAAACATTTCTCAAAGAGAATGTACTTTTCATTAAATAATAAAATCTCGGGATGTCATGTTCCGATACAGATCAAAAGCATAAACAGTACCATATAGGCCTTACAACATTTATTTATATCTAATGGCCTATAATCCAAAATCTCTCGTCAAGTCCACCAACTTATACTCTTGTGCCATTACCTGTAATGCAAAGAAAACTGAGTGGGTCAGGCTTGGGAGCCTGGTGAGCATATAGGGTTTTCAACCCACAATAATATAATTTTTATATTTAATCATCAAACAAACAATCCAATTACCCATCCCCATTATCTTCTTTATTTCTTAAATTCTTACCTTAAGAATCCACTATCATTCATTCCTTCGTTCCTAAGGATTGAACTAAGGAATTGGCACAAAGTCCATTGCTGCCCGAGGTTCATCCACGCAGTACTAAATCCATAGCTACCAATGTTCATCTATACGGTACTAAATCCATAGCTACCAAGGTTCATCTATACGGTACTAAATCCATAGCTACCAAGGGTCATCTATACGGTACTAAATCCATAGCTACCAAGGTTCATCTATACGGTACTAAATCCATAGCTACCAAGGTTCATCTATACGATACTAAATCCATAGCTACCAAGGTTTTTAGAGTACACCGGTGAACATCAAGTCCACAACACCTACAAGTTGCGAGCTTGCTAGTGTTCCACAGGACTGTCTAGAATAGTCCGTGGTTGTCATCCCTACTCTGCTGAATGACGGGGGCCATCGTTTGGGTAAAGGTTTCACTCATTTTTCACCTGTCACCCTCATCTCATGATCTATATCATCTTTCATCTCATCCTCAAACTAATCTTTCCTCTCACACCAATTATTTCATCTACTCATGTTCTACTCAACATATTTGTAGATATAAATTACGTATATAGTTTAAATCATATACAAACCTGTATAAAACATTCATCCAACATCCATCTCAATATATATATATATATATATATATATATATATATATATATATATATATATATATATATATATATAAACACATAACACGTATTTCATAGCAAATACTTCATATCTATGTGTTAGAAGAAAGTAACTATACACTCACTTGATAAGACAATGATCGGACAGCACCTCGTCTCTTAAAATAAACTTTTCCGATAAAACCGGGATGTTTTTCTTGAAAACCGGGCTTCTTGCGGGCAGAGTTTCGGCTCGGAAACTTTACTTCTCGGGATTTTCGGGACTTCGGAACTTGCTTCGGGGCTCGGGAATGATACCGGGGCTTCGGGGTAAAAGTTGCACACAAAACGATGCAAAACGAGAGAGAGAGAGAAGAGAATTTGAGCAAAAGGATCGGCTGCCCTCGCATGCCCTTTTATAGAGGCTGAAGCCTCGCATTACGCTGGGCGTAATGCTTCGGTACGCGGGGCGTAATGCTTCGGAAACGTCATCGCTTACGTCATCGGAGCACTCGAGTCCGAGGCGGTTCATGCACCGAAGTACGCTGGGCGTACTCAAAGGTTACGCGGGGCGTACCCTTCGGATAAGCTTTGGTATGCATGCCACGATCTTCAAAAATTCATAACTTTCGCATATGAGCTCCGTTTTCGACGTTCTTTATATCCACGCGTAGGTGAGACTATGATCTACAACTTTTATTTAGACTCCGTTGGCTAATTTTGAATTTATTATTATTATTTTTATATTATTTTTAGTAGGTCGGGACAGGAAAACTTCGTTATAAAATCATAACTTCTTCATTTGACGTCCGTTTCTGTCTGTCTTTTTACCGCTGGACTACTAACGATGAGATCTTCGATTCTCGTTTAGATTGTTTCGGCCAAATATCACTCGATCTCAATTTCGAGATTTGGGCTGTATACCGCTAAGTCGAAACTTAGAAAAATCATAACTTCCTCATACGAAGTCAGATTTAGACGTTCTTTTTATGCACGCTCTCGGTTTAACGTATTCTACGACTTTCATTTAGATCGCTAAGGCCAAATATCGCTCTAACATAAATTCACTATTTACGTCGCGTTGTGTCGTGCCGGTTCTGTCGCGAAACTTCGACAGGTCATAACTTCTCCGTTATAACTCGGATTTCGGCATTCTTTATATTTTTGGAAACCTTGTGACATATACCTCAACGTGGTTAAGATTATTCATTCTAAATAAACTTCCATCAAAAAATCATTTTTTTGATGCTTATCGTCTCTAAATTGACTAGCCCGGATCTACGGGCGTTACATTATGGTAACTTTAGTGAATGATTCTTAATGAGTGTTCGGTGGCGGCATAATATTTGAAGGAATGAAATATGTATAAGAAATTAAAATCCGAATTAATTAGAATCAATTATACGTTTGGTTGACATAAAAATGTAATATATTTTTATGTTTGGTTTTCAAATTTGTCAAAAAAAAACTAAAAATTAAATTAAATAATATGACCAAAATACTATTTATTATTATTTTTTAAACTTATTACTATTATTAATAAAAAAAGGAAAAAAAAAATATTTATTGAACTCTTATCCGTGCAAACCTATGGTTTTTTTTATTGAATTTGCAAAAAATATAGCTTTAAAAAACAAAAATATATAATTATACCAGATAAAAACAATTAATACACATCTTAATTTGGGGGCTAGATTTATGGTCACTTAATTAGGAGTTTGGAAGGGGGTGGAGGGGGTATATATGTCTGTGTGTGTGGAGGGGGGGGGGGGGAAGTGGGTTGGCATATGCGAGGAGGTATGGAGGTAGGTTTAAGTATGGTGAGGGTGTAGGTGGGAGTAACATAATGGGTATGCATGCTATGGGTTTGTGTAGGTGTGTTGGTAGGCATGTGCATATTCCGGAGGTATGATAAGTGGATAAGGCGATTGAGGTGGTAAGGTGGAGTGAGTTAATGAGGTAGGATGGATGGGATATGGGCAGATGAGATATGTGTGTAGGTAGGTAGGCCAGCGGTAAGGGTTGGGGTGTATGGATGTGAGGGTGGGTGTGACAAGGTATCGTGGGTGGTAAGGTATCGTGGGATGGGTGTGTATGGTTATATGTGTGAGATGATTATAATCTGTTTTGATTTGATAAATAGTGACTAAAATAAAAAGGAGTTAAGAAAACATTTTTTAATAAAAAATAAAAAATTGAGTGTAAAATATTTGTTCTTAGCCGAAGAATGTCGAATTCATTAAAACATATAATTTGATAATCCTTTTTATAATTATAATTCTATTAATTTTGTTAACCAAACATACGTTTTATTTGATTTACATGGGATAATGACATGTCTACAAGTTTTTGTCGGTTTTACCATTAAAACCCGATGTTTGCATAAAAAAAATACCCTCTGGTTTGATAGAAATATTCGATTTTATCATTTTTCTGGTTCATGAAAACCCTTAAGTTTGATTTTCTGGTTCATTAAAATATTTAAGTCTGACATAAATAGTGATAAAAATAAAAATGAGTGGGTGTGACACGGTGAGTGAGGTGGTAAAATATGGTAGGATTAATATATATGGTTGGATGTGTGAGATGATTATAATGTGTTTTGATTTGATAAATAGTAAATAAAATAAAAGGGAGTTGTGAAAACATCTTTTTTAATAAAAAATATAAAATTAAATATAAAATATTTGTTCTTGGCCAAAGAATGTCGAATTCATTAAAACATATAATTCAATAATCCTTTTTATGATTATAATTCTACTAGAAAGGTTACCCCCGTTATGCGGGGGCCAGAAGCTTTCAATGTTGTTTCCGAATTGATAAATATGACAGACATAGAAAGTGCAAGGATGAAAAGTCTGGGCTTTGCCCTGGACAAAAAATATAAAAGTTTTGACTGCAAGGACCAGAAGTGTGAAAATGGCTAAAGAATTAAAGGGGTAGGAATTAGCAACTTTTTAGAAAAGGGATCAAAGTTGTCAAACCGTTAAAGTTTTGTGGCCAAACTTTAAATATTAAAAGGTTCCAAAAAAGTGTAAAAATATTGATTGCAAGGACCAAAAGTGTCAAAATGGGTAAAGAATAATGAGCAAAGTTGCCAAAAAAACATCCAAATTTAGTATTCCTAACTTCCAACAATAATACAGGGACCAATTCTGCCAAAAAAATGGGAAGTTGAATGGAACACAAACAAAAGGACATGAATAAATCAGTTAAAGAAGTACAGGGACCGGATATATAAATCAAGGGACCAAACCTGGACAAAGTATCCCAACTTCACTATTCTTTTCTTCCACAACTTTAATATATATATAATAATTAAGTTTGTTAACCAAAGATAAGTTTTACTTAATTCACATGGGATATGACATAAAAACCTTTAAGTTTGCAAGTTCTTGTTGGTTTTTACCCTTTTGTAGAACTTAGGTTCATTAAAACTTGATGTTTGCAATTTGTTTTTTAATTTTACCATTTGGGCTATTAAATCTCTTACGTTTGACAAGAATGTTCAATTTTATCTTTTTCTAATTTATAAAAGTCTTTTAAGTTTGGTTTTCTGGTTTATTAAAACTCTTAAGTTTGATATAAATTTTCAGTTTTACCTAGGGGTGAGCAAAAACCAAACCGATAAAAGAAAAACCGTAAAAACCGCAATAAACCGCCACCGGAAAACCGAAACCGATGCAAAAACCGATGGTGCGGATTTTATTTTTTTGAAAAACCGAATTTATTGGTGCGGTGCGGTTTTTATCTAGAAATCGGACCACCAAAACCGAACCGCACCGCAAGCTTATTAACAATAAAAAACTCAAAATTACAGCTTCTAAATGTGAGGAAACGAAATGACACCATGTCATACAATCATAAATATTCACATGAACACTACGGTTAAAAAATCATATCGGTGAACATAAAAAAACTGCACCATATGATTGACTCGGTTTAAAACCGACACCGAACCGGTACAAACCGAAACCGCACTCAAAAACCGCAAAACCAAACCATTGAAAAACCGCACACAACGGTTTCTAGAATTCAAAAATCGCACCTTGCGGTTTGCGGTTCGGTTTGGCCCTAAAACCGCACCAAACCGCACAATGATCACCCCTAGTTTTACCTGATAAATTTGCAAAAAAGATAAAATAAAAAAAAATGCAAATTTGATACATTAATAAACCAAAAATAGGACTTTATGTAAGATAAACAAAAACTTACAAATATAAAGGGTTTTATGGCATTTTGCCCAATTTACATTCCAACTATTCCAAAAAATAAAAATAAAAATAAATTATTTACCATTCTTTTACCAACATTCTATACATATTCACTCATTAGATGGTCAAAAAAGTCGAATTGTAGTTACAAACTACATTATAAATTTTAAATTTTTTTTTTTTTTGATGACATACAATTAGATGAATAATATGTATAATTTTAAAAAATAACTATCCAATTTAATTTAAATTATTTAATACTAACATAAATCAGTTTATAAATACCCATATGAAATACAACATAAGACCTGTTCTAGTAGATGTTGGAGGTTGCTCAATTTTTTCGATATTCACGATAAATTCAAGGGTATCTGGCCAACACCTCCGCCCATAAATACGTCGATTTCTCCAATCAACTCCGCAGCCTGCCAATTATCAACCTCACAAGTTTTCAAAGGTTCGGATCTCTCGAGTATTAAACTTAATCGCCGGTTGAAGAAAACGACGTTCGATCGGCTGATTTTGGCGTTTGATTGAAGCAAATCGAACGGTTGTTTGATCTAACATCACCATGAATCGTTTGTCTTCGCGTACCACTTCAAGGATTTTCACGATTGTTTGAATTAAGAGATATATAGATCGTCTTCTGCCATCGTTTACCAGTTCGAGGGTTCTCTTAACTGGATGTACTTGAAGATCGACGGAGTGTTATTTGTTCAAATCAGAAGAAAAGAAGACGTTTTTAATTTGGGGTTTTGATCTGAAGGCAGCTCAAACATTGAACACAGGTACTGAAAGAACACATAAGTATTGTAATTTTCAGTGTTTTTAGGTTTATTTCCCAATGAACGAAGAGGATTCGCGGCTGTCTGATCGATGTACATAAACATCTGACGGACCTCCAGTGATTAGATCTGATACGTATGTTCGTCTCCGGATGTGTTTACCGAAGATGCGTCGTTTACTTGATGATTCGATGAACTGGAGAACCTAAAGATGTGCGTTACGATTTAAATATCCTAACATCGAAAGCAGCTAAAGGGGGTTCCCGAAGGAACGCTTGTTTCTACATAGGGCACGGATCCACGATGAACTACAAAAAACTTGTGATTTTGTCTCATATATGAACGTCGTTTTGACTTTGATTTACTTCCTCGATCTGATCTGCGACGTTTCATCACTTGTTCGTAGAAGAATCTGACCCATCGAATCGTGTTTTGAGGATCGGATTAAGAAAACTCCAACTCCTCTGGATTTTTGGGCCAGTCTCCCAGATCTATAAAGAACTTAATGGATGGCTGTAATCACACATAAAAAAAATCGTCCTCTATCTTCCATTAACGAAACATCATATTGACGTCAATTCTACTTCTTTGATTGGCGTGCACATATGGTTTCCAGACCTAATCATATTTAAACCTTGTCAAAACACCTCATGGGATATCTTGCACATGAACGGATCTCGTAAGAACTGAATGAAGGATTTACTTTCTAACTTCTCTTCTGGAGTTCCGATAATGTTCTTGATGCATCATCCTCCAATAGCTTTAATAAATCTGGTCAATACTCTATACACACAACCATCTCCTTTAGACACCATGATTAAAGCTGAAGTAGTAATTTTACATATGTGGGTCCTTGATGTTGGGTAGATTGATTTGTTCTGAATAATATCTTGTGACTTATAACAAGGTTGAATCTTGTTTAATAACAAGTCGTCTCCATGTAACAGAAGCTGATAGTGGTACAAAACCTGTTTCAACTACAATGGACCTGGAACTTGTGAAGTTTATCAACTCAGATCTTACATGGAATGCTGTTAAAAAGGGCCATAGGAGCATGATGAGGCGCCCAAGGAAGCCAGCAGCAAGCAGTTCAGCCATTAAAATGCAGGAATCTGTAGCTTTTGATTATGAGAAGGTATTTTATATTTATTTACTTGTTGTTCATATATCTTTATAAAGCAACATGATTTTTACTCTTGTTTGTGTTCTTGTAGTCTGGTGTAGCCATTCTTGGTCAACACTTTGGTGAAGAAGTAGTTGATGTTCCTATAAAGAAAAGAATTCTTATGCTTCAGTCTCCATCTCTCAGCAATGAAAGGGCTAATAGGTCAACTCAACCTCATCCTCCCTCTCCTCATCATGAGAAACAAGAGTGTCATTCAATGAAGTCAAAACTGATAGAGAAACAGATTCCTGATCTTAATGACTTCTTTGGTATAGAACTTCTTGCAGCTGCTGCATGCCATACCTCTGTTTATGACACCCCTACTCCCATGGAGTCTTCTGCAGTCGAAGAACACACAACAACAAAAATTGTTGAATCATACACCGAAGGTGTAATTGTAAAAGACGATATTGCCCCTGTTGACTCAGATGATTCATCAGTTCAAGATAACACATTCCCAGTTATTATTACAAACGATAATGGGAATAGTGAGGGTGATAAAACATCTGTTCCTTCAAAAGATGTTAGGTTGCATTGGGATTTGAACACTGTAATGGATGAATGGGAAGAACCCTGTTGTGATATTCTTGTTGATCCTCATTCTGAAAAAGGGTATCTAAAAGATGATGATTCACAGAATGAAACTAGAAATTCTCAACAGGTGAAATCAGATGCAATAGACAAGTCTGAAGGTATTCAGGCTGTTTCTGAAGTAGTACAAGGTGGATCATGTCAAGATGATAAGGTTTCTTCAGAAGATCGTCTCAGTGATTGCTGTGGGTCAAACAAAGTCAAAGCAGGAGGAGGCTATGATTCTCCTGTTGAAGATGGTGAGTTAAGAGACACGTGGCAAAAGAATGAAGTGGAAGAAATGGAGTGTGTAGACTATGAATCAGATAACATATATGAAGATAACTTTGATGCTATTGAATCAGTTAACAATGAAGTCATTGAATCACTCCCCAACAATGAAATCGAACAAGATGATAAGAAAAACATCCCAAGTATATCAAATCAGCTTCCGGAACCTTCCAAATCAGAAGAAAAGTGTAGAACTTCGTCTTTTGGTGTTCATAGAAACAGGTAAACTTTATGTTCTTTACAAATAACAAAATCCAGTATTTCATAATTTTTTCTATCTTCTAATTCTTTTTTTTCTTGAATTCAGATCTGAAAACTTTCAAGATTCTTATTCAAGGGGTAAGAGGGATTTTGGTCAAGAAAAGTCAACGGGAAGAGATGGAGTATCTTACCATGGTTGGGATTCAAGAAACACTCAGAATCACAGGTACTCTAATAACAGGCCAAAACATGTGATTGGAGGTTACAATCAAAGATCCAGTTCTTACAAGACATTTAACACAAAACCAGAAAGAAATGAATCATATGGTGTTTATAGTCGTGATAGAGTTAAAGGTGGATTAGGGTTTCATCAACAAGGTTCAAGAAGAGGTGAAGACTACAATGGTCATGATCAAGAAAGAAAAGTCTCTTCCTTTTCTCCAAATTTCACCCGTGGGCCCCATCTTTCAAGATCTAGAAGACGATCTAGGTCAAGATCAAGGTCAGAGTCTCCAATTGCATGGAATTTTCAGAAGAAAAGCAAAGTGGATACAAAAAGAGAAAGAGAAAGAGAAAGAGAAAGCCCAGATCATATTCATATTCATAAGACTGATAAATACAATAGCAACATCAATGGTGAATCAAGAGATAGGAATAATCTTGGAAGAATGAAGTCATCAAATGATCATTTTTACCCTACTTTTTCACGTTCAGGAAGGTATCCACCACAAGGAAGTGGTCAATATGATGAAAAATACGGAGGGCGTTTTCGGTATTATCATAAAGATAATGGGTTCAGATACACTCGTAATGAAAATAGGTACTTCAAAGATCCAGTTGGAGATGGAGTGGAATGATTGCTTCTGATTCACAAGGGGATTATTAGTTGGTATATAAGAGACTTTTTTTTCTTTTCTTAATTGTTGATCCTCTTGTTTTCTTTACTATAACTTTTTTTTTTTTTGAGTACTTTTAGAACTTGGTAGGGGTATTTAGGACAAATTTTCGTATTGTCTTCTGAGTTTCTGTTCTTATTGTAATATGTGAAATTGAGAAAATTAATCACACAAGGCAGAACTTTATTTTCTTAAAATACTTCTACTTTTCTTCTTTACACACACAATGCAAACTTCAATTCAAGAAAGAAAGGTATATTTCATTATATTCTAAAACTTTTTTTTACATAATGTTATATAATTTATAAAGAAATATTCCCATTTCTTTCACCAGGTAAAGCTGATAGACTGAAAAACGAATTTTTTTGACAACTCAGATGAGCAAATCGCTGCCACGTCATCCCTCATCATCTTTGGACCACTTACAAGAACTCCAATTCTAGATCCTTCACATTTTGTAAGTATTTCTGCATTATAAAATAAAAGATTATAAAATTAACTCATAGTGATAAATTAATAATTTTAGTTAGTTTTCTTACTCTTGAAATCTGGTCTTTCTCCATAGTTAACATTAGTAGAAGCCCCGATTAAAGATTCATAAGGAAGACTTTCCATCTCTCTATCCTCATTATAACACCAAGAACTCAAACCTGGAGACGCCAATGGCGAGGGTAAATCCGTAATTTGAATCTGCCCCATTTCTTTCAAATTCCTTCTCTTGTTCCACAGAAAAGCGATAGATACAGTTATAGATATAGCTGTACATATAAACACCATACTACAAACCGACCTTATAGAATACGAATATATCATATTTGTACCCTTATCAATCGGGTATATATAAAATCTTGTGAAAAGCGCGATAAACACAAGGGAAATGATAAAAGAGAACACAATTATCATTCCCAACCAAATCCAGTTATTTTGCCCTAAAATTGGAGAAATCGGTGCATCAAGGGGATTCGGTTTGAACCATATTGTTCTGTGAAGGTGTTGTTCTTCAGTTGTGTGCCCTATTTCTTGTGTTACATAAGGGCAGATTTGTAATTTCAAGCGAGATATATCAAGTGTAGTGGGTGAAATAGGAAGGATAAGTTGTAGCATCGCAAGATCTTCAGATTTTTTGAAAGATGGGATAAGGAGAATTTGTGGTGTGTTGTTGTTGTTGTTGTTGTTTTCCATGTGAAGAAGCTCACGAATTATGGAGATAAATGGAGTGATCCCACTTCCACCACTAAACATCACAAGCTTGTCATACCTGTGTTAATTTTTAAATTTTTTTATTGTTAAATAAATCATAAAAGTTTTGGAAGTTTCTCGATTTTGATCATTTTATATAGAAATTGGTTAATAGTTGATGGTTTGCTTACTGTTGAAAATTGGTTGAAATAGGTCCATATGGCCCTTCCACCGAGACTTGAAGATGATCCATTGGTGAAGGCATTGAAAGCTTTTCATAAAGCTTTTGTGACCAACTTCCTTTACTTTTAATAACAACACTTAACTTTTCATCATCAAAATTACTACTCGAAGTCACTGTAAATGGATGCCATTGTAGTTTTGATATACTAGGTACATTCACAAAAATTAAACTCGTTGGATTATATTTAAGCCCTGAAAAAAAAGAAGAATTTAATCAACTTATATGTTAAAATTTATTAAAATATTTCGATTTACCTCGTGTTTTGGAGAAGTTTAATTCTACAACTTGGCATGGTAAAACTCGCGCTGAAACTAAACGGACTTTTTGTTGGGATTGTAGGAGACGTAGGATTCGATCTATCAGAAAGAGGTAAAAACCCGGGAGACTGATCCAAATATAAGAAAATCCAACATGGAGTATAAAAAACACTACAAAAAGAATATAAAGGTGGTGTGAGTAAAAAAAGAGCTCAAATATATTTCTTCTGATACGCGATACGCTTGTTAACCAAATGACAATTCCTATAAATAAACCGACTTCTCCCGCCACATTCGATATCCCGATCTTCTCCCATTTCATCATCTACATCAACACACAATTTTCAGTTGATTGTTTAGGGTTTAAGGTTTAGGGGTTGGGGTTTTGATTGTCTTACCTGTGAAATTTGGTGTGTTGTACCCCAAAAGACGATGTAACATAAACCATGAGCAATGAAGAACATCATAGTGAGATTTCCGATCCATATGTGATACTTGATGGTGGATTCTGATGTGAGACCAAGTAGCCGGAGCACCGGTGACCCTCTAGTCACTGGAAAAAATAAAAGGGAGAGACATATGTTGCCAATAAGTCCTAGCATCAATGCTATGCTGTCTAACTTCACTTCCCACCTGGTTAAAGATATTATATTTAATTTAAAATAATGGTAATTATTTATGAATGATAGTTTTTAAAATTTATAAATATACGTAAGAAACTATGCTTTTGGAAATTGTTGTTTTAATTGTATACGATAGAACCTTAAACTCACCGTTATTACTGGTTTAACATTCTATACAAGAATGTTAACTTTAAGGATCTATTGTGTACAATCAAAACGACAACCCTTATAAATCATTAACTCTAAATGGATGTGAGATTTTGAATTTTCTTACACTTTTTCGCCCATTTTAGATGCGGATTGTGTAGTGATATTGGCAAACATGGCATGTAAGTAAGCCGAGAAAGACCAAACCAAAAGTGCCACAAACATGATGAGAAATGACACTTCTGTCCAACTAATGATCCCAAGAGGACCTCTCACAATTGCTAGTTGTCCCCATAAGTTGTTGGGTGTACTTTGATGGTGTGAAAGCTTGTTTTGAAGGTGAAGGTATATACATGACATAATTGCAATTATGAGGATTGGGGTTGTGTATATTACAATATTTCCACCTGAAAATATAAGATATATATATATATATATATATATATATATATATATATATATATATATATATATATATATATATATATATATATTTGAAGCAAATTAAGATAATTACTTTAATGGTATCTATCAATTACTAGGTTTACACGAACCTTGTTGTTGACCGAAATAGGATGAATTAGTGGCAGAATGGATACGAGGTAACCAATGTAGCCAAAATGTGTTTGTAGGCATCATCACCCATATCATTATGTACCCTAAGAAGATGGTGATCACCATTACCTTTATTGTGAGTTGAATCATCTTGTTTGTACGTGTATGCTCTAAAGATCGAATATTTGTTTCCATTTGTTTCTTGAAAATGTGTGTGTGCGTGTGTGTATTTGAGGTTGTTGAATGGAAGAAGTGAAATGCAAGAGACCCTTTAATATAGAAATGGTGTGACGTTTTGGTAAATTAGTAGTCAGACTGGAAACATTTAGATTCAAGAGGGGATTTGTAGTACAAATTAGGAGCTTGCTTTCACACTGGGCAAAAATGACAATTCACATTAGGTTTAAGACTAGTCAAATTATGTGGTGTTTTTGCACATTCCCTTATTTTGTTTGTTATTCGAAATTATGTTAACGTAAGATGAGTATCTATTGAAATTAATGTCGAAGATTTTCATAGGTTGATTGATGGAGGGAGTAAACAGTTTATTAGATGTCTTTTACATTTGATAATGTGAATTGCACCGATCCTTAGGGCTTATGTCGCTTTTAAGGCATGTTTGAGATGTGATCATTCAAAATACTTGATAAAAACGTTATCTTGTAATTTATTCAATATTATAAGAAAATGGTCTTGACCCTTTAAACGATCCTAAATGGCATAAATACATGTTAACTTCATGTCAAACAATGAGTTTTGTAATGACTCGAAACTAAAGGTATGTTTGGCAACATGTTTTTGAGAGTTTTTAAGAGCTTTTAGCTTCTGCCTTTTAAGAAAAAAACTCGAATTAATCTTCGTTTGAAAGTACAAACTTGAAGTTTTTATTTTATATGAAAAATTCATAATCTAAAAACTAATTTCAATGATTTTTGATAGCTTTTAGAAGAACTTTTAGCTTCTAGTTTTTATATTTTATGACAATTCACACATAAAAAGCTTATGAAAGGTGTTGCCCCACTTTGACTTTCTCAAACCTGATGGAAATGGTGAAACATATTATAAGTGTAAAAAGTGTATTAGCCACTAGAAATAACATCGGACTGTTGGCATCTATAACCACCGATGGATTGGTTGCTATCTATCTTTGGCAACCCATTTCATTGATAGTTCTTGGTGCTTGCAAAAACTAATCCTTAATTTCATTTTTTTTGCCTCTATCACACACCGGTGTTGCTACGAGTAATCATGTTTTTAGCCTTTTGAAGGATTGGGGAATTATAAAAAAAATGTTTTCAATTACTTTGGATAATGCTTCTTCCAACGATGTGATGGTTGATTTTCTTAAAACTGAAATTGATTCGCTTTTCTAAGGCCATCATACTTTCATGTTAGGTGTTGTGCACACATTATGAATTTAATTGTGCAAGACGTTTGAAAAAGATAATTGATGTTGTAAATTTTAATAAAGGTCGGAGTGAGTGTAAAGGAAGAAAATCTAGTGTTGCACATGTAGAGTCACAAATTTACAATTATCTAAGGGTCTAAGTTAGTATTAGACATAGAGTTTTGCAATATTTTTTAGAATCCTATTTGTGAGTTTACCCATGCCATTTCATATACAAAATAGTCTTTAAATAACATGCCATTTCAAGTAACCAAGAATTATTATCCATTAATCACCACCGAGTTGCCCAAAACATAAGAAACATAAATCCTAATATGTTTCACTACAATACAAGTCAAAAGCTTGACTGCATAACAACTATTACAAAAACTATTAACCACAAAATCCCATTTTACTTTGACCCTCTTCCTCTTGGTGTCTCTGTCAAGATGAAGCTAGGAAACTCATCATAATCCTTCTTCATGTATGACCACATTCTTGGAGAATTAGGGCTTCCAAAAATTGGGGATCTTTCTCCAAATGCATCATCTTCTATTATCGGCTCAAGTATCTCCTCCATTTCCATCTCAACAAACACATTTTCATCCCTTGGTTTTCTTGCTACTTGATTGCGTTTCACAGATTCACAACAAACATCTATAATTCATATAAACAGGTTATTAGCTAATTACTTGCAATTGAAAATAGATGAAAAAAAGTGAAAATTATGACAATACCTTCATGTAGCCCAATGTTCTTCAAGAACTGATCAAAATCCAAATCCAAAGATTTCTTCTGTGATTTCACACATTCATCATGGTTATGAAGGAATCGTTCTTCTGCAACAGCTATTGAGTTCTTTCCCTGATTCTTTTTCTTTGAAGATTGTTGCTGCTGAGTCAATGGTTTGACCGTGTTTGTAAGGTCACCCAGTGCTTTCCTGCCACTAACTTGAGTCTTCTTGGAGACACCGAGATCTTCCCCAATTGGAATCACATTCTTGGGATTTTGTTTTCTTGATGTGTTGAGTGCAGGTGGTTTTCCAGAGTTTGAGATGTCGTTAAGTGCTTTCCTTCCTCCAAGACCCCCTACTCTGTTCTTTTGAACAGTCTTAACACCTGAAAGGAACAATCATATCAAAAATGGATATTAGATTACAATCAAAAACTGGAAAAAGTAAAAAGATTGTAAATATTTTATCAGGAAACATACCGTTGAAGTGAACACTGAAATTCTGATCTTGAATAACATTCATCGCCATCTTTTGTAATCTCGATTTGATTTCCTGCAGTCGGCAAAAACAGATTTCAGGCATTGATGAAGAAAACACGGATTGATAAATCGTTTATGGGGAAATTGGTGAATCAAATTCGAGAATGTAAAACACGCAGAATAAATGCGATTTCAAATGATTTGAAACCCTAACAAAGAGGATTTATTGATAGGTCAGATTCATTGAAATTTTGAAGTTCCGTTTCCGAATTCACCTACGAGAAACTACAGACGTTTTCGACACTAATAAATGCGATAATGCGCTGCAGATAGATATTTTAATCAACGAAAAATAGAAACTAAACACGAAAAATCGAAATCAGTTATTAAACGAACAAATCGATATCTGTAATTCAACTACTAACATACAGACAGACTAAATTAGGGGTTTCTTGGAAGAAGAATACTTACAGATTAGTATAGCGATCGAGCGAAAGAGAGTGAAGATTTTGTGCTTTGAACTGCAAAATTTCTTTGATGGAAAACGATTTTTTTGTAAATATTTTATCGAAACCTTCGGTATATAAACGAGGGGGAAGACTCCCTCACAACGGTCATATTTTTTCTTTCTTTTTACTGTTTTGCCCCTGGAGTGGCAATTATTTACATCAATTTATTTTCCCACAAAATTTTGTCCGTTCATGTAAATAAAGGATCTTAACAAGGGTTTAATACAAAGCCTAGTTTTTTTTTTTTTTTTTTTTTTTTTTTTTTTTTTTTTATTTATAGAAATACTTATATTTTAAACAAAATCTAATTTTTATATATTTCTTTTTAGTTTATGAACAAAGCATATTACCAACAAGTAAATTGGATTTATTTAATATAAGACCTTATATCTTTGTATTTTTTTCGTTTTAGATTTTTTTTTATCAAAATAAATTCAACTTTAACCAATTAGACATTAAAATTTCACCTCACCCAGTTGGGAATCCGGTTGACTCGTCCCAATCAGGGACATGTATTTCTTTCAAAAACGGATATTGGGTATGGGGTCGGGGTTGAGTATACCAATCCCCAACCCGCCCGCCCTTACTTTGATGACATTATATATATATATATATATATATATATATATATATATATATATATATATATATATATATATATATATATAGCTATGTTATTTTGTTTCTTACATCTATTGTGTGCCCGTAAGCATAATTCTAGACCAATGGATGAATAAAATCAATGATCATGATCTGAAGGTCTACGATATTACAATAGAGTAACATATACCATATAATCACACAAATTTCAGCAGAACGGGTGTTTTGGTCAATTAACCTATATTAAAAAAAAGAAATTTGCGGATTTTAAAGGATAATTAATTTCCTTTTTTTAAATATGATATTTTTAAATTAATTCAAATTTAATTCTATTATAATTTCTAATACTAACCGATATTATTCTGTCAGAATGACAGAGAGTCAAACATAAACTAGTAAATATATTTTCGATTTTATTCTTTCAGAATATGGTTCATTCAATATAGTTTTTATAATCAACATGCTTCAAGAATTATACAACATTCTATCAAGAATAACATTTTCTAAAGAATACAAATTTTATTTTTTAAGAATCAATAATTACATTAATTCGTAAAAAATAAGACTTACATTTATTCTTAAAGATTAAAACTATGAATAGTTAAAAAAATAAAAATAAAAACATCAAAATCTAACAAAAACACTAATCCATTCTGAAAGAATATTATTGTTAAGAAACACTTTATACATTTTAGCATAATACATTCTGCTAGAATACTCTCGTTCTCCATGTTTTCTTCTTTTTCCATATCAATGACAGCCTCTTCAAAATCTATATCTACAAGGAAAACATAATCAACTTTAAAATATTAAAACTTTTAGTATATTCTAAAAGAATAAAACTATAAATTCTAATAGAATGTGTTAGACATTAAAGACTTTTAATTTATTCTAACAGAATGTAATACTCGAGTCACTTGATCAAGTATTCCCCGAGTCACTAGATCAAAATAATCGACTTAATCTAATTACAAGCAAGAATGTGGGAGATATGACAGTACAAAGATCACAAAAATTTTCTGAACAAAGTAGAAGTGCTAAAAATATAGCTGTAACATCCAATGTTCGAAGGACTGTAACTTAGCCAATGTTAATCCAATTAAAATGGCTTCAAAACCTAACTTTTAGCTAACATAAAGGAGAACATGCATAAAAAAATTTCAAATCATTCCAAGCTAGTATGAGAGAGATATGATAGTTCAAAGATTACAAAAAAAAAATTGGCTGAAATATTTGATTCAAGCATTTTAGCAAACAATTGGCGGGCAAAATCAGATGCCCATATCTTTATACTCAATTTGATGAAACATACAACATATGTAATTAATAAATACATGAATGTGACTAAATTTACAATAAAAAAGTGTATACCTTTAAGTACTAACGAGTAATTTGAGATTCCATGCCATAAAATCGAGATTCCATTATGACAAAATTAGAACTTGATCTTCCTTTCCGACAGAATTAGAACTTGATCTTCCATTCCGGAAGAATTGCTGTCAGATACACCCATAATCAAAAATTTGTGGTAATTATCTAATCATAAGAATCAAAATTGCAAAAGGAGAGAGAGGTATAAAGGACTTACAGAAACAACTTATTTCCTGAAATTTGCTAATTTCACCATCACCACCTGACATGGATTTCCAACTTCACTATTTTAATCAAGAAAAGATAGAGGCAAAGGGAGAAATAACCCAAATGGTTCCCTACGCTTGGTTATGATTTTCAATTCAACATCGGGAGAAGTTGAAGATGATGGCAATGTTAATGATTATCATTTATCAACCACATATCCCTGGAACAGCAGCATAAACAACAACATGAATATCCAGAATCAAGCCCTAATTTCTGTTTCTCCTCTACAATGCTTGTTTTCGGGGTTGAAATTCTTTTTGTAGATCACTGAAGTACATAAATCAATTAAATGAAAAAAATATGATATGGTGATGAAATTATTAGACTAACCTGAAGTTGATTCGAGGATATCTTAAGAAAAACCAACATACGAAGCTTCCCAAAGGCTTCAAGAAGATTTATCGGACATAGCGACCTCTTCAAGTTGATTCGCCAAGCTTTCTTCGATCTTCACCAGCCGCAACCTAGCAATATCAACAAATTCATGATCGGAGCACTCGCCTAGGGTTTTGAGTACAGATCATACACGCATGGAATAGAATTGATTAGAGATGGTTATAAATAAGAGATATTAGGTCAACATATATTTATTTTGTTTCCTTAATTGCAAGTGCAAAAAACCAGAAATACCCATTTTGATTTAATTAATTATTTAATTATTTGCTAAATTGTAATTGGTGCATTTAGAAACACAATAGTTGCTAGAAACATTTGAACCTAGCTCTCTCTCTCTATCTCTCTCTCTCTCTCTCTCTCTCTCTCTATATATATATATATATATATATATATATATATATATATATATATAGAGAGAGAGAGAGAGGGGGGGGGGGAGGGTTTAAACTTCAATTGAGAAAAAAAATTGAGAACAAGGGAATGAATCTGTGCCACTCATTTCAAATCTGTCACTTAAACGTTCTAGTGTATTGGTCCAACGAAACATATCATATATATATATATATATTGTCACACCCCCGGACCAGACGGCGGAAACGTCCGGAGGCGGGACTACATTGTGCAGTATCATAACAATTGAATATAAAAGAAACAGAGCAATCCAAACATCATACATTGAGATAACAAACTTACATTGTTTACATGTTGTATTTGTCCTTCGAATTACACAAAAGAGACATAAGCAGAAAATTCCAAACTACAGCTAAATAGTCATGCATCCACGTCCCTTGTTACCTGCTTACTAGATCCCTGAGAATACAAGTCGTTTTGAAAAGCGTCAACTAAAAAGTTGGTGAGTTCATAAGCATTTTTGTATAAGATAGTTTTACACTTGTTTAGAATCGTTCTCATTGTACTTTTAGAAAATCCGATATTTTCTATGAAATCGTTTAAAGCCTTGCTTTGAAATCATGGATATATGTGTGCATGTCGTTACTTTTGTTCATCCTTATAAGGAGTGATTATGAAAATTAGTGTAATTTGTAAAGGCGAACTGTGTTCGAGAATAGTTCTTTTATGTAGTAATAGTCAACCGTTTCCAAAAAAGCCCCTATTTTCAAAAGAGAATATAGTTGTAAATCTTGTTTTTCTTATCGAGTAAAATCGAGTGTGCGTTCTAGTTTATCGTTATCGAAATCGTATAGAATTGTTTTCTCCAGAAAATCCTATATTTTCTGCTATAAAATATTCGTAAGTTCTGTTTCCAACTGTGTAAACTTGCATATGTGTGTGTTAGTTTATCGTTTTCAAAAATCGTTTACAAATATTTTCCATAAAGTCCTACGTTTTCTGATTTGTAAGATAGCAGTATTAGGACTCCATACTTGTTAGATGAAAGAATCAACATGGCAATTGTGGACATTCTACGCGATGAAAAAGGACAGTCAACGCGACAAATGCGGACCATCACTTATCATGTGTAGGACAGTCAACACAATGTGCCAAAATTTATTTATGAGGTTTTTCCTTGCATAAATTTCTAGATAACATAACTTATTTTAGTGAGTCGTTATAACCATACTAATATGACGGAAACCTGTTTTGGCGTTTCTCAGGTGCCCTTGTTTTTGGAAAAGACATTTGTCACCCTAGACTGGCCGGTCTGGCTGTAGCGAACAGCGAAGGTACGGGGTGTCAACCCCGTATAGATCTATACACAAATTCCCGCTCTCCCTCCAGGAGACTCTGGCTATAACTCCTTACAGGACTTTAGACGTACACTAATATTTTTATATTTATGTACTTTTGAGGTTTGTCTGACTAGAATATTAACAACCTTTTGAGTATTCGTTTGAAATCCATTATTTGTTAGATAAATAATGAAATTCGTACTCATTGAATAGAAATATCGTTCTCGTTCCATATCGTTTATTGTGCTTGTTAACTGGGTGCTCGTGTTCGTTTCATTTCGTTTATTAAAAAATAAGCCATTTTGAACGTTTATCAAAATGACCCAACATTATCGGGATTGGCAAAAATGGTCTTTCTTTTCTATAAATTGTCGGCTCAGACCCATATTAGTCAAGAGAAAAAGTGTCAAGTTATAATTTGAGTATTTTTCTCAAGTTATAATTTGAGTAAATTTATAACTGCAGGTTATGACACGCATTTTCTATTTTATGACATATAGAACATTACTTATGTTCCTGAAGGTTTTACGACAACAGTTTATGACATGCAATTTATTTTGTCATGAAAACTCTGTTTTCGTATACTTTTCTTGATAAAATTATTTATATTAAATATTCATAAATAATCACAAATAGTTTGGTTGATCTGGTAAAAAGTCATGAGTATGACATAATATTCCAAGATAACCCTTGTATTTATGTTTGGCTAAAAGTGATCCAAAATATTATTATTTCCATAATTTAATCACTTTCAAAATATTTTGTCCCACAACTTGTTTAAGTAAATCTTGAAGCAAATCCTTATAGTTGTTGTTATAAAATTCGTGACTTATACTTGGTAACATACTAGTTCTTGTTTCAAACATGATTTGTGAGATATTTAATCCAAACTCTTGAGACTTAACCAAAATCTCGAGTTTTTGGACTATTTATAAGAGTTTTCATACTTAAACACATGTAAGATGGCATGCATACACAATAAGCAAATAATCATGATTTGCACAAGACTTTGACTTGTATTCTCCCCCCAAAAACAATAGAAATCTCGAAAAAAAGTGGGGGTATGAAGCTCACATTGGTTTGTTTTGGTGGGTGATTTAGCTAATTGATGAGGAGTTTCCAAGTTCTACCCTTGGAGAGTTTGATAAACTCTTTGAGCTTGAGGATTTCCTAAGAATATTAACACATAATTTTATGTGTAAATATGGTGATATTAACAGAATAATGTGAAGGATCACTTAGCAAATTAAGAGATACTTACAAGAATTTTGGAAATTTCTTTGAAAGAAATCAGATTGAAACTTGAATGTACTTGGGAGCATCCACTTGTTCTTGAAGAGTTTGTTAAGTGGGTGAGGAAAGGACTCTTCAAGAATGATGAAATCTCCAGGGAGTGAAAATGGAGTAAAAGTGAGGATCAGTAAGATAGAGTTCTTCCTTTGAATAAAGGAAAGGGGGTTGATTTGATGTGTGCTTGGATATCTGGAGGATATTGCATGTTTATCCGCGATTTTCTTGGAACTTGTTGAAATGTCGCATCATCGAGTCAACTCTCTTATCTCTTAGAATCCCTTTAAAAATCTTGGGTATTATTTTATATAATATGTTTAAATAATAATTTTGGCATAAAATGGGGGTTTAAGGGGTTTAAGACATGAAAAATACGAGTTTAGAGGAATTCCCGACGTCAAAATGTCTTAAAATGACGAAAAAGTCTGAAATGGTCCAAAATCTGGAGCCAAAAGGTGAATTTCGGAGCCATATCTCAAATTCCGGAGTGGAGGGTCAAGCCTGCGAGGGTCCGAAGTGGGTACAAGGTGGGTTCCGAAGGTATTGGGCGAGTTCCGAAGCTGCTTGCTAAGTTCCGGAGCACTTCCCTCGGATTCGGAGTCAGGCGCGAATTCAGGAGCGAAGCCAGCAGTCCGGACCGACTAGAAATTCCGAAGCAATGTCCTAAGTGAGGTCCTTCCGGAGTCAAACCTTCTGGAGTATGCGAGATTGTCCGATACAAGAGGAGTTCCGAAGTGACTAGGGCATTCCGGACCAAGAGGGTTCCGGACCAAGAGGGTCCTTTGGGGTTTTCTCCTTCGGTTTTGGGTTGTTTTCGACTGAGGGAGGTACATAGAGAGATTTGGGAGAGATTTCACATACTTGGAGAGATTTGTGAGAGATTTCATATTATTGGAGAGATTTGAGAGAGATTTCACATACTTGGAGAGATTTGGGAGATATTTCATATTCTTTGAGAGATTTGGGAGAGATTTCATATACTTAGAGAGATTTGGGAGAGATTTCACATACTTGGAGAGATTTGGGAAAGATTTCACATACTTGGAGAGATTTGGGAGATATTTCACATACTTGGAGAGATTTGCATTCTAACTTTACATGGTTCATTAGGAACCATAATGTACACTTTTAATGTGTTAGCATAAGTCTCACAATAGTTATCGCTTACATGAGGACAAAATTTCTTAGCCAAAATGCTAGTTGTGACATATATATATATATATATATATATATATATATATATATATATATATATATATATATATATATATATATATATAGACACACACACACACATGAATAAGTGTATTCATATATGAATACATATATTCATGTATGAATAAGTATATGAACACGTGAATATTCATATATGAATACGACGATGGTTGTTGGTGGTGGTTGGCGGCAGTGGTTGTGGCGGAAGGGAGGTGGTGTTTATATTCATATATGAATATTACTTATCATTCGTCGCGTCGGTACGAGGAAGCCTTTTGCGGCAAAAATAAATGATTGGGTGAGAATGATCCTTTCATTCTCGACCTTTATTTTTTTCTCAATTGAACTTTTATATATATATATATATATATATATATATATATATATATATATATATATATATATATATATATATAATTTTATGAACTTGAATTAAGTCCATTAAACATGAATTGATATATATTAGACCATCAGAGACAAAGTCCATATATCAAATTACGTTCCGAATTCCAAGAGTTTGTCGGTCGTCACTTCATTCGACGGTCGGTATACCAAATCGTCACATCTCTTTTTGATGTTTGTTAAACTTTACGAGTGTTGTAAAAAGAGTTTGATTATGGCCTCTAGTTTTGATCGTTTATTAAACTTGGATTTTTCTTTTTTGCATCAGTTGAGTTTGTTATGTTCATAGATCGGGGACAGGCTAGGGATAGGTTAGGAATGATGGTCAATCCCGCATCTAAAGGGGAGGAGATTTGATTCCCTGCATTCTTCACGGGTGGGGATGGGGACGATGTTAGACACTCGACATAGATAGTCAACCCCACCCCATTTTCATCCCTATAACCAATTACTCGTTATTTCATTAATAGAGTCGGTTACCAACAAGTAACCATATATCATCCCATCACATGTCTTAACTCCTAAGCATCCACCACCTCAAGTCATCTAATTAGATATTATGTTTTTTCACCCCAAAGATGGTTTAAAAACTTGATAACTAACCCATTTCTTCATCAAGGTTTTATGTTGGAGTTATAATTCCACATACAAACAATACAAGTGCTTAAAAGGTCAATATAGCTTCATCATCTTCATTTCTAGTGATTAATATTATGCTATTGGATTAGAATGGAAATCAAGCACATTACATAACCCCACCCCCACCACCACCCCCACCGCACACCCACCCACATTTTTTTCTAAACCTTACCATTATCATCAAACACAAGAGTTAACGAAATATTATGACACACACAATCTAAGTCTCTTATTCATCAATTAATGCCAAAAACAAACACATCCGTTTTCTCTAAACAAAGTTTTGTCTTTCAATCCAGCCTTGTAACACGATTAATAAAAAAAACATTAGACATTAACAAATCATAAAACTTTCATTAAACAACATGGTTACACAAATATAAAGCAAATTTATAAAGAATTAAACGTGTTCAAAAGCTCAAAAAATCACAGACAAACACCATATAGAATCAATAATGAGATCAAGATAAATACCTTTTGCATCTATGTTTCAGCACACGTCAAGAGGGATTTTTACGGTTTTACCCCTGTAAAAAGCTCACTAAGTTACAATGCTCCCGATCAACTTACCAAGTGTTTATTGTATTGAGATGTCAAACTGCTTGATCATACCAATTACCAAATGATCTAAAAGAACAACATAATTTTTTTACTAACAAGAAGGGTATTCATGTCTTTTGCACATATCAGACAAGAAGTTCATGGGATTTAAACAAAAATGAAGGTATACATACCTCTTTGAACTATTCTGAAAAGTTCCTCTATGCAATTATGAGGGAGGTATTCTTGTTTGATGGATGACATGTGTCAAATGAATATGCTATGCTATAGTATAAACACACACGTAATATCAAATATCTTTCATACAAATTAAACAAAATATAAAATAATGCAGAGACTTTAAAGCAGGCATCTGCATCTGAAGAAGGAAATCTGTCTACTTACCCTTTTCTTTTGCACCACAAACCTGATAATTCCATTAAAAGTGTTTTGTCAATGTTTAGAAAATATTTAATAATAAAATCGACATCTCTGACTTAATGGGCGTAAGTTAATAGGTTAAGCCCTTAATCTAAACAGCTAGCTATACATTACATGGTTGTTTCTTTCCTTTTTACTTAATAATAATCTGGACTTATTTGGTTAAGCCAAAAAACATGTATGGCTTAATAATGTATTAAGACAATAACCCTTTACCTATTTATTTGCCCTCCCCTCACATTAAAATTATAATTGATCTATATTATGAAATTTGTTTCTTTTGAAACGCACAAGGATATAATGGTCATTCAATAAGCCTAGAAAGAAACAAACAATAGCTTACATACTTTTTATTTTTTAAAGATAATCTAACTACACCTAAAAACTGTAAGTGTACAAAAACATGCATCCAAAAAGCAGAATCCACAAGTTTTCTCTTATAACAAAATTCAACAACATGACTCTTTAAAACATTAAATCCTACATATCAAAATTAAAAATACATAATAATTAATAATCAATCATTCCTTCCACATGTCTACAAACTCATCAGTCTCAAGTGGATTACTCATCTCATGCATTTTTCTTCTTGTCTTTGCTTTAACCTTCATTGCATACTTCCCAGCTTTTTGTCTCTTCTCCAAAGATCGTATCTATTCATCATAAATTTATTTTAATATTAGCATTATTAAAACATAAATATGCTTTCTTTAATAATATCCAACCAAATAAATAAATAATCACCTGATTTGGTGAAACATAGAATGGATTCTCATATAGAGTTGGACCTCCAAAACTACCACCAAATATCTTTATTGGATTCAAACAAAATCTTGGACCAACCTGTAACAATTATTTATAAATCTTTAATCTTACCTATTAAATTTCTTACAATATTTATAAAAAATAAAAATACATTACTACAAACCTCAATAAGTGTCATCTTTTCCAACCCTCCACGATCAATTTTATCTGCTCCAGTATGAGGACATGATATCTGTTACATAAGATTTAACAAAAAAAAAACATTACTTTTAAATTGCATTTTAAATAATTACATAAAATCTTTATTTATTACAAAAAAAAAAAGCAAACCTGGTAATTACGGAACCAAATGTGGTCATCAACAATTGAGAACACAAAGACATGGTCATGGTAGGGCTTTGACTTTCTGTGCTCTTTAGGAGTTCCAAATATCTGTTTAACAATTTATAAATGAGCACCAAAATAAAAAGAAATATTGTGGGAAGTATTTGTTTAATAGGAAGAAAAGGAGTGCATACCTGTGTGATCATTTCTTTCACAAGTTTCCAATGAGGGTCTTTATCAAAATTTGATGAAAATGTGAGAAGAGGTCGAGACCCTTTCAGATGATTTCCAGTAAGTTTTAACTCTTCCATTGTGTGAACTATTATAAAACATTCACAAGTCAAATAAATATAACCATATCTTCAACTTAATCGATTAAGAACCAAGATACATAATGGAATCAATGAGAACTTTTGGGAACAAAATTACCTGCATTCACTAAAAACTTCACAGATGGACCATTTGGGCATTTGGACATCCACAAGTATAAGTCTTTGTGTTTCCTACACTGAAAATGAAGGCGTCAATCAAACACTTGTAAACTTCTGTTTCTTGTGATGATAGAAATAGATTGCTTCAATTACTTTAGTTTTGTTAATGTATTGTATGTCTGGAATAATGAATGTAGGATTAAAAGAACCTTCAATCAAAAACTTAAATCTACCATGGTTTTAAGGATGAATTGCAAGATTGCTCAGCTTATGACAGTTTTTGAGGTTAAAAAAACAGGCACAGCGTGATCCATTAACAAAGATAACACGAAGAGGAAAAAACTAACCTCAAAGAAGAGACAAGATGAACAGCTCTTAAGTTCAACAAGCTCATTCAGGGTTGCTCCTTTGGTAGCCTTGGACTCAACTTTGTTATCTTTCTTGCAATGAGGCAAAATCGATACCAAATTCAACATCAAATGGCGATATCTAAAGTAATTCACACCGATCAATCAAATAAAAAAGAAGATGAGTAATACAATATAAAATGAAGAAATCGAGAAACAGCTAACCTGTAATTTATGCGACGAGAGCAAGTGACAAGAACTTTCTCTCTGTTTCTAAAAACTGTATTAGTTGTAGAGTCTTGTGGGTTTTCCGGCTTGTCTTTCCAACCCAAAAGAGTCCTTTTAGGCCTCTCCGGCGCCGTTTCATCCTTCTTCGCCTCCGGCACCACCACTTCACTGTGCTTTCGCTTCTTTCCCATTTTGTTTTCAAAAAGAGAGAGAGAGAGAGAGAGAGAGAGAGAGAGAGAGGTGAATAATTGATGTCGTCGACTAGTTGAAGTTCACGTAAACCCTAAACCCTATGATTGATGTCGTCGTCTGGCAAGATTTAGGAGATACTGAAATTGGCTACATACTTGATGGGCTTTTGGGCCTACTTTTATAAATGTCAAAAACTCGCAACAGCTTATTTATTTTTAATTAACAGATGAACAAGATTTTTTTTTATTTACTTTAGGTAAAATTTATGATAGACAACTATTCTTGAGTTTAATTGTCAAAAAGAAATGTTGATTTTGTCAAGTGTCATAATCTTGCTATTAATTAGAATGTTAAATAGAAAAAATTAGAAAAAACTTGTTATAATTATATATCGGTGTGACAATAAAAAATAATTAATTCAAATGAATAAGATACAAATCGTATAGTACAATATCCAAATCCATGATTACTATATATATCTATCTATCCAGAATTATCTATCTAAAGTTTTAGATCAAATCCAAATGATGTATATATTTTCTTATTTCTTACTTGATGATAAGAATGGTACCATGTAAAGAACAATGTGCATCATGTTTTATTTAATCATTGAAAATGGGAAGTGATTCGTACACAACAATTTTTATCCATACACAACAATTCATGCTTTATGGAGTTGTACAATACAATACTTTCATGCACAAATAGTTGTGTATGGAAAAAATTTGTTGTGTACGAATCAGTTCCCATTAAAAATATTACTTATTTGGTTTCTATGTACTTGTTCTCTATGTAATTGTTAAAAATAATATTTTCAATATAACTTAAAGATCAAGATTTATCATTATTGTCAAGATGAAAAGGCCTGAAATCCATAAGATAGTGTGCGTTGGGTAATAGTACATAATGGAACGAGACTGAACATACTAGGATTGAACCGGACAAAAACTGAGTTTAAAATTACCAAATTTCCCTACAAGGTTAAGAATTTCTCTAATCCTTTTATTTATATGACAACAAAGAATCCAACACCCTAAAGAACTGAAGTACTTGGGGTTTGGAGTCTGATCCAATTAGGTAAAAGATGGAATTTGGAGATTCTTCCCTACCAAATTATATAAGGGAAAAGGGAATATACATTACAGCCCCACCTAAGTTTAGGTACTAAACCTCTTGAAAATACATTGTTTTACTATATAAAGATTACGGTTAATGGATTCACGATTAATACTTCAAGATGTAAATTCAAGATCGACACAATAGGGTTTAGTGTTTAGGGTTCAGATTTAGGGTTTAGTGTTTAGGTTTAGGGTTTAGGGTTTAGATTTAGGGTTTAGTGTTTAGGTTTAGGGTTTAGGGTTTAGGGTTTAGATTTAAGGTTTAGGGTTTAGGGTTTATGGTTTAAATTTAGGGTTTAGGGTTTAAGTTTAAGGTTTAGTAATGTTCACTTGGATGAAATCATAAACGATAATTGAGGAAAGAAAACAGAGATGGTAAAACGATAATGAAAGAAAGAAATGTTATGGAAGATGATATATTTACCAAGTGAAACCAAATCGGGTATATTTAGCATGTTAAAACGACATATTTTAGAAGTTTAGTACCTAAGCTTAGATGAGGCTGTAATGTATATTCTCTATCCCTATTATATAAACCGTCCTTCACTAGACCAAATCCAGTTAGCTCGCTCTCTCTCTCTCTTCAAAACCATTTCGTTATACCGAAAGCTCCTTTATCTACAGCCCTTTCTTGGACTTGGAAATCAAGATTCGATTTGGCTTGTTGTAATAAAAAGGCCATTCAGATCCTTAAAACAATAAAGATAATCATAAATCTCCGTTCATCCCTTTAATCCCAAAAGTTGGTGATCCTATCTCCCTTAGAGACTTCTGGCCTATTACTCTTTATTAGTTGCATGTTCAAAGTCATGTCTAAAAGCTTTTAACTAATCGCTTCAAGGTCAAATATTTACCCAATTGTTTCAGAAACAACATTGTTGACATTCCTATTATTACAAAGTAGAGACTTGAATTTAGATTTTGACTCTCATTCTTTAAACTTTGTGATGGGAGTCGACGCCATTAGAAAGAAAATTTCAATGGGAGTTGATGACAACAATAAAATGATAAAGGTGGCTTGGCATAACAAGATTTCCATCATTCTCAGCACAAAGAACATAGTAGAGACAAAAATTAAATCCACTATTCTGATACACTATTAAACTCACAAAAACGAAACCAAATCCACAAACCTAAAATCACAAACCCCATAGAGTTTCATTACATTTGGTGTAAACAAGAAAACATTAATCTATTATGCTGCAGTCTTTTGTTTCTTTGGGACACGATAGGCTCCAACAACACAAGCATGGTCTCTCTCAAATGGCTCAAGTGTCACCTGCTCCATTGGCTTAAACTGCTCAGCTTGAAGCTTCTTCACTTCAGAAGCAAACACAGCTTCAGCAGGAACTGTTGAGTCAATGCAGTTTGCCTACACCATTTTACATCAACCACCAAATTAATTAACTACTTACTCAAAAACTAAATTAAGTTGAAATAACAAAAAATATATATAGAAAACAAACCTTGATAGAGATAACAAAATAGCCTCCAGATTTCAAGAAATAAGAAGCATTCAGTGCTAGAATTCTTGCCTGTATTTACAAAAAGGACATGAATAAATAAGTAGCGATGTGTGAATAAATAATAAGCACGAGGATAATCAGAGTTACAGAATTCGTTACCAATCATAAAACTTAGGCAGAAAATATGAAGAAATTAAAATTAATATTTCATCATGGAAGCATCAGAAACTCGATTTTGCATCACTCATGACGTCTTGAAGGGGAATCCGAGTTAATTCATCATGCACTTTAAAGTCAAAATTGACTTCCTTTTAAGGAACTAATTTCAAAATAAACAGAAAGTCTACAAACTGATCTTTAAAGTGAACTACAAAAAAACATTCAAAATATAAATCTAGAAATCAATAGATGCATCAGAAACTCGGTTTTGCATCATCCAAGATGTCCTGAAGGGGAATCCGAGTAAGCTCATCATATGCTACATTGCAACTCAAAAAGGAAAACAAAACAAAACTCTTTAAAAACTAACTGAAAAAAAAATACATTTTAACATGTTGAAAAATCTTTAAAAAGTGGAGAAATAGAAAGCAAACAGAAAAATATTTCAAATTTACGAACGAAATGCTAAGGAAGACACAAAAAAACTCGGTAGATAAACTATTAACTGAAAAAAGTAAATTTTGTCAGGAAAGTTAAAGATTAATGTGATGCAACTTGAAAAGATTTCATTTTTAATAAACATAGACCAAAAGTCGCATTAATGAGGTTTTAATAGATGTAAAAGCAAACCTGATCAGGTTGAGCAACATCAGAAAATATGACATCAACCATGCCAACAAGCATCCTGTACTTGGCTGGATGCCTTGCATCCTCAATAATAGGAATCACATTCGTGCGCTTCTTAGCCATGTTCACCAAATCTCTACCACTTCTGTGAGAAAACTCAACGGCATACACAACTCCAGTCTGTTGATAGAACAAAAACAAGTAAATAACACAATAATGGTGACTGTTGCTATATGAAATGACTCGAAGTAAATCGAAAATTACTTACAGGTCCAACAAGATCAGAGACATGAGAGACGGTGGTTCCTGATGCAGCTCCCAAGTATAGCACCTTTGATCCAGGTTTCTAAACCAAATAAAAAGATAACTGTTAATACAATAATAGCATCATAGATATCAGATAAATGGATTATGAAGTAAACATACCATCCAGATGTTGTCAACTCCACCAAGAACAGCAGCAGCCAACTTTGATCTAAATGGATTCCATACTCTGTATTCAACCTTTGTCCCATCTTCGTTCTGATGAGAAGAAATTGATGCATGTCAAAATGAAGAATATATGCGCTAAATTGAACAGTTTAAATCGTCGGTAGTGCTCTATTGTAATACCTGAACGGAGATCCTCTTTTCATTGTACACAGCTTCCCCAGGCACCATGTTTTTGGTGCAAAGAGCATCTTCTTTGCCCTTAGCAATAAACACACCTTCGTGTCTATGTGGCTCAACTACAACCTTGCTTCCTCCTTTCATTCCACCGCCTCTTCCACCACGACCTCCACCACGGCCTCTGCCGCCACCTCTTCCACCTCCGCGAGCCATATCACCACCTCTTCCTCCACCAAATCCTCCTCTTCCCCTTCCTCCTCTACCGCTTCCATCTCCACGGCCTCCACTACGACCGCCGCTGAAACCTCCACCACCACGTCCTCCACTGAAACCTCCACCTCCACGTCCTGTAAATCAAACAGCAACAAATTAGTTAACTGAAAAATAAAGATAAATAACTGAATTGGATGTAGAAGAACATACCTCCTCTCATTGGTGCCCTCATACTTCCAAGCTGAAGGCGTTTTTTGGGTTAGAGAAAATTTCTAGGGTTTATGGGGTGGATGGGAAAGCAGAGCGGCGAATTGTGTATTTTATAAGGACAGGGTTTAGGGTTTTTGTTTATTAAAGAATTTTTAATTTTTAATACATTTTGTTTGTTTGTTAATTGGGCTACGCCCAAACACAGGCGAATGTGGGCCAGTTATGTTGTATTAGCCCAACTCACTTTCAAAGCACATTATTGTTTTTTGTAAATCGTATTTAATTTGTGGATATACATGTGAAATGAATTATAATCGCTAGTAATATTATCTACAATTTTTTCTTTCACAAAATATTTTCTAAAGTCTACTAAAATGAGGAAAGTTAGAAACATTACTAAACATAATCAACTCACATACGGTTTATATCAGCGGCGGATTCATAAAGAAAAATCAGGGGTTGTATAAATATTTTAGGGGTTGCATTAGTAGAAAAAAATCATTTCTGAAGACAGTCTTCATCACAAAATTGTCAATAAACCGAAAAATTTACATTAAATTCACAATTATCAGACTTTGTGATGGATTGCCAACGGATTCATGATGGATTTGTGACGGAATTATGGATTTGTGACGGATTTGTAACAGCTTTTGATGAATTTTCACTAAATTTACATTTGACTGAAAAAATTGAAGGGTAGTCCATGCAACAAAGTAAATCCGCCCCTGATTTATATAGTTTGTGACTCTAGAATGCCAACATATAAATGTGATTTATAAAGCTAGAAGCAAAGTTTAAGAAAATTAACAAACTCAATGTTACTATGATCTATCGTCAAAGTTGATTGTTATATGTTAACAAACTACAATGTTCACTTAAAACATTTGTAGTATAGTTAACAAAGTACAATTTGACCATTTGGGGTGTGTGGAAGATATGATGAATAATTTATTGACCCATGTTCAAATTTTGGCACTACTTAGCCCATGTGGTCATGGAGGTTTGCATACAGTAACTCCGGGACATGAGACATAGCCTCGTGTTTGCAGCGGGGGTATTAATCGGTGCATGAAAGTTGGCTCGGAAACTCTCATTAGGGAAGTTATCTTTCCAAAAAAATTACAACTTTAACATGTATGGACTTACTTTCATGGACTCATCTTAGGAATCAACAATGATAATTTTTTTTTCAACCCTCTATCATGAACCTATCCTACTTCGTAATATTTAACTAACGGATATTAAAATAAGTAAAGATTCGGAACCCAAACCAAATTAGCATTGATCATTGAATAAGTTTCTCCGGCTTGAGTCAGATTAAATCCAATACATAAATGTAAAATCAAGCAGATGGAGAGATACACAGATGGACAAAAATAATGATTGTAAAGATGGGACTAATGTGGTATTTGTTTTGTTGAAAAATATTTTTTTTGTCATTTATGGTTACGCAAAAGTAGACATATATTAAAAAAATAATGTTTTTTAGAAGAAAAAGGACATAAAAACATATGTTCGTCCTCTTTTTTCATAATATATAAAAATAAATAATAACTTCTAAACTTGTCAGAATTTTCTTACGGTGGAGTCTTCATCGTAACTTTGTGATATGTCTCAAATTTCATCTAAAAATAATTATGGCCTAAGACTGAACGAAGTGGGACTCGTTAGAGACTCGCTATGGTCGCTATGGGGTTGGAACACCACCCCTAGCGGTGGGGGTGGGGGGGGGGGGGGGGGACTAATACTTAATCGTCGATTTCTTCGTGAGAAGAAAGAAAAGAGATGCAGGGCTTGTTATTGGTTGAACAATGTTGGAGTGGATTGTAATTCAATTTCATTTGACCGAATATTCCACCTGCCTTATCATTCAATTGCATTTACCATCCAATTTAATTCTACTTTTAATTTTCACCAACTCCCTCGAATAATTAAACAAAAAAAACGTTTTTAATTATATATATATATCGTCAACTACCATTCAACTAATATAAATCAAACCACACTCAACAATTAACGCACACAAAATATTATCTCTCTCACAAATTCTTTCAATTTACCAAAGAAAAATGTCTTCATCTCAAACAAAGAAAACCCCAAGAACCAACAAAATGAAAGCTTCAAACCTTCCACCTCCAAACACTCAATCATCAAACATTCCATCCCCAAACCTTCCATCATCGCCATGTTATCGACCATCATTTGATCAACCAATTCACTCTCTCACTAGCTATTACTTTCCTACAATGGCTCCGCAAATGTTTCCATTTAATCCGTTCTCTTCTCAACCAGTGAGATTTTACCACAACCAATCTAAACCAACACCTCATCCGAATGTGGATCTAGATCTGTTTGAAAAGGTTCAAGAAACTCAATTATTTTCTCAACCTCAACCACAAACTAACTTTCAATCCCAACCACACTGCCTACCCAACGAGTCAACCAATTCTTCCGATGAATGCCCCATTGAAGATCCCGTTTAAGAATCTTTTCAAGAGCCCGAAGTCAAACCAAAAGCACAAAAAAAGAAAAAAAGGAGGGATCAATGTAGAGGGTGGATGGATGATGAATAGAGGGCACTGGCTCAATCATGGGTAGATGTGTCGAGGACCCGATCCACAGAAACAACCAAGACTCAATAACCTTCAAAGCAAAAGTTTGGCTTAATTTTTGTCAACGCGTGAAGAGGAAGTACCGCAATCTCGATTCACTTTACTCGAAATGGATGACCGCCAACCGAGCAGCAATGGAGTTCAACGGTATCTACCTGAACGCAATCTGCAACCCCCAAAGCGGTGTAACTGAGGTGGATGTCATGGCTAAAGTTCGTCAAATTTACAAGGCGAAAGTCGGAAGAGCTTTTTCCAGTGAGTATTTTTGGGGTTTTGTGAAAGGCAATCGAAAATGGATAGATCTGAAAAGTCCTGATAATCACGCGGGGATGTCCAAAAGAAGCAAAACTTTGGAGTTAACCCACAGTCAATCTTCTGATGCACGTATCGGAGATATTGACCTCAACAGTGATGAGCCATATGAAGTCCCAACTCTTCCTATGGGATGAGACAAAGCAAAAAGAAACCTGAAAGGAGCACAAATTTCATCAACTGAAGTGGAGGAGATAAAAAGTGGCATCAAAGGGTTGGACGATAAGCTTGAGGGTTTTTTGGAATTGGGAAAGATAAAAGAAAGGAATTGTGCGATAAAAGAAAGGAACCGTGCGTTAAAGCTTTTATTAACCCGGGAGACAACTTGTCCGAGGAGGATTGTAACACTCGGGTCAGGTGCACATTATTTCTATGGAGTTAAAAGTTTTTGATTTTGGCATTTCTCACTACGTGAGGAATGCTTACTCACGTTGTGAGGAGTATTTTGGCTTGTGCGTCATTTTGAGGCTCACGACGTGAGCAAATCCAATGCTCACGACGTGAGATCAGTCTGAGGACCAAAAACCCTAATTTTCGGTATTTTAAGAAAATAGGGGGCTAGGGTTGTTCACCCTATGCCTCTCTCACACTCTAAGCCCCTAAGAACCCTGAGATTTATCATCCTTGAAGTTCTTAACCATTTTGGTGCCATTTATAGCTTGAAGAAGGAGAGAAGAAGAGGAAAAGAGTAATCTAGTGGTGTAGTGGACAAGTAGCAACATTATCATCACCTCTTCTTGTTGTTGGACCTTTTTAAGTATCAAAGATCCAAACTTTATTACATTTCATGGGTGGATCTAGGATTTTGTCCACCTTTCTTTATGTTTAAACATGCTTTAGTGAAGTAAATCCATAAATTTAGCAACTTTATGGACTCTAAGAGTTCCTTAATCATCATATTGTTCAGATCTGGAAGTTGGTGAGGTATAAGAGGCATGCATGAAAGTTGGAAGCATATTTCTTCACTTTTGACCTAGAATGGGTTGGTTCATGCATGATGCAAGCACGGCTATAAAGGAAGCATTTTTATGGACTATAGGAGTCCCCTTTAACTTTTGGATGAGATGGATCCGATGAATTAATGGAGCAAGGACTTAAAATGGTGACTTTTAGGTTCAGACTATGCTCACGATGTGAGACCTAAGATCTTACAACGTGAGGTTTGAATAATCCCTCGTTTCCTGTTAGGATCCTTGGAGCTCACGACGTGAGAATGAGTGCTCATGTCGTGATGTCAGCTCAGGTGATTTCTTTGACTAAGTTGGCTAGGTTGGGTCGAGTCGAATTAGATTCAGACCTAGTGGACTATCACGACGTGACCAAGGCCTGGTCACGACGTGAGGATGGATATTTGTCGTTAAGGTTCATTAACTTTGACCTTGACCTGAGGTTGACCACGTTTGACTTAAAGGGTATTTTGGAGCAGAGTATTGTTCGGCGATTCGTCGGACTGTGAGGTGAGTTTTCTTCACTGTACTTGTGGGTCGAAGGCACCAATGTCGGCCCACTAGGTTATGTATCCTGGTATACCAGATGTTGCTATGATGTGGTGATATGTTAGATATGTGCCCTGGTATATAGGATGTTGTTATGTGGTAATGATCTATAGATCTGCTTGTTTGTCTATTGACTGGTTATGTGTTATTTTGTTATGTATATGTCGACATGTTATGGTTTTGGGTTGAGACTTTACTGTTATGTGCGTGAGTAAATAGACTGGGGGTATTCCAATCTGATGGCTATGGACCCGAGGGTATTCCAGTCCGATAACTGAGTGGACCCATGATATATTGGTATTCCAGTTCGATGACCGGTTGGGCCGAGGGTAATCTAGCCCAATGGTTGGGGACCTGTGGGTATTTCAGTTGTAACATCCGGTTTTCCAGGTATATTATTTTCATTATTTAATTTGAGAATCCTGGAGAGACTCGACGAGTTGGCGCCTCAACTCGTTGAGTAGGGTCGTGACTTGTGACGTGTATTAATGAATGGACTTGACGAGTCTGTGAGCCGACTCGCCGAGTCAGCACTGTTGAGGGAAACCCTAATTTAGCGGGCATGAGGCCTATATAAAGGCACTTATAGCCTCCCTTTGGCGGCCACACTTCCCTGAGAAACCCTAAACGACCGTGGAGCTCATAGAGTGAGTGAAAGAGAGAGAGAGAGAGAGAGAGAGAGAGAGAGAGAGCTAACTTTGAGATCTTTGGTGCATTTGTGGAAGGGAGAAGAGAGTTTTCAAGCAAGGAGTAAAGGAGGGGCATTGGATCTGCTAATACTCGTCCAGGAGCTTCTGTTAAAGGTATCAAGTTCGAACCTTTCCTTCTAATTAAGTAGATGACATTTTTGGGATATTAGGGCTCCTTTTTGTGTATATAAGGCATGATATTGGCATTTCTTGTCCAAGTTAGGGGTTAACTCGACGAGCTGGACCTTCCTGAGGTTACTGAGAAACGATGGGACTCGATGAGTCGCACAAGTGCACTCGGCGAGTCTGGTCAATTTTGGACTGTTGACTAGAGTTTGACTTCTGTTGACTGTATGGTCTGGTCAATTGAGTAGTAAAAGTCAGGGAGGGTAAAATGGTATTTTACCCATTTAAGGGATTAAGAGTGTAAGAGAGATCAACGAATAGTGTAACTGAGTGTGAGGGGAGTATTGATTAGAAATATTATCCATGTGATAGGCGGAGTCTGGTCAATTTTGGACTGTTGACTAGAGTTTAGCCGGCGCAACCTAAACGGGAATTGAAGATCTCGACAATAGTAGTACAACGATAAAAAGACACATGAAAACGGAAGTCGGATGAAGAAGTTATGAATTTTTAACAGACTTTTCCTGTCCCGGCCTGTTAAAAATATAATATTAAAAATAAAGTCGAAATTAGCCGATGGAGTCTAAACGTAAGTTGTACAGTATAATCTCACCTACGCGTGGATATAAAGAACATCAAAAACGGAGCTCGTATGCGAAAGTTACGGATTTCAAAGATTTGGGCACACACTTCGAGGCTTATCCAAAGGGATACGCCCCGCGTACGAGGGTACGCCCAGCGTACGCAAATGCAGGGCCTCGGATCGACCACGTCTCCCCTATGCCTTCTAGCCCGTCCCATCCGAAGTCCGGCGTCCAAGGGTGACATCATCGCTGACGTACGCGCAACGTACGCGAAGTACGCCCAACGTACGAGGAACTCCCCGCGTTCTTCGGAGTACACCCAGATACGAGACCAGCCTCCACCCCTATAAATAAGATGCGAGAGTTCCAGCTTCTTTTGCTAATTTACACCATTTCTCTCCCATTTTCTCACTTTCGAGCCTTTCGAAGATACTCCGACGCCCCGGTTCCGTATCCAAGTTCTGACGAAGGTCCGAAGCTCCGAGATTCCCGAAAAATTTACCACTTTCCGGTCGAAGTGCTCCCAAGAAAAATCTCGTTTTCTTCAAATCACCACACTTTCCAAGTGAGTTCATACCCCTTTATTTTCACGGTTTTACTATACTTTGGGGGGGGGGGGGGAATACAAGTGAAGTTATCGTTACATAGGATTTCAAATGCTTCGTCTACATTTTTGTTTATAAATGTTAAACAATATTACCACTAATGTCACAATTTACATGCGAAGTTAGTAATACACCAAGTTTTATCATTTTAATGAAACACATTTTCAAAAACTATAATAGGTATAGTTTACGAGTTATTCATGACATTTTACATACTATAAACACTATAAAGAGGAAATACTTGCATTTACAAGGAAAATGGACTTTTCATTCCGTAAATATATTGATACTAAATTTGGTGAGACATTTGACTTCACCGTACTTTCAAGTACGCATTTCAAGTCCTGTATTATAAACCATAATCTCTTGTAGGGAGAGCGTGATACTTGTATATAGATCTATACGGGATTGACAATCCCGCACCTAAACTGTTAGCTACAGTTAGACCGGCAGGTCTAGGGTGACAAACGTCATAACACTTCAACGCCTAAAGAACGTTGTTACAGGCAGTCTGGGTCAATAGCATGGTTATAAAACTCACATGTAGTATCAAAAAATTTTGATTTACGAGGCTATCAAGCGCATTAGTGATTATATATACATATATAAACCTACTTACACTATTTTAGGTATGAAAAATACTTATGCATTTCAGTCTTTGGAACTTTTCAAACTACCACATATTTATGGAAAATATTGGATTTTCTAGAAGCAAACTCAGTTATTTTATACAAAAGGCATACAATTCTAATACAAAACGCTTATGAACTCACCAACTTAATTGTTGACACTTTTTGAAAACTACTTGTATTTCTCATGGATTCAGTAATACAGGTAAAACATCAGCTTTTGGAGAAGGGACGCTAAGACGTCAGTTTTAAAACTTATTAAATCATCATATTGTAATTTATTTTGAGGCATGTATTGTATTCAACAATGTAACTTTTAAATTATATTTATGATGGTCGTGTTTACTTTCTTTACAAATATTCAACTGTTATGATACTACATGAAGTCATCCACCCCCGAATGTTTCCGCCATTCTGGTTTGGGGTGTGACCGATTGGTATCAGAGCATTCTTTATAGTGAACTAAGTATATCGAACCACATAAGATATACAAACTATAAATGCAAAGGGACTAAAACCCTCTGACAAAACGTTTTTACAAACTATACTTTTGATAAAAAAAAATGCTAGTTTTATAAAAGTATAAGTACATGCATACATCGGTCTAGTATCATAGTCAAAACTATACAAAAGTATTAAGACAAGTTGGACACTACGATTAGGCCTCGGGGTATGTAATCAGATCGATGATGAATATAGCCTGATCAACTATATTTATCCAAGATGTGACCAACGTATGTCGAGAAATAGTAATAGTGAACAACAAGTCAAAAACTTACCAAAGAAAATACTAGAATCAAACTTACAAATTTGAAATACTATAGGAGTATTTTATAGTACTATAAGAACTGTAATAATCGCGCGAACCTCGATATTTAGTTAGAACTAGGAATCGTCAAATAAATAGAATTATGCTTATCAAAAATTATCTTTTTACTCTCAAGTTTTATATATAATTCTCTTACCTCTATTCTCGATCAGACGAAATGGCAGGATTTCACATTCCCGGGGATCCCTACTACCCTAACCATGGAAATAGAGGTTGGATCGAGGAGGACCCAGAAGAAGATCCCGAAGAGATTCCCGAGGAAGAGCCAGAAGAGGATTCCGAAGAGATTCCCGAGGAAGAGCCAGAAGAGGATTCCGAAGAGGATCCCGAGGAAGACCCAGACGAGAATTCAGAAGAGGAAGGAGATGGTGGGAGCACTGACTCGGAACCAGAGGTCTACAATCCTCCCCAGGGAGCAGCAAATTCCCCGACGAAACTTTCAGGGCCCGGCGCCCCGCTAGGCTATGGATTTGAAACGATGGAGCAGGGAACAAGGACAACGCCCACCTTACGGCATCGGACAAGGCTTTTATAACCTCAACAACTGAGGTTCAGCTGACAGGGCACTCCCTGTCATGATTCGTCGCATCGCCAACCAAGGCGAGCAAGCAAGAGTGAACGCCGACCGACTCTTGGACATTGGCGCCACCGCTGCAGTACGTCTTCGTCGTCTGGACGAAGAGCATGAGCGAACAATAGAGCACACCTTTTCCCTTCAGAAAGACATTACTGTTGCTAGGGACGAAGTGAGGGGTTCCGTAAAAGCCAAGCCGCAATGGAAAGGCGCGTCATCGAGGCTGAACGTCAAGTAGCCCGAGCTCAGACTTCCACGATCACATACCATGGTCCGCAGCGTACCACTCGTTCGGAGTAGAACGCGTACTGCTTGCACTATGTTATAGATTAGACTTATCGAGTGAGCGTTGGTGCTACTCTTTCTTTTATGAATGTAAACCCGTCGGATTGTGTGTACACAATTCGGGGGTCTAAATGCTGTCAAATTTTTCCCGCTTTCATTGATATACCCTAGACATATGTAAGGTCAAATTTTCCTGATCGTTGTATCTAATATTAATATCAATGAGATTGACACGCATTATTAATTCATTGGGTATTGTCGTTAATGTCTAAAAATACTAAGAAATCATGTGCTTATTTTGTAAGTTTTCATCTTGGCAATTAACTTACAAATTCAATAATGTTCAGAACATAAAGCATATAGTACTAGAACTCTCTATAACCATTTCTGAAGACTTATCAATAATTCGTCTTTTAACTTATGGCAGAATCATGCCGTCAAGGAGGAATCCACGACGCGTCAATACTACAGGAGCACCACCTCCACCACCACCACCACCTCCATCAATGGATAATGCTACCTTTCAGGCTGCTGTAACAGTTGCCGTAACCGCAGCAATGGCTTAAAAGAGTAACAACGGATCAGGAGGAGTGATATTGCCATATTTATACACATTTTTAGGCAATATTTATTTACGTTTTTATTAATATTTTGGTTATTTGCATAGGATAATGGTACTTATAAGGATAAACTGTTATTTGCAGCCAAAATAGAGGCATTTTCGAAGTAAGGGACCAGAACTGACAACATTTGGAACTTTGGAGGCTTGAAGGGAAGAAGGATGAAAAACTCAGCAAAAAACGTACTCACGACGTGAATAGTTCATGATTCACGACGTGAGAAGAGTATTCCAGAAGATATGCATCCTGGTGAAAGAGTCCTTGTCGAATACGAAAAGATCGCATTCACGACGTGAATCCGTATGGTCCACGATGTGAACTCGGGAAATCAGAAAACTATAAATTTCCTTGCCCATTACGACTTGGGGACTTCTTGGCTGATTGGAAGGTTACCTGAAGACGATGTTAAGCAGAAAAAGAGTTCTGAAAAAGGCTTTCAACACCAAAAGGAGTAAAGGTTCACAATTAATTAATTAGTTTGATAGTTATGAACATGTTTGATAATTTGATTTGTTTTCGCTTACTTGTTACTATGAGTAGCTGAATCTAGCAGCTCTTGTCTAGCTAGATGAAGCTTCTGAATTATGTTTTAGCTTAATGACTATTGAATTTGATTAGTTGGTAAATTGCTTGTGTTTGATTATCATTACCTAGCATGTTATTTTAGTTTCTTAGTTGCTTAAGTTCATGTTCTGTGTAGTTGGTGAACATTAAATTACATGAACTTGAAACCTAGTGATTTAGTGAACATGGAATTGCTAGAGCTAGGATCGACCAAAATCTTAGATAAGTGATAAAAGTAACTAATTTAGCTGTGCTAGAGGACATAATTTATGACCATAATTGTGTTTGCTTAGATAAATCTTACATAACTCACTTATAATTAATAACTAATTCTGTGTTTTGCTTATGTGTGACCATACAAGGTAGTTCATGAATTGGTAAAAAGATTAGTAAATTTGGGCTTGAATTGCTAATTACATAATAATTGGTGACCAACTTTGATAATCCATAAATATTAGCTAAACATAAATGAAGAAGTGGATTCAAACTAGACAGGAGTGTTTTTAATTAATTGATTGAATTTTGTGATTTAAGTTCGTCTGGTCTTGCAAAATCATATAAAACCCCCTCTTTGCTCTAAAATTAGGTCAATTTAATAGTAGATAAATTAATTAGTCAAAACCGTTCCCTGAGATCGACACCTGACTTACCCAACTATTCTATAATTTTGACTAGGTACACTGCCTAGGTGTAATTAGTTAGTTAAGGTAGTTAGGTTATAAATAATAAAATTAAGTGTACCTATTTGCACGCACCAAGTTTTTTGGCGCCGTTGACGGGGAACGAATTATTTGATTTGTTTGATGTATTTGCTTTAGGTTGATTGATCCTTTTTGTGGGGTAAAACCTGCAAAAAGTTACTTTTTAGCTTAGTTTTTTTCAGTACTAGGCTCACGACGTGAACCTTAAGTTCACGACGCGAGTTCAGTAATTTTTAGATTTTCTACGATTTTCTTTTCTGTTAGTTTTTCTGCGACAACACGAGGTGGTAGTCTTTACCACGACGTGGTGGCCAGTCTGTAGGAAATTTTTATTTAGTTTTTGTTCAGTTTTACGTTTTTTCATTTTGTCTGTTTTGCAGGAGTTGATGACCAGAGGATCCGACACACCTTTGGTGCCACCGCTTGAAGATCCGGAGTCTACGCTACACAAAAAGAATAATAAGAAGTCGCCTTTATAAGAACTGAAATCAGCCTTTTCAAGGAAGTCAGGAAAGAAAACGGGAGAATCGAGTTCAGCCTCAAAGAGCAAGTTTGAAGTCTTCGATCAAATTCCTAATCCACACGAGTCCGAGTACGAATCAAAAACATAATTTGGACTTTATACGAGTGAACCCGAGAATGAGCCGGAGAACGAAATGGCGAACATTGATGAGATGGCCATGGGGGACTACAAAAAGCGCATTCGAGATGATGTGGGGTCGGGTTTAGTACACCCTACAATTCCTGCCAATGCCACATTCGAGTTAAAGGGACACATCCTTTGATCCTTACTGCACTTAAGATATTCCCTTCTATGGAAAAGATCACGAGGATGCTTTCAAACATTTAGATGAAGTGTGTGACAACCCGAAATTTAGGGCTATTATTATAACCGACATTCTATCCGTGAATCTCTTGTTTATCCGAATTACTGATTTTTAATGCATCTAAAGTAAAACAAATAATTTTATTCCAATTATTATATGATGTCATATGATACATTGCTTTCGAGTGTGTAAATTGTCAACATAATTAAACCGCTTAAACGACAACGCTAATCAATGCATCTGAAAAACTAAAATTTTGCATTAAGCAGTTTTGAGAAAAACAAACATTAAAATATTATAGTACATGTTTCCCTGTTTCCGAAAATATAAAGAACGTTCAAAACGGAGTTCGTATGCAAAAGATACGACAATTTTAAGAAAAACAGACAGTAAAACATTATTTTTATTTAATCGCGTAAAACCGAATCGATCCGTTGAGGCACTTACACTTTGCCGACGGGATTTCCGAGAGCGTTTTCGGATTCAGGTTATAGTCTATTATTTAATTTCACACTCAAAATAATTGTTACGAAAATATTCACAAAAGTCGCGAAAACGGATACCGCGAGCCGTTTAAACGCAAAACTTCAAACGCAATTTCCCGGAGTTCCGTAACTCCAAAAATTAATCCGTTCGGGTTTCTGGAATCCTTGAATTACCCTTTTTCATAAGAAATTTTTTAAAACGCAATCCGATGTCGGAATCTCGATTCATCAATTATGAATGTTTTGGACAAGTTAAAGAATTAGATTACTTTGTGAGACCCCACATAACTTGCATACAAGGAAATGGCCAGCTCATTTCGCCTCTTGCTTCCCCATTTGATCAAACCCACGTGACATTCTCTTCAACTTCTCCTCACCGTCTTACTTGCACTCCTCCATTTCCAAGTACAAGGTATGGCTTCAAAATGCATGTGTGTATGCTTTTACTATAAATAGGAGGCTTGGGTTCCTCCTTCAACACACCAATGTCCATTCCTCTTCTATCCCTTTCTATCCCAATCTCTCTCTCTCTCTCTCTCTAGACTCTCTCCAAGAGCTCTCCCGATTTACACCTTTAACCATCCTAACACCACCACCCTAAACCACTAAAACCACCCAAAAAACCCTATTTCTCTTATACACGACTGCCAAGCTCCTCCAAAAACTCCCTACTATTGCTACCTATTTCCCTCGTCGTTGCTAGCCAACAGAAAGGAAGAAAATGGAGGCAACAAAGCTGCCAGAAGCAGCTCCGCCACCTCTCACTGCCGCCGCTACTGTGGAAGTCCGACCAGCCACCACCACCGCTTTGCTACCGCAGTAGGTATCATTTCAATCGCCCCTCGATTTTATTTTTGTGCTTCTTTTCGTTGTTAGTAAATCAACCTAGACGAGACCCAATTTTTTTTTTCTTTTCGTTTGTTGTATAACTGCGTACGTGACCGCGAGGAGGAGACTCCTCCTCAAACCTCCATTGATTTTATTTAAAACAAACCTCTGACTTGTGTTGGTTTTCGCAAATCAGCCCTATAAACTTTGATTCCAATTTAATTCTTTCAAGCTTCCCATGAATATTATTTACATTTTTGGTTGTTAAGTAAGTATACAAAGCAAAAAGAAACCCATGCACACGTTTATTTTTATCAGTAAACATTCAAAACAATTTCTCAAATTCATTTCAAATACTTTCGATCCTGTTTTCGTAATTTGTTACAAAATAATCTCAAACTTTATTTATTTATTTAAAATCCTGTTTTAGTACTTGTATATCTAGTATATATCTATTTTATAAATACTTTGTTTAAACAAACAACACCATCGTTTTTTATGCAATATAAATCACACGGAAATAGTATTTATTACGCTACTATTTACGGTACGGGGAATCTGGTTTGAAGGGCCGAATGGGTTGCTGGATTTCAGAAGTGCTATAATGCCAAAATGGTCCTGCCCTCGGTGTTTCATGTCTGGCCCTCGTCTGTACATGATAGTACGTGTATTAAGTAATATTTATCATACGAAATACACAAAAAAAATATCATTGTTTTGTGTAAATACTTACCAGTTTTAGAAATAATTGTTTAAACGCTTACATGTTAAGTAAACAAAATCGTTTTAAACCTCAATAGCTACATATGTTATGTTGTTAAAGATAATACAACTAATAAAAATAACATATACGTTCCAACTAAAAATTGTGCTATGACTGTATAGCCAGTCATCAACTTGGTAGTTTCATCATACCTCATACATACACAAAAATATATAAGTTCATATATTTTTACGAGTTATAGAGCTCGTATCTTAGGCTCATTTATGTGCTTGTACTCAAAGTTTTATCAACTGTTTAAACAAGTATCGTACACTTTACGTGTATGCTTATCAAATATACTTGTCAATTACCTGTTTATCCGTATCTGCGGTTGTTAAGTTCAACCTTGGCAGATAACTTTATCCGTATATCCGTATGTCTGTTTATGACATAAATATATAGGTTTATGCATTTATACAAGTTATAGAACTTGTATCTTAGGCTCATACATGTGCTTGTGTACACTATACTAAGTTTTGTCAACTGTTTAAACAAGTATCGTACACTTTACGTGTATGCTTATCAAATATGCTTGTTGTTTATCCGTATCTGCGGTTGTTAAGTTCAACCTTGGCAGATAACTGTATCCGTATATCCGTATGTTTGTTTATCCGTATCTGCGGTTGTTAAGTACAACCTTGGCAGAAAGCTTTATTCGTTACCCGTACAACCATGTATTTGGTTGCTTTCAAACACAGTTTTAAGTATGTAATTACTTATGGAACATAACATTTTGGCTTCAAAGATTCATTACAAACACAGTTTTAAGTATGTAATTACTTATGGAACATAACGTTTTGGCTTTCAAAGATTCATTACAAACACAGTTTTACGTATGAGTTTACTTATACAAACTATACATTTTGGCTTTTAAAGACTCATTGCAAACACTGTTTTAACTGTTGTTATACATACAAAGATAATACTTTTTAGACTTATTAAAAGTATTACTGCGTTAGCAGAAAACCTATGATACTCACCAACCTTTGTGTTGATTTTCAAACTTACATGTATTCTTAGGGGATCATCAGACAGGCGTTCAGACAGAAGGTTAGCCGTGGACTGTAGACGACCTAGCTAGCTTGTTTTTGTTATCTGCTTACCTGTTTAAGGCAACTACTGTACTATTATTATCTGTAAGAACCCTGTATTCAAACTTAATGATGGAATACAAATGCAGTTTTGTTTATCGTTGTACTTGTGCTATATATTCAGTTTATCTGTGATCCATGAACTTAGTCCCGCTCCCGGCGTGTTCCGCCTTGGCCGGGGGTGTGACAAAGTGAATGACATTGCTGATTACTTTAATGTTCCAAATGTTGAGAGAAATACTGTCTTGCTGAGGATGCTACCAGTTACTTTCAAAGGAGCTGCAAAAGACTGGGTGAAGGCACTTCCACCTGGCACAATAACTACTTGGGCTCAAATGCGTGAACAGTTTTTAGATCAGTTTTGCCCACCATCCAAGATAGCTAAACTCAAGAAGGCGATAGCCAACTTTGAGCAACAACCAGGGGAGTCATTATACGAGGCATGGGAGCGTTACAAGGGCTTGTTAAGGAATTATCCTCATCACGACCTCAACATCCAACAAGAAGTATCTATATTTTACGATGGAGTAAATGTCATGACGCGTCAACTTCTTGATTCGCAAGGACCGCTTACAAAGAAAAATCCAAATCAAATCAAGGTGTTGGTTGAAGAATTTGCAAAGCACTCTCGTGAATATCATAACCCAAGGCGTGATGGAATAAAAGGCAATGGAGGTACACAAACTGAAGAGATGGCTGCTGTGATGGCAATGCTTAACACTATGGATAGGAGATTGACCCAAATGGATCAATCAATTCATGCAATTCGAGTTGGTTGCGAGAGATGTAGTTGCCCACATTTGACAAACGATTGCAATATGGATGAATATGGAAACAAGAAAGCTCAAGTTTTCTATTCAAGTGGGGACAAATACGATGAAGATTGGAGAAAACCAAAGAAGGAGTGGCTGCCTTACGATGAATGCAAGAAGCAAAAAGAAGAGAAATTTAGGCAAACTGGTCGGGGCTTCTACCAAAGAGAGCAACCACCAGCTGAGAAGAAAGTTGATCTGGAGACCATGTTAATAAAGTTTATGGAAGCTTCAGAAAAAAGGAATGATGCTACTGATACTGCAATGGAGGATCAAAGAACTATGATGAAGAATTATCATGCTATGATGATTGACCAACAATCATTATTAAAAAATCAGCAAGCTTCCATCGATAACCTTGAAGTTCAATTTGGTCAACTTACTACTTTGGTAAATACAAGATTGTCTCCACAAATTCCTGAAAAGAAGACCCAATCTCACATCATGGCCATTAATACTGAAGAAGAGGTGATTTCTGAATTCCTAGAAGCTTTAGAAGTGGAGCCAAAGCCATCTGAACCAAAGCCTAAGAAGACAAAACTCGAAAACGAAGAATCTGCTGGAATACCAAGTTCACGTGGTGAGCCCGCTATGCTCACGTCGTGGGCTCGGTCTGAACAGAAGAAGTCAGAATCCGTTCCAGCTTATAAACCACCTTTACCATTCCCGTCTCGAGCACATCTTAGTCCACTGGAAAGGGAACATCTGGAGTTTATTCAACAAATAAAGGGTATTCCCATTAATACTCCTTTTATTAATTCATTATCAAAAGTTCTAGAATACGCGAAGTTCCTCCAAGATCTAATAGACACTCGCCAAGAATTGAAGAAGAATTCTAAGGTGATCCTTAGTGAGCAAAGCTCAAGGGCTGTATTGGGAGAGATACCTAAGAAGATGGGAGATCCTGGACGCCTCACTCTTCCATGTGAGTTTGGTAATAATTTGAAGACATATGTTTTAGCCGATTCTGGGGCTAGCATTAATTTGATGCCTTTTTCATTTTACCAAAAGTTAAATATTCAGAAGATGAAGGCTACAAAAATGACAATCCACATGGCAAATCGTTCAGTGACTCACCCAAGAGGGATAGTAGAAGACATCCTAGTTAAAATTGGGAAATTCATTTTCCCAGTTGACTTTGTAGTGATGGATATGAAAGAGGATGTGAATGTCCCCATCATTCTTGGTCGCCCTTTACTAAATACTGCTAGGTATCTTGTCGATATTCGAGAATCCAAGCTCACGTTGAGGGTTGGTGATGAAGAAGAAACTTTTGGACTACAAGATGGTTTTCAAGGATATGATGTTGAAGGTGAAGTGTTCAATATTGAAGATGATAATGAGCTTGCAGAATTGGAGAACCTTATGGAAGAAGAAATTAAAACAATTCAGCAAATCAAGCGCACCAAGCCAAGAGCTTCTGTTCCACTTGTATTCGAAGTGTTTGCTTATAAAACACCGACATCTTGGGTGAGTAAGGAAAGTGATGACACGTCTAGTGATGAAGAGGAGGTTACATCAAAGGTAACTAGCCCAGTGGTGAAGGAGGAGGAGGATATTATGAAGCTTAAAAATGATGAAAAATTGAAGACTCAAGGTATCAAACGCAAGCTCGATGGAAATGAAGTCAAGGCTAAAAAAGAGAATTCTAAAAAGGCGTATATTCGTCGAGTGCAAGCTTACAAGAGGCGTTTCAAGGAGTAGAAGATCCTGGTGGTGGACTTTTCTGACGAATCAACATAGGAGGCACGGAGTCCAGCTCAAGACTCCTCAAAAAGAAGCGCTTCTCGGGAGGCAACCCGAGTTTGGTTTGCGTTTTTCTTTTTCTCTTTAGTTTTTGCATTTTTTTTAGTTTTCGGGAAGTCGATCATATCATCCAAATCACTCTATACATGATATAACACTGAGTGTGGGGGTCCCTAAAAATTAAATGGTAATAATTAAAAAAAATTTAGTTAATAGACAAATTTGGAGTTTATAATCAGACAGTATTCACGACGTGAATCATTATGATTCACGACGTGAGTCCAGATTGAAACGGACAATATATCATTAATCCATAATTAGCCCATTTTCTATTAAATTAAATGGCCCATTATTTTTAGTCCAGTCCAATTTTGGTATAGATTGAATAGCCCAGTTTTTAAGCCCATACTGAATTCACGACGTGAACCTTTTAGGATTCACGACGTGAATCCTGAAATACTCGGGACCACGGATTAAAAGACACAGAACCCTCTTTGACCAAACATTTCTTTATTCCCACGAAGTGAAAGAGGCGACTGGTCCCCCCTTGTTCGATTTCGGCCGACGTACGTTCTTTAATCCTCTTGTGCTTACGTAATTTACCATTCCAGAAATGGCTCCCAGAAGAGAAGTTCTAACAGGGGTGGCATGTTTACACCCATTTTATGCTTTTCCAACCACCTTGCCACGAGACATTTTCACACGTTGCAATAATAGGCTAGGGTGGTTGTACAACAGGGAATTTGCTGTTGCCCCAACAATCAATTGGACAAGGTTGAGGGAGGTCGGAATCTTTGATAGGCTGTCTCCATTTTTCACAAAAATATTTTTGGGAAATGGGTTTTCGTTCACTTGCAAGGGTTGGCTTAATCTATTCGGTATCCAAGAAAAGGGTATATAAGGAATTGTGTGTGGAATTCTTTGCTACGGTGGTATTCCATGAGAATGTCTGCGACCCTACATTCCCGCAAGCCTTAGTTTTTAGACTCGGGGGTGAATATCGTGAGTGCAGCTTGATTTAGTTTTCCTGGAGGATGGGGTTATACACGGTCCAGGAAGCTATGACTCCAGAATTTGCTATGTTTTTTAGAGAGGCGGCTCGAGACTTGAAAGTGGGGCTTCGGGGATCGAATTATGGAACAACATTGCATCCGAAATATTCAATTCTGGAGTATCACCTGAAAGCAGCATAAGATCCCTCATTCACCGTTTGATAGGCCGATTCATCACTTTCTTGATCAATCATAAACGCCATGGGGATAAGGTCACGAAGCAAAATCTGTTCTATTTATGATGCATTTTACAGCCGGGCGTGTGTTGCAACATTCCTTATTTTCTGGCCCGCTACTTAGCGGATTCTGCTACGAGTTCCCGCCCCGGAAACCCTATATGTGGGGGCCATTTTATCACTCGACTGGCCCATTCTTATGGCTTAATCGTTTCCGCCATTACCCGCTCGTTGACTTGCATGGAGGGTAACGAGTTCACAATGGGATACTTGGAGACAATGAGGGTTGTTCAGAATTATGGGACCCATTGGGGGATTGTTCATACTGATGATGAGGGTGATGGTGGTGAGCAGCCTGGTGCACAACCCGAGGAGCAGCCACAACCAAGGCCGATGAGAAGAAATGTGAGAGGACAAGGGGAAAGAGGACAGTCGGTTCGCCAATCAGCACCCATGGTAGCATCACACTTTGGGGATGATATGACAGGGTATTTTGACCAGCTTTCCTTGAGCATGAACTGGATTGGTGGGACAATGGAGAATTTGGTGCAACATTTCCATGTGGAGCAGCCTCCTCATTTAGGGTATCATTACCCAATTTGCCCTAGGATGAGCGAGTATCGAGGCCAAGGAGGAGATGGGGCAGGCACTAGTGGAGCTCGGGATGAAGAGGAAGATGATTGATCGCTAGTTTGGTTTTATTTATTTTAGTTTTTAGTTTCTAGTTTATTTGGTTCGAGCACTTTGTACGGATTGTTGAACAATTGTTGGTTTATTATTATGTTACTTTTATTTTCTTTTGGTTGTTTGATTGCAGCTTGCTAAGGAGTCTTGGGAAGGAAGTAAAGTCGAGTCAAAAGTCGTGATCGTTTAGTCAAGGGTCATTACAAGTCTAGAGTTAAGAGTCGAGACCCACAATTAAAAATAAGTGTGGGGTGAGTCGAGAGAGAGGATGAGATTAGCAAGGAATCATAGAAATTCTGCATTCAGCAGTGTCTTTAACAATTTAGAAATTGGAATGGGATGCCAAAAGTAATAAGAAGAATGGGCAGTCTCATTTTTCAGTCGCCCAGTTTTCACGACGTGAGCATACACTATTCACGTTGTGAGTTGAGTTATTATAGATTTCAGATTCCGCATTCCTGCGACCTCACGTCGTGAGCCTATATAACTCAGGTCGTGAGTTTTCCCATTTTCACTATAATTGGGGTTTTTATGACGCGCATGCTAGCTGTTTCCTCTACTATACAAAGTGGCGTATGCTTTCCCACATTATTCTATACATTTTGAAGACTTACACCATTCTGATGGGAGTTTGAAGTTTCGATTCATTGCTTTTTCGCTTGTTGGCTCACTTACATCTTTCGTGAGTTCAAGTCCAAGTTCCTATTTAGATGAAGTTCCATATTCAAGATGCACATGTCAACTACACGTTTGGAGTTCGATCTTGCCACTTCTATCCCAGGGGAGTCTGTTCCTTTTTCTCCCTTTTATTGCTTTTAATTTATTTTATGCATACAATGAGGGTATTGTATGTAATAAGTGTGGGGTAGGGGGTAGAAAAAGTAAATTAGTAAATTGCTAGAAATCTTAGGGAATTTAAAAATTTTCATGGGTTTGAAATAATAATATAATATTAGTTCTAGTAATAATAATTTGAACTTAAGTTGCTAGTGTTGCATTGGGATGATCTGATAAAGGTCCAAATGTTTAGTTGAGCCAATATACGTTATAGTGCATTTGTGGCCTCCCTTATTCTAGTGAAATCATGGGACAAAAACACAACCTTGCTTAGTTTGAGGGATGCGATATGTTTAGCAGCCTAAACTTGAAATGTATCCAGGAAAATTAATATCCTTAACCAATAAGGTTTGAAGTAAAGCGCCCCTACTTAAGCATGTAAGTTTTTGAGTGATATAAAAAAGTGAGTACATGTAAAAAAAAGAGAGAGAAATTACCAAAAAGTGAAAAATTGAGGAATTTTTGGAGCATAAAAGTATCAAAGTATGAAGATCAAAGATCAAAAATTCTGAAGTTTCAAAAGTTGAAGATATCAAAATAAAACATAAAAGTTGGTGAATTCAAAGAAATTAAATATCAAAATATCAAGAAGTGAAGAATTCAAGAGCTCCATATTGTGGTATCTTCTAAAAGTTGTAATTATTTAGTTTATGTATGCTTGGGTAGCTTTACAAAAGTACCTTGAGGTTAGAAAGCTTTCTGAGGATGGATTCGGAGGGTTGCATAAAATGAGCATTGTTCGAAAGAAGTGGGCGAGTGTTTATGAGGATTGTGAGTATTTAGAATTGAGGGGGGTTACTTAGGAAAAATTTTAGACACAAATGCATGCGTTGAGGTCTTGGCATAATGACTGAGTTTGAGTTGGATCGTTCTATGTGATGTTGGTGATGAAGGTTTAAGTTTAAAAATAATTAGATTTGCTTGAGGGCAAGCAAAGCACGAGTGTGGGGTATTTTGATATTGCCATATTTATACACATTTTTAGGCAATATTTATTTACGTTTTTATTAATATTTTGGTTATTTGCATAGGATAATGGTACTTATAAGGATAAATTGTTATTTGCAGCCAAAATAGAGGCATTTTCGAAGTAAGGGACCAAAACTGACAACATTTGGAACTTTGGAGGCTTGAAGGGAAGAAGGATGAAAAACTCAGCAAAAACCGTACTCACAACATGAATAGTTCATGATTCACGACGTGAGAAGAGTATTCCAGAAGATATGCATCCGGGTGAAAGAGTCCTTGTCGAATATGAAAAGATCGCATTCACGACGTGAATCCGTATGGTTCACGACGTGAACTTGGGAAATCAGAAAACTATAAATTTCCTTGCCCATTACGACTTGGGGACTTCTTGGCTGATTGGAAGGTTACCTGAAGACGATTTTAAGCAGAAAAAGAGTTCTGAAAAAGGCTTTCAACACCAAAAGGAGTAAAGGTTCACAATTAATTAATTAGTTTGATAGTTATGAACATGTTTGATAATTTGATTTGTTTTCGCTTACTTGTTACTATGAGTAGCTGAATCTAGCAGCTCTTGTCTAGCTAGATGAAGCTTCTGAATTATGTTTTAGCTTAATGACTATTGAATTTGATTAGTTGGTAAATTGCTTGTGTTGGATTATCATTACCTAGCATGTTATTTTAGTTTCTTAGTTGCTTAAGTTCATGTTCTGTGTAGTTGGTGAACATTAAATTACATGAACTTGAAACCTAGTGATTTAGTGAACATTGAATTGCTAGAGCTAGGATCGACCAAAATCTTAGATAAGTGATAAAAGTAACTAATTTAGCTGTGCTAGAGGACATAATTTATGACCATAATTGTGTTTGCTTAGATAAATCTTACATAACTCACTTATAATTAATAACTAATTCTGTGTTTTGCTTATGTGTGACCATACAAGGTAGTTCATGAATTGGTAAAAAGATTAGTAAATTTGGGCTTGAATTGCTAATTACATAATAATTGGTGACCAACTTTGATAATCCATAAATATTAGCTAAACATAAATGAAGAAGTGGATTCAAACTAGACAGGAGTGTTTTTAATTAATTGATTGAATTTTGTGATTTAAGTTCGTCTGGTCTTGCAAAATCAGATAAAACCCCCTCTTTGCTCTAAAATTAGGTCAATTTAATAGTAGATAAATTAATTAGTCAAAACCGTTCCCTGAGATCGACACCCGACTTACCCAACTATTCTATAATTTTGACTAGGTACACTGCCTAGGTGCAATTAGTTAGTTAAGGTAGTTAGGTTATAAATAATAAAATTAGGTGTAGCTATTTGCACGCATCAAGGAGGAATAAATAGCTCTACTAATGGCCAAAACTAGGGTCGTTCCGGGGAATGTACTTACAAGGACTTCACCAACAAACTCAGTTATTTTATACAGAAAGGCATACAATTCTAATACAAAAACGCTTATAAACTTACCAACTTAATTGTTGACACTTTTTCAAACCTACTTGTATTTCTCAGGGATTCAGTAATACAGGTAAAACATCAGCTTTTGGAGAAGGGACGCTAAGACGTCAGTTTTAAAACATATTAAATCATCATATTGTAATTTATTTTGAGACATGTATTGTATTCAACAATGTAACTTTTAAATTATATTTATGATGGTCGTGTTTACTTTCTTTACAAATATTCAACTGTTATGATACTACATGAAGTCATCCACCCCCGAATGTTTCTGCCATTTTGGTTTGGGGGTGTGACACAGGAGGCGGAGTCTCAGGGGAGGGATTGTTGGGTTTTAGTATACTACAACATCCTATGGTGCACATACAACCCTAAATACCTTGGATCTATGTTTTCTCTATTATACATGCAAATGGTTTCTAAGGCATTAAACCTATAACTAGCATGCATTTGACATAAACCATGTAATATACTAGTTAGGGAAACATACCTTTTATGTGGCTTGAAATCTTGATGTATTTGGCCTTAAGAGCTTAGCACCAATAGTATGAAATGCCTCAAATGGAATCACAACACACCTAGGACAAAGGTGGCTCTTGAGAGAGAATTCCATGCACCAAAACACCTCCATATTTCTCTAAGAAAAGAAGTGGTGACATTAAAAACACCTCCAAAACACCTCAAAACTCTTGGATTTTTCATAACTTATGAGTTTAATTAAGGTTTAATGAAAAAAAATTCAAGTTCCATAACTTGAGGACAAGTTATGGAAGACAATAAATCATTTAATGATGACATTAAAAATAGTGACTCTTCTATTTTCATAACCTATGAGACTTAATGACACTTTAAAAAGAAAAACTCTTCACTTTCCATAACTTGAGGACAAGTTATGGAGTTCATAAAAACCATTAAGATCAAATATTCCAATTAACACAATAATCAAATAATTTTTCTATGATCTAGATTAAACTCATAAGTAAAGATAATTCACATCAACAATTTTCAAGAAATTAGATAATCATATAAACTAATACAAATCTTGAAACTTTGACAATTATCCTTTGAAGACTCTTGGAATTCATAACCTAAAGAGTTAATAAATGAGACATTTCACATCCATAACTTATGGAAGTTTCAAAACTCTTAAGATCATAACTTTAAAAAAAACTTTTGAGTTCCAAAATTTTATGACAAAATTTATAACTCCTTAAAACCATTTAGATCAAACTTTTAAAACAACTAAAATAATCATATCATTCTATCCTTTAATAAATTGACCTAATTCAACTCTTGTAGTAAAGTGACTCAAATTTTATAAATAATTAGTTTTTCATAAAGTCAAGTAATTATCATAAAATTTGACAAACTTCATGTTTTTTTTTTCTTTTTTTTTCCTTCAACATGAAAAAAAAAATACATTTGCATCAAATATAATAGAAAACAACCCATGGCTCTGATACCACTGTTGGGTTTTAGTATAGTACAACATCCTATGGTGCACATACAACCCTAAATACCTTGGATCTATGTTTTCTCTATTATACATGCAAATGGTTTCCAAGGCATTAAACCTATAACTAGCATGCATTTGACATAAACCATATAATATACTAGTTAGGGAAACATACCTTTTATGTGGCTTGAAGTCTTGATGTATTTGGCCTTAAGAGCTTAGCACCAATAATATGAAATGCCTCAAATGGAATCACAACACACCTAGGACAAAGGTGGCTCTTGAGAGAGAATTTCATACACCAAAACACCTCCATATTTCTCTAAGAAAAGAAATGGTGATTTTGGCTATGGAGTAACCTATTTATATGTAGGATTCCAAGGGTCATGGGTATAACCCATAATCCATACCCATGGGTTTTATGATCCATGGTTCATGTGGCCCAACTCTTTATGTATCCATACATAAACTTGGTCCAACATGGATCATAAGCCCAACACATATAAATATAACTAATTATCATAATTAGTCCCCATAGATTTAATTAGTCTCTTTTGATCACTAAATTAATTCCAAATTAATTCTTGATCGATACTAATTAAAACATATGATTTCATATTAATATATTATAACTTATAATATATTAATAAACCATAAATAACCTTCTCTCAAAAGTCCATCCTAACAAATTGTCCTGATGATATGCAACCCAAATGGATCATGCTACTCTCGGGTCAAGTACATACCAATAATAGTTATGGGCTTAGACATCTAATCCAACAGTCTCCCACTTGGATAAGTCTAAAACTATTATTGCAAGTACGACTTCATAACCCGACTAGCAATCGTAGCTCTTAAAGCCGCTGTCGAACTCTGAACAAATCAATGACGCGTCCATTAGATAAGGGATCATATATTCCTCCATTCTAGATATCATATGGACTGAGACATGGATTATAATCATTCTCTCTGTTCATTTGTTTTTTCCCGATTTTCGATTTATGATGACTGACTGATTGAACAAATCAAATCAGTCCTGGCTTGGCCAAGCACTCACATGTGTCATCGCTAAATCATCGAGGGGCCCACATATATCGCTTTTATCCCGAAGGTAAAAGGAATGGATAAACTTCGACTCATATGGCTTGTTCTACTACTTGTTGAATCATACACAAAGGCACGTTTTATAACATCGAGTTACCAAATGCGTTTTCGTGCAATCAATGTATAACCAACTCATAGTAACAACTCATATTTCTAGGTTTGAAGAATATAAGATATTATCGTCTCATGATCACTCGTGATAAAATCCATGAAGTGATTCAAATGAGCGCAGGTTGAATCCAATACTCAGAACTTATGAGCACTCATAAGTGTTGTAGCACCACTTTGTCCACCAACTTGGACCTCTACAAACCAACCCATGACAGTCTTGATTCATATCTACTTCCAACATATGACCGAATGTGGATGGTTTGAATAACTTAATCATTCAGGAAGAGCGACTTAGTTATTCTGGAAGTCAAAACATGCAAAGTGAAACACAAGAATAAATGAATCAAATATGGCATCAAACCCTATGAATATAAATAAACACTTTTATTTATCACCACACTGATTACTCATTATTCATTGTTTCGGTTTTATCAACTTTATACTTGAATTAAAAACACTAGTTGTCCCATGCTCCAAGCATGTACACTATGTTTTTCTTAAACAATAGCTTTGCCATACACGAAGTATGCACTCTATGTTTGTTTATGATCCTTACTTTGTGAAATAAACCAATTGAACATAATTTCAATGATTCTAATTTCACACTCCCAAATCCTTATCGAAAAATGTGAGAATTTCAAATTCCTATCATTTATCGAAATCTGTTTAGATTTTAAACTTATATGCACTGACCCTCCTGTAATGAATATGTACAAAGTCACAAAGACTTGTCAACAGTCATTATAAGGTATTCCAATGGAGATCAACTCCATGGAAACTAAGTCTCATATTCAAAGTACATTGCTTTGGACATGCTTCTTGCATTAAGTTTTCTAATCTTACACAGATAACTTCCACCTATGGAGACAACTCCATATTCTCATTTTGACTATCACTTCTGAATAAGAGATGCCTCTTTTCAGAATCTGTCAATATGGTCCTTCCAAAATTAGCACTATACTTCCAAGTGTCCCTGAGCAACCAATCTTTGGTAAACCTCAGATTGTCCTCGACAATTGCTTAATCATTTTAGTCATATCCAATTCTAGACCTTTTCCCTTCTTAATGCCTCTGGGCATTTGGAAAAATTTAGAAATGACAAATATGATAGCACATGCAATCGATCCTGTACCCAAAGCAAATGGTACACGATTCATGATGTCTCACATAAAGACATGATTCTAGACCAGTCTTTTGCTACAATATTTTTATTTGCCATGTTTTCAAAATTTGACTATGAAGAGGGATGCCGTAATCATAATCGAATTTTGAGAACGCAATATATAGAATTTCCTTAAGTTGAACCAATCCAACATGAAATTCATATATATATATATATTCTTGACTAAGGATGATTAAGGTCTCAATCTAAGCCTTTAGAACTGAAATGAAGTATATCCTCTCCCTTAATTATAGCAAAACAACTTTTTCAATCCCTGCAGCCTCACGAATTGAAACTTTTGTTTTCTATAATTAACATTGCTAACTTGCAACACTAACAATAATTATCATGCTCCCACTAACATGATGATTATTAGCATAACACTTATGCTCCCACTAGCTTTGACATGTACTCAGAAATCAGCTGGACTTCTAGAAATCAATACTTTATTGACTTTCTTACCAAAGTTCAAATTTCTGATACGAGATGCTTTGATAAAACTTTATCAAAATCATACACCTTTCCTTAGATAGCATGCATGTGTGTCTAAACAATTTCAGAACTATGAAAATGGATGCCGTAATCATAGTCTCAATTGTTTAGACCTTTTGCCATCTGCTTCAAATCTACTTGGTGGAAGTGTTTCCTCACCATCATTTTCATGAATCGGAGAGAAACCTTATGACCCTTAGATTTTATGGTGTATGTGTTCTTATCCATGTGAATCGTCAAAACCATAGTCACAAGACAAGTATAATGACAAATCCAAACTCATATGGACTGAACTTATGCAATCTTAACTTCTTGCCACCTGGCAGTACAGGGCCTGCCATTGCTTCCAAGTTGTTATGCAACCAATTGAGAAATTTCAGAACTCCTATGCAAAGCCAACTTTAACTGGAATGGGCACAGAATATGTCAACACGATAGGTTATAAACCTCAAGTCGTGTGCTAGTGAAGAACCTCAGGTTTTATTCTCGATTAGTTCTTGATATTCTTTTTAGGATCTTTAAGACTCCCACAATCCTCTTGACATATAAGACTATCTTGCCAAATATTCAAGAGATAGTTCGGATTCTTTATCAAGACAAACACTTCACACAATTGGCCTTAGTTGGTCTTTGTTTTATCCAAAACATCACAACTTACCAATTTCAAATGTACAAGAGTAGGACACTTTTACTCTTACATTTGACAAGTGTTTTAAACCTTTCTTTAAGATATGTCACTCAAGTTACAATCTTGGAGTATGACTCTAAGAATTGTTTTGGAACGAAGTATGACTCATCTTCCTGATCTAACCATTTCAACAATTCATGACTCCTCTTCTTATTCATAAGAATGCACTAAGATGACCTTTAGAGGACTAATTGTTATATGATTTCTAAATCATTAAGATGATCACAAACATGATACTAAAGTACTCTCCCATCTTTTCAGATTTGAGAAACTTTTATCTTTCTGCCTAATTTGATTCTTCCCATTCGTTCTGCCATACATTGAGACTTTTCCAATGTTTCAGAATTATACTTAAACTTGTAAGTATAACCATATTTACTAAACTTTAGTAAATCAAATAGTCTTAACGAGCTTTGTGGTGGACATGACCAGTGAACAAGAATGTGTACTCGATCCCTTTAGTCCTTCACTTGACTCACACATCCATGTGAACAAGTAATTAGTCTTGATTTTCCAATGCTTGAAAGTCTCATTCATCATACTATTCAACTTGCATGATTCCAAGTTTCGGTTCAATTGAAACTTGGGTGATGAGGAACTTTCCTGATTTGGTGAATTTAGACACTACCACAAATGAAAGAATCAAATCCATTTTCCAATATTGCTGTTAGTGGAATCATATAAGCAACAATTTTCCACAAATACCATTGTAAGGATACTTCAAATAAATAAAATTAAACAATTTTCTTTTATTTTAAAACTTTGTGGAAAAACTTATCCTTACAATCCACATGGAAAATTGTTGTTATCTATTCCTTAGCAATATATCATAACTTCTTAAGCAACTGCTCAAAATTTTGATGCGATCGAAATCCACCTTCGCGATCAGAATCATCATATACTTCCTTTAAGATTTCTCTCTATTCTTTGATTCTTAAAACATCAACATGTGACCCAGTCACATCATGTAATGAGGATCTCAGTATAGAACTTAACAGAGTTAGATAATGGGCTCTACCTGATGTAGAGTCAAACTTATTGACTTTAACATCCTTAGGTAAATTTGGCAGCTTTGCAATCAACGCCCCTTCCTTTGGCAAAATAAACATATGGACCCTTTGGTAATGGGACTATCTCAGACTTAGCCTTTCTCTTTACCATTTGGTCAACCGGGTTGACTATGGCCAATCCCTTTCCATTGGGAAGAGAATGCTTTTTCTGGATTTCCAGTGTCACCATTGTCACTGTCCATAAAGTTTTTGGGAAGTTGATCTTCTAATCAAATTTGCTTTACTATCGTTCCAAATCATTGCTGATTCAGCAGCACCAAGCAAATAGATATGATCATTAAGGTTCATGTCATAGTCTGTTTCATAGTAGTCCCAAAGGAACTCATTATGTGACATATAAAGTGATTGAACGTCCAACTTTCTCAAGACTTTGACACCCAACTCTCCCGGCTTGTCAATATGTAACTTCATCTCTAAGATGTGATCACACATAGACCTTGCTTGCCATTAGGGCTTGAGTGACCCTGAACTTGTGGGTTAGGGAGAATAATTGGAGGAGGTGGAGGAAGAGAAGTATGACTTCCATGAGCCAAACTCGGGAAGTCATATTCATTAGGAAAGCTTGGTTTGGGAAGATCATTGTTGTCTAAACCAGACATCAACAATGGGAGAAATTCACGTAAAGTTGATTTAAGTCCTTAATATAACACCCAATATGATATATTAAGGCTAGGACCCAACAAACTATTTTATAACTTGGAAGAGGGATGCCGTAATCCAAGCTATAAAATATTTGAAGGTAGGTGAATGACGATTCACCAATTTCCACCAAGATAAACGAAATGTATTATTAGGTTTTAATTGGTTTTGAAACTCCTAGATTCTTTTGAGATTCATTGAACTTTTCAATGGCATGTTTCAATCTCGAGTGTGCCCTTCAGGTTTTGTGACTGGGATGCCGAGGATCATAAAACAAGGTGTGAAGTAACCATGCAAATATACTTGGTACCCTTAATATTTACCCCTCAATCGATGTGCCGGTTAACCACACACGCTCCAAAGATACTATGATAAACATTAAGTTACCCTTTGCCTACCTTGTTAAGTCCAGGTTAGTGTGCCGGTTAACCACACACGCTCCACTAACAGCTTAAACAAAGTGCAAAGTGTAATTTCATGGATTAGCACCTTATTCACATTTTCCTAAGTAACTAAGATTGGGAATTTATAAGTGTTTAGTTACTTAGTATTTATCATTATACTTATAATGAAGGGAGAATTATAGTCCTTGTCCTACCTGTTCGGCTAACGACCCTCCACCGGTCAAGGAAGCGGTGAGTGAGAGTGGACACCCATTAAACTGCCATTTTATAAGCAGTAACCTTATACCCCCTTATAGACCAGCTTCGTGAATGAGGCCTACTAATGGTAAGACGACTTTATCTTAAACATATCTATATAATTAAAATTATAATAATAGTATAAGGGTTGAATTTTAAACTTTTAAAATTCTAAGGTCTAGTTTGGAATTAAAGTATACATGGGGGGTAACTTTACAAATTCCAAAACTTGAGGACAAGTTTTGAAACCTTTCAAAACTCTTGGATTTTTCATAACTTATGAGTTTAATTAAGGTTTAATGAAAAAAAAAATTCAAGTTCCATAACTTGAGGACAAGTTATGGAAGACAATAAATCATTTAATGATGACATTAAAAATAGTGACTCTTCTATTTTCATAACCTATGAGACTTAATGACACTGTAAAAAGAAAAACTCTTCACTTTCCATAACTTGAGGACAAGTTATGGAGTTCATAAAAACCATTAAGATCAAATATTCCAATTAACACAATAATCAAATAATTTTTCTATGATCTAGATTAAACTCATAAGTAAAGATAATTCACATCAACAATTTTCAAGAAATTAGATAATCATATAAACTAATACAAATCTTGAAACTTTGACAATTATCCTTTGAAGACTCTTGGAATTCATAACCTAAAGAGTTAATAAATGAGACATATCACATCCATAACTTATGGAAGTTTCAAAACTCTTAAGATCATAACTTTAAAAAAAACTTTTGAGTTCCAAAATTTTATGACAAAATTTGTAACTCCTTAAAACCATTTAGATCAAACTTTTAAAACAAATAAAATAATCATATCATTCTATCCTTTAATAAATTGACCTAATTCAACTCTTGTAGTAAAGTGACTCAACTTTTATAAATAATTAGTTTTTCATAAAGTCAAGTAATTATCATAAAATTTGACAAACTTCATGTTTTTTTTTCTTTTTTTTTTCCTTCAACATGAAAAAAAAATACATTTGCATCAAATATAATAGAAAACAACCCATGGCTCTGATACCACTGTTGGGTTTTAGTATAGTACAACATCCTATGGTGCACATACAACCCTAAATACCTTGGATCTATGTTTTCTCTATTATACATGCAAATGGTTTCCAAGGCATTAAACCTATAACTAGCATGCATTTGACATAAACCATATAATATACTAGTTAGGGAAACATACCTTTTATGTGGCTTGAAGTCTTGATGTATTTGGCCTTAAGAGCTTAGCACCAATAGTATGAAATGCCTCAAATGGAATCACAACACACCTAGGACAAAGGTGGCTCTTGAGAGAGAATTTCATGCACCAAAACACCTCCATATTTCTCTAAGAAAAGAAATGGTGATTTTGGCTATGGAGTAACCTATTTATATGTAGGATTCCAAGGGTCATGGGTATAACCCATAATCCATACCCATGGGTTTTATGATCCATGGTTCATGTGGCCCAACTCTTTATGTATCCATACATAAACTTGGTCCAACATGGATCATAAGCCCAACACATATAAATATAACTAATTATCATAATTAGTCCCCATAGATTTAATTAGTCTCTTTTGATCACTAAATTAATTCGAAATTAATTCTTGATCGATACTAATTAAAACATATGATTTCATATTAATATATTATAACTTATAATATATTAATAAACCATAAATAACCTTCTCTCAAAAGTCCATCCTAGCAAATTGTCCTGATGATATGCAACCCAAATGGATCATGCTACTCTCGGGTCAAGTACATACCAATAATAGTTATGGGCTTAGACATCTAATCCAACAGGGATCGGCGGCCGACACAGTCTCAGCCGGCAGCCAAGCGGGCGAAGCCCGCTGATTCGAGATCTGGAGGCCAGAAGGGCCGCACTTGTGGGAAGTGCGACATGAGTCATGAGGGGGTGTGTCGAGCGGGTGTTTGCTACAAGTGTGGCAAAAAGGGGCATATCGCAAGGGATTTCCCCAAGGGATTTGCAGTCTGCTTTCACTGCAACCAGACCGGCCATCGGAAGGCTGAGTGTCCCCAGCTGCTTCAGGGATCAGCGCAGGGATCTGCACCTGCTGCTATTCGAGCTACAGAGAGTCGGCTAGCGAAGGCCGAGGCACCGAAGGCTCGCGGGAGAGCCTTTCAGCTGACAGCGGAGGAGGTCCGCGTAATACTTGATGTCGTGGCCTGTATGTGTTCTTTTACTTATTTATTTCGAGTTATTTTGTGCTTATATTGTGTTATGCATAAGTACTTTTCTTGTGATTTCTGTACTTGCCTTGGTGTTATTTGACTCGGGTGCGAGTCGATCTTCGTATCATTAGCATTTAGTCGTCACATCAGTATCCGATGAGAGGCGTTGAGTCGACCTCTAAGAGTTTCTATATCCGATGAGCATGTAGTTTGCGACTGATGTTTTCCGAGGATGCACGATAGAAATCTTCGGAGTCGAGTTTCCGATAAACCTAGTACCGATCGCGATGGAGGATGTCTGTATCATCGTGTGCATGGACTGGTTAAGTCGATTCGGAGTTGTTATTGACTGTGAGCGTCAGCTGGTGACCATACGAGACCCTAGTGGGGGAGTGCTTACAGTGTATGGAGAAGGTACCTGATCTGGGTCAGCATTTTGCTCGGCCGCCAGAGCGAGACAGAGTCTGCAGCAGGGTTGTAGGGGTTTTGTGGCGTATGTGATGGATACATGAGTTGCTGCCGAGAGATTGAGTTTTATCGCTGAGGTTCCGATAGTGAGGGAGTTTCCAGATTTTTTCCCCGAGGAATTACCGGGAGTGCCTCCCGAGAGGCAGGTGGAGTTCTGGATTGATTTGGTTCCGGGAGCGGTGCCTATTGCCAAGGCCCCTTATCGCCTTGCGCCGCTAGAGATGCAGGAGTTATCCTCGCAGCTTCAGGAGCTGTTGGGGATGGGATTCATCCGACTGAGTAGCTCGCCTTGGGGAGCACCGATCCTTTTTGTCAAGAAAAAAGGATGGTTCACACCGGATGTGCATTGATTACCGGGAGTTGAATAAGCTGACGGTCAAGAACCGTTATCCACTTCCGAGGATCGACGATCTGTTCGATCAGTTGCAGGGTGCATCTTGGTTTTCCAAGATCGATTTGAGATCCGGATATCATCAGATGAGAGTTCGGGAGGAAGACATCCAGAAGACAGCCTTTAGGACTCGTTATGGGCATTACGAGTTCGTGGTGATGCCATTCAGACTCACCAACGCACCGGCAGCGCTCATGGATATCATGAACCGGGTGTGCACGCCCATGTTGGACCGGTCGGTGATCGTGTTCATCGATGATATTTTGGTGTATTCGAGGTCCAAAGAGCAGCATAAGGAGCATTTGAGGGAGATTCTGGGGATATTAATATCGGAGAGGCTTTATGCCACATTCTCCAAGTGTGATTTCTGGTTACGAGAGGTCCAGTTCCTGGGACACCTCATTAACCGGGATGGGATATTGGTCGATCCGGCCAAGATTGAGGCAGTTATGAGATGGGAGGTACCGAGATCCCTTACCGAGATCAGGAGTTTTCTGGGTTTGGCCGGCTACTATCGGAGATTCATCAGATACTTTTCCAAGATTGTCGTCCCCTCACCAGGTTGACTCGGAAGGGTGTTACTTTTTCTTGGGGTCCCGAGCAGCAGACCTCATTTGAGACTATTTGCCAGAAGCTGTGCGAAGCCCCAGTGTTAGCTCTTCTCGAGGGGAAGGAGGACTTCGTGGTTTATTGTGATGCATCTATATCTGGGTTGGGTGCGGTGCTAATACAGAGAGGGCACGTGATAGCGTACGCTTCGAGGCAGTTGAAGCCTCATGAGACGAGGTATCCCACCCACGATCTAGAGTTGGGGGCGGTGGTGTTCGCCCTCAAGATCTGGCGCCACTATTTGTACGGGGTTCGGTGTACCATATACACGGACCACAAGATCATGAAGTATCTTATAGATCAACCCAACCTGAATATGCGTCAGAGGAGGTGGCTGGATGTAGTGAAAGACTATGCTTGTGAGATCTTTATCACCCGGGCAAGGCTAACGTGGTAGCCGACGCCCTGAGCCGCAGATCAGAGAGTGCCCCGATCCGAGATGTGTGTATGAGGATGACAGTGATGACTCCAGTTTTGGATACCATACAAGAGGCCCAGGCGGAGGCTGTGAGACCGGAGAACCGCAAAAGGGAGCTGGTGATTGGACAAGTATCCGAGTTTGTGACGGATAGTCGATGACTTATGACCTTCCGAGGGCGGATTTGGGTGCCCTATACGGGCGGAGCTCGACGTATACTAATGGAGGAGGCGCACAGATCGAGATTCTCGATCCATCCCGGGGCCACTAAGATGTATTTGGACCTGAAGAGAGATTACTGGTAGCCCTGTATGAAGAGGGATGTTGCTTGGAAAGTTGAGAGGTGCTTGACTTGCCGTCGGGTCAAGGCAGAGCACCAGCGACCACATGGTCCATTGCAGCCTCTGGAGATTCCCTAGTTGAAGTGGGAACAGATTTCGATGGACTTTATCACCAAATTACCGAGGACTGCGCGTGGAGTCGACGCGATTTGGGTAATTGTGGACCGAATGACGAAGAGTGCTCACTTCCTTGCTATAAGTGAGAGCTATTTCGCGGAGAGGTTGGCAGAGATTTATGTGAGAGAGGTAGTAGCACGGCATGGGGTGCCGATATCTATTGTGTCAGACCGAGACGTGCGTTTCACTTCCAGGTTTTGGAAGAAATTTCTTGAGGAATTGGGCACGCGCTTACATTTCAGTACTGCGTATCACCCACAGACAGACAGGCAGAGTGAGCGGACGATCCAGACGCTCGAGGACATGTTACGAGCGTGTGCCATGGACTTCGGAGGAAGTTGGGACACCTACATGCCGTTGGCCGAGTTTTCTTACAACAATAGCCACCATTCGAGTATTGGTATGCCTCCCTTTGAGCTTCTTTGTGGGAGGAGGTGTCGGACTCCCATTTGCTGGGGAGAAGTGGGTCAGAGGGTGATGGGTAGCACAGAGATAGTGCTGAAGACGACTGAGCAGATTCAGCTAGTCAGGCAAAGATTGTGGACGGCCCAGAGCCGCCAAAAGAGTTATGCGGATAGGCACCGGTCCGAACTGGAGTTTCAGGTCGGAGATTTTGTGCTCCTGAAGGTATCCCCATGGAAGGGGGTGATCCGGTTCAGGAAGCGGGGCAAACTGGGCCCCTGATATATCGTTCCGTTCAGAGTAACCGCCAGAGTGGGTAAGGTAGCATACCAGTTGGAGCTACCCGCAGAGTTGAGTCAGATTCATAACACCTTCCACGTGTCCCAGCTGAGGAAGTGTGTGGCTGATGAGATGACAGTGGTACGGCAAGAAAACATTTGTTACATCCCCTAATTTCTCGGCCAGAAAAGACCGATTTAATTTATGTTTTTTAAAATAAAATCAGAGAAATCTTTTCAAAAGATATTGCGGAATAGGTCCCCAATATAAAACACGATAATGTTTATTAAAACCTTTCTTTAAGAAATATATAATTTCCTTTTATATTAAAACCTCGGGATGTCATGTTCCGATACAGATCAAAAGCATAAACAAGACATTATAAGCCCTAGAACAGTTATTTATAACTACTGGCCTATAATCCATAAATCACTCATCATCATCATCTAACTATGCTCGGGGTCCACTACCTGTAATCATAAAAAGCTGAGTGGGTCAGGCTTGGAAGCCTGGTGAGCATATAGGGTTTTCAACCCACAATACATAATTTAATATGCTTAAACATCAATCAATCAACCGAATTACCCCAACCCCATTATCTTATTTATTTCTTAAGGGTTTACCCTAAGAATCAATTATCACTCCTTCCTAAGGATTCATCCTAAGGAATAGACACAAAGTCACCTCATCACCGGGGTTTATACAACGGGCACTAAGTCCATAGCTGCCAAGGTTTATTCAACATATGCTAAGTTCATAGCTCTCATTTATCGACAATATTATTTACAGGTATTCCCCCCTGCAATACATGTCAATGGGTTTTTAGAGTACAACAAATGAACATATAGTTCATTACACCTACAGGTTGCGGGCCTGCTAGTGTTCCACAGACTGTCTAGAATAGTCCATGGTTGTCATCCATACTCTGCTGAATGACGGGGGACCACGTTTGGGTAAGGGCTTTTCTCATATTACACCACTCACACCAACGTTTGGGTAAGGGCTTCACCCCTCACTATCAACTCATGATTTCATTTCACCACTCCCTCTCAACTCATGATCTCATTTCACCGCTCACTCTCAACTCAAGATCAATATTACTGATCATCTCCTTTGTCCAACTCACCTTTCATCACACCCACTATTTCATCTACCCATGTTTTACCCAATATTTTTCGTAGATAAAAATACATATACAGTTTAAATTATTTAAAAACCTGTATAAATCATTCCTTCAACACCCATCTCAAATAAACAAACAATATATATTCACACAGCACGTATTTTATGTAAAATACTTCATATCTATGTGTAAGGTGAAAGTAACTACACACTCACATGATTTGATGATAATCGGGCAGCAATTCGTTTCCTAAAACGTTCGTTTCTAATAAAACCGGGAGTTTTATTGAGAAACCGGGCTCTGCAAAAGTCGGGCTTCGAAACCGAAAAGATAAATTTTCCGGGCTTCACGGGCACTTCGTGGCGTATTCCGGGGCTTATAATTGATACCGGGGCTTCGGGGGATGATAATATGAAAGAAATATGGAGAAAGGGGCTAAAAATGACAAGTTTTCAAAATACCCCCGGGAGGTCTCGCACCCCCTATTTATAGGGGCCGGACCTCCTGATCCAACCGCTGAGAAGAGGCCACGCGTCGCTGATCCGGAGCTCGCAGGGGATGGCTCGCACGAGGCTCGCACCTGCGAGGGCTTGCTGGCTTCTTGTGATTGGTCCGAAGCTTAGGTCCGAAGTCGGTTCTGGTGGTGGAGTCCGCAGGCGAGGGTGCGCAGGTGGCAGCACGTGCGAGGGCCTCGGTGGCGGTTGCTGATTGGACCGCGGACTCACAGTCCATGTGCGAGGCTCGGAGTCGTGGCGTGCGAGGTTCGGATTAGGCCTCCCTTCGGTCAAATCAGAATCCGACACGTGGCTTCGCATGACTCACCATTTCGGACACGTGGCACATGCGAGGCGAGGGTGACGTGGCAACTCGTGACTATGCGAATTTTCTCGGTTTTTGTGCAAAAACTTCTAAAATCCATAATTTCGCATACGAGCTCCGTTTTTGACGTTCTTTATATGCACGCGTAGGTAAAATTACGCTCTACAACTTCCGTTTAGACTTCGTCGGCTAATTTTGACTTTAATTTTTATATTATTATTTTTAACAGACCGGGACAGGAAATCCGTTAAAAATTCATAACTTCTTCATCCGACGTCCGTTTTCGTCAGACTTTTTACCGTTGTGCTACTATTTACGAGACCTTCGATTCTCGTTTAGGTCATGTCGGCTAAAAATCACTCGAAATAAAATTCGAGTTTTTAGCTGTCTACTGCTAAGCTGAAACTTTGAAAAATCATAACTTCCTCATACGAAGTCAGATTTGGGCGTTCTTTTTATCGAACTTCTCGGTTTAACGAACACTACGAGTTTCGTTTAGATCACTAAGGCTAAAAAGTAGTTTATCGAAAACTCACTTTTTACGACATTCAACACCGAGCCGGTTTTGTCGTGAAACTTCGACAGGTCATAACTTCTTCGTTATAACTCGGATTTCGGCATTCTTTATATATTCGTAATCCTTATCACGACCACTACAACTTTCTTAATAGATATCGGCTTTATCTAAAATTTAATTTTTGACGCTCATTTTTATTCTTATTTAATTAACTCCTGGTAATTAAGCATAAAACACATAAAACACATAGAATTCACATAATTCCTTTTTCATTTCTTCAAAATGAGTTACAAAGGTTAACCTAGACTATCACCTTAATATTAATGCCTAGGCTAGAAACACGAGTGTTACAACATTCAGGTGGATGCGAGCCTGAATTACATTGAGAGACCGACCGCGATTCTAGATCGAAAGGTGAAGGTTCTGAGGAACAAAGAAGTGCCCCTGGTTCAGGTTCAGTGGCAGCATCGGAAGGGATCCGATTTGACTTGGGAGACGGAGTCAGAGATGCGGGAGTAGCATCCTGAGCTATTTGCGGAGCATGACTTCGAGGGCGAAGTCTAATTCTAGTGGGGGAGAATTGTAACATCCGGTTTTCCAGGTATATTATTTTCATTATTTAATTTGAGAATCTTGGAGAGACTCGACGAGTTGACGCCTCAAATCGTCGAGTAGGGTCGTGACTTGTGACGTGTATTAATGAATGGACTCGACGAGTCTGTGAGCCGACTTGCCGAGTCAGCACTGTTGAGGGAAACCCTAATTTAGCGGGCATGAGGCCTATATAAAGGCACTTATAGCCTCCCTTTGGCGGCCACACTTCCCTGAGAAACCCTAAACGACCGTGGAGCTCATAGAGTGAGAGAGAGAGAGAGAGAGAGCTAACTTTGAGATCTTTGGTGCATTTGTGGAAGGGAGAAGAGAGTTTTCAAGCAAGGAGTAAAGGAGGGGCATTGGATATGCTAATACTCGTCCAGGAGCTTCTGTTAAAGGTATCAAGTTCGAACCTTTCCTTCTAATTAAGTAGATGACATTTTTGGGAGATTAGGGCTCCTTTTTGTGTATATATTGGGACTTGAAAGGTTTGGGGTTCATGAGGAAGCTTGAACTCCAGATCTGGACTGTAGGAGACCCTTAACATCTAAAGGTTCAAGCTTTATTCTGATTTGGTGAAGTCCTTGTGAGAAAAACCTTTGTTAAGGCATGATATTGGCATTTCTTGCCCAAAATGCCATGCATGGACGTAAAGTCTATGACTTTATGTGATTTTTGAGCCCTGAGAATATGGATCTGGAGTTTGAGGAAGTATTCCGCCTTAAAATCGTCTGAATGCAAGCTGAGTCTTAATAGACTCGCCGAGTCGATGAGCCGACTCGACGAGTAGCTTAGGGTTTATCCCGATGAGTTGAATTGCGCTATAACTCGACGAGTTAGGAGTTAACTCGACGAGCTGGACCTTCCTGAGGTTACTGAGAAACGATGGGACTCGACGAGTCGCACGAGTGCACTCGGCGAGTCTGGTCAATTTTGGACTGTTGACTAGAGTTTGACTTCTGTTGACTGTAAGGTCTGGTCAATTGAGTAGTAAAAGTCAGGGACCGGTAAAATGGTCTTTTACCCATTTAAGGGACTAAGAGTGTAAGAGAGATCAACGAATAGTGTAATTGAGTGTGGGGGGAGTATTGATTAGAAATATTATCCATGTGATAGGCGGAGGCTAGATCGAGGATTTCGAGCACGAGATTTTACTAGCTAGCTTACAAGGCGAGTCTTCTCACTATGCTTTACCTTGAGTGGTATTTATGTGTGACCAGAGGGTCTTATGTGCTTACTGGAGTTGTGCTTTATTTGTGTGATATATATTATGATGTATTATGCGAGGCTGAGACCGGACCGGAGGGTCCAACGATCCATGGGACCGGAGGGTCCCAACCAGACCGGACCGGAGGGTCCAATGAACCGTGGGACTGGAGGGTCCCACTGAGACACATAGACTGGAGGGTCTTACAGTGTTATAGCCTCGAGTGGCTAATATGTTGAATGTGATATTTTGGGGAACTCACTAAGTATTCGTGCTTACCGTGTTATGTGATTATGTGTTTCAGGTACTTCCGAGGATCGCGGGAAGGCACCGGCTTGATTGTACACACACACACCTGAACTGGAGTTATATTTTTATGGATCCTGGATTGTGATAATTGCTTTTTGAAAACTATGATGATGACTGATAATTGGAGTTTTTGACATATGTGACATGTGTTTTGGTATAAATGAAAATGAAATTTTATTTAAAAATTTACGTCATTACATCAGTCTGATGACTGAGCGGACACATCATGCTTGTTTGTATATCATATGTGTTTTGTGTGGTGGTACTTTGGGAGAACTCACTAAGCTTTGGCTTATCGTTCTAGTTTATTGTTTCAGGTACTTTTGAGGATCACGGGAAAGCGAAGGCGTGATCGTGCACATTCCTTCGGGTTTTTGTTATTTGGATTTTGGGATACTATGATGTTTGATAAACAATTTTGAAACAATGTTTTTGTAAACAATGATAGATTTTGGTTGTTTTTGAAAAATTAAAATTTATTGTGATTTTTGGGATGTTACAAGGATCGTCAGATTTTTAACAATGCGAAGCGGGATTTTGCTAAAGAATACAACTGGGATAAGCCGTAGTTTTTATGTATTAAATGAAGTTTTAATTTATGTTTTTCGTCTAATATTAAGTCGTGTTTTAGTGTAGTATTTAGGAATTAAGTCGTGTTTTATATTTTTAATCGTAATTTATATTAGAAATTAATGTAACCTTTTTTTTTATTTAAATATTAAGTGTTTGTCTTTAAAAAAATAGAATTTATGTACCATATTTAATTTATAACATTTACAAAAACGAATATATATATATATATATATATATATATATATATATATATATATATATATATATATATATATATAGAGAGAGAGAGAGAGAGAGAGAGAGAGAGAGAGACTTAAGATCATATATAACCAACAAATAGTGTGTGAATATATGACCAATTTTGGTCCAATCAATAGTTAGGGATAATTATAGAATTTTGCAATTAGTTTATTTATTTTCATTAATTAAATAAGCAATATATATGGAATTGATAAAGTTACGTTTCAATTTATCAATTGTTTCCAAATGTTCATCATATATGTTCTTGTATAATAATCTCACCGTAACTATTAAAAAAAAGTCACAGAGGTAATCAACTAGAGAAAGGGAAAAAACATTTTCAATCTCCATGGATATTGACGCTGATTATTTCAAAACTATGGGAAGCAATGTATTTTTTTGATATGTTTACAACTAACGTTAGTTCTTTAAAGAATGAATGTTGATTTAAAAAAAAACTTTTTAAAATACGAGTTAAGGTTTCGATGTTGGAGTTTAATTGCATGCGATTAAGGTTCCAATGTTGGAGGCTACTTGTATTGGATTAGATTATTCTTAAAGAATGTATTTATTATCAGCACGTGTTGTAGGTAAAACTGAATTTGAATCTAACAAAACATATTCTTTAAGAATGTATTTATTTCTTTTACAACATACTGTATGCTTAATTGATTTTATGTGAAACTGAACACATTCTTTAAGAATATGTTTAGTTTTACCATGTACACATTCTTAAGAATATATTTAGTTTTACCATGTACTCTAAGTTCAATTAATTTTGTGTGCAACCAAACACATTCTTTAAGAATTATTATGTACTAATAATTTACTTTCTGTAAGAGTCATCTATTATGTTTAGAAATTTTTTTCACAACAGTAAGAATCAAATATTTTCATTTACATGCTTTAAATTTGCATGTTAGTGTTTGTTACTAATCGGAGTCTTAGGTAATTCATAGTCTTTAAGAATGCACCATGCTCTTCAAGAATATTAAGACAATGATCAGAAGCACTTGGAGAAGATGATGAATAGTACTCTCTGAGAAAGAATCCTTATCATTATGTTTCAGAATGCACATTCTTTTCATATTCTTTTAGAATGACCATTATGTCGAAATTCATACCCAAAATGGCTTATTTACTATATATTCTTTAAAATTATGATATATTGTTTAAAATTTGATTATATGTAAAATGAATATTTCATATTCCTCAAGAATTCTCATTTGGTGTTATAGCTTTGTTTGTGTAGAATGAGTATTTCATTTTCTTTAAGAATATGTTAGATAATAGTCATGAATCATTCTTAAAGAATGAAATCAATTCCATGTATGAAACTAGTTTTATGGACTTGCGCTTCTAAAACAAAATGATGTAATTATCCATGCTTAATTTTGTAAAATAAGATAAATAAGTGTTTAATAAAACTCCAATTAAATTATGCAATAAATAAGTAGTTTTTCTTTTTTAAATATACGTTAATTGACTAAAATACTCTAATAATTTATTAAGTGCAATTATACAGTGCATGTTATCCCATGTTAATCATATCTACCCTCATATCATACCATTCATTTTTTTAATCCAGTGGATAAGAAATAGTCATACATTCACACAATATTTGTAGTTCATATTTAATCCTAGCCCTATATATATATATATATATATATATATATATATATATATATATTAATTACATCATCTTCATTTTCAAATAAAAATCCTAACTATAAATATTGATAAAAAGACAATAAATATTTGTTTATCAACAACATATTAATACAATTTTATGACATTAATAACATTTTCTTAACTTCGTATCATGAAATGATATCGATTTATTTAATTACGAACTTATTTAATCACACACACATATATATATATATATATATATATATATATATATATATATATATATATATATATATATATATATATATAGTAATGATCAAATGAGAACACCAATGCCAATAGGTAAATAGGTAAATTTACAGTTCCTGTTATGCCCTTCTGGCCATTTAAAAGTTACACTTTAATGCCAGTAGTTTTAGAATTTTTCATAAATCGTCTGTTTAATAGTAACGTTAGATCTAAACATTTAAATGGTCTAGATCTGTTCTCGCGTTCTCAACCTTTTAAATGTTCTCATTTGATCCTATTCATATATAAACTTCAAATATGTCTTAAGTCCCATATAAGCACTTAAGAATACCCGTTACAAAATTAGAGTGACAATCATTTATCCTTTTATTGATATCTACCAATCATGTGTTGGGAAGTTTAGGGTTTGTGGTGGAGATCTGGATACCAACTTGGATCGTGATATCACTTTCCGAACGGATATTTCTACCCTATGTCTGGGTTACAAGAAATTCAGCCTAGGATAATCCAAGTGGACACTTACGTTTCTAGGAACAGAAGACGTAAGCCAATATGCTAGAGGATTCTATGAAAGTATGATGAAACGAGAGCTTAAGATCGTAACCCTCTTCTGTAGAGGAAGAGTTGTTTATATATGAAACACGATTAGGGTTTCATTAGGGTTGGGCCGTCATTAGTTGCTTTGGAAGCAAGTAATGTTAATCCGGAGTTAATGAGGATTTAGGGTTACCAAAAACTAACGGGTTTTCATTAGGGTTGGGCCGTCATTAGTTGCCTTGGACCCCGCTAGGGGCGCTGCCCCTAGACCCCGCCAAAGGGGCGCTACCCCCAGACCCCCGACTAGTCGTCGAACCGGCTTCTAATTCGATCTTATACATGCGTGCACTCTGCACAACCCCGTACATATAATAGAGTACAAATTATGAAGCCCCTTAGCTCACATGTTAGTTCCAGTTACTTAAAATAACATGGTGACACTAAAATCACCAACAATCCTCCCCTATTTTAGTGTAACCCTTGAACAAACATAACCTTTATCAAACAAACCAAACTAGTACATAATGAAAATATCGAAACGATTGAATTTCCACTTAGTATCATACATTTGCAAATACTCGAGAATCAGGGTGTTCTAAGAATTGAACCCATCAACCCATTTGAATACCAGAAAGTAAAATACATACTAGTTTATTGAATTTCTAGCATAATACAACTTGACACTATTATAAAGCCGTGTGTCCCAATCCTCTCATAATCGTATCAAGGTCAAGTCCACAACCTCTTGAAATGCGGCTACGCTTCACAATCACGTAGGTAACTCCTTTCCATGTATCTGTACATACATTTATCAAATGAATTATTAAGAAGTTAAACTTCAACCTGGCTAACTTGCAGAACCGAACACATACCTGGGATGAATACTTCATGTGTTCCAATCTATAAGTATAAGCTTTCCACATTGAATTCAACTCCTAACATTATATTAGGAGGGAATTGGGTGTCTCATCATTATAGAATTAAATGGACTTTAATCCCATCCTGATTACAGACTTGTGCACTAAGTCTCTTGTCAGACCTTTAGTCAAGTGATCTGCCAAATTTTGTTGCGATTTCACAAACTCAACCGAAATCACACCATTCATGATTAATTCTCTAATCATACTATGTCTAACACCCAGATGTCTAGACTTGCCATTATAAACCTGGCTATATGCCTTAGCCAAAGCTGCAACACTATCACAAAGGATAGAAATAGGTGCTATCGGTTTAGACCACAAAGGAATCTCATAGACTAAATTCCTTAGCCACTCTGCTTCTTTACCAGCAGCTGCTAACGCAACAAACTCAAATTCCATTTTCGAGTTTGTAATGCAAGATTGCTTCTTAGAAGCCTAAGAAATGACACCTCCCCCAAGCAAGAATACCCAACCAGAAGTTGAGGAATGGTCCTCCATGTTGGTAGTCCAACTTGCATCTGAATGACCTTCTAAAACCGAAGGACTCCCTAAATAACTCAAACCATAATTCATGGTTCCCTTGAGATATTTAAACACTCTATTCACTGCTTGCCAATGTTGAGCACTAGGATTGCTAGTGTACCTGCTCAACTTACCCACAACAAAAGCAATACCAGGTCTGGTACTTGTCATGGCATACATCAAGCTACCAATAGCCTTAGAGTATTCCAATTGTGAAATGGGAACGCCATTATTTGGCATTAATTTCACACTTGGGTCCATAGGAGTACTCACAGGAGAACACTCGGTAAAATTAAACCACTTGAGAATTTTCTCAATATAATGACTTTGAGTCATTACCAATCCTTTGTTCATCCTCTTAATTCTTATTCCAAGAATTACATCAGCCTCTCCTAAATCTTTCATCGAAAACTTGGATGATAACAATTTCTTTGTTTCATCCACTTGATTTTGGTCGGTACCGAAAATCAACATGTCATCTACATATAAGAAAATGATCACTCCAGCTCTAGTAGAATCTGTTGGATTAATGTCTAAGTCCATAACTATATTTGGTATGTACTTGACCCGACCCCGCATGGTCCATTTGGGTTGCACTTCACCGACACAATTTATATGGATAGTCTTTTGAGAATAGTATATTTATGATTTATATTAATATATTATAAGTTCTAATATATTAATATATAATCATATTATTTAATTAGTATTGATCAAGAATTAATTTATAATTAATTAAGTGATCAAAAGGAACTAATTAAATATGGACTCTTAGATATATATATGTGTAGTGGGCCAAGTTCATTTAGGTTGGGCTAAGTCTTCATGGATAGTCCATGGAGCTTTAACCCATGGATCCTAGGAAATGAAAGGTCATGGGTATTAGGGTTTAACCCTAATCCTCCACACTATATAAAGGGTCTTATGGTTCATGAAATTATGTTAGTGGCTAGTGTGGATACACTAAAGAGGGCAATAACCGATTTCATAGTGTGAGCCAAGTATCCATATTCTCTACAGGTTTTCCAAGGTGTTTTGGTGATTTGTGATTCCACTTGAGGCTTCCACACTATTGGGGCTAAGCTCTTAAAGCTTGAAGACATCAAGCTACATCAAAAGGTATGTCATCTAACTAGAACTTTGTAGTATAGGTGCTTATAATATGCTAGTTAGGATGAAACCTTGGAATATTTAATATTTGCATGTATAATAGAGAAAACATAGATCCAAGGTTTATAGGGTTGCATGTACACCATAGGAGTGTTAGAATGCTCAAAACCCAACAGTAGTATCAGAGCCATGGGTTGTTTTCTGTTATATTGATGCAAATGTTTTATTTTCAAAGTTGAAAAAAAAAGGAAAAAAAAACATGACGTTTGTCAAATTTTAAGATAATTACTTGTTTTTGTGAAAAACTAATTATTTGTAAAAGTTGAATCATTTGCTATATGAGTTGAATTAGGTCAAATTAAGTAAAAGATAAAATGATATGATTATTAGTTTTAAAAGTTTGATCTAAAGAGTTTTTTGAAACCTCCATAAGTTATGGATATGAAAAGGTTTTAAAAAAATTGATTCAAAGTTTTTTATGGAGTTACAAAACTTGGTCTTAATGTTTTAAAGAATTCCATAACTTGTTCTTAAGTTATGGAACATGAAAAGTTTCATCATAAAACAAGTATTAAACTCCATAAGTTATGGAATCCAAAAGTTTTCAAGAGTTACAAAACTTGCCCTCAAGTTTTGGAATTTGGAAAAAGTTTTTTTTATGATAAAAAAAATTGAATTCTAAAACTCTTGGGTTCATAACTTAAACAATTAATTAAATGGTTTTAATTTTGAATTTAATAATTGGAATTATGATGTTTTTATTGAATAATTCAATTAACTCTATGGACTTTATTAATAGATAATTAAAGTCTTTAATTAAAAGAGAATTAATAATTCCATAATGACATGGTTTAAATTTAATTAAATTAAGAGTATAGTTTAATTAATACATTAAACCACCAAATATTTTAAATGTCTAAAATACACCCTTATACTATTATAATATTAAAAGTTTTAAGAATCAAAGAATAGAGAGAAATCTTAAAGTATATGATGATTCTGATCGCGAAGGTGGATTTCGATCGCATCAAAATTTTGAGCAGTTGCTTAAGAAGTTATGATATATTGCTAAGGAATAGATAACAACAATTTTCCATGTGGATTGTAAGGATAAGTTTTTCCACAAAGTTTTAAAATAAAAGAAAATTGTTTAATTTTATTTATTTGAAGTATCCTTACAATGGTATTTGTGGAAAATTGTTGCTTATATGATTCCACTGACAGCAATATTGGAAAATGGATTTGATTCTTTCATTTGTGGTAGTGTCTAAATTCACCAAATCAGGAAAGTTCCTCATCACCCAAGTTTCAATTGGACCGAAACTTGGAATCATGCAAGTTGAATAGTATGATGAATGAGAACTTTCAAACATTGGAAAATCAAGACTAATTACTTGTTCACATGGATGTGTAAGTCAAGTGAAGGACTAAAGGGATCGAGTACACATTCTTGTGCACTGGTCATGTCCACCACAAAGCTCGTTAAGACTATTTGATTTACTAAAGTTTAGTAAATATGGTTATACTTACAAGTTTAAGTATAATTCTGAAACATTGGAAAAGTCTCAATGTATGGCAGAACGAATGGGAATAATCAAATTAGGCAGAAAGATAAAAGTTTCTCAAATCTGAAAAGATGGGAGAGTACTTTAGTATCATGTTTGTGATCATCTTAATGATTTAGAAATCATATCACAATTAGTCCTCTAAAGGTCATCTTAGTGCATTCTTATGACTAAGAAGAGGAGTCATGAATTGTTGAAATGGTTAGATCAGGAAGATGAGTCATACTTCGTTCCAAAACAATTCTTAGAGTCATACTCCAAGATTGTAACTTGAGTGACATATCTTAAAGAAAGGTTTAAAACACTTGTCAAATGTAAGAGTAAAAGTGTCCTACTCTTGTACATTTGAAATTGGTAAGTTGTGATGTTTTGGATAAAACAAAGACAAACTAAGGCCAATTGTGTGAAGTGTTTGTCTTGATAAAGAATCCGCACTATCTCTTGAATATTTGGCAAGATAGTCTTATATGTCAAGAGGATAGTGGGAGTCTTAAAGATCCTAAAAAGAATTTCAAGAACTAATCAAGAATAAAACCTGAGGTTCTTCACTAGCACACGACTTGAGGTTTATAACCTATCGTGTTGACATATTCTGTGCCCATTCCAGTTAAAGTTGGCTTTGCATAGGAGTTCTGAAAGTTCTCAATTGGTTGCATAACAACTTGGAAGCAATGGCAGGCCCTGTACTGCCAAGTGGCAAGAAGTTAAGATTGCATAAGTTCAGTCCATATGAGTTTGGATTTGTCATTATCCTTGTCTTGTGACTATGGTTTTGACGATTCACATGGATAAGAACACATACACCATAAAATCTAAGGGTCATAAGGTTTCTCTCCGATTCATGAAATTGATGGTGAGGTAACACTTCCACCAAGTAGATTTGAAGCAGATGGCAAAAGGTCTAAACAATTGAGACTATGATTACGGCATCCCTTTTTATAGTTCTGAAATTGTTTAGACACACATGCATGCTATCTAAGGAAAGGTGTATGATTTTGATAAAGTTTTATCAAAGCATCTCGTATCAGAAATCTGAACTTTGGTAAGAAAGTCAATAAAGTATTGATTTCTAGAAGTCCAGCTGATTTCTGAGTACATGTCAAAGCTAGTGGGAGCATAAGTGTTATGCTAATAATCATCATGTTAGTGGGAGCATGATAATTATTGTTAGTGTTGCAAGTTAGCAATGTTAATTATAGAAAACAAAAGTTTCAATTCGTGAGGCTGCAGGGATTGAAAAAGTTGTTTTGCTATAATTAAGGGAGAGGATATACTTCATTTCAGTTCTAAAGGCTTAGATTGAGACCTTAATCATCCTTAGTCAAGAATATATATATATATGAATTTCATGTTGGATTGGTTCAACTTAAGGAAATTCTATATATTGCGTTCTCAAAATTCGATTATGATTACGGCATCCCTCTTCATAGTCAAATTTTGAAAACATGGCAAATAAAAATATTGTAGCAAAAGACTGGTCTAGAATCATGTCTTTATGTGAGACATCATGAATCGTGTACCATTTGCTTTGGGTACAGGATCGATTGCATGTGCTATCATATTTGTCATTTCTAAATTTTTCCAAATGCCCAGAGGCATTAAGAAGGGAAAAGGTCTAGAATTGGATATGACTAAAATGATTAAGCAATTGTCGAGGACAATCTGAGGTTTACCAAAGATTGGTTGCTCAGGGACAGTTGGAAGTATAGTGCTAATTTTGGAAGGACCATATTGACATATTCTGAAAAGAGGCATCTCTTATTCAGAAGTGATAGTCAAAATGAGAATATGGAGTTGTCTCCATAGGTGGAAGTTATCTGTGTAAGATTAGAAAACTTAATGCAAGAAGCATGTCCAAAGCAATGTACTTTGAATATGAGACTTAGTTTCCATGGAGTTGATCTCCATTGGAATACCTTATAATGACTGTTGACAAGTCTTTGTGACTTTGTACATATTCATTACAGGAGGGTCAGTGCATATAAGTTTAAAATCTAAACAGATTTCGATAAATGATAGGAATTTGAAATTCTCACATTTTTCGATAAGGATTTGGGAGTGTGAAATTAGAATCATTGAAATTATGTTCAATTGGTTTATTTCACAAAGTAAGGATCATAGACAAACATAGAGTGCATACTTGGTGTATGGCAAAGCTATTATTTAAGAAAAACATAGTGTACATGCTTGGAGCATGGGACAACTAGTGTTTTTAATTCAAGTATAAAGTTGATAAAACCGAAACAATGAATAATGAGTAATCAGTATGGTGATAAATAAAAGTGTTTATTTATATTCATAGGGTTTGATACCATATTTGATTCATTTATTCTTGTGTTTCACTTTGCATATTTTGACTTCCAGAATAACTAAGTCGCTCTTCCTGAATGATTAAGTTATTCAAACCATCCACAGTCGGTCATATGTTGGAAGTAGATATGAATCAAGACTGTCATGGGTTGGTTTGTAGAGGTCCAAGTTGGTGGACAAAGTGGTGCTACAACACTCATGAGTGCTCATAAGTTCTGAGTATTGGATTCAACCCGCGCTCATTTGAATCACTTCATGGATTTTATCACGAGTGATCATGAGACGATAATATCTTATATTCTTCAAACCTAGAGATATGAGTTGTTACTATGAGTTGGTTATACATTGATTGCACGAAAACGCATTTGGTAACTCGATGTTATAAAACGTGCCTTTGTGTATGATTCAACAAGTAGTAGAACAAGCCATATGAGTCGAATTTTATCCATTCCTTTTACCTTCGGGATAAAAGCGATATATGTGGGCCCCTCGATGATTTAGCGATGACACATGTGAGTGCTTGGCCAAGCCAGGACTGATTTGATTTGTTCAATCAGTCAGTCATCATAAATCGAAAATCGGGAAACAACAAATGGACAGAGAGAATGATTATAATCCATGTCTCAGTCCATATGATATCTAGAATGGAGGAATATATGATCCCTTATCTAATGGACAAGTCATTGACAAAGGTCAGAGTTCATTGACAAGATCAGAGTTCGACAGCGGCTTTAAGAGCTACGATTGCCAGTTGGTTTTTGAAGTCATACTCAATAATAGTTTTAGACTTATCCAAGTGGGAGACTGTTGGATTAATGTCTAAGTCTATAACTATATTTGGTATGTACTTGACCCGACCCGGCATGGTCCATTTGGGTAGCACTTCACCGACACAATTTATATGGATAGTCTTTTGAGAATAGTATATTTATGATTTATATTAATATATTATAAGTTCTAATATATTAATATATAATCATATTATTTAATTAGTATTGATCAAGAATTAATTTATAATTAATTAAGTGATCAAAAGGAACTAATTAAATATGGACTCTTAGATATATATATGTGTAGTGGGCCAAGTTCATTTAGGTTGGGCTAAGTCTTCATGGATAGTCCATGGAGCTTTAACCCATGGATCCTAGGAAATGAAAGGTCATGGGTATTAGGGTTTAACCCTAATCCTCCACACTATATAAAGGGTCTTATGGTTCATGAAATTATGTTAGTGGCTAGTGTGGATACACTAAAGAGGGCAATAACCGATTTCATAGTGTGAGCCAAGTATCCATATTCTCTAAAGGTTTTCCAAGGTGTTTTGGTGATTTGTGATTCCACTTGAGGCTTCCACACTATTGGGGCTAAGCTCTTAAAGCTTGAAGACATCAAGCTACATCAAAAGGTATGTCATCTAACTAGAACTTTGTAGTATAGGTGCTTATAATATGCTAGTTAGGATGAAACCTTGGAATATTTAATATTTGCATGTATAATAGAGAAAACATAGATCCAAGGTTTATAGGGTTGCATGTATACCATAGGAGTGTTAGAATGCTCAAAACCCAACAACATCATCAAATCTACTATCGACACATTTATCACATTGGTTTGTCTTGAAATCAGAGGACAAAATAACTTCATCAAATTTCTGATGCCATTGTTTAGGCGCTTGTTTCAGCCCATACAAAGATTTGACAAGTTTACAAACCATATGCTCTTTACCGGGCATAATGAAACCTTCTGGTTGTTTCATGTAAACTTCCTCGTCAAGATCACCATTTAAAAAGGCTGTTTTCACATCCATTTGGTGAATAACCAGATTGTGGATACTTGCCAAGGCAACCAACAATCTAATAGTAGAAATACATGCAACTGGAGCATACATATCAAAATAGTCAATACCGGGTTTTTGTCTAAAACCTTGAATGACTAACCGGGCTTTGAATTTGTCAATAGTCCCATTAACATTCATTTTCTTTTTGAAAATCCATTTGCAACCAAGAGGTTTAGAACTCGGAGGCAAATCAGACAACACCCATGTGTTGTTCTCAAGAATTGATGACATTTCATCATCAATTGCCTCCTTCCAAAAGGCACTATCACGAGACTCCATGGCCTCTTGATAAGTCTTAGGATCATCTTCAATACTATAGCAATAAGAGTATTCAAGACTAATTTCATCCCTTGAACCTTCCACCAAGTACAGTTGGAAGTCGGATCCGAATTTTTTCACAATATTGCCTTTTTTGCTTTTACGAAGCTCTTGTGGTTCTTGCACATTACCACCATCTCGACTTTCTGAATTTTGATCTTTAAGAGCACCAAAAGTCAGATCCTTAGGCCTTTGAATCGATGAAAACCGCATCTCATCAAAAATTGCATCTCGTGATTCGATAACAGTGTTAACCGAAATCGAATCATTAAGTTCTATTACATAAAACCTATATGCCTTGGAATGTTCAACATATCCAATGAATATGCAATCAATTCCACGTTCTCCCAAATTCTTCTTTTTGGGCTCGGTGAGTTTTACAACTGCCCGACAGCCCCAAACCCGAAAATAACTCAAATTCGGCTTTTTCTTGAACCAAAGTTCATATGGGACTGTTTTGTTCCTTTTATTTGGAACCCTATTCAATAGATAGCAGGCCGTTAACATGGCCTCTCCCCAGAATCCTTCACTCAATCCCGAGTAAGATAACATTGAGTTTACCATTTCCTTTAAAACTCGATTTTTGCGTTCAGCAATACCATTCTGTTGAGGCGTGTAAGGTACCGTGGTCTCATGAATGATACCCACTGATTGGAAGTATATAGGATCCATATATTCACCTCCCCTATCAGTTCTGAGACATTTAACCGGAATGCCCAATTGCAATTCCACCTCGGTTTTGTATATTTTGAATTTATCTAAGGCTTCATCCTTAGAATGCAACAAATACACATAGCAAAACCGAGTGCAGTCATCAATAAAAGTGACCACATACTTTTTATTTCCCAAAGAAGGAGTGGAGTGAAAATCACACAGGTCACTGTGTACAAGTTCCAAAACAGCTGAATTTCTAGTAACACTAGGAAATGGTTGTTTTGTCACTTTTGTAAGCATGCATGTTTTACATTTATCAGATGTCATATCAAAGGCTGGAATTAATCCATCTTTTGACATCTCATGCATCCTTCTAAAGTTGACATGACCTAATCTTACATGCCAAAACATAGATTTATCAACATTAGAAGTAGAAGATACAAATGCAGAATTCTGAACAGGTAATAATTTGTCAACAATATTTAAACGAAACATTCTATTATTTAAATATCCAAAACCAACAAACATTCCACCCTTAGACAAAACAAACTTATCCGACTTAATAACTTGTTTAAAACCATCAGAATTCAAACAACTAGAGCTAACAAGATTCTTGCGAATCTTGGGAACAAACAAAACATCAAATAATCTAATTGTCTTTCCAGAAGTAAATTCAAGACACACGACACCTAAACCACAAATAGGAATAAAAGAATCGTCTCCCATTTTCAGCACCGACCCATCTTCAAGCGGAGTTAATGTTTCAAACATCCGTTTATCCTTGCATACATGGTTCGTTGCTCCGGAGTTGATCCACCAAGCAACATCATCATCCTGCACATAGAATGATTCAGGGATAAATGAAACATAATAAACATAATTCTGATTAGAATTATCAAAGTTAGTCAAAAACTGACCTCCTTTAACTTGGGCCGAAGACCCGTTCACTTTCCCATTGGCTCCACTGTTTCCAACACCATTGTTGCCCAAATTCACACGACAATCACGCTTGCAATGCCCAACTTGATTGCACCTCCAACAAACCATATCCTTTCTCTTTTTGTTGGAGTTGCCTGGGACATGTTCCTGCTTACGTTTGCCATGTCCTTTGTGGTTGTGGTTCCTTGGTTTGTTTTCAACCATATGAACCGATGGCTGTCCAGGTTCAACTTTTCCTTTGGGTTTTTCAGATTTGTCACTTTCCTTCGCACGAAGAGATTCTTCAATACGAATATGACTAGCAAGTTGAACCAATGATAGTTCCTCCTTTTGATGTTTCAAGTTATGTTTGAAGTCTTTCCAGGACGGAGGCAGTTTGTCAATGATAGTGGACACAACAATGGATTCATCCATATTCATACGGTGCAGTTTAAACTGACCGTATATGCCAAGGAGTTCATTGTACTGTTCAGTGACAGACCTTGAATCTTCCATCTTATAATTATTAAAGTCACTGACTAGAAACTTCTTGCTAGAAGCATCCTCAGTAATGTATTTCAGTTCAAGAGTGTCCCACAACTCCTTGGCACACAAGGCTTCACTATGGATATCAAATAAAGCATCAGACATACCGTTCAGAATGTGACCTTTGCAGATGTAGTCATCATTGTCCCACTTCTGTCTCTTTCTTGTCTCTTCAGCCGTCTCAACAACACCTTCCTCAGGCTCTGTTGGTCTAGGAGTAGTCAGCACGTACGCTGCCTTGAGAGTAGTCAGCATGAAGTGCATCTTCTTCTTCCACCGCCTGAAGTCAACACCTTCGAACTTCTCCAGCTTTGCAAACTTAGTGGTCATCTCGCGGATTGAGTCACCCATATCCAGAAACAGAAAATATCAGTTCGAATGTTGGGAAGTTTAGGGTTTGTGGTGGAGATCTGGATACCAACTTGGATCGTGATATCACTTTCCGAACTGATATTTCTACCCTATGTTTGGGTTACAAGAAATTCAGCCTAGGATAATCCAAGTGGACACTTACGTTTCTAGGCACAGAAGACGTAAGCCAATATGCTAGAGGATTCTGTGAAAGTATGATGAAACGAGAGCTTAAGATCGTAACCTTCTTCTGTAGAGGAAGAGCTGCTTATATATTAAACACGATTAGGGTTTCATTAGGGTTGGGCCGTCATTAGTTGCTTTGGAAGCAAGTAATGTTAATCCGAATTTAATGAGGATTTAGGGTTACCAAAAACTAACGGGTTTCATTAGTTTTGGGCCGTCATTAGTTGCCTTGGACCCCGCTAGGGGTGCTGCCCCTAGACCCCGCCAAAGGGGTGCTGCCCCTTTGGAAACCCCGGACCCGGGGGCGCTGCCCCCAGATCCCTGACTAGTCGTCGAACCGGCTTCTAATTCGATCTTATACATGCGTGCACTCCGCACAACCCCGTACATATAATAGAGTACAAATTATGAAGCCCCTTAGCTCACATGTTAGTTCCAGTTACTTAAAATGACATGGTGACACTAAAATCATCAACATCATGCTCCAGATATACTAGATATATGGTTTAGTACTTTAGTATATAACATGACATACATGATGGATTTAAAGGAAGAATCCAAAATAGCTTTATTCATGCGTCTTACCTCATCTGTTGTGGCGCTACATTGATACTTGCTCAAAATTGACCATGCTATATTGCAAGGTTCCAAAACTTGGAGCTTTGCATCTTGGATCGATTCAAGATTTCTTCAATGTTTGTACTTTGAATATGACCAATTTGTCGCTTAGATTTATCAATTCAAATTTTGATTCCTATGATATATGTTGCTGTTCCTTGATATGTAGTAGCAAAACATTTCCTAGACAGGATTTATATCCTACAAGGTTAGACGTCCATTGATTACTATGTCAATATCATACAAGATCAACCCTTACACTATGTCTAATGTAAACACATGTCTTACATTGGTTATAAGCAAAATTGAACCCTTTCATATACTCATTAGAATGAAGAGTTAAGCTCCTGGATGCTTGCTTGCTTCAATGAATGAATAAAATAGTACTTTGGATTCAAGAACCATAATGGTGCACCAAGTATACATCCTTGTTCGAGTGACCATTCAACAATGTGTTTGAAATCCACTTTCCATGACTCATACTCATATTATGTAGTTATGGTGACGAGTATTCTGATAACTTTAATGTTTGTGACTGAAAGAAGGTTTTCATTCTCCTCATTTCTAAATCAAACATGATATAATGGAAACAATAAGAATCAGCTAAATGTACAACAAAGTACAAAATCTTACACTTGTTTTAACCTACCAAGTTCCTAACTTTTTTGAGCACATAAAACTCACACACCAACATATCCCAAAAGACACTTGAACTCACAACCTATTGTAGAACTTACGTGGCACTATAAAATCTCTCTCTCTCTCTCTCTCAATGTGATTTTATGATCAAAAACCGTATTTCCTTTTAACTTCTTCACATCTCACTTTCAGGTTTCACTGGTGGCTCCTCTTTCTGCTGTTGTGAAGCAACTGCTTTCAGCTGCTCTTCTGTGATCTTCAACAGCTCTTCACTCGTATACACTCTGCTTGAAGGAGACCCATTTGCTGAATCAAGTGTTCAGTTACAGTCAAATGTCTAAAATACCCTCGTCTAAATTCTAACAACCAGAATATCAAGAAAAAAGAAACAGGGTCTTACTAGTGTCGACTGTAGGCTGAGAATCCTCCTCCATGGTGACAGCCGGAGTTGCTGTTGTGTCACCGGAATCTTCCAGACTGACATCTGGGGTGGTTGTCGCTGTTGCCTGAGGATCTTCTGGGGTAGTTGTGGTTGCTGGAGAATCATCATCGGTGGTGGTGGTGGTGGTGGCAGGTGGTGTTGCTGTTAACTGAGAATTCTGAAGGGTATCAGGAGGAATTTGGGTCTGTGTGGTGGAAGTGTAATTTCCTTGTAAAGGATTTTTAAGCTCATCAAGACCGATTTCCTTTTCAAGGGTGCTCTTGAATTCCCGTGAAACTTCCTATTTTGGAGCAAGTTGTGCATTTCAAACATTCAATCAGTATCGGATTCTTATTCTTTAAGTCGCGATAAGTAATCACTTTGAAACCATACATTCAAACACGAATTACCTGTAGTTCCCTTATTGTTGGTTGAAATGAACGCAGAGTTTTTCCCAAAGTTTTAGCAACCTGCAGTTTAAGTGTGTTATAATTTCAAGAAAACATGGTATTGACACAAAGATAACATCCTAAAAGAGATAATAAAACAGAAAAAGATTACAAAATGAAGTTTTTGGGATATACACTCACCTCAGCAAGACCTTTAGGGCCAAAAACCAACAAAGCCACAACTCCAATCACTAAAGCTTCAGGAGCTCCAACTCCAAATAAAGATGCAAAAACGCCCTTCCCCGTACATTTCTTTCTCTTTTCTGCAACCACCAAAACAATCCAATCATTCAAGCCTCGAATCGATGTGAAAGTTGTCAAATTTTCATGGTGAATTTTATCAGTAATGCATACAACACGATGTAGATGATGAATTGGCAACGAATCTTATACGAGTTTACCTTTGACATATACTAGCATTGACATCTAAAAGATATACCTAATTTCAAGGATTGAAGTGAGATTGATAACCCATTTGTCCTGAGGCCATTCCAAGAAGAAAATGGAGTTAAACCAATATGAGGAACCCACGTTAAAGAACGAACGGTTGGGGTTTTAGAGCATGAAATCTGAGACGTGGAGAGAGAAGCATAAATGGGGGGTTTTCTAAAAAATTTGGGTGATATTGAGGATGACGATGAAGGGTGAGATAAATATGGATGATTGAAGATCGCGGAAGCCATGATGTTGGTGTGGTGATTTGTAGATTAAAAGGTGAATCGATCTGAGATTGAATTTAGGGAAAATCGGAAATCTTGGAAAGAAAGGGCGATTGGAATTGGTTCGGATGTTGGGCCCAACATAATCCTGGTTTCATGTGATTGTGGACTTGTGGTAGTTGGCTATCAAGCAATTTAGTATTCATTCGCCTATTCCAAAAAGAAAGGGTACTTTTTTCTATTTTCTATAGAATGGATAAATCAAATCTATACGATCAAACTTTATAAATACGCAAACTATGCAAAAGTAAGGTAGTGTTTGTTTTTTCGAACAATCTTTATAATACGCAAACTATGGAAAAGTAATGTATTGTTTGTTTTTTCGAAGCCGAAATGTTTGTAATCCGCAAACCACATTTGTAAGTTTTTGCAGCAGAAGAAGTGGACCAAACGTCTGCAGTTTGCAATAAGAAATATGTTTGTTTTTTAACGTATGCTGCTGAAATAAATGAAATTTTAAATAAACTGATTTTACAAACTTAAAATAGATTTTCAATACCAAAATTTTAATAATTCTAATCATACAACATTAAAATAAAATTCATGCAACCAAATTAGTCTTACAATAACAATTTTAGTTTTACAATAACAATTTCATTTAAAATAATTCATTCAATATTTTACATCAATTGTTCAACAATTTCATCCTGTAACTGAGTCATATATTCACGGTCTGCTGCAGTACCATGTGTTGGAACCTCATCTTCATCATCATCAACGAAGACATTGTTATTTCGAAACGTGACATTGGGTTCATCGTATCGTGCGAAATACCGATCACTCAATCATTCTTTCTTTATAAAATTATGAAACATGAAACATGCAATGATAATGTTTCTTTGTGTAACAAACGAGATTGGTATCATCCTCCTCAATATAGTGAATCGTGCTTTCAATACACCAAAAGCACGCTTAATGACATTCCAAAGTTTTGCATGTGCATAATTAAATTTTTAGTTATTGGTTAATGCACGTCATTGACGAAAATCTCCAAGCCAATACCTCTCATTATGATACGGGGCCATAAATCCTCGAGTGTGTGCATACGCGGCATCACAAAGATAATATTTCTCTTTAAAAATGCAAAACATTAATCAATTTTCAAACTAAGATAAAAAATATTAAAAAAAACATAAACTTACATGTTGGTAGAAACGAGAATGGTGCATGTGGATCGACTAATGCTTATGATAATATTCTATAATCATGTGCTACCCTTTCCCAACCGGCCACAACAAACGTAAAAATTATGTTGAAGTCACAAATTGCCAATACATTTTGGTAACAATCGCCATTTCCCCTACATCTATATAAATCTTGTTTCTTAGCAGGGACAACATCATGTATCAAAGTGTCATCAAGTGCACCAACCACTCTTTTAAAAACCCATCGTAGCCTCTTATTATGTACCCAAATGTTTGGATTCAGATTAAAAGAAGTTTGTACTATAATGTCTTTTGCGAAACATATCATTTTTTCCGGCACTTCGTGAAAAAAGTATGAATTGTTTGCTTTGAGTGTTGAAATCTCCGCTTGATAATCACGTAACGTTGATTATAACCGATCATCATAAAAAACATAGTCATCTTTTCCTCAACCGGTACATGTTTTCTATCTTTTAGCGAGTAATTTACTCTAAAATGAGAACATATTCAGACAAAAGATTCACGAGAGATGCGTAGTAATTCAACACATTGTAGAGGATTACGTTCCAATAGCTCTAACGTGTATTCATGTCCTGTCATTTTCGAATCATTGTCCCACACTCGTTTCACATCCCTCTTTCAGAAATAGCGGACATACAAGTACATTAGAATTACAAGAAATACATTTTAATCGTGATCCATTGTGAACCTATTAATCAACACAAGTAGAACTTTAAAACATAACATTAACCAAATTCAAGTAGCAAAAAAACAACACTTAACCATATTTCAAGTATAAAAAAAACATAACATTAATCATATTTCAAGTACCAAAAAAACATAACATTAACCATAATTCAAGTAGCAAAAAAACATAACATTAACCAAATTCAAGTTCCAACACAAGCAAAAACACCTAACAAATAGTTCCAACACAATAAAAAAAACCTTCAACAACGGTTTCAACACAAGCAAAATCATTGAACAATATTTCTATCCTTTAGAACTCCTAGACTTGTACCAGTCATCTCGATCCATACTCGTAATATCTCAGAATCATCGGGCAAATTCATTCATATCTCTCACACATTCATGGTCCCTTAAAAAATGTGATAAGCAGCAAAGCGTAGAGGATCTATAGGGCTTAACTCAAGCAACTCTAACTTCTCTAAACATTGAGGAATTGTATACCCTTTAATCAAATGTCGTAGAGATTTTGCATTTCAATTGCTAAATCGTCATCATTAATAGAAGTTTTAGGTGAGGCACCGAAAGGTCCATTAGGAGAGGCACTAGGAGCTCTGGGAGTTGAGGGTTTAGCCCTTTTGTTGAGGTTACCAAAGGGTGAAGTAGTAGAAGGTGAAGCAGTAGCGGGTGAAGCAGGAGAAGGTGGTGGCTCATGAAAAGGCTTACTACTATGATATGAAGTGCTATCATCATCATCTATTGCAAGAAAAGGGGGTACCCATAATCCGAAGTGGTGGAACATGACAAGAAGATGATCCAACCCCCGATGATTTTGGATTGAGGTCCACTTGAAATTACTAGTGACACTATTTCCATCAAAAATATGTGCACAAAGATCTGGAAAAGGCAATGGAATTCTTTTCAATGAAGCAACCTTTGAATGCCCCTAAACCCAAATGTAACAAAAACTAGTGTAAGAATATTTGACAACTTTAAGCATAAATGTTTAATATATATATATATATATATATATATATATATATATATATATATATACATACACCTTCTTAAAATCATCCCACCCTTCTACAATTAAGTTAAAAGTGTTTGTTTGAGAATTATATATATTGCCAATTTTGTTTTTCAAATTTAGTCATCCTGTGTATTTGGCTTTCAGATTGTCATATGCGTTTTTCATTTGTTTTTGAGTCAAATCCATGCCAAATTTTTCCTTAATAACTCTTCCAAACTTGATCCATTAATCTTTGTGCAAACTCGGTCCTTTTCTACCCATATTGATTACTTATTCAATACAAGTTCTAATAAGCATTTTAGATGCTCATTAGTCCATTGTTGTTTATCTCCCATTTCTAATATGTAACATCCATAAAAATCAAACCAACTTTAAACTTTTTAAAACATTTAGAAACCAACAGTTATTACAAATTTGTTTTCAAAATAGTTCCATATCAGAGTATCCCAGAAACATAGTCATAAAATGTGAGGAGCTGTACGATCACGCCTTTGCCTTCCCGCGATCATTTGAGGTACCTGAAACCAAAACTGAAACTGTAAGCCCAAAGCTTAGTGAGTTCCCCCAATATACCAATACATAACAAACAGTACACATAATAACAACATGTAATGGGTCCACATCTCTACAGACTGGATTACCCCCTGGGATTACAGTGTGAGTCTGGCTTGCCTTCCAGGCCCACAGCTCACATCTGGCTTGCCTCCGAGCCCACAACATAATTCTGGTTTGCTTTCGAGCCCACAACTTATGACTGGCTTGCCCCCTTCAGTTCTACAACTGAAACATAACTGATTTGCCCTCAGTACGAGTCTGGCATACCACTTGGTCCTCAACTCTTATCTGGTATGCTAATGAGTCCTCAGTATGAGTCTGGTATGCCGTCCCGGCCCTCAACTCATATCTACCATACTCCATGGTTTGCTGGTCACTACACGAGACAGTTCAAACTCAACCCTACCCACACAACATGTCTACATATACAGCTAATAGCACATACAGATAATCAAACAGTAATACAAGTAGTCCTACAGATCTACCTAACTAGCATAACAAACTAGCATGCATAATCATCTCATACTCAACATGTAATCAACTACTGGGATATCAAATCCAATGGGTCGACCGTGGTGCCTTAGACCCCTTAGTATAGTGAGTATAATTCACCTCGCAATGTTGCTCTGAACTGAAGAATCAAACTCCGAATCGTTGGCTCACCAAAAATCCCGAACTATCTAAATAATAAACATTATGTCAATACATGGAATATAAATCTTAACTAAGGGTCCACATAATCCATTTTGTCCTTCCTCTTTATTGGGCCAAGGCCTAATTGCCAAATCCATGATCTTAAAAGCCCATATATCCAAGGCCCATTAATCACCCAAATTTCCCAATTTGGGCCTAACTTCCTAATTGGGCCTTATCATAGGATCCCTTATCAAAACTGGCCCAACTTCAATTATTCTGAGGGCCCAACAAGGCCCAAGTCCAATTAGTCCAAAATGGCCCAATCCCGAAGCCCAATTTGTCCAAAAGCCTAACAGAGGACGTACGCGGGGCGTACTCCTCTGGTACGTTGGGCGTACTCTACCTGACGTTGACCACCATCGGGGTGGTTGACCCAGTACGCTGGGCGTACATAATTTACATGGGGTTTTGCCAAAACCCTAATAAGTGCTTAATGGCTTAAGCACTTAAGCCCATATTTCAGATCCATCGACCAAAAGTGCCTTAGAACCATAAAGTCTTGAACTTTATCACTTTGGACATCCAGAAAGTTCTTAACACATGGTCTTAATCCATTAAGACCTTCCTACTCCATGTATGAGACACATTTGGCTATTGAGACATCATTTTTATCACTTAGGACCTCTTTTAGGGTCTGAAAGGACAGCTTATTTCGTCCAAATCATAACATGCACCAACTTGGGGACTTTTGGGACAAGAAATGGTTCCATAAATCTAGAATGGCTAGATCTATATCATACAAGCATAAAGTTTGAAGCTTTTTACCTTCTGGAGCTTCTATAGCACAAGGAAACTTCAGATCTACAAGCTTGCCTTCCTTCTCCAACTATTTGATGCAATGTCTTCACCTTCAAGTGCTCAAAACACACACCAAATCACACTCACACACAAAACTAGGGTTTGGGACGTTTTTCTGGGATATGCAGGCTAAGGATGATGAGAGGAAATGAGCCATAAGTGTAACACCGTAATTTTTCAAATAAAATTTTCATTTAAAATCGCATAACTCTCATAACACATTTCACGAAAATCTCATTTATTTAATTTACAAATCGCAACTCCAAAATTACTTGACTCAAATCCAGGATCCTCAAAACATAACTCTTTCACTGGTGTGTACAATCAAGCCGGTGCCTTCCCGCGATTCTGAGAAAACCTGAAACACATAACACATAACACGGTAAGCACGAAGCTTAGTGAGTTCCCCAAAATACCACATACAACATATTAGCCACACGAGGCTATAACTCTGTAAGACCCTCCGGTCAATGTGTCTCATTGGGACCCTCCTATCCCACAACTCTAATGGACCCTCCGGTCCTAACTCTGTAAGCTCTGAGTAATACACAACATAAATCACAAAGAAATAATGCAGGATATCACAATACACAGATAAGCACATAAGACATCTCCGTCACACACAAATACCACTCATGGTAAAGTATAGTGAGAAGACTCACCTCGAAAGCTAACAAGTAATAATCTCGCACACGGAAATCTCGAACTAGCCTCTGCCTATCACATAGGGTAAATATGTCTAATTAATACTCTATTCATACACAATACCAAAAGGTTGCTCTCTTTCTTTCTCTTTATAACTCTTGAATTGGGTAAAAGACCACTTTACCCCTCCATGGTCTTCATTACTGATGCATGACCAAACCCTAAAGTCAACAGAAGTCAAACTCGAGTCAACAGTCCATGTTTGACCCGACTCTCCGAGTGCATCTATGTGACTCGTCGAGTCCCCTTGTTTCCTCTGTCATATCGCGAAAGTCCACCTTGAATCGTCGAGTTGTCTCGCCAACTCGCCGAGTCACCCATGTCCAGACTCATCGGGGAAAAACCCCATCCGACTCGTCGAGTCAGCTCATAGACTCGGCGAGTCCCTTCAATCCGATTTCTCATTCAGACGACTCAAAGCAGCTCTACTACTCCAAACACTAGATCTAGCATCCCAAGACTTCATTGTCAAGTAAAGTTTCAATATTTACGCTCATGCGTGGTATTTTTGTTCCAACATACCAACACATGCTCTCACAATGTGTTAAGCACGGTATCCTTCATATGGGTGAATAAATTTGGGACCTTTGGACTCTAGGGACCTCACAAGGTCCAGATCTGAGGTCTAAACGTCAAGACAACTGTGTAAGCTCGAAATCCCAAATAAAGGTGGCATAAACCCTAACCTTCCAAAATCAAGAGATCTAACCATAATAATGATAAAGGTAAGAACTTTTCACCTTTTACAGAAGCTCTTGGATGACAAGCAATAGATCTAACAGCCTCTTCTCATTCCTTTCTTGAAATCCTTCTCTTACCCTACAAATATGCACCAAAATACTCAATATAAGCTCAACATTCTCTCTTTTAACTCAAAAAGGCGACTAGGGTTTCTCTCGGTGAAGTTGGGCAACTCATGAGCCGCAAATGAGGCTATAAGTTCCCTTATATAGGCCCCAAACCCGGGGATGTAGGGTTTCATTACACAACACCTACTCGGCGAGTCGGCTCTCTAACTCGTTGAGTCCATTCATTAAACTCACACGGGTACTCGACTCTACTCGACGAGTTGGACTCACAACTCGCCGAGTCACTCCACGAAGCTCAAAGTTAAAAACCTTAATGCACCTGAAAGTCTGGATGTTACAATTCTCCCCCACTTGAATTAGATTTCGTCCTCGAAATCGCTCCTCAACAACACATAGATCGAACCCAATAACCCGAAAAGCACCACTGAAAAGATATCATACCTCACAGATATCTTTCTCCATGAACACCTGAATCCAAACAGGAACTCCCAAAACCGGAGTAAGACAGACCCTTCTGCCGCTACGATACCCCTTCTGACTCTCCAGAATCTGGAAACTCTAGTGGCATGTCTCACTGCCAGACCGCCCTCTCAAGATATCACCAGGTTATTCGCTCTTCGAATAACAGACCCCGATAACTCACTGCCCCTCTGATTCTCTCGTTACGACTTGATAGAAAAAGTCAAAGCCCAAAAATTGGTTACCGATCACTCATACCAGACATACAAACGATCCATATCATACTCCAAGGAACGAAAGGGTCAAATTACACCAGAGACACATCCACTGAACTGCAATCGAAACCCATCTGAACAAGGAACTTTCAACACCCTGTCCTCAGACACAAGAAAAAAAATGATCATGCTTGCTCAGAAGTATCCTCTGACATCTAACAATCATAATCCTCAGCTCCCTCTCAGATATACCTCTCAACACTGAGCACCAGGTCAACCCCCGACCCCACAGATGAACCTCCGAAGGTTACCCTTTGCATGCCCCAAAACGTCTCACTGACTTCCTTCTCACAACAACTATCTCGGCCCATTATGACACACACGTCACGAAGTGCGCTTTACCCCAAGCGAATACTACAATCCCAACGGAAATCGTCTCACCCTCGACCTCTGTCGTCAACTACTCATTAGTTCCAAGTGTTTCTCGGTCCTTCCCATACCAACGAACTGACCCACTCAGGTCTAAGACATCAGATGACACACAATACCCCTCAAAATGAAACTCATCTCTGAATGCGGAATCTCATTCGCCTACTCAATACACCACCAAAGCCAAACTCAAACTCGAGAGTCTGGTCCGACACAAAATTGGAACCACTCGTCCCAATGAAGTACTCAACTCATGACCCATGACCCGCAACCCAAGCGTGCATCACTTCTCCAATTCCTTTCTATTGCGATAACCACAACTTAAGTCAGAATATAACGATTCTCGAAAAATATAGAGACCCCAGTCTCGCCCCTGGTCCGACCACCAGAATCCTACAGACTCAAATGATGAGGCTACACAATCCTAGGAACTCCCCTGAGTCATGCCCTGACTAGTGAATACTACGGCTCCCCGTAGATTCACAACGCTTATCGCTCGCTGCTTGGTGAATACTACGGCTCCCCACGGTATCACCACACCCTCTCGCTGACTGGTGAATACTACGGCTCCCCGCAGTATCACAACACCATCTCGCTGACTGGTGAATACTACGACTCCCCGCAGTATCACAACACCCTCTCGCTGACTGGTGAATACTACGGCTCCCCGCAGTATCACAACACCCTCTCACTGACTGGCCATGGGCTCATTCCAAGGTTTTCCCCTGATAATCCGGAGTGATTAATCCCACTCGGACCCACTCACCCTCTTATCCTCTAATATCTCCTCCTTAAGTCATCATCCCCCTGAGTTCACTATCGAATACTCCACGGCTCAACATAGATAGGTACACACACCCACCCAGGTTAAGCATCACCACTCCTGACGCCGACCGTCATGACCAACACCCTTTTCTAGCTGCAATTCACATTCTGGGATACTCCCGTTGATGACAATTAGCTGGAGGGCTCCCACTAAAACCATAGCCACTTGATACTTCACTTGCCATCTCATAACTCAAGTCTCAAAATAATCCGAAATTCAGGGCATTCTACTCGGATACCTCGGTACACCATCACAGAACCTCACGATGTCTTGCCTCAAACACTGATCTCCTACTTACGGCATCATACTCAGATACAGTAATGCATCCTCCCAGAATCTCATAACTGATCTTCCTCTCACACAACTCGTAGCTTCGGGATATACCAACTCTCAGTTAAAGCACGGAGGAATCGTCAATGACTCAAAACACGTTGACGACCATCCGAAACTCCCTCCTCTATTGCTCAAACCCATGCAAGGATACACATACCGACCCTGAAGTTGGTTACGCAATCAACTTCTACCCTTCCCAGAGTGCATATAACAACCCATACATTGAACCAGAAATTCTCCATCGCTGAAACTATCCTTACGAGCCACCCACCTCGAATTTACCATTACAACCTCGAAGAATTCCTAACTACCACAAGGTCTCTGACCAACGGCCACCTGCCGTGGAGACACTCATGCTTTCCTGACACGTACAACATGCATCATCTCGCTCTGCACCTAGCCTCAACCACCAATAACCCTGGTTTCATGTATCCGTACCGTAGGTCACTATATCCAGTCCTCTAACCGCTATTTGAACAAATCTCTGATACTCTCAATAAATACCCGATTCTCCCCCACCCAGGGCTCGAACCATCACCATTTGGCACACCAACCATCTATTCTACAGACTGTTTCACCAGATACATCACATTTACTCTTGGAAAGTAACACAGAACACTCGATGATCTTCCCGATAGGGACAAAGCAACTCCAAACATCCCGAATCTCAGATAAAATCCTCGAAAACTTCCCAACGCGACTGCCCCTAATCATCTTGAATGCCTCAGACCGACACACTGCCGGATACTCCGACTGTCCCGACACAGTCCTAACTCTCAATCTGGAAATAAAGAACTATCACGCACCTCGTTTCTGATTCCTCGACCAGTCTCCCAACGTCATTCAAATCTCATACTGACACACTACTAGACATCACAACTCCCAGTCTGAAAATGAATTAATTATCACACTCCTCATTTTCGACTCCCCAACCAACGTCCCATCATGAGAATCATCATGATTGCAGAGACCTTACTCCCACACTCGATATCCATCATGGACGATGAGGGCCACCGCCCCGATATACTCCTCTTGATCACCCGACACTGCTGCTAACATATGCCCTACTATACTCAAATAGGGTATATCCTTGTCCCTGGCCATCTCAGTCCCAACTGATGACCCTCTCATGCTATAATCTTACCTTACGACAGACATACTGCCCAGATACTCTGGGGAAGTATCGTAACCCATGCTACCCCTCAGGGTTTACCTCCAAGCTTAGAAACCGGAAGCTCAATATCTCTTCTGCTCCTCGCAGAAAACGGAAATAGCACAACTCTTGGTCACAGAAAGTGACATCTCCACTATCGGTCGATTGCTCACCCCAGACCGGAATCCCCATAAAGCACCATCTCTACTCACTCCTGAGTCTCGCGACTCCAACTGGCATCTCACCAAAAATTTCTCGGAAGCTAACTTGATTTCCCTCTCAAGGTATGCTCCATAGAAACTCGTTCAACATGGCCCTATGGCCCCACACTCTATCACGTCTGATCTCAGTCTAATCAATCACAACGGGATGACTGGTAAAACCAGAAGCACTAACCGCCACGAGTCATGGTACTCGAACCATGTTATCTCCTCTCAATCTGCTACTTAGAACCTCTGGAATTCTCCCTATTTCGAGTATGGGTCCTCTGCTTTCAGTAGTACGGGCCCATACTACCTGCCACATCTACCCATACTTTCTACAGGGATCATCCCAGATTTCCTAAGTAGCTGCTCAACTTTCTCGATCACCAATTCCGTTAAACCTGGTCGCTCCCCCGAGAATACTTTCCTCTATCAGCGTACTCATCTGATTAAGCTTACTCCCTAGGCTTTTCCTAGGTTCTCCCAATTCTCTTCTATCACCTGCTGAAGAACTCCTTATGATGCCAGCCATCTACCTCCTGAATATCGTCATATTCACTCAGTAGCTGACTCCCATAATTGAGAATTCCACAAAGCACGAAGCAAGCAGCGTTCGGGCATCGAATGATCTCCACCAGAACGTAAAACCACTCTATTTTCTCTACTCGACTCAAAAGGTGTCACCGAACTCAAGCAACTCTACCCCACGCGGGTATCTAACTACTCTCTCAATAGGCTCCTCCAAAGCTCATCTAGGTATCTCTCCTAGATTACTCCTCTACTCAAAGCTCTATTTCTAAAATATTCCTGCTAGATACTCTTACCCAACACATACTCAAGGCACATAACATATAACAACGACTCCTAGGCTAAGGCATCACAAATCAGGCAACTCTAGCCCTAAAATATGAAATACCTAGCCCATCCTCTAGCATGCATAAATAATATCTCATAAGTATTTCATAACACAAAATAAGGGTATTTTGGGAAATCACCGTTCGGGCTCTGGCTGATTGTACACACTGCTCCTTCTCGTTTTCTCATTGAAACTCTTGCTCGTTTTAGAAAAATCATTTCTTTTGAAATTTTTTCTCAAATCCTCAGTTTGAGTCCAGACATACCCGAAGGTGCATCCGAATCCCTCAAACCAAGGCTCTGATACTAACTTGTAACACCGTAATTTTTCAAATAAAATTTTCATTTAAAATCGCATAACTCTCATAACACATTTCACGAAAATCTCATTTATTTAATTTACAAATCGCTAACTCCAAAATTACTTGACTTAAATCCAGGATCCTCAAAACATAACTCTTTCACTGGTGTGTACAATCAAGTCGGTGCCTTCCCGTGATTATGAGAAAACCTGAATCACATAACACATAACACGGTAAGCACGAAGCTTAGTGAGTTCCCCAAAATACCACATACAACATATTAGCCACTCGAGGCTATAACTCTGTAAGACCCTCCGGTCAATGTGTCTCAGTGGGACCCTCCTGTCCCACAACTCTGATGGACCCTCCGGTCCTAACTCTGTAAGCTCTGAGTAATACACAACATAAATCACAAAGAAATAATACAGGATATCACAATACACAGATAAGCACATAAGACATCTCTGTCACACACAAATACCACTCATGGTAAAGTATAGTGAGAAGACTCACCTCGAAAGCTAACAAGTAATAATCTCGCACACGGAAATCTCGAACTAGCCTCCGCCTATCACATAGGGTAAATATGTCTAATTAATACTCTATTCATACACAATACCAAAAGGTTGCTCTCTTTCTTTCTCTTTATAACTCTTGAATTGGGTAAAAGATCACTTTACCCCTCCATGGTCTTCATTACTGATGCATGACCAAACCCTAAAGTCAACATAAGTCAAACTCGAGTCAACAGTCCATGTTTGACCCGACTCTCCGAGTGCATCTATGTGACTCGTCGAGTCCCCTTGTTTCCTCTGTCATATTGCGAAAGTCCACCTTGAATCGTCAAGTTGTCTCGCCAACTCGCCGAGTCACCCATGTCCAGACTCATCGGGGAAAAACCCCATCCGACTCGCCGAGTCAGCTCATAGACTCGGCGAGTCCCTTCAATCTAATTTCTCATTCAGACGACTCAAAGCAACTCTACTACTCCAAACACTAGATCTAGCATCCCAAGACTTCATTGTCAAGTAAAGTTTCAATATTTATGCTCATGCATGGTAGTTTTGCTCCAACATACCAAAACATGCTCTCACAATGTGTTACGCAGAATATCCTTCATATGGGTGAATAAAGTTGGGACCTTTTGACTCTAGGGACCTCACAAGGTCCAGATCTGAGGTCTAAACCTCAAGACAACTCTATAAGCTCGAAATCCTAAATAAAGGTGGCATAAACCCTAACCTTCCAAAATCAAGAGATCTAACCATAAGAATGATAAAGGTAAGAACTTTTCACCTTTTACAGAAGCTCTTGGATGACAAACAATAGATCTAACAAGCTCTTCTCGTTCCTTGCTTGAAATCCTTCTCTTCCCCTCCAAAGATGCACCAAAATACTCAATATAAGCTCAACATTCTCTCTTTTAACTCAAAAAGGCGAGTAGGGTTTCTCTCAGTGAAGTTGGGCAACTCATGAGCCGCAAATGAGGCTATAAGTTCCCTTATATAGGCCCCAAACCCGGGGATTTAGGGTTTCATTACACAACACCTACTCGGCGAGTCGGCTCTCTAACTTGTCGAGTCCATTCATTAAACTTACGCGGGTACTCGACTCTACTCGACGAGTTGGACTCACAACTCGCCGAGTCACTCCATGAATCTCAAAGTTAAACACCTTAATGCACCTGAAAGTCTGGATGTTACAATAAGGATGTTTATATAGGCCCCAACCCTAAATATTAGGGTTTTCTCCTGACATAAGTATGTCCAGCGTACTCAGGCGCACCTTAGTATGCCCAACATACCCTTATGTACGCTCAGCGTACTCCTTCCTGATCCAAGGTTGCAACCTTGGCCCTTAGACTTATCTTGGCTATACACTTCCACCCTCAAAGACTACAAATGACAATAATGATAGAAGAGGGGATTCGGAAATACCTGCAAAATCTCGGGGTGTTACATAATAACCAATATATCATAGACAAATCAGATTTTATAAGGTATTGCAATATTCACAAATCTGATTTCATAAGGTACCACAACAAAAATAAATTTAACAACATGCATTTCATAAGACATGTCAGCAAAATAATGGAATTCAACAACAAAAAATAACAAAAGAAGGTAATTCAAAAACAAAAAACAACATATCAACAACAAAAAAAAACAACTATTTATTAGCAAAAAACAACATTTCAGCAACAAAAAACAACATTTTAGCAACAAATTTCTGATTACCAAACAAGAAAATTCTTCTTTCGGATTTCTTAACTCAATAACAACACTAATAATCTGATTTTTAGCATAAACAAACAATCATCTAACACTCAAATTTGATTTCTAATTTCTTAGCAAAGCTTTAAACAAATATCAAACATCCCATAGCATAATCTGATTTTTAGCATAAACAAACTTAAAAAATTCATCTATCAACATTCAATTCAGATTTTATAACAAGTACAAGGAAAAGAAGATAATCAGATTTTGAAAGAAAAAAAAAACTGATCTTGAGAAAACAAAAATCACATGCGTAGGTTGACTTCGAAATTTAGAAAACAAAAAAATGATTTCAAATCAGATGGGGGATAAGGAGAAGGAAAAATTGTTATCTGGAGTCGATAAGGGGAGGTTTTGAGCATCGACGGTCCTTGTCTTCGGAGGTTCTGGCCGTCGGCGGAAGGAAGAGAAGGACGGCGGCGACAAGAAGGGAGGAAGAATAAGTTAACCGGCGAAGGAGGGAGGTTGTGATAGTTGAGAAGGAAGGAGGCATCGATGTTGAGAGTGAGCGTATGTTTTTTTGGTTTTAAGGTTTTCAAGAGTTGTGAAGATGTTGGAAGACACAAGCCCATGTATGTACCAAGAAGACCACGAGCAGACGTTTTTACGTCTGCGGGCTTCTAAAAAACAAACACACTACAAAGGCCTATGTCTCCACTTGGTGTGGGCGACGTAGGCAGAAGAGGTAACACATACTGAAAAAAAATCAAATATCCTATATTTTATTTTTATTCATCTCACTACTTGTTAAGTCAAAAGAAATATCAAAATAATAAAAAAGGATTAAGAAAAATAATTAGTAGATTCTACATGTCATTATTTTATATGAATAACAAAAGATACAATGATATTTAATTTCTCGAAAAAAAAACTATATATTTATAGAAATTTAAATATCCTTCTATATTTTTTTACTATTTATCATTATATTCATGCTAAATGATGACAAGTGTTTTAAAATATTATTAATTTTAGAACAAAATATTGAAATAGTCCCTGTCTTGGTAAAAATATGCGGTTGGTCCCTAACTATTTTTTTGCACACGGATCATCCCTATAGTATGATTTTGTTGTGTTGTTCGTCCGTAATAGACCTAAAAAGTGCCATTTATATATATATATATATATATATATATATATATATACATACATACATACATATATATATATATATATATATATATATATATATATATATATATATATATATATATATATATATATATATATATATATATATATAACATCTCAAAATCACAACAAACTTAAACTTTTCAAAACAACCCATTTACTAAAAAGAAGTGTTTACATAACCATTGTTTTCCAAAAACATTATTCGAAATCAGAGTATCCCAAGATCGAAAACATAAAACCAAGGATGTGTATGGTCACGCATTCGCCTTGCCACGATCCTCAGAAATACCTGAAACAAAACTAAAACTGTAAGTCAACGCTTAGTGAGTTCCCCCAAAGTACCACCACATAAACATAACAAACAACTGTTGGATTAGATGTCTAATCCCATAACTATTATTGGTATGTACTCGACCCGAGAGTAGCATGGTCCATTTGGGTTGCATAATACGAGGACAATTTATTAGGATGGACTCTTGAGAGAAGGTTATATATGATTTATTAATAAATTATAAGTTCTAATATATCAATATGAAATCATATGTTTTAATTAGTATTGATCAAGAATTAATTTGGAATTAATTTAGTGATCAAAAGAGACTAATTAAATCTACGGGGACTAATTATGGTAATTAGTTATATTTATATGTGTTGGGCTTATGATCCATGTTGGACTAAGTTTATGTATGGATACATAAAAAGTTGGGCCACATGAACCATGGATCATAAAACCCATTGGTATGGATTTGGGTTAAACCCATGACCATTGGAATCCACCATATAAATATGTTGCTTCATGACTAAAAACGTGTGCATTTTTTCTTAGAGAAATATGGACGATTTTGGGTGCATGGAATTCTCTCTCAAGAGCCACCTTTGTCCTAGGTGAGTTATGAGCCATTTGAGGCATTCATACTTTTGGTGCTAAGCTCTTAAGGCCAAATACATCAAGTTTTCAAGCTACATAAAATGTATGTCATCCTAACTAGTATTTCATATTGTTTATGTCAGTTGCATGCTAGTTATAGCCTTAATGCCTTGGAAATACCATTACATGTATAATTAGAGAAAACATAGATCCAAGGCATTTAGGGTTGTATGTGCACCATAGGATGTTGTAGTATACAAAACCCAATAGTGGTATCAGAGTCATGGGTTGTTTTCTATTATATTTGATGTTATTATTGGTTTTCGGAGAAAAAAAAATCGATTTTCTGCTGTTCTGGACAGTGGACTCGCCAAGTCCACTGGGGGACTCGCCGAGTCTAAGAACAAATTCATCCAACTCGCCGAGTTTGTCTTGCACTCTACGAGTTGGAGCCCCTGACAACAGATTTTTGAGTTTTTTGGCCTGTTTTGGATTTGGATCATTACCACAAAATGTTTTTGTTCATAAAATTTGATTTTGGTGCTATGGTAATGTTTATTCTCATCCAAATAAAGGATAAGTGTCATAGTTTCAAGATTTGTATTAGTTTATATGATTAGCTAATTTCTTGAAAATTGTTGATGTGAATTATCTTTGCTTATGAGTTTAATCTTGTTCATAGAAAAATTATTTGATTATTGTGTTAATTGAAATAATTGATCTCAATGGTTTTTGTGAACTCCATAACTTGTCCTCAAGTTATGAAAAATGAAGAGTTTTTCATTTAAAATTACATTAAGTCTCATAGGTTATGAAATTGGAAGAGTCTCTATTTTTAATGTCATCATAAAATGTTTTTTTATGTCTTCCATAATTTGTCCTCAAGTTATGGAACTCGAAAAGTCTTCCATAAAACCATATTAAACTCATAAGTTATGGAAACCAAGAGTTTTTGAATTGTTCAAAACTTGCCCTCAAGTTTTGGAATTTGTAAAGTTACCCCCCTGTATACTTTAATTCCAACCCTTATAATTTTAAAGGTTTAAAATTCAACCTTATACTATTATAATATTATAGGTTTAATATATATATATATATATATATATATATATATATATATATATATATATATGTGTGTGTGTGTGTGTGTGTGTGTGTGTGTATAAGAGTAAGTCAGTTTTACCGTTAGTAGGCCTCATTCATGAAGCCGGTCTATAAGGGGGGTATAAGGTTACTGCCTATAAAATGGCAGTTTAATGGGTGTCCAGTCTCACCACCGCTTCCTTGACTGGTGGAGGGTCGTTAGCCGAACGGGTAGGACATGACATTAATTCTCCCTTCATTAAAAGTATAATGATAAATATAAAGTAACTAAACTTTATTAAATTCCCAAATCTTAGTTACTTTAGGAAAATGTGAATTTGGTGCTAACCCATGAAATTGCACTTTGCTCCTTCTTAAGTCGTTAGTGGAACGTGTGTGGTTAACCGGCACACTAATCTGGGACTGACAATGTGTAGCAAATGGTAGCTTGATGTTAATCATAGATCAATGGAGCGTGTGTGGTTAACCGACACATTGATTAGGTGGTTGTAACATTAAGTGTACCAAGTTAATTTGCATGGTTATTCACTCCTTGTTTGTGATCCTCGGCATCCCAGTCGCAAACTTGAAGGGCACAATCGAGATTTAAACATGCCATTGAATAGTTCAATGAATCTCAAAAGATCTAGGAGTTTCAATTCATTTAAAACCTAATGTTAAATTTCGTTTTTCATGGTCACTCAATCCCTATTGGCAAGCAGTGTCTATATGCACTCACGTCTTGAAGATGAAGTCACATATTGACAGGCTGGGAGAGTTGGGCGTCGAAGTCTCAAAGAAGTTGACTGTTGACTAGGTTCTTCAATCACTTTCCGAGTCATATAGTGAGTTCATTAAGGACTACTATGTGACAGACCACGGCATGACCCTTAATGATCTTACATATTTGCTTGTTGTTGCTGAATCAACAATGATTTGGAGCACTGGTAAGGCAAATTTGATTGAAAGATCTACTTCCCAAACCTACATTGGACATTGACAATGGAAACATTGGAAGTCCAGAAAAGTCTTCTCTTCTCAATGGAAAGGGATCGACCATAGTCAACCCGGTTGACTAAATGGTAAAGAGAAAGACCAAGTCTGAGATAGTCCCATTTACCATTACTAAAGAGTCCATATGTTTTATTGCCAAAAGAGGGGGAATTAGTTGTGAAGGTACCCTATTTACCTAGAAGTTCACTAGGATGGTAAAAGTAAAAAAATTGACTATGCTTCAGGTAAAGTCCATTATCTAACTCCATTAAGTTCCTATTTGGATATTCTTATTACATGATGTGACTAGGTCACATTTTGATGTTTTGTAGAATCGAAGAAAAGAAAGGAAGCTTAAAGGAAGAATAAGCTAATTCTGATCGTGAAGAGATGGATTTCGATTGCATGATCTGAAGATCAGAATTTTGAGCTGCTGCTAAGAGTTGTGATAGATTGCTTAGGAATGGATAACAACATTGTTTTCATATGTATTTGTGTTGTAAGGATAAGTTTTTCCGCAATTTTAAAATAAAAAGAAAATTTTGATTTTATTTATTTTAAGAATCTTTATAATGACATTTGTGAAAAATTATTGTTTATATGATTCCATTGATAACAATATTGGAAAATGGATTTGATTCTTTCGTTTGTGGTAATGTCATAATTTACCAAATAAGGAAAGATTCTCATCACCCAAGTTTCAGTTGGATAGAAACTTGGAATCATGCAGCCTATATTGTATGATGAATGAGAATTTTTATCTTTGGGAAATTAAGACTAATTCCTTGTTCACATGCATATGTGAGTCAAGTGAAGGACTAGGAGATCGGGTACACTTGGTTGTGCGCTGATCAGGTCCACCACAAAGAACGATATGGCTATTCGTCATGATTTATTAAAGTTTAGTAAATATGGTTATGCTTACAAGTTTAAGTGTAATTCTGAAACATTGGTAAAGTGTCAATGTATGACAGGACGAATGAGTAGAATCAAATTAGGCAGAAAGATAAAAGTTTCTCCAATCCGAAAAGATGGGAGAGTACTTCAGTATCATGTTTTATGATCATTTTAATGATTATGAAAAACCATATCACAATTGATCCTCTAAGGATATCTTGGTGCATTTGTTTGGCTAAGAAGAGGAATCGTGAATTGTTGAAATGGTTAAATCAAAAGATGAATCATACTTCGTTCCAAAATTGAGTCTTAGAGTAACACTCCAAGATCGATCCTTGAGTGACATAATGTTAAGAATGTTTAAAACACTTATCAAATGTAGAGTAAAATGTTTTCTACTCTTGTACATTTGAAATTGGTGAGTTGTGATGTCTTGGATAAAACAAAGACTAACTAAGGCCAATTGTGTAAAGTGTTTGTCTTGATTAGAATCTACACTAACTCTTGAATATTTTCTTTTTCAAGGAATGGCTCTTGACAAGAGAATCTTATATGTCAAGAGGTCAGTGGGAGTCTTAAAGATATTGAAAAGTTTCAAGAATTAATCAAGGGTATTGTTTATCACTAGCATACGACTTGAGGTTTATAACCTATCGTGTTGACATATTCTTATTTATGTGCTCATTCCAGTTAAAGTTGACTATGCATGTGAGTTCTAAGAGTTCTCAATTGTTTTCATAACAACTTGGAAGACATGGTAGGCCCTTGTGCTGCCAGGTGGCAAAAAGTTAAGATTGAACAAGTTCAGTCCATATGAGTTTGGATTTGTCACTAACCTCCTCTTGTGGTTATGTTTTTGACAAATTCACATGGATAGGAACACATACAACATAAAATCTAAGTGTCATAAGATTTCTCTTCGATTCATGAAAATGATGGTGAGGAAACGCTTTCACTAAGTAGATTTTAAGCAGATAGAAATTGTGATATTTCATTCTTAAATTCAATTATGATTACGACATCCCTTTTCATAATTCGAATTGTGAGTAATGGCAAAGGTCTAAACATTTGAGACTTTGATTACGACATCCCTTTTCATAGTTCTAAAATTGTTTAGACACACATGTGAGCTATCTAAGGAAAGGTGTATGATTTTGGGAAGTTTAGATAAAGTCTTATCGAAGCATCTCGTATCAGAAATCTGAACTTTGGTGATGAAAGTCAATAAGTATTGATTTCTAGAAGTCCAATTGATTTTTGGGTACATGTCAAAGCTAGTGGGAGCATAAATGTTATGCTAGTAAAAGTAATGATTATTATGCTAGTGGGAGCATAATCAATTATGACGAATGTTGCAAGTTAGCAATGTTAATTATAGAAAACAAAGGTTTCAATTCGCAAAGTTGCATGGTTTGAAAAGTTGTTTTGCTATAATTAAGGGAGAGGAAATTATACTTCATTCCAGTTCTAAAAGCTTAGATTGAGATTTTAATCAAATTTAGTCAAATATATATGAATGTTATGTTGGAATGGTTCAACATAAGGAAATTCTATATATGGAAATATTAATTGTGTTCTCAATATTCGATTATGATTACGGCATCCCTCTTCATAGTCCGAATTTTGAGAACATGGCTAATAGAAAAAAAATTATAGCAAAAGACCGGTCTAGGATCATGTCTTTATGTGAGACATTATGAATCATATCCCATATGCTTCAGGTATAGGATCAATTACATATGCTATAATATTTCTATGTGTTCTAACTTTTTCCAAATGCCTAGGGCATTAAGAGGGAAAAAGGAATATAATTGGATATGATTAAAATGATTAAGCAATTGTCGAGGACAATTTGAGGTTTACCAAAGATTGGTTACTCATGGACAGTTGGAAGTATGGTGTTAATTTTGGAAGGACCATATTGACATATTCTGAAAAGAGGCAACTCTTGTTCAGAAGTGATAGTCAAAATGGGAATATGGAAATGTTTCCGTAGGTGGAAGTGATTCATTGAATCTGTGTAAGATTAGAAAAACTTGATGCAAGAAGGATGTTCAAAGGAATGTACTTTGAATGTGAGACTTCGTTTCCATGGAATTGCTCTCCATTGGAATACTTTTGTAATGTCTGTTGCCAAGTCTTTGTGACTTTTGTGCATAGTCATTACAAAAGGATCATTACATATAAGTTTAGAATCTAACGGATTATAGTAAATGACAAGAATTTGGTGTTCTTACATTTACAATAAGGATTTGGAATTGTGAAATGAGTATCATTGAAATGTTTTCAATTGATCTATTCCACAAAGAAATGACCATATGTAAACATAGTGTGCATGCTTGTAGCATGGGACAACTATTGTTTTAATTCAAGTATTAAGTTGATTATTTGAAACATTATACAATAAATAATGAGTAATTAGTATGACTTAAAGTTTTGGGGCTATATAAGATTAGTATTATTCTTGTGTTTCACTTTGCATGTTTTGACTTCCCGAATAACTAGGTTATTCAAACCGTCCACAGTCGATCATACTTTGGAAGTAGGTATTGAGGCAAGCTGTCATGAATGGGTCTGTAGTATGTTTAGATGTTTTAGACATAGTTGTAGTATTCATGAGTGCTCCTAGAATAAGATTCGAGTATTGGATTAAACCCACGCTCATTTGAATCACTTCATGGATTTTATCACGAGTGATCATGATACGATAATATCTTATATTCTTCAAACGAAGAGATATGAGTTGCAGTCTACAAGTCGGTTGCACATTGATAATGTGAAAACGCACCAGTAACTTGGTGTTATAAAACACATTGTTGTATGTGATTTGATAAGTAAATAGAGCATGCATATGAGTCGATGTTTATCCATTCCTTTTACCCATGTAGATAAAAGCGATATCTGTGGGCCCCTCGATGATTTAGTGATGACAACCCTAAGTGCTCGGCCGGGCCTGGACTGATTTGATTTGTTCAATTAGTCGGTCGTCATAAATCAGAAATCGGGAAACAACAGATGGACAGAGAGAATGATTATAATCCATGTCTCAGTCCATATGATATCTATAATGGAGGAATATATGATCCCTTATCTAATGGACACGTCATTGACTAGGTCAGAGTTCGACAACAGTTTTAAGAGCTACGATTGCTAGTCGGGATTTTGGAGTCATATTTGCAATAATAGTTTTAGACTTATCCACGTGGGAGACTGTTGGATTAGATGTCTAAGCCCATAACTATTGTTGGTATGTACTCGACCCGAGAGTAGCATGGTCCATTTGGGTTACATAACACCAGGACAATTTGTTAGGATGGACTCTTGAGAGAAGGTTATATATGATTTATTAATATATTATAAGTTCTAATATACCAGTATGAAATCATATGTTTTAATTAGTATTGATCAATAATTAATTTGGAATTAATTTAGTGATCAAAAGAGACTAATTAAATCTATGGGGACCAATTATGGTAATTAGTTATATTTATATGTGTTGGGCTTATGATCCATGTTGGACCAAGTTTATGTATGGATACATAAAGAGTTGGGCCACATGAACCATGGATCATAAAACCCATGGGCATGGATTTGGGTTAAACCCATGACCCTTGGAATCCACCATATAAATATGTTGCTTCATGACTAAAAACGTGTGCATCTTTTCTTAGAGAAATATGGACAATTTTAGGTGCATGGAATTCTCTCTCAAGAGCCACCTTTGTCCTAGGTGAGTTGTGAGCCATTTGAGTCATTCATACTTTTGGTGCTAAGCTCTTAAGGCCAAATACATCAAGGTTTCAAGCTACATAAAAGGTATGTCATCCTAACTAGTATTTCATATTGTTTATGTCAATTGCATGCTAGTTATAGGCTTAATGCTTTGTAAATACCATTACATTTATAATTAGAGAAAACATAGATCCAAGGCATTTAGGATTGTATGTGCACCATTGTAACACCAGCAAAATTAGGTCAAAAATAAATTTGTTCAGTAGCCATAATTGAGTATACTAAGTGGTAGATATCGTAACTAGGTTTCCAAAAATATAAAGAACATTAAAATCCGAGTTATAACGAAGGAGTTATGACCAATCGAAGATCCGCAACAAAACCGACAAAACATTGTTAAGCGTAAAATACGAAATTCCGATAAAGTACTTTTTAGCCTTAAGTATCTAAATGAAAGTCGTATATATCATTAAACCGTAAACATACAAAAAAAAGAACGCCCAAATCTGACTTCGTATGAGGAAGTTATGATTTTTCGAAGTTTCTGACCTAGCAGTAGACAGCTAAAAACTCGAAATAGAGATCGAGCGGTCTTTAGCCGACACAACCTAAACAAAAGTTGAAGACCCCGACAATAGGAGTACAACAGTAAAAAGTCTGACGAAAATGGACATCAGATGAAGGAGTTATGGAATTTAAACGGACTTTTCTAGGCCCGGCCTGTTAAAAATAATATAATACAAATAAAGTCAAAATTAGCCGATGGAGTCTAAACGAGAGTTGTAGAGCCTTTTCACACCTACGCGTGCATATAAAGAACGTCGAAATCGGAGCTCGTACGCGAACGTTACGGATTTTACAAGTTCGGGACACAAAACCTGAGGCTGACTCAGCCTCACGACGTGAGGGAACCATGCTCACGACGTGAGCTCGTGACTGATGGGTTCCAGAGTGTCAGCCACGTCAACTCGTCGAAGAGGATCATGCTGACTAAGCCTCACGACGTGAGCAATCCAAAACTCACGATGTGAGACCCCAAATCAGCCCCTATAAATAGAAGCTTAAGGGTGCCGGGTTTGGTGCTCATCTCTTTCCATCTAAGTGCCGTTACTCTGCGTGATTACCTCGAGAAGCCTTCCCGAAGCCCCGGTTTTTCATACTCGAGTCCCGAAGGAAGTTCTACACTCCCGAGATCCCCGAGAATCCCGAGATTTCAACTCTCTCTAGTCGAAGTTCTGCTCGATTCTTCTCTCGACTACTTCAAAACAACCACTTCAATCAAGTGAGTTCATACCCCCATTTCTATGCTTTTAACTGATTTTAAATGCTTTTGAACACTTTACGGGGGAGAATACAAGTAAACAAACGGTTAATCCTGTGTGAAAACATCTATCTTTCGTTATACATTTCAGACTGTTTTTAATAACTATCACATGGATCATGTCTAACATACAAAACATCTTACTTTACTTTACCCTCACGGAATGGAATATGAGTATAAATATCATAAGCTCTATTTATATGTTTACATCATATTTAGGGTAACCACTTTCGTTATGACATCTTTATACATACAAGAACATACAAATCATTTTATGCCTTTATTATCATTATGAAAAAGGATAATCGTTACAGAAACAAACATATACATTTTAATACGTGACTTAATTGAGAATTCGTGAGGCATTCATCTTCAATATACCTTTGAAAGGTACCACTAGAAGTCCTGTTTATAACCAGAATCTCCCGTCCGGAGAACGTGACAAGTGTGTATAGATCTATACGGGACTAATGATCCCGCGCCCTGACTGCTAGCTACAGTCCCCGGGGTGACAAGTGTCATCTCATTTCGACGCCTGAAGAACGTCGCTACAGGCAAACTATGATAGTACGGTTATAAAAACTCACTGGATAGACAATTATTATGGTATTACGTTTTAATGGGGAAAAGTAACAGATACAGTTATTTTCACATTCAAATACAAATCTTCTTGTAGTTTTGTTTTATAATAAGACTATACATCATCTTTTGAGCATGTCATATTTGCTTACAAGTTACGGTCTTGGACATTTAAGACTGCATCTCATTTAGGAAAATATAGGATTTTCCTGGTTCAAATACATACAGTTTATACAACGATCTTTCATACTCATTACATACATTTGTTAAAAAATATCGGATTTTCTGGAAAACATACACGAACTTTCGAATGGCATACATTTTATCAAAACACTACTTATGAACTCACCAACTTTGTTGTTGACACTTTTTCTTTGAACTAACTTGTATTCTCAGGAAAACGCTAAATCAGGTAGCAACTACTTTTTGAAGACTAACGTGCTGGCGTTAGTAACATATTTTGGATCACCATATTATATTTGATATTTAAACATGTAACACATACAATCATGTAAACTTTTCAAATATATTTATATTATGGTGGTGTGTACTTTCTTTACTATTAAATTGTTATGATACTGTACATGACGTCCTCCGCCCCCGAACGTTTCCGCCGTTCTGGTTTGGGAGTGTGACAGATTGGTATCAGAGCATTGTTTATAGTGAACTAAGTATATCAAAACCATTTTTGATATACAACTATAAACACAACTGGGCAAAAACACTCTGAGTGAGAGTTATACTTTTAAAATGAAATTTTTATAAAGTATACATGCATACATTATATAACAGGGTCAGTATCATAATGAAAACAATATAGAAGTATTATAGATGAGTTGGACAATACAGGTATGCCTTGGGATATGTAATCGGGACTGGGATGAATATAGCCTAATCAACTATATTTGTCCGAGAGCCGAACTGTGCATGCCAGGGGATAGCTACAGTGGACAACAAGTCTAAAACTTACCAAACTTATAAACTTTAGAATCAAACATAACATTTAGAATACTATAGGAGGATATTATGCATACCCTAGTTTAACTTTAATAATCAGCCTTATGTGCCTTAATTCTAGATAATTCTTATACCCCTATTCTCGTACAGACACAATGGCCAGATTCCACCTACCAGGAGACCCCTACTACCCGATCCAAGATAGTGGAGAAGGGATAGAGAATGATCCAGAAGAAGAAATGCAAGAAGACTCAGACCCAGATCCCGAGGACAATAACCTACCCTTAGCGGCTCAAATTCAAAATCCTAATCCTCGACTGGAATTTCATGGCTCGACACCTCTATGGGCAACCAACCTGAATAGGCGGAGTCGCGAACAGGGTTACCCCTTCCATACAATGGAGACCGAAGCTTCTAGAATCTGAGCAAGGGAGGCTCAGCAGACAGAGTCCTTCCTATATTGGTTCGCCGAATTGCTCGCATTGATGAACGAGGAAGGACAACCATCCATCGAACTGAGGAGAGAACACTGGAGTCAATACAGTTCGCATCCGACAGTTAGGATTAACTCATGGTAGAATACTAAATCAAAATGAAGCTTAGCAGAGAGAGCTAACTGAAACTCAAACTGAAGTCTGGGAACTTAGAGCACGCCAGGCAAGGTATGAAATGCGTTTGCTCGAGATGGAACGTCAGTTAGCAGGCCAAAAGGCTCAGCAGAACAGTTCCCGCCACCAGTAGAGGATACTCTACTCGCTCTTTCTGTTGGTTTGTGGAATAACCTTAGTATGTACTCCAGGTAGTACTTGCCCGACTCCTAAAATTTTGTTATAGAATAGGATCTCGGCTAAAAGTCTTACTTTTCTCTAACTTTTGTAATCAGAGACCTTTAGAAAGGTCAAAATTTTCCTGACTTCGGAATGTAACCAAATATGTGTTTAATATATAAGGAAGTACTTCTTTTGTGTGTTAATTCTTTGCATACCACTCGAATTCATAAGTTTATCTATAAACTCTTATTATGAATCAAAATCGAGAACCTTGTTTAGGTCGAACCTAATTCATGAAATGTTGAAAATGGCTAACTCATTAACACACGACTCTCAATCAATCAAAGACTTATTGTCTTCATTGTTATTTCTTCGGCAGCTAGATGCCTCCTCGTAGGTCAGCACGCTGAAATACGACACCAACACCACCACCACCACCTCCAACTTATGATCCCGCTATGGTACAGGCTGCCATCACCGCAGCAGTAGCAGCTACGCTATCCCAAATAAACTCTAATGGAGGCGGAGGGAGCGGGAGTAGTACCAATCATCAGAACCATGGCACTGGTCATGGTCATGTTAGGGAATGCACCTACAAAGAATTCTCGAACGCCAAACCAAAAATGTTCAACGACACTGGAGGAGTCATTGCACTTATGCAATGGTTTGAAAAGACCGAGACGGTCTTTGAAATCTGTTCATGCCAAGAAATAAGCAAGGTCAAGTTTGTTGCTTGTACCTTCACGGACCGAGCCCTCACATGGTGGAAGGGCCATGTGAAATCCGTATCTCTTCCAGTCGCCAACGCCATGAGCTGGGAGGACTTGAAGGTCCTACTGTTGGAAGAATACTGCCCGAGGGGCAAAATTCAAAAATTGGAGCAGGAGCTATGGAACTTGAAAATGGTTGGTTCTGACCTAGCTGCCTACACGGCCAGGTTCAGTGATTTGTCAGCCCTTTGCCCGGGAATGGTCAACCCGGAGCCGAAGAAAGTGGAAAGATACATCTGGGGGTTGTCACCCCAGATTCAAGGACATGTCTTGGCCTCCAACCCAATAACATTCAACAGCGCGAAGCCCTTGGCTCAACGATTGATTGATCACGGTGTTAAACAGGGTACTATTACCACTGTCTCGGAGCCACCGAAGGATATAGAGGACCGAAGGAAATCCTGGAATAAGAGAAAGGGGGAAACCATGCAGGAGAACCCCGAGAGGCAACAGTTAGTGACAGCTCACGCTGTTACTGTCCCTACCACCCCCACACCCACAAGGCCGTACAACGGCAACCAGCCTAAGTGCAACCGATGCAACTTTCATCATCACGGACCCTGCCGTGAAATCCATTGCACTAGGTGCAATAGTAAGGGACACACCGTCCGCTACTGCAGGGAACCAACCCAACCAGCCGCTCCAGCCGCAAATATGGGAGTAGACCGTACTTGTTATGAGTGCGGAGCAGCGGGGCACTTCCGAAGGGATTGCCAGAAGGCAAACAACAGGAATGCTGGTGGAGGAGGCCGAGTATTCGCAATGGGCCAAGAGGAGGCTATTGCAGACCCCACGGTTATTCCGGGTACATTTATCCTCGATAACTCATTTACATGCATTCCATTTGATAATAAGAGCGGAGAGGAGTTCCGTGAGTCACAAATTTAAAAATCTACTCAAACAAACACCCCAATCATTAAGCAAAACCTTCATAGTAGTAATAACAAAGATATACTAAAAGCACTGAAAACACATATGTAGAATGCACTATCCCACTAACGAACACTTGTCCTGATCGACTTCACAATTATTACGATAAGAAGTTCCCAAATAGCTACTAGAAATGGATTGGCTTGGTCTTCACCATGCCAATTGCATGTGCTATGAAAAGACCCTTCACTTTCACCGTTGGCTAACCAAACTCTATCGATTTATAACGACAAACCCGACACAACTCCCAAATCGTTTCTAGTTTCAAAATCCCGTAGCACTCATATGAGGAGTACTATATCCTTTGCGACCTTCCCGAAGTATTACCGACAGACTATTTAGGAATAGCACACATACGACGAGTCAAGTTAAAACCCGGAGGCTAGGAATGATTACGGTTAACCTATCACTACAAAGTGTGTATGCGAATGGTATACACAAAGCGATGATAGACGGACCAGGTATGAATTCAACTATGAAGTTCAAGATAAAGCCGACCTGTATTACGAGTAATCAATACTAACATTCAGATGAACATAGAAAAATAAACCCAAATCCACACGACCTCTACCGGTCGAAACAATAGACGGAGAATAAAGGTCCGCAGGAACACCCACGCTAGAATCTAGATTCACTAGAGAACAAGAAGAGCAAATGGAACAGAAGTACACACATCTTTCCTCAACGATTGAAGTCCCAGTCAAAATGCGAATTTCGGGACGAAATTCTCTCTAACGGGGGGATAATGTAACACCAGCAAAATTAGGTCAAAAATAAATTTGTTCAGTAACCATAATTGAGTATACTAAGTGGTAGATATTGTAACTAGGTTTCCAAAAATATAAAGAACATTAAAATCCGAGTTATAACGAAGGAGTTATGACCAATCGAAGATCCGCAACAAAACCGACAAAACACTGTTAAGCGTAAAATACGAAATTTCGATAAAATACTTTTTAGCCTTAAGTATCTAAATGAAAGTCATAGATATCATTAAACCGTAAACATACAAAAAAAAGAACGCCCAAATCTGACTTCGTATGAGGAAGTTATGATTTTTCGAAGTTTCTGACCTAACAGTAGACAGCTAAAAACTCGAAATAGAGATCGAGCGGTCTTTAGCGGACACAACCTAAACGAAAGTTGAAGACCCCGACAATAGGAGTACAACAGTAAAAAGTCTGACGAAAATGGACATCAGATGAAGGAGTTATGGAATTTAAACGGACTTTTCCAGGCCCGGCCTGTTAAAAATAATATAATAAAAATAAAGTCAAAATTAGTCGACGGAGTCTAAACAAGAGTTGTAGATCCTTTTCACACCTACGCGTGCATAAAAAGAACGTCGAAATCGGAGCTCGTACGCGAAAGTTACAAATTTTACAAGTTCGGGACACAAAACCTGAGGCTGACTCAGCCTCACGACGTGAGGGAACCATGCTCACGACGTGAGCTCGTGAATGATGGGTTCCAGAGTGTCAGCCACGTCAACTCGTCGAAGAGGATCATGCTGAATAAACCTCACGACGTGAGCAATCCAAAACTCACGACGTGAGACCCCAAATCAACCCCTATAAATAGAAGCTTAAGGGTGTCGGGTTTGGTGCTCATCTCTTTCCATCTAAGTGTCGTTACTCTGCGTGATTACCTCGAGAAGCCTTCCCGAAGCCCTGGTTTTTCATACTCGAGTCCCGAAGGAAGTTCTACACTCCCGAGATCCCCGAGAATCCCGAGATTTCAACTCTCTCTAGTCGAAGTTCTGCTCGATTCTTCTCTCGACTACTTCAAAACAACCACTTCAATCAAGTGAGTTCATACCCCCATTTCTACGCTTTTAACTGATTTTAAATGCTTTTGAACACTTTACGGGGGAGAATACAAGTAAACAAACGGTTAATCCTGTGTGAAAACATCTATCTTTCGTTATACATTTCAAACTGTTTTTAATAACTATCACATGGATCATGTCTAACATACAAAACATCTTACTTTACTTTACCCTCACGGAATGGAATATGAGTATAAATATCATAAGCTCTATTTATACGTTTACATCATATTTAGAGTAACCACTTTCGTTATGACATCTTTATACATACAAGAACATACAAATCATTTTATGCCTTTATTATCATTATGAAAAAGGATAATCGTTACAGAAACAAACATATACATTTTAATACGTGACTTAATTGAGAATTCGTGAGGCATTCATCTTCAATATACCTTTTAAAGGTACCACTAGAAGTCCTGTTTATAACCAGAATCTCCCGTTCGGAGAACCCTGACAAGTGTGTATAGATCTATACGGGACTAATGATCCCGCGCCCTGACTGCTAGCTACAGTCCCCGGGGTGACAAGTGTCATCTCATTTCGACGCCTGAAGAACGTCGCTATAGGCAAACTATGATAGTACGGTTATAAAAACTCACTGGATAGACAATTATTATGGTATTACGTTTTAATGGGGAAAAGTAACAGATATAGTTCTTTTCACATTCAAATACAAATCTTCTTGTAGTTTTGTTTTATAATAAGACTATACATCATCTTTTGAGCATGTCATATTTGCTTACAGGTTACGATCTTGGACATTTAAGACTGCATCTCATTTAGGAAAATATAGGATTTTCCTGGTTCAAATACATACAGTTTATACAACGATCTTTCATACTCATTACATACATTTGTTAGAAAATATCGGATTTTCTGGAAAACATACACGAACTTTCGAATGACATACATTTTATCAAAACACTACTTATGAACTCACCAACTTTGTTGTTGACACTTTTTCTTTGAAATAACTTGTATTCTCAGGAAAACGCTAAATCAGGTAGCAACTACTTTTTGAAGACTAACGCGCTGGCGTTAGTAACATATTTTGGATCACCATATTGTATTTGATATTTAAACATGTAACACATACAATCATGTAAACTTTTCAAATATATTTATATTATAGTGTTGTGTACTTTCTTTACTATTAAATTGTTATGATACTGTACATGACGTCCTCCGCCCCCGAACGTTTCCGTCGTTCTGGTTTGGGGGTGTGACAACCATAGGATGTTGTAGTATACAAAACCCAACAATAACAACATGTATACTGAGACTTCAGCATGACTGGACCGCCTCGTCGAGCCTTCAATCTCTCTAGACCGCTCTCTGGGTCTTCGTCATGACTGGTCCTCCTCGGAGGCCTTCAGTCTATCCGGACCGCCCTGGGTGTCTTGGCCTTCAGTCCCAGCTAGTCTGCCTCAACCCAGTATACCATCACATATCTACATACATCATAACAGTCAATAAATAGCAAATTCAGATAGTCATACAGATCTAACAGATCACTACAACATAGAAACATCCTATATACCAGGATACAAATCTAACAGATCGCTACAACATAGCAATATACCAGGATACAAATCTTATAGATCACTACAGCATATCGACATACAATAAACCAGGATATCAATCCAATGGGTCGGCCTTGGTGCCGTGGACCGGTAAGTACAGTGAGGAAAACTCACCTCACAGTCTGAATGCAGTCTGAATAACTCCCAGCTCCGACAACCGGCTCAACCCAAATCCTAAATGTCAAAACATTTCCCATTCTAAATTAATAACATTTCCCCCCAAATACCCTTGGTCAAAACCGGTCAAAATCCATAAGGCAATCGAGTCAACACAGTTGAGTCACTCAGCCGAGTCGACTTAGGCTTCATATGTGGGGCGTACTCTGTAGGTACACGAGGCGTACTTGAGGTCTGAGGCATCAAGACCAAGTCTACGTACGCGCAACGTACCATTTGTTACGTGTAGCATACACAACAACTTCCTTCTTAGCCGATTAAGAGCTTATTGCTCTGACTTATCACGTCTAAATGCTAATCCAAGTCCAAAATAACGTTGTTGACCATAAAGTTTCCAACTTTATGGTATTGCATGGCCAATAAGGTATTAACATCAAAAACCTCAACCACTTAACCCATTAAGACCTCAGAACACATGCATGGAAGGAAATACATGATCAATACTACATTTTTATGCTTTTAAACACCTCAAAGTGGCTAAACGGACAACTTAAATGGATTAGATTAGATCATACTCAAATTACCCAAATAATGTGACCAAAAGGACACAAACTCCATGTCTAACGTAGATTTATGAAAAGAATCACAAAGTTCATAACTTTATACCTCAAAATGGATCTTGAAGGTAAGGCGTTCCTGGATCTAGAAGGTCTTGATCTTCCAAGATGATGCTTCTTTATTCACCTTGCTTCAAAAGCACCACAAACACACACTTTTGAGCTCAAATGATCACACACAAGGGATTAGGGTTTCTAAGGACGAAATGATGGTTGAAGGTTGGAGAGGGAATGAAGAATGAAGAGTTAATGATGCTTATATATAGACCAAACACTAAAACTTAGGGTTTGAAGTTTCTCCATGTACGCCCTGCGTACGCGATGTACACCCAACATACTAGGATCTTCCCTAGTATGCTTAGTGTACACAACGTACGCCCAACATACTTCCCTTAGCCCAAAATCACCAAAATGCCACAATGGGCTATCTTGCACTCTTACTTATACTCAAGGACTAAAATGCAATAATTATTAATACATAGGGTTAAAATTGAAAATACCTCGACACCGGGATGTTACTATATATATATATATATATATATATATATATATATATATATATATATATATATATATATATATATATATAAGTATGTATAATTGTTTATTATTTATTAATTAAAAAACAAGATGGGCCCACCCCAAACCCTAACCCACCACAAGACACACATCATCATCCTCTTCATTATATTTACCGTTTCTCTACCTTCAGTCCACCATCAAGATCGTTCTCTTAATCTACCATCAGAGGCCGGAGTTTCAGTCGGAGCCATCATGTCTTCCGACTATGTCACACCGTCAACACCTACATCCACCACCCCACAACTTGCTTTTACTTCTCCTTCCATACTGTCGCTTTTTACTTCTCCTTCTCCACCATCCCCCCTCGCTACCCACATCAAGAAACAACACACAGTCTCTATGGGGAAGATCTATGCTATCCCAATCGCCTATAGTCCGCCATAAATCTTTCATCTTCAGATAATCCATCGGGAGGAACTAAAAGACTTAGATGCAACTTCGATCCAAAACTTGAAGCTCAAATATCTGCTTGTTCAAAACCCTGATTCCGTATCTTCATGTTCATAAAACTCCAATTTCGTATATGCTTGTTAAAAAAGGAGCTCAAAGACTCGCCGGAAACCTTATCGTCTCCTTCGTGGAGGCCTCGTCATCTCCCTTATTGTCTGCTTCTCCATATCTGTCACACCCCAAAACCGGAACGGCGGAAACGTTCGGGGGTGGAGGACGACATGTACAGTATCACAACAAAGCATAGTAGTAAACAAGCAACAACATCATCCATTGCATTAATAATATAATTTAATACAAGTGTGTTCCGTGAAGTTTATAAGACACCAAAAATGTAAATCAAAATAAGAGATGAGTCTTGAACGAGCTCCATCTTCTCAAAACCTGGCATCGGTACCTGTCTACTGATGACCTGAGAATACAAGTTATTTTGAAAGAGTTTATCATCTTTAAAGCTGGTAAGTTCATAAGCATTTTAGTGTCATTGTTTGTATGAAAATGTTTGTAAGTGCTTGATGTATAAGTTTGTAAATGTTTGATGTATAAGTTTGTAAATGTTTGATGTATAAGTTTGTAAATGTTTGATGTATAAGTTTGTATCTCCTAGAAAATCCTATATTTTCTACTAAACGTAGCCTTCTACCAAGGCATCAAATGTTCTGTATGTTTGTTTCTTGTAAGAGTGTGTATTTTCCCAAGTGTGACTATCCTTAACCAAAACTATAGTTTTACATTACCTTTTATGTGAAAAGATCACAATGTGAATGCAATGGGGAAATAATAAAGTACTGTAGTGTTGTATTATAGTAACTACTGCTGTGACTATCTACCTTAATCCGGCCGTTAATTAAGGTTTAATGTGAAATGGTTGCACCATACTATAGACTAATAACACGACAATAAAAGACGTCGGAAGAAATGACATTTGGCACCCGTAGACTTTCAAGTCCCACTGTAGCGAACAACAAGGTGTAGGATAGTCAATCCAGTATAGATCTATACACAAATTCACGTTCTAGGAGACTCTGGATACAAAACGAGCCATGACAGGTGATGCCATGCCCCGAAACAGTGGCTCACATTTATGTTATAGTATTCTTGTATATGTTTTGTATGTACTAGTGTAATGTATGTTCTCTCTGTCTAGTATGTAGTATGTTCTCTTTGTTTCTCATCACAGTATCTTCTCTTGTATAATGTATAGTATGTATTGTTTCTCATAATTGTATGTTCTCTTAGTTTCTCATAATAGTATGTTCTCTTAGTTTCTCATAATAGTATGTTCTCTTAGTTTCTCATAATAGTATGTATTGACTCATGTATGAACTGACTCTTTGTATGTTTCATTGTTCTAGTAATAGTATTAGTAACTTCCTAAACTATACCTATTATAGTTTACTAGCAATGTTGTTTGTATAACTGAATGTATTGAACTGAGATAAAAGCTTTTATGTCTTGTACATATATATATATATATATATATATATATATATATATATATATATATATATATAATATAACTAAGGATCAAACGACACTCAGACAAACAACCGGGTACTCTAAGTCCACAACCAAACGAGGAACAGAAAATAAAGTGAGTTATCAGTCCTAAGTCCTTCAAACCTTACTTATATAACTATATATACATTAGACATGATTTTGACTATATATATATATATATATATATATATATATATATATATATAAGTTTAGAAAGAAGTTTTGTAAAACCTTTTGAAGAGTTTATATAAATATTGATGACTTGATGTCATTTTATAAGTCGATTTAAAAGCAGTTTGGCATATAAGAGCAAGTTTGATAAAGAGTTTAATGTGCAAAAGAGTTTGATAAACATTTTGAAGTAGTTTGTTTGATAAAACAGCTAAAAGTATAGTAAATCCATTTGTTTGATAGTTATTAATCACATGCGATTGATATAATAACTATAATGTTTCAACTTGTATTCCCCCCCCCCCCCCATAAAAGCATTTAAAATCATTTAAAAGGTAGATTAAGGGGTATGAACTCACCCGTAGTGGGTAACTCGAATGTAAGATCGATAAAGGATGGTAGGTGTCAAGTGAAGGCTTGAGCACACACGGATCCTATTTAGCATATAATGACACATATATGTTTACAATTAGTGTTTAAACAACTAATTATAAGGGATAACACTCTAATAGACTACGAAATCTTAGATTGAAGGGATACAATCACATATGATTGCATAACTAGGGTGTAAGGCCACCCTAAAGAGTTTACGGTCCAAATGACATGACCAAGTGAGTTCACGGTCAAAATGGTATGACCATGGGAGTTCACGGTCCAAGTGGGTTTACGGTCTAATGACCTTACGGTCAAGGAGTTCACGGTTCCCATGTGTTTACGGTCCTATGACCTTATGGTCATGGAGTTCACGGTCTAAGGAGATCAACCGCAAACTCATCAAACCTTGCACAAATGATGGTTTTCAAGGGCTTCATCAAGGCATTGGATTCTAGGGACCATGCTTAGCCTTAGGAAGGGTTTAAGGCTTCTAATGCACCTTTCATTAGAGTTTACGGTCTAAGGAGATACACTTAGACCGTAAACACCTTGTTCTTGGCTAAAACACGATGTTTTCAAGGTGATTAACTAGTGATTCAAGTATATATCAAGCTAGGGATAGTGTACTTACTGATTAGAAGCTTGTAAGGATGATTAGGATCCAAGAACACTAGTGTGTGTTCTTGGTGTTCTTGGTGAAATGAAGAACACTTGAAGATCTATCAAAATAAAGAGATTTCATGGATGAAATCATGTATAATCACTAGATATTGAAGGATATCCACAAATCAAGAGAAGAAATACTTACAATCTTGAAGATCTAAGAGAAAAGTTGGATGATAGTTGAGAGAGTTTTCGAGATTTTGGCTTGGAAAGGATAGAAATGATCAAAATGATTATGACTCATGCATATATGGGGAGTTTACGGTCACCATGACCGTAAACTCTAAGCTTCCTAACCGTAAACTCCTTTTGAGGAGGTTTACAGTTTGCTAGATGGTTTGGAACATTAACTGATCCATCCAAACACTGATTCCTTTGATGCACTAGGCTCAAAATGCTCAAACAGACTCTAAACAGTGCTAATAGTTAGCAGAAATGAGACAAACTTTGATTGAGCTTAAGAGTTATACAAGATAGAAATTTCGGGTTGTCACAATATCTCTATTTTTTCAGATTTGTTTGTTCTCTCTCTCTCTCTCTATCTCTCTCTCTCTCTCAAGTGGATGTGGTGGTGGATTGATTCAAATTTTCTAGAAAATTTATGGATTTGAATTTCTCGAAGGTAAAGGTTGTCAGTGACCTTGCTGGTGATGGTGACTCCCAGTGGTTGTTGGTATAGGTGGTGGTGGTGTGAGTAGGAGTGAGAGTGTAACGCCAACAAATTCGGGCTAGACATTTTAAGGATTATAAATTATAAATATTCGCTTTATCGAATAATTAAATCCTCGAATAGGATAATCGTAAATAAATAAGAATCCGTCTAACACAATACTAGTTATATAAATGATATTTATATATTGTGTACATGTTTTATGGACAAATATTATGGACTTATAATATTTTTATATAACATTATTATAAATTTAACGAATTACGTTAAATAAAAGTTTAAAAATAAAAAAATTATTTAGGATAAATAATCTTAACGAAAGTTGTAATAGTCGCGATAAGGATTCTGTGGGTATAAAGAACGCCCAAAACTGACTTCGTATGAATAAGTTATGATTTTTCGAAGTTTCGCGTTCAGTCCTATACGACAAAGAGTGTCATAAAATATGAATCGAAGATAGGTTGTTTATTAGTCCAAATGATCTAAACGAAAGTCATAGTAATCGTAATTACGAAAGTGTGTATATAAAGAACGCCTAAATCTGACTTCGTATGAGGATGTTATGATTTTTTGAAGTTTTGGTGCGACATAGCACAACAGTGTGCTACACAAAAATTGAAATGAAAGTTGGTTGATTGTTAGCCAAAACAATCTAAACAAAAGTCGTAGTTCTCGTAAAGACAAAACCGTTGATATAGACAACGTCAAGAACAGAGCTCGTATGAAGAAGTTATGAATTTTGCATGGTCTTTTACAGTGTAATATTCATAGACTATATGTAACATCCCAAAAATCAATGTAATTTTTTTCATTTTTCAAAACAAACCACAAACCATAAATGGTTACAAAACTTAGTTCTCAAAAATAATAATTTTCGCACACCAAAACCGGAACGGCGGAAACGTTCTGGGGTGGAGGACGACATGTATAGTATCACAACAAAGCATAATAGTAAACAAGCAACCACATCCATTGCATTAATAGAATAATTTTAATACAAGCGTGTTCTGTACAGTTTACAAGACACCAAAAATATGAATCAAAATAAGATGGGTCTTGAAAAGTGCTCCATCTTCTCAAAAGCTGGTCTCTGTACCTGTCTACTGATGACCTGAGAATACAAGTTATTTTGAAAGAGTTTATCAGCATTAAAGCTGGTGAGTTCATAAGTATTTTAGTGTCATTTCTTGCATGAAAAGTTTGTAAGTGGTTGAGTGTGTAAGTTTGTAAAAATGTTGGTAGTGATTGTTTGTAACTCTTAGAAAATCCTATATTTTCTGTTTAAAAGTACTCTTCTACCAAGACATCAAGTACTGCATACTTATTTGTTTTAAAAGTGAGTATTTCTCCCAAATGTGACTATCATTTGATAAAATATAGTTCTTATATTACCGTTTATGTGAGAAGATCACAAAGTAGATGTAATGGGAAAATAACGAAGTACTGTAGTATTATACTATAATGACTAATATTGTACCAACTACCTTAAACCAATTATTAATTAAGGTATAATGTGATATAATTGTAACCTTACTTGATCGACCTTAGTAAACCACGACGCTTGAAAACGTCGAGATGGTATGACATTCATCACCCGAAGACCTGCAGGACCCACTGTAGCTAGCAGCAAGGTGTAGGACGGTCAGTCCAGTATAGATCTATACACGAATTCACGCTCTTCCTTCAGAAGACTCTGGTTACAAGTCGAGCCATGACAGAGTTGTCGTGCCCCGAAGTAGTGCCTCACATTTTAGTTATAGTGTGTATGTATTCCTTGTATTAGTGTAGTGTATGTTCTCTCCTGAATCCTCATCATAGTATGTTCTTTAGTATAGAGTTTAGTGTGTAAGAATAGTATGTATTAGTGTATGTTCTCTCTTTCTAGTGTGTAGTATGTTCAGTTATATAGTGTAATGTATGTATTGTTTACAGTATGTATTGACTCATGTATGAACTGACTCCTTGTATGTTTCATAGTATTAGAGATAGTGAGTAGTACACTCCTAAACTATACCTATTATAGTTTACTAGTAACGTTATATATGTAACTTAGCATATACACCTTTGTTACCCAAAGGGTTGGAACTGAAGTAAAAGCTTTATATCTACACATATATACATGATATATAACTAAGGACCAAACGACAGTCGGACAAACAACATGGTACTCTAAGTCCACAACCAAACAAGGAACATGAAATAAAGTGAGTTATCAGTCCTAAGTCCTTCAAACCTTATTTATATAACCATATATGCATTAGACATGGTTTGGCAACATATAAGTTTAAAGAGTTGAAAGTAAAGATTTGATAATCAAGAATAGGTTTTATAAATAGTTTAACATGTAAAAGAGTTAGATAACCTTTTGAAGTAGTTTTGTTGATAAAGCAGTTAAAAGTATAGAAAATCCATTTGTTTGCAAGTTATAAATCACATGTGATTGATATTATAACCAGTTTGATTCAACTTGTATCCCCCCATAAAGCATTTAAAAACATTTGAAAGGTTGATTTAGGGGTATGAACTCACCTGCAGTGATTAACTCGAATGAAAGGTCGATATAGGATCGTCGGGTGTCAATTGAAGTCTTGAGCACAAACGAATCCTATTTTTCATGTGATAGCACATATATGAATACACTTAGGGTATATAACCAATAATAGACACTTGGACACGCCTTAGGGACATGAAAACACCTAGAATCAAGTGTTACAAACACCCCTTGAAGTCCCTAAATGAGTGCAGGGCCTTCGATTTGAGTGTAAGGCCACCAAACTCAACTTTTGTGAGTGTGCGGCCAGGTGTGCGGCCAGAGTGTGCGACCAGGCCTGTGTGCGGCCAGAGTGTGCGGACAGGCCTGTGTGCGGACGTACACTCCCACTTAAAAGTGCCCAAATCGATTTTCCAAGGCTTGGGGGTGATCCTAAGAAGGTGTTTTGGCCGTTGTTATGCTTAAAGGAGTGTTTAAGTCCATTTTATGACCAAAAGATGTGTGTACGGTCACACATGATGTGTGTGCGGACGTACACACATGAAGATCATCTAGAACGATGATTTCATGGATCAAACTCGAGGAGAAGGCTTTCTAAGGTGTTGTAGTAACGATCTAAGGATGTTTACTTACTTGTATTGCCGATTGGAGAGGAAAACTTGAAGAATTCTAGAGAGAAAATGTTCCAGCTTTGAAGGAGTGGGAAAAGGGTGTAAGGTTGACTTAGGGGCCTTTATATAGGCTGGAGTGTGAGGCTAAGAGGGTGTGCGGTTGGCTGTGTGCGGCTGGCTGGCCGCACACTCGGGTGTGCGGCCGCACACACCTTGTTTGGTGTGTTTGGCCCGATTTCGTGATGCTACACACATTCTAACCCTTCCTAAGACTCATATCTTGATTATACTAAGCCTAATGTACTTATATAGACCCAAAACTTCATTATAAAATAGCAAAAACGAGGCTAACTTTGATAAAAATGAAGGATGTATAAGTTAGAAATTTCGGGTTGTCACATCATCCCCCCGTTAGAGGGAATTTCGTCCCGAAATTAGAGTTTAAACAATAAAGTAGCTACAAATAACTAAGCGAAAAGATGAGGATATTTTAATTTCATTTGATCCTCGCGCTCCCAAGTGAATTCCGGTCCTCGCTTGGCGTTCCAGCGAACCTTCACTATCGGGATGCGGCTCTGCTTCGTTCGCTTGACCTCGCGGTCCATGATCTCTACAGGTTCTTCCACGAAGTTGAGGCTCTCGTTGATCTCGATCTCGTCGAGTGGAATTGCAAGAGTCTCGTCGGACAGACACTTTTTCAAGTTCGAGACGTGGAATGTAGAATGTATGTTACTGAGTTCGCGCGGTAGATTGAGTTTGTAAGCTACAGGGCCGATTCGGGCAAGAATCTCGAAAGGCCCTATGAATCTTGGATTTAGCTTTCCACGTTTTCCGAAGCGTATCAAGCCCTTCCAGGGCGAGACTTTCAAAAGGACTCGGTCTCCCACCTGGAATTCCAAAGGTTTCCTTCGTTTGTCAGCGTAGCTTTTCTGTCGGTCTCTAGAGGCTTTCAATCGTCACGAATCTGAACGATCTTCTCTGTCGTTTCCTGAATGATCTCCGGACCTGTGAGAGTACTGTCAGGAACTCGTCCTTTAGCTACCTGTGTGTCACCCACCTCAGCCCAACACAGAGCGGATCTACACTTTCGGCCATAGAGGGCTTCAAATAGAGCAACCTTTATGCTCGTGTGATAACTGTTGTTGTAGGAAAATTCGACAAGGGGTAAATGAGTATCCCATGCCTTTCAAAAGTCGATCACACAGGCTCGCAACATATCTTCTAAGGTTTGGATAGTTCTCTCACTTTGTCCGTCGGTCTGTGGATGGTAGGCTGTACTCATGTCCAGCCTCGTTCCTAAGGAGCTTTGTAGTGACTGCCAGAACCTCGAAGTGAATCTACTATCTCTGTCGGAGATAATGGATATAGGAACACCATGCAGTCGTACTATCTCCCGAATGTATGTTCTTGTGAGCTTCTCCATCTTGTCGGTTTCTTTGATGGGTAGGAAGTGTGCGGACTTAGTCAATCTGTCGACGATGATCCAAATGGTATCAAGTCCACCCGTTGTCTTGGGCAACTTGGTTATGAAGTCCATAGTGATCCGCTCCCACTTCCATTCAGGTATCTCCGGTTGCTGGAGTAGACCTGACGGTTTTTGGTATTCGACCTTGACCTTGGCGCAAGTAAGGCATTTACTCACGAAGGTAGCAATCTCTGCTTTCATGTTAGGCCACCAGTATGACTTTTTGAGATCCAGATACATCTTATCTGAACCTGGGTGGACGGAATATCGAGTGTTGTGCGCTTCCTTCATGACCAAGTCTCTGAAGCCACCGTGTCGCGGTGTCCAGATCCGGTTCATGAGGTATAAGGCTCCGTCACCCTTGACTTCCAAGTTCTTATCCATTCCACGCAGGGATTATCCCGACACATTTTCAGGTTTTAAGGCTTCGAGCTGAGCCTCCTTAATTTGTGCGGATAGATGCGAATGGATAGTCATAGTCAATGACTTGACTCTTCGACCAGAATATTCTTTTCGACTTAGGGCGTCTGCTACCACGTTGGCTTTACCCGGATGATAACGAATTTCGCATTCGTAGTCATTGAGTAGCTCGACCCACCGTTGTTGTCTCATATTGAGTTCCTTCTGGTTGAATATGTGTTGTAGGCTTTTGTGGTCTGTAAAGATCGTGCTTTTTGTACCATACAGGTAGTGTCTCCAGATCTGCAGAGAAAACACAACTGCTCCTAGCTCAAGATCGTGTGTGGTGTAGTTTACTTCATGTATCTTTAGCTGCCTCGAGGCATAGGCGATGACCTTACCTCATTGCATCAGAACACAGCCAAGCCCCTGGTTGGATGCATCGCAGTATACCACGAGGTCTTCTATCCCTTCGGGAAGGGATAGTATCGGTGCGGTGCATAAGGCTCGCTTCAGCGTTTGGAACGCCTTCTCTTGTTTCTCTTCCCAATCGAAGGCCACGCCTTTCTGGGTCAATGTCGTAAGGGGTTTCGCAATTCGAGAGAAGCTCTGTATGAATCTGCGGTAGTAGCCAGCGAGGCCTAGAAATTGATGAATTTCCGTAGGCGTCTTCGGTGCTGACCAGTTCTCAATAGCTTTAATTTTGGATGGATCCACGTGGATTCCTCCTTCGCTAACCATGTGTCCTAAGAATTCGACTCTTCGGATCCAAAATTCGCATTTAGAGAACTTCGCATAGAGCTTCTCTGATCGTAAGGTTCCTAGGACTTGTCGCAGATGATTACTATTCTCCTCCTCACTCCGAGAGTAGATAAGTATATCATCGATGAAGACGATGACAAACTGATCCAAGTAAGGACGACATACCCTATTCATCAAGTCCATGAATACTGCGGGGGCATTGGTCAATCCGAATGGCATCACTACGAACTCGTAGTGTCCGTAACGAGTTCGGAAGGCTGTCTTCGGAACATCCTCCTCCAGCACTCGTAACTGGTGATATCCGGACCTCAGATCAATCTTTGAAAAGTACGACGCCCCTTGCAGTTGGTCAAACAAATCGTCTATGCGAGGCAGGGGGTAACGATTTTTAACCGTTAGCTTGTTGAGCTCTCTGTAGTCGATGCACATACGAAATGATCCGTCTTTCTTTTTGACGAACAAGACCGGTGCTCCCCAGGGTGAGAAGCTTGGTCTAATAAAGCCCTTGCTGAGCAATTCGTTAAGTTGACCGGATAGTTCCTGCATCGCAGCTGGTGCTAGTCGATAGGGCGATTTGGCTACTGGGGTAGCTCTTGGAACTAAGTCGATTCGGAACTCGACTTGTCGCTGCGGAGGTAACCCAGGTAGTTCTTCTGGAAAGATGTCGGGAAAGTCGCATACTACGGGGATGTTTTTCAGGTCTTTGGTTTCTTGGCTCGCATCAACAACGTGCGCAAGGAATGCACGATATTCCTTACGTAGGTACTTCTGAGCTTGAATACTTGAGATGATGCTAAGGCTAGTGTCGGGTTTGTTGCCGTAGATAATAAGAGTTTCGTTAGACGGAAGATTAAGGCGAACAGCCTTTTCATAGCACATGATGTCGGCACGGTGCAGACTCAACCAATCCATGCCGATAATGACATCGAAACTTTTAATTGCGACCGGCATGAGGTCGATTGGAAATGAATGGCTATCTAGAGTTAGCGTACATTCTATGTATATGCTACTAGTGCTCTCAGTCTTTCCATTAGCCATTTCTAAAGTGAATGGTTCTTTAAGTGTGCGGGGTTGTTGTTTAAGTAAGCGTGCAAATTTCTGGTTCACGAAACTTCTCTCCGCCCCACTATCAAATAGTATGCATGCATAAGTGTTTTCAAGGAGAAACGTACCAGTCACCACCGTAGGGTCAGCAACTGCTTCCTTGTGGCCTATCGCCAAAACTCTTCCTGCTCCACCAGCATTTCCTGCCTTGGGGCAGTCCCTTTTGTAGTGGCCCACTTCGCCACATCCATAACAAGTCTGGGTCACACCAGACCCTGGAACCTGGTTGATTGGCCTTGCAGGGGTTCTGCAGAAGCGGACAGTGTGTCCCTTTTTGTTGCAGTTGGAACACTGCAACTCTCGGCAGGGTCCATTGTGGTGGAAGTTGCATTTGTTGCACTTTGGCAAGTTCCCAGCGTACTGCTTTATCGGAGCAGCAGCGACTGGTGCTATAGCAGCATGAACCGCCACAACCTGCTGCTTTTTGGCAGCTCTTTGCTTCTTCTTGTCATCCCAGAACTTCCGCTTGTTGTCAGCGGGTTTGGAAGGTTCGGAGATGGCTTGGGTTGTTGTTGATGACGGGGTACGGACCCCATGGTCAATGAGACGTTGTGCCAATCGCTTGGCACTATCGAAGGTAGTGGGGTTTGAGGCTAACACATTCCCCTGAACCGGAGGCAACAACCCCCAGATATACCTCTCTATCTTCTTTCCCTCCGTGGGAACCATGTTGGGACAAAGGGCCGCCAGCTCGCTGAATCTGGCAGTATAAGAAACTATGTTGGTGCCCTTCATGGTTAGGCTCCACAGCTCCTGTTCCAACTTCTGGATTTCATCCCGTGGGCAATATTCCTCAATCATGAGGTCTTTCAAAGTTTCCCAGCCCATGTCGTTAGCCACTACAAGAGTTAGTGACTTGACATGGCTATTCCACCATGTCAGGGCTTTTTCTTCGAAGGTGCAAGCAGCAAACTTGACCTTACTCGCTGCAGGGCAGGAGCAAATCTCGAAGATCGACTCCGTCTTTTCGAACCATTGCGAGAGGTCAATGACTCCACCAGTCCCTTTGAAGGTCTTTGGCTTACAGTTAGTGACGTCCTTGTAGGAACACTCTCTCGAGCGCACAAGGAGTTCACCTTGAGTAGAATTAACAGGGGTTCCACCTCCGATGGCACCAGTGGAGTGATATTGAGCCATGGCCGTTGCTACAGCCGCAGCTACAACAGCATTCAGAGCTGCCGTATCGATTACGGGAGGAGGTGGTGGTACTGGAGTTTGGGTTGCAGGTCTACCCCTGGTCGGACGCGGACGAGGCGACATCTTTTACTGAAAGTTGATAGGAATGATGATAATAGTGAGAATCAATTGTAAGCATAGTGAGAGTGATCCATGGGCTAAATCGCCATAGTCCAACAGTTGAATGAGTGTATGTTTTGAAATAGAAGTACAGTAGAAGAGTAGAGAAACACAAGAGTACAGATTTTTCCAACAGATTAGATAACTGCCAATATTACTGGTATTATTGATGTAATAAGTTCGGGGAAAATGACCTAACTGTAGGTCTTACATCATACCATAAGGGAAAAAGGTTGACAGTTTAGAAGTTTAGTTAGAGTACTTTTAAAAGCTAGGAATATTTTACAGACCAGTGCTCCATAGAGCACGGAAAAGAAAGACTATTCCTTAAGCAAAAGAGAAAGGTGAGTCGACATCTTCTACCGGCGACGGTTACCCCTCGGGCGGACCCTCAGGTCTGCCAGTTGGCGTTCCATGTCAAGTAGGCGCCGCTCGTACACTCGCTGGTGTACGCGATGTTCTATGACTTCCACCCTAGTCTCAGCTAGTGCCTGAAGTAGAGACTCGCGGTCACTTCGAGTCCTCTCGTTAGCATCTTCCAGACGACAGATGTTGATGTTACTCATCCTTGAGTTGGTGACTAGCTTCGCGATTCGGTTAAGGGTGGTTCTCCCCTGAATCTCGTTTCGAGCAACCCTGCGGACTAGAATAGGCAGGACTCTGTCCGCAGTGCTTCCTTCGCTCACGTTGTAGAAACCTTGGTCTCCGTTGTAGGGGATGGGTTGGTCTAGCTCCTGACTCCACGCCTCCAAACTCTCCACCCACAGAGGTGTCGGGCCTCGAAAAGCTGGGCGTTGGTTAGGGTTTGGAGCTACTGGGGGTAGGTTGTTGACCTCTGGGTCGGAGTCAGAGCTATCCGAAAAGCCTTCTGCACGGTGATCATCCAAAGGGATTGGGTGAACGTCTTCGAGCTCATTGCCGAGCCACCCACCATTTCCTTGGTTGGGATAGTACGGATCGCCGGGGAGATGGAAGCCAGCCATGTTATCTATGCGAGAATGGGGAAAAGAATAGTTAATAGACATACTAATGATGATATTTATAAGATGATCTTTATCGGTTACTTCAATACTTGTTAAGTGCATACCAGTTATATGTATTCAAAACATGATAGGCCTTCGAATAGGTGACCCTAACTTTAAGCCCACAACCAAACAAGGAACAGGGAGTAAAGCAAAGGTCACAGATTCTAAGTCTATGACATCCTAGATACATATAGCCTTAGCGTATCCACTTAGCAACTATTGACCTACTGATAAAGACCTTTTTAGTTTGCATATAAGTAAATTATAGTAACACAAAATACTCCTATAGTATTTTAAGTTTATATTCTGTTCTAGTGTGTTCATTGTAGTATTGCTGGTAAGTTTTAGACTTGTTGCAACCTCACAACCACCCTTAGGCACATACTAGTCACTCCTCGGATAATATAGTTGATCAGGCTATATCTTCCCAGGATTGACCATATGTCTCTAAGTCTAATTGTGTTGCCCAACAATCGTAATGCTTTTTGTTCTGTCCTAGTGACACCGATTTTAGTATGAATGTAGGTATGTATACTTGGTTAAATATTTTATTATTTAAGAGTATAAACTCTTGGTCAGAGTACTTTAATCCCGTTGTGTTTATAGTTTGTATATCTTTTATGGGTTGATATACTCGATTCACTATAAACCATGCTCTGATACCAATCTGTAGCACCCCAAAACCGGAACGGCGGAAACGTTCTGGAGTGGAGGACGTCATGTATAGTATCACAACAAAGCATAATAGTAAACAAGCAACCACATCCATTGCATTAATAGAATAATTTTAATACAAGCGTGTTCTGTAAAGTTTACAAGACACCAAAAATATGAATCAAAATAAGATGGGTCTTGAAAAGTGCTCCATCTTCTCAAAAGCTGGTCTCTGTACCTGTCTACTGATTACCTGAGAATACAAGTTATTTTGAAAGAGTTTATCAGCATTAAAGCTGGTGAGTTCATAAGTATTTTAGTGTCATTTCTTGCATGAAAAGTTTGTAAGTGGTTGAGTGTGTAAGTTTGTAAAAATGTTGGTAGTGATTGTTTGTAACTCTTAGAAAATCCTATATTTTCTATTTAAAAGTAGTCTTCTACCAAGACATCAAGTACTGCATACTTATTTGTTTTAAAAGTGAGTATTTCTCCCAAATGTGACTATCATTTGATAAAATATAGTTCTTGTATTACCGTTTATGTGAGAAGATCACAAAGTAGATGTAATGGGAAAATAACGAAGTACTGTAGTATTATACTATAATGACTAATATTGTACCAACTACCTTAAACCAATTATTAATTAAGGTATAATGTGATATAATTGTAACCTTACTTGATCGACCTTAGTAAACCACGACGCTTGAAAACGTCGAGATGGTATGACATTCATCACCCGAAGACCTGCAGGACCCACTGTAGCTAGCAGCAAGGTGTAGGACGGTCAGTCCAGTATAGATCTATACACGAATTCACGCTCTTCCTTCAGAAGACTCTGGTTACAAGTCGAGCCATGACAGAGTTGTCGTGCCCCGAAGTAGTGCCTCACATTTTAGTTATAGTGTGTATGTATTCCTTGTATTAGTGTAGTGTATGTTCTCTCCTGAATCCTCATCATAGTATGTTCTTTAGTATAGAGTTTAGTGTGTAAGAATAGTATGTATTAGTGTATGTTCTCTCTTTCTAGTGTGTAGTATGTTCAGTTATATAGTGTAATGTATGTATTGTTTACAGTATGTATTGACTCATGTATGAACTGACTCCTTGTATGTTTCATAGTATTAGAGATAGTGAGTAGTACACTCCTAAACTATACCTATTATAGTTTACTAGTAACGTTATATATGTAACTTAGCATATACACCTTTGTTACCCAAAGGGTTGGAACTGAAGTAAAAGCTTTATATCTACACATATATACATGATATATAACTAAGGACCAAACGACAGTCGGACAAACAACATGGTACTCTAAGTCCACAACCAAACAAGGAACATGAAATAAAGTGAGTTATCAGTCCTAAGTCCTTCAAACCTTATTTATATAACTATATATGCATTAGACATGGTTTGGCAACATATAAGTTTAAAGAGTTGAAAGTAAAGATTTGATAATCAAGAATAGGTTTTATAAACAGTTTAACATGTAAAAGAGTTAGATAACCTTTTGAAGTAGTTTTGTTGATAAAGCAGTTAAAAGTATAGAAAATCCATTTGTTTGCAAGTTATAAATCACATGTGATTGATATTATAACCAGTTTGATTCAACTTGTATCCCCCCATAAATCATTTAAAAACATTTGAAAGGTTGATTTAGGGGTATGAACTCACCTGCAGTGATTAACTCGAATGAAAGGTCGATATAGGATCGCCGGGTGTCAATTGAAGTCTTGAGCACAAACGAATCCTATTTTTCATGTGATAGCACATATATGAATACACTTAGGGTATATAACCAATAATAGACACTTGGAAACGCCTTAGGGACATGAAAACACCTAGAATCAAGTGTTACAAACACCCCTTGAAGTCCCTAAATGAGTGCAGGGCCTTAGATTTGAGTGTAAGGCCACCAAACGCAACTTTTGTGAGTGTGCGGCCAGAGTGTGCGGCCAGGCCTGTGTGCGGCCAGAGTGTGCGGCCAGGCCTGTGTGCGGCCGTACACTCCCACTTAAAAGTGCCCAAATCGATTTTCCAAGGCTTGGGGATGATCCTAAGAAGGTGTTTTGGCCGTTGTTATGCTTAAAGGAGTGTTTAAGTCCATTTTATGACCAAAAGATGTGTGTGCGGTCACACATGATGTGTGTGCGGCCGTACACACATGAAGATCATCTAGAATGATGATTTCATGGATCAAACTCGAGGAGAAGGCTTTCTAAGGCGTTGTAGTAACGATCTAAGGATTTTTACTTACTTGTATTGCCGATTGGAGAGGAAAACTTGAAGAATTCTAGAGAGAAAATGTTCCAGCTTTGAAGGAGTGGGAAAAGGGTGTAAGGTTGACTTAGGGGCCTTTATATAGGCTAGAGTGTGAGGCTAGGAGGGTGTGCGGTTGGCTGTGTGTGGCTGGCTGGCCGCACACTCAAGTGTGCGGCCGCACACACCTTGTTTGGTGTGTTTGGCCCGATTTCATGATGCTACACACATTCTAACCCTTGCTAAGACTCTCTTGATTATACTAAGCCTAATGTACTTATCTAGACCCAAAACTTCATTATAAAATAGCAAAAACGAGGCTAACTTTGATAAAAATGAAGAATGTATAAGTTAGAAATTTCGGGTTGTCACAATAATCACGAATCAGAGTATCCCAAAATCAAATATCATAAAATCAGAAGGATGTGCACGATCAATCATTCGCCTTGCCCCTGTTCTCTGAAGCACTTGAAACTATAACCATCAAACTGTAAGCCAAAGTTTAGTGAGTTCCCCCAAAGTACCACACACAACCATACAGATAACAACATGCATATATGAGCCTTCAGCCTGACCGGACCGGATCGTAGGGCCTACAGCCTATCTGGACCGCTCTCTGGGTCTTCGGCATGACTGGACCACCTCTCGGGCCTTCAGTCTATCCGGACCGCCGCAGGTATCTTGGCCTTCAACACAAAGTAGGACCGCCTCAACCCAACAAACCATAACATGTCGACATATACAATAAAAATCAATAACCATAACTATAGGTAATCATACATATCTACCAATCCAGCATAACATCAATCAAATATACTAGGATACATAATCCAGTGGGCCGACATTGGTGCCTTCAACCCACAAGTACAGTAAGGAAAACTCACCTTACAGTCTGAAAAGATATTTGAATAGATCACAGCTCCAACTGCTGAATCTACAGGTCACCTATACAATAAAAAATGACCTAGTCTCAAACTACAACTCAAAATACCCAAAATACCCCTAAGTCAAACTTGATCAAAATCCTGTTCAAGGTCAAGTCAAAAAGTCAAAGATTCCTCCTAGTCTGGGTACGCCCTGCGTACTCCCCTCTACGCCCAATGTAGAAGATACCTTTCCAGACACAAGTTCGATCCCTGGTACGCGCAGCGTACATCTAGGTACGCCATACCAGAGCTAAATCGCCATTTCACTATTGTAACGCCCGCATATTCGGGCTAGTCAATTTAGAGACAATAAGTATCAAAAATGAGTTTTTGATGGAAGATTATTTAGAAGGATTAATCTTAACCAAGTTGTAGTATATGTTACAAAGGTTCCGTACATATAAAGAACGCCGAAATCCGAGTTATAACGAAGAAGTTACGGCTCGTCGAAGTTTCGCGGGAAAACCGGCACGGCACCGGGAAACGTAAATAGTGAATTTACGATAGAGGACTTTTTGGCCTTAGTAATCGAAATGAAAGTCATAGAATATGTTAAACCGAGAGCGTCCATAAAAAGAACGCCCAAATCTGACTTCGTATGAGGAAGTTATGAATTTTCTAAGATTTGGCTTAGCAGTGCACAGCCCGAAACTCGAATTTCAGATCGAGCGATTTTTGGCCTACGCAACCTAAATAAGAATTGAAGATCTATATAATAGGAACTCAACGGTAAAAAGACAGACGAAAACGGAGTCCGTATGTAGAAGTTATGAATTTTACGCGGACATTTAACAGTATAATCTCCTCGTACTGTTAAATTTAAGATCGGTCGAGAATTAGCCGACGAAGTCAAAATGAAAGTTTTAGATCTTATGTTTACCTACGCGTGGATATAAATAACGTCGAAAACGGAGCTCGTATGCTAAAGTTATGAATTTTTGAAAATCGGCTGATTTCCACCCTGTGTGCGATGCCACGTGACAGCACCAGGCTCAGACTTGGAGCCCAAGCTGGCTCACGACGTGAGCATCATAAAACTCACGACGTGAGTGACCCTCCAGCCCCCTATAAATAAGAGGTGAAGCCTCCATTCTTCCTCACACCTCCCATCACTTCCCTCTCTCTAGAACCTCTCTCTAGCCCCGAAACCCCCCGAATAGCCTAGGGAACCTCCCTAGTAAGAGGCAGAAGCCCCGGAGCGCCCGACGGCTCCGAGAAGAAGAGCTTTTCGGCTCGGAAGCGCTGCTCCAGCGAAGCCCAGTTTTTAGCAAAACCCGTTGTAAGTGAGATACGCCTACCCTACTTTAAATATAGCTTATATATAAATATAATATCATTATTGTGAACCTATAAATAAGATTTATCAGTGATTCAAAGTCGTTATACGGATTGATCTACTTACGGGAATGATGTCTAGGTTGTGATTTAGTGAGGTGTTTAAAGTGGGATTTCCAAACAGCATACTTCGTATACCAAACGGACCCTACCTCCGATATGATCCTACCTGGTTGTTCCTTACTTGATAGATCATGAAGTAGACTCTGAGTTAATGACGAATCTAGACTAATAATTAGTCGCAATAAATATTAGACTAAAATCTAGTGGTAATAATACTAGGTTTCGTCGAAGGAAATCATATTGTTAAGAAGCGAAGCGCTGCTTGAATTTCGAGTCGTTAGTTTAACAAGTGAGTGCATAGTTACTTTCATCTTACACATAATTATAAAGTATTTTATATAAATTACGTGCTACGTGTGCATATTATCTGTATACTTTGTATCTATGCTGGATGAACGATTTTATACATGTTTTAAATGATTTAAACTGTATGTGTATTTTATATCTACAAAATATGTTGGGTAAAACATGGGTAGATTTTATACATGTATTTTATATCTACAAGTAGTTTGTAAATGTTTGATGTATAAGTTTGTATCTCCTAGAAAATCCTATATTTTCTACTAAACGTAGCCTTCTACCAAGGCATCAAAAGTGTCACACCCCCAAACCAAGGATGGCGGAAACGTCCGGGGGTGGAGGACTTCATGTAAAGTATCACAACAACGAGTATAATAGTGCTCAAAGTAAATACAATCATCATAAATATAATTGAAAAGGTTACACCATAGTATATGTTTACATGTTTCAAAATCAATTACATTATGATGACAAAATAAACTGTTTGACGATTTAACGTCCCATCCTCCAAGTGCTGATGTTTTCCTGTTTCACTGATTTCCTGAGAATACAAGTATTTTTGAAAACGTTTCAACAATTAAGTTGGTGAGTTCATAAGAGTTTTGTTTGAGAATGAAACCGTTTTCCTTGTAAAAGCGATAGAGTTTGATTTCCAGAAAATCCAATATTTTCTTTAGTAAGTGTGAAATGAATGCTTCTAAGTTATGCGATAATGAACCCTAGAGGGACCCATAGATCCTTCTATAATCGCCCAGTGTATATAAGTTATATAAAATTTAAGTTAAATAGACCGTTGAATATAATGGGTCTGCCCTAGGTCCACAACCAAACAAGGAACAGGAGATGAGGCGGGCCCACCAATTCTAAGTCGATTGTAACTAGATTCTTATATAACTCTAGCATATACACTTAGCAATTATAGCTGAAGTCTAACAATTCTAGATGAAATATAGCTTTAATATCATAAAAACTATTTTGTGTGAACCTGGTACTTTGTATTTGTACCCCTTTTTGTATAAAACCGGTACTTTGTATTTGTACCCCTTTTTGTATGAAACCGGTACTTTGTATATGTACCCCTTTTCGTATGAAAACTCGTACTTTATATTTGTACCCTTTTTTGTATAAAACTGGTACTTTGTATTTGTACCCCTTTTTGTATGAAACCGGTACTTTGTATGTGTACCCCTTTTCGTATGAAAACTGGTACTTTGTATTTGTACCCCTTTTTGTATGAAACCGATACTTTGTATGTGTACCCCTTTTTGTATGAAAACCTTTTGTAATGTAAATGAACATAAACTATACCTATTATAGCTTATCAAAATGTTTGTAATGTATATGCAACCTAACTATGCCTATTATAGTTTAGTATGTTTGTTTGTGGTGTATAAGAACCCTTTTCTATGTAAGTCGAATGTATGGCGAAATATAACTATGTTTATCATTCTTGTTTTGTACTAATGGTAATGGTGGAGGATTCTTACACTTCAGTGAGTATTTATCTGTTATGTAATTATACCACATCAAGAAACACATGTAATACATGAAATCTTCAATATTAACACTTTGCTCAACAAGTTACAAAGTGTGATGGAAGTTATAAATTGTTATCTAGATTTTTACCTTTCTACACTGTTTTAGAAAAATCCTAGAAAAATCATACGAAGTCGAAAACTGATTCCGTAAATTCTGAGAGTTCACAAAATGTGTCTAGTTTATTCATAATTTTTATTATGATTTTTAGAAGTCTTTAACTTGTGTTAAAATGTTCATATTCACAGACTGGTCCGAATTTGTTTTTGAAATGATAGGCAGTTTTGTAAAAATCACCATAAATCGTAGAAAAATCGTATGGAGATGTGAAAATAGTTATTTTAAAGGTATGAACCTGAGCTATTTGCACCTAATACAGTTTTGATAACTAAAATGTTTAAGTTGACCAAAACAGTCCGTGAATGGAGTTGAACTTTTCTGATGAAGGTTGTTAAATGAGTTTAGTTGTGTTCTTGGTGTTTTAACTTGTATTCCCCCCTTAAAACTTAAGAAAAACATGAAAAGATAGGGGTATGAACTCACCTTGAGTGATTTCAGTCGATGAATGATGGAGAAAGGTAGTGTTCAACTCAAGAACACTAAGAAGATGCCTTGAAGAATTGAAGATCTAACATGAATGTGATGATGTTTGTGTAAAATATCTATGATTTGAGTAGAAGGAAGTGAAATAATTATATGGAGGATGAATATACTTACCAAAAGTGAAAGAAAACTTGATGATCAGCCCTTGGGTCTCGAATTTGAGAGAGAGAGAAGTGAGAGAAAAGTGTGTGTTCTTTGGAGGAAAATTGAGAGAAATGAGATAAAGTGTTAGGAGAGAGGATAGATTTCAGCCTTGACCAAGAGTATAGCTGGTCAAATGGTGGGGAAAGTACTCTTGAATGACCAGGTATGGTGGGGAGGGGTGTGGGCTGGTCATGGAGTGGGTGTGGGTGGTTGCTTGTGTCATAAACTAAAGTAAAGTCAACACTCCACCTCAAATATTCACCCACTAGATTTTATTCTCTAAATAAGGATCTCCATAAAAATATGTTTAAATTATGAATATTTAGGGTCTTATATGTTAAAATATGATTTTTGGAGAAAATCCTGCGTTAAAATAATTAAAAACGGACTTAAAATGGAGTCGTGGTCGAAAACCGGGTGGAAGATGGGAAATCCGAAGTCAGGAGGTGATTCTGGTCTTGGTCGCTGAAGTGGATCCGAAGGGAGAAGGGGCTGCGGTCCGAGCTGGTACCGCAGGCGGGTTCGGCAGGTAGGACCGGAGGCGTCTCGGATGCGGTGCTCCAGGTGGCTGCGGCTCGCTGGCTGCGGCTACTCAAGGAGACTCCGGTTCAAGGAGGGTTTGGTCCCTATAGGGGGACTTCGGCCCTAAAGGCTATTTTCCAAGGCATCGTCCCGTTTCGAAGGGTTTTTCACCGAGTCAAGTGTCGGGATGCCCCAAATGATTACAAAAGATCAAAAGAGGTTTTGAGAGAGATTTGGGAGAGATTTCACATTCTTGGAGAGATTTCTCATTTTGAGAGAGATTTGGGAGAGATTTCACATTCTTGGAGAGATTTCTCATACAGAGAGAGATTTGGGAGAGATTTCACATTCTTAGAGAGATTTCTCATACAGAGAGAGATTTGGGAGAAATTTCACATTCTTGGAGAGATTTCTCATACAGAGAGAGATTTGGGAGAGATTTCACACACTTAGAGAGATTTCTCATACAGAGAGAGATTTCACATACTTGGAGAGATTTGGGAGAGATTACTCACACTTGTAGCGATTTCTCCTACTTAGAGAGTTTTGGGAGAGTTAGAGTGAAAGAGATTGGGAGAGACTTCTTTTGTGACCTTTTTGAGTGTTTGGCTTCGCAACGCAAGGTTTGTACACCCCGTTAAGTCTTGTTATGACTGTTATATGCCCCCGAGGGTTAAGGAATAATGTTTTATCGAGTAGTTTCATCACTTGCCCTGATTAGGGTTTAGAATTTCTGAACACGTGAAAAACTCTAAGTGATTCTATGTATTAGGAATGCGAGCTGTTCAATAAGAACATAATGGAAACCCTAATATACAAGGGTTAGATGAGTTGACCGGTTTGACTTGTTGACTTTAGTTGACTTTGACTTGGCCAAAATTGACGGTTGTCACAAAAAGTTCTGTATGTTTGTTTCTTGTAAGAGTGTGTATTTTCCCAAGTGTGACTATCATTAACCAAAAATATAGTTTTACATTACCTTTTATGTGAAAAGATCACAATGTGAATGCAATGGGGAAATAATAAAGTAATGTAGTGTTGTATTATAGTAACTACTGTTGTACTATCTACCTTAATCCGACCGTTAATTAAGGTTTAATGTGAAATGGTTGCACCATACTATCGACTAATAACACGACGATGAAAGACGTCGGAAGAAATGACATTTGGCACCCGTAGACTTGCAAGTCCCACTGTAGCGAACATCAAGGTGTAGGATAGTTAATCCAGTATAGATCTATACACAAATTCATGCTCTCCTTCTAGGAGACTCTGGATACAAAACGAGCCATGACAGGTGATGTCATGCCCCGAAACAGTGGCTCACATTTATGTTATAGTATTCTTGTATATGTTTTGTATGTACTAGTGTAATGTATGTTCTCTCTGTCTAGTATGTAGTATGTTCTCTTTGTTTCTCATCATAGTATGTTCTCTTGTATAATGTATAGTATGTATTGCTTCTCATAATTGTATGTTCTCTTAGTTTCTCATAATAGTATGTTCTCTTAGTTTCTCATAATAGTATGTTCTCTTAGTTTCTCATAATAGTATGTTCTCTTAGTTTCTCATAATAGTATGTTCTCTTAGTTTCTCATAATAGTATGTTCTCTTAGCAGAGTATGGATGACAACCACGAGCTATTCTAGACAGTCCAGTGAAACACTAGCAGGTTCGCACCCTGTAGGTGTTGTGAACGATGTGTTCACCCGGTTTACTCTAAACCCTGGCGACTATGCGACTTAGTACCTATTGTATAAACCCTGGCGACTATGAGACTTAGTGCCTAAACCCTGGAGACTATGTGACTTAGTGTCTGTCGAGTAAACCTTGGTAACGATGGATTTCGTGCCGATTCCTTAGGATGATCCTTAGGAATGAATGAACGAGGAATAACTAATTCTTAGGGTAGATCCTTAAGAGTAAAGAAGATAATGGGGATGGGTAATTGGGTTGATTGTTTGATGTTTAAACGTAATAATTATATTATTGTGGGTTGAAAACCCTATGTGCTCACCAGGTTTCCCAACCTGACCCACTCAAGCTTATTTGTATCACAGGTGCCGATACGAAGTTACATTACACTGAGAGATTAAAGAGGTGTAGATCACTAGTGTAAATGAATGTAAGTTCTGTTTATGCTTATGTTTCTGTATTGACAATGACATCCCAAATGTTTTAAAATGAATAAAAATATATTTCTTTGGAAATGCTTTGATAACGTATTTATCAAGTTTTACTGAGAACAAATTCCGCAACATTTTTATTAAAAGAAGCACTCTGATTTTTATAAAGAATAAACAATATCGGTCTTTTCTGGCCGATAAAATGGGGATGTCACAACTATTAAGCTCTTATTTCGTTAATCCAAAGCACCAAACTTCATATCCAGGTAAAAAGGAACATCTTCATGGACAAAGTCTCTGACTTTATTCATTTTCATGCATACAAGAGGGTAAAAACTCAAACCCTTGGTCAAAAAGTCATCCAAAGTCCTAAAACTTTTGCATGGCTTAATGATAATGCCAAAGCTCTCATTTTTATGAATCTGTGAGCTCAAAACTATAGATAACTACATTTCAAGGACCTGGAGTAGCTCATGCGTCACTAAACCAAACTATGGGACCAAAAGTGTACACAAACTCAAGGCTAGCAAGATCTAAGCAAATAATGCATCAAGTTTCAGACTTTATACCTTCAAAAGATGCTTGACGGTGAAACACTTTTGGATCCAAGATGCCTTGAGCTTCCAAGATGATTCCACTTCTTTCTTCTTCCTTCAAGATCACCAAAGATACACTTTCAAGCTCAAAATGCTCACACAATGGATTAAGGTTAGCATGAGACAATTTGGGAGATGGAGGCTGATGAGGCAAGATATATTGAATAGATAATGGTGCTTAAATAGGGCTCAAGCCCTAAAAATTAGGTTTGACCCTCAGCCACGTACGCCCAACGTAAGCTAGAGCATGTCCAACTTACTAGTTCACAACACACGTTTTCACATAATGAGCCAAGGGACCAATTTTGCAATTAAATTTCACACTAAGGGTATAAATAGAAAAATACTTGAACAATGGTTGTTACACTATAAGTTAAAAATAGAATGATAATTAGCCGACAAAATATAAAGGAAATTTTTAGTACTCTTCGATACGAACGTGTGGATATAAACAACGTGAAAAACAGAGATCGTATGTAAGAGTTATGATTTTTCGAAGAGTGCAAAAAATCCCCAGAAAGTGATGATGTGGCCCCACCCAGAGAGTGCCACGTGGCAGCACCGGAGACCATTTCTCGCTAACGATGTGGCACCATAAATTCGTCAACACGTGGATCCACCACGAGTTGACACATGTCAAAGCAGAGTACGACACGTGGCACCATCTGGATCTGGACACGTCGATAAAACGCGACGCACCTATGGTTATAGGGTGTGGCGCTCCCCCTGTACCAGCCTATAAATAGGTGTCGAATTTAGCTCATTTCACACACAAAAATCTTCCAATTCTCTCTGGAAACTCTTCTCTGACCCCGAGCCTGATATTTTTGACTTTGTGAGCATTTAGCGAGGCTTTGCAGCAATAGAAATCCCGCCGAAATGAAGTATTTATAGTTGAAGTTCTGTCCGCGACTTTCCGACTTTTTGCTAGAAACTTTGTAAGTTAAGTTGCACTTACTATGCTTTAAGTGTAACTTATATTTATATTCATAGCCGTTATTATGAATTTATAAATAAGTTTTATCAGTGATTCCATTCAAATTACTGATTGATCTACTTACTGGAGTGGTGTTTATGCTAGATCTAGTGATATGTTTAAGATGGATTTTCTAAACAGTATACTCTGTATACTAGACTGATCATACATCTGATATGATCTTACCTGGTTGTTCCTTATTTGATAGAACTTGAAGTATTTCTTGGGATTATTAAAGAATCTAGAAATAATTTACAAGCTTATAAATACAAACGAATATTGAAGCATAGTAATATTCGTATTTAGGTTGTTTAAAAGGGATAAGCTGAAGTATTAGCCGAGGAGCTAGCCTTCCCGTGGATCTTCCACCTTAATCAAGTGAGTGCATAGTTACTTTCATGAACATGATATAAATACAAATATTTATTAAAAGTATTAGATATTTGTTGAAAGTTTATGTGTGAATTAAATGCTTATTATATGGAATATGCGATAAATGTATATTTGATGATATACACTGTACGAACCGGATATGGTTATATATGTGTTAAGATGAATATATGATACACAATAATGTTAATAGAAGTATTATTAAGAAGATTAATGTATATTAAATACCTAATACTCTGTGATAAATATATACCCTAAATTAGGATAATGTTGTCTAAACAGAGTTGGTATTGGAAGTTGACTACCGAGATTATAGTTGTTGGATAAGATGTCTAAGTCCATAACTTATTTGGTATATACTTGACCCGACCCGGCATGGTCCATTTGGGTTGCACTTCACCCAAACTAGTTATGGATAATTTTATGAGAGTTGTATACTTACGATTTATTAATATATTATAAGTTATAATATATTAATATAAAGTCATGTTACTTAATTAGTTTTTATCTTGAATTAATTATGAATTAATTTAGTGATTAAAAGGAAGACTAATTAAATCATGGGCTATTATATTTATATGGTGTGGGCTAACACTCATTTGGGAATGGGCTAAGCTTATATGGAAGTCCATGGATGATCCATGGAGCTTTTACCCATGGATCCTTGGAAGAGGAAAAGACATGGGTTATTAGGGTTTCACCCTAACCATGTACACTATATAAACAAGCTTATGTTGCATGAAAAACACTCTAAGGTGTGTGTAAGTGTGGTGGCCAAAATCAAGAGTTAGTATACTCTCTCATACATTTTCCAAGTTTGTGGTGATTTGTGATTTCCATTTGAGGCATTCACATTATTGGTGCTTGGCTCTCAAACTCCAAGGAATCAACAATCAACAAAAGGTATGTAATTCATCTAGTTCTTTTATGGTTAAAAGTACCCCATGCCATGCTAGATAGGTTATAAACCTTGGAAAATAATATTTTGCATGTACCTTAGACAAACATAGATCCAAGGTTTAATAGGGTTGCATGTACACTTAGGAAGTGTTAGAATGCTCAAAACCCAACAGTGGTATCAGAGCCTAGGCTTGTTTGTTTGATACTTGATGCAAAATAGTGAAAAAAAGTCGAATTTTTTGATGTCTGCCTGATGAACTCGCCGAGTCCATGGGGGGACTCGCCGAGTTCATGAGTAAACTCATCCTACTCGGCGAGTAGGTTCGTGCACTCGGCGAGTAGGAGCCTCAGAATGCAGATTTTCGACTTTTGCTGCTGGAAATGGACTAGAAACATTACCCTAAACTGTTTTGGTGTTTTAAAACTTGTTTTTGGTTGGTGTAATGGTTGTTCTAATCCATTTACAATAGCATATATCAAAATTTCATGCTTTGTATGTGTTCATATAATTTTTGAAATTTTGATAATCATGTTCATGTTCTTATGAATTTAGAAGATGATAGGAATTATTTGCTGAATTGTTTAGGATTAATTCTTGATCATTTATGTGTTTTAATGAAGTCCATAATTTGTCCTCAAGTTATGGATATCCAAAGGTCACTTCTTTTAAACACACACTTAAAACACATAAGTTACATGGAAATGAAGAGTCTTCATTTTTATGAACCTTTAATTCATAAGTTATGAAATGAAAGGTTTTGAATAGTTTCAAAACTTGTCCTCAAGTTTTGGAATTTGTAAAGTTACACACACTTTAATATACTTTAATTCCAAACCCTTAGAGTTTTAAAAGTTAAAATTCAACCCTTATACTATTTATAACATTAATGGTTAATTATTATATATATGTATAAGATCAAAGTCGTCTTACCGCTAGTACGCCTCATTCACGAAGCCAGTCTATAAGGTGGGTATAAGGTTGTTGCCTATAAAATGGCAACTTAATGGGTGTCCACTCTCACCCACCGCTTGCTTGACTGGTGGAGGGTCGTTAGCCGAACGGGTAGGACAAGGACTTATAAATTCTCATTAAAAGTATGATGAATATTATAAAGTAACTAAACCTTTTATAAATTCCCAATCTTAGTTACTTTAGGAAAATGTGAATATGGTGCTAACCCATGAAATTCACACTTTGTACCTTACCAAGTTGTTGGTGGAGCATGTGTAGTTAACCGGCACACTAACTTGGACTAGTAAGGATCACGAAGGGTGACTTAATGTTTATCATAGATCGGTGGAGCGTGTGTGGTTAACCGGCACATTGATTAGGTGATAATATTAAGGGTACCAAGTGAATTTGCATGGTTATTCACACCTTGTTTTATGATCCTCGGCATCCCAGTCACAAAACTTGAAGGGCACAATCGAGATTGAAACATGCCATTGAAAAGTTCAATGAATCTCAAAGGAATCTAGGAATTTCAAAAACCAATTAAACCTAATAATTCATTTCGTTTTCATTGTGGAAATTGGTGAATCGTCATTCACCTACCTTCAAATATATTATAGCTTAGATTACGGCATCCCTCTTCTAAGTTATAATATATTGTGTTGGATCCTAGCCTTAATATTACATTTGGATGTATTATTAAGGATTCGATATATCTAATCTAAACTTGTTTTCTTCTTTTCAGATGTCTTCCAACAACAAAGCTTCGGGTTCTAACCCTACTGGCTCCTTTTCCCTCATGAACCTTTGTAGGAGGGTCATCTTTGATGGTTCCAACTTCATGGATTGGATCCGGAACATCAGGATGGTTACTCGTTACGAGGACAAGGAATATGCCCTCGATAAGGAGCTAAAGGAGCTTGATGAGTCCACTGCTACTCCTGAGGAGGTTGCTGAGTATAAGGCAGATGAAAGAGATTCCACCAAGGTGGCATGCATCATGATGGCCACCATGACAGCTGAACTCCCAAAGTCCTATGAGGACTATTACCCTTTTGAGATGCATCAGGATCTGATGGAAAGGTACCATCAGAGTGCTCATCAAGAGCGGTATGAAATAATCTCCTCCATGATCACTACCCGTATGAAGGATAGCGAACCAATCACGAGCCACATGCAGAAAATGCAAAGGTATGTGGACCGTCTAATGAAATTGAATGTGAACTTCCCTGAGGAGTTGGCAATTGATATCATTTTGCACTCCTTGCCATCGTGTTATGATCAATTTCGTATGACATACCACATGAACAAGGAGGAAGTCACACTCAGTAAGCTTCAAGGACTTCTGAAGACTGCCGAAAGTGGTCTTAAGAGTAAGTCGGTTGCTACTCCTACTCCTATTACTACCCCTGTTTTGGCTATCGGGCAAGGCAAAGGGAAGAAGAGGAAGCACCCTTCGAAGGGTACCAAGGGAAAGTCCCTTGAAGGCTCCTCATCTGGAACCAAAGGTGGTTCTATCACTCCTTCTGCCATCCCTAAGGATGCTGAATGCTTCTACTGTCAAAATAAGGGGCACTGGAAGCGAAACTGCCCAAAGTACTTGCAGGATGTCAAGGATGGGAAAGTGAAACCATCCCATGCAGGTATTTACACTATATTGTCTAATAACTCACCATATTCTAATTCTTGGGTTCTTGATACAGGTTGTGGTATTCACATCTGTTGTGACTTGCAGGGCCTAAGAAGAAGTGAGGATGTGGAGCACAGAAAGATAAACTTAATCATGGGGAACAAGAAGGTTGCACCTGTTACCAAGATTGGAGTTTATACTTTGTTGCTAGATAGTGGGTTAAAGTTAGATTTGAATAAATGTGTGTACTCGTCTGAAATGGCAAGGAATATTATTTCCTTTCATGCTTTGTACAAACAAGGTTTTACCTTTTCTTTTGATAATGAAGTTGGTAGTATTAATGCTTTCTTTAATAATGTTCTTTATTTTAATGCATTACCTTGTGATGGTGTGTATGAAGCTGTATCGGTTGTAGATAATTTAGGAAATAATGTATTATATATTGATTCTTCTACTAGCTTGGATAAAGCATCTTTGTGGCATTGTCGTCTTGGACATGTAAGCAAGAAACGCATAGGCCAGCTCCAAAAGGATGGAGTCTTGGAGTCGTTCGACCTCAAGTCGGATGATAGTTATGAGTCTTGTCTACTTGGAAAAATGACAAAATCACCCTTCACTGGTACTTGTGCAAGGGGTGAGGGTTTGTTCGACCTTATACATACTGATGTATGTGGACCATTCAAAACCGCCACAAGGGATGCTAATCGCTATTATGTGACTTTTATTGATGATTTTAGTAGATATGGTTATGTCTACTTAATCAAACATAAGCCAGAAACTTTTGAAAGGTTTAAAGAGTTTAAACAGGAAGTAGAAAATCAATTGGGCAGGAACATTAAGATGCTTCGATCCGATCGAGGTGGTGAGTATCTTAGTACTGAGTTCCTCGACTATCTTAAGGAGTGTGGGATTGTCTCACAATTGACACCTCCCAGGACACCACAGCTGAATGGTGTAGCTGAGAGGCGCAATCGAACTTTGTTGGACATGGTTCGCTCTATGATGAGTCGAGCTTCGCTACCAATCTCTTTTTGGGGGTATGCCTTAGAGACTGCCGCCCAAATCCTTAATCTAGTCCCTACAAAGAAGGTTGCCAAAACACCTCATGAGATGTGGACTGGGAAAGTTCCCAATTTGGACCATATCAAGATTTGGGGTTGCGAGGCTTTCGTGAGGCGCGAGACTCATGACAAGCCCGAACCTCGAAGTGAAAGGTGTATTTTCATCGGCTACCCACAAAAATCCTTTGGTTACCTCTTCTACAGACCCAGTGAGAATGTGGTCTTTGTGGCTAGGAGAGGGGTCTTTCGAGAGAGAGAATTTATAAGCCAAGGAGACAGTGGGAGGCAAATTGACCTTGAAGAAATTCAAGACTCAATTGGTGAAGGAACCTCAGACACTAGCAATCAACTTGAGGAGGAAATTCCTGTTGATCCAGCTGACGAGTCTATACTTCCAAGGCGTTCCACAAGGGTTAGGAACACACCTGAGTTTTATTATGGATTTCATATTACTACGGAAGGTGATACATTTATCAGTGACAGTACACTGGTAAATCTGGATGAACCTAACAGTGTTAAGGAAGCCATGGCAGGCCCAGAGTCTGCTAAATGGAAGGAGGCTATGGACAGTGAGATACAGTCCATGTATGACAATCAAGTTTGGAACTTGGTTGACAATGTACCAGGCCGTAAGACAGTCGGGTGCAAATGGATCTTCAAGAAGAAGACCGACATAGATGGGAAGGTGCACACTTATAAGGCTCGACTGGTTGCGAAGGGGTTTACTTAGACTCAGGGTATTGATTATGATGAAACCTTTTCACCAGTAGCAAAGAATAAGTCTATTAGGGTTATGCTAGCCATTGCTGCATTTCATGATTATGAAATATGGCAAATGGATGTCAAAACCGCTTTCCTTAACGGAAAGTTGGCTGAGGATGTTTACATGAATCAGCCAGAAGGTTTTGTCAGTGCAGAGTACCCCAATAGAGTGTGCAAGCTTGAGAAATCCATTTATGGATTGAAACAAGCATCTCGAAGTTGGAATCTTTGTTTCGATGAGAAGGTCAAAGAGTTTGGTTTCTCAAGAAGTGAAGATGAGTCCTGCGTGTATGTCAGAGCTAGTGGGAGTATAGTTAGTTTTTTGGTACTGTATGTGGATGACATACTACTCATAGGAAATGACATCCCAACCTTGCAGGAGGTTAAGTCCTGGCTTGGGAAGTGCTTTGCTATGAAGGACCTTGGAGAAGCTACCTATATCCTAGGGATAAGGATATTAAGAGAAAGGAGTAAAAGACTAATTGGACTTAGTCAGAGTATCTACTTGGATAAGGTGTTGAAAAGGTTCAACATGCAGAATTCCAAGAAAGGAGAATTACCGATCCAAAGCAATGCCAAACTGAGCAAGGCTCAGAGCCCGAGTACAGAAGATGAGATAGCTGAGATGAGTCGATTACCTTATGCTTCCGCTGTTGGTTCGATCATGTATGCTATGACTTGTACCCGTCCTGATGTGGCCTTCGCTTTGAGCATGGTCAGCAGATATCAGGGGAACCCTGGCAAGGCTCATTGGACTGCGGTAAAGAATATTCTCAAGTACCTGCGGAGGACTAAGGATTGGATCCTTACCCTTGGTGGGAGTGATGACTTGAGAGTAGTAGGGTATAGTGATGCTAGCTTTCAGACTGATAGGGATAACTTCCGCTCTCAGTCGGGCTGGGTCTTTACCTTAAATGGAGGGGCAATCACTTGGAAGAGTTCCAAACAGGAGACTGTAGCTGATTCGACTTGTGAATCAGAGTACATAGCAGCGAGTGAAGCGGCAAAGGAGGCGATATGGCTGAGGAACTTCGTCGGAGACCTTGGAGTTGTACCAGCTATTAAGGAGCCTATGGAGATTTTCTGTGACAGCAATAGTGCGGTTGCCTTAGCCAAGGAACCAAGAGATCATGGCAGATCCCGACACATTGACAGAAAATATCACTTCATAAGACACAAGATAGAAGAGGGACTCCTCGTGGCAAAGAGGGTATCGTCAGATGAGAACCCTGCGGGTCCCCTTACGAAGGGACTGACGAGGGTGAAGCATTTGCAGCATGCGAGGCGCATCGGGCTGAGGGACGATATTAGTTTTACAAATTAGATAGCCTTTTCTGAAACTTGTAAAATGTAATCGACGTTTGATGATGAATAAAATTTGTGATTTATTTATGAGTAAAGTGTTGTTATCATTGTCAATTATTTACTATTGTTTCAGTTTTGCATGTTTTGACTTCCAGAATAATTAATTTATTCAAACTCTCCACAGTCGGTCATATGTCGGAAGTAGGTATGAATCAAGACTGTCATGAATTGGGATTGTAGATGACTAAAGGTGTTTAGCCATAGCAATGGTTGCTACAACATTCATGAGTACTCATAAGTTATGAGTATTGGAATAAACCCACGCTCACTTGTATCACTTCATGGAATTTATCTCAAATGATCGTGAGACGGTAATATCATATAAGTCTTCAAACCTAGAGATATGAGTTGTTACCTATGAGTTGGTTGTGCATTGATTGCACGTAAACGCATCAGTAACTTGATGTTATAAAACGTGCCTTTGTGTGCAATTCAATAAGTAGTAGAACAAGCATATGAGTCGAAGTTTATCTGTTCCTTCTAGAAATAGAAGCGATATATGGGCCCCTCGATGATTTTGTGTTGACCCATGTACCGGGCCCGGTCAGAACTAAATTGATGTGTTCAGTTAAGTTCTTTGTCAAACAAATCGGAAATCGAGAAACAACTGCTAGACAATAAGTAAGACATTGTTTCATGTATTTGTCCGGCTGATATCATGAGCAGAGGATTATATGATCACTTATCTAAAATGGCGCTTCATAGTTCACAAGAGTTTTCGAGAGCTACGATTGCCGGTTGGTTCCTGAAGTAATATAGGCAAATACAGTTATTAGACTTATCCAAGTGGGAGTCTGTTGGATAAGATGTCTAAGTCCATAACTTATTTGGTATATACTTGACCCGACCCGACATGGTCCATTTGGGTTGCACTTCACCCAAACTAGTTATGGATAATTTTATGAGAGTTGTATACTTACGATTTATTAATATATTATAAGTTATAATATATTAATATAAAGTCATGTTACTTAATTAGTTTTAATCTTGAATTAATTATGAATTAATTTAGTGATTAAAAGGAAGACTAATTAAATCATGGGCTATTATATTTATATGGTGTGGGCTAACACTCATTTGGGAATGGGCTAAGCTTATATGGAAGTCCATGGATGATCCATGGAGCTTTTACCCATGGATCCTTGGAAGAGGAAAAGACATGGGTTATTAGGGTTTCACCCTAACCATGTACACTATATAAACAAGCTTATGTTGCATGAAAAACACTCTAAGGTGTGTGTAAGTGTGGTGGCCAAAATCAAGAGTTAGTATACTCTCTCATACATTTTCCAAGTTTGTGGTGATTTGTGATTTCCATTTGAGGCATTCACATTATTGGTGCTTGGCTCTCAAACTCCAAGGAATCAACAATCAACAAAAGGTATGTAATTCATCTAGTTCTTTTATGGTTAAAAGTACCCCATGCCATGCTAGATAGGTTATAAACCTTGGAAAATAATATTTTGCATGTACCTTAGACAAACATAGATCCAAGGTTTAATAGGGTTGCATGTACACTTAGGAAGTGTTAGAATGCTCAAAACCCAACAATAGTCTCATCTAGATTCTAAACTATGACGTACACATGATGTTTAGATACAATTAAGTTGGATAATAGTATAGTCATACTCTGTATCACGATAGTATCGTGACGATTGTATTGACAATGGATAGTGAACTGGCCGAGTTACAAACTAAGGTTTATTAAGGACATTTAGTTCGAGTTAAGTTGAAAGAGCGTTAGTTATACCCTGTATTGTAAGACATTACATAGACAAGAAAATGTGCATTGGAGGTTGATTATAGGTATGGTAATCTTGTCTATTTATAGACTAACACCTAAAAAATACGATTAGTTCAATTAAGTTTAGATATTGGGTAGCATCAGATTAAGGGTATGTGTGATATGGGAACAGAGAGTAGAACTTTGTTCGATGATACTGATGTTTGGTAGAGTACGGGCACGTACAAGAGCACTACATTAGTATCCCCCCTCCTTTTCTTTTTAGAGAAATGGTGTGTCTGTATTTTTAGACATCCGTGAATGGTGTGTTTGTATTTTTAGATCGTCGGAAAGGGTGATTCTGTATCAGACCATCAATAGGTATGTCTGTTCCATCTAGCAGATTATAGATGACCACCCCTGACTTAACTGACTTGTGGTGTTAATAAATTATACTGATCCATAGAAAAGGATTATATGTTCATTCGAGTACTCCATTTCCCTCATTTGTTGTCTTTATTGATCCTTGCTTGCTGTCAGGGAATCCCCAAAGTAGTATAGTCAATCCATTGCTTATAGTGATCCATCAGGATAGATCTTATAGGATCATTTATATAGGACCAGTATGTGAGAAACAAAGGAATGGGTACTAAGGGTAGATTGTCTTATATCTATATTGTTTTATAACATTTGGTTTTGCATGATTATTAATTATGGATTATTACCATAATAACATTGTGGGATTGAAAACCCTATGTATCTCACCAGGTTTCCCAACCTGACCCACTCAATTTATATGAATCACAAGTAGCAGTGTTCAGACTGCTGAAGACTTAAATAGGATGCCGAGTGACTAAAGGGACGACCTGCAATAGTGTTCATGATCGTTAGGGCTTTACGCTGTAACTTATGTAATGTATTGATTATGACATCCTTAGTTTGAGACAATCATTTGTACTCAAAATGTTTTAATATACTGGGATTTTCCGCAAACCAAGATATTATGATTTTTAAAGTGTAAATTTTTTTTCTGTACTCAAAATTTCTCATATTTGTATAACGACTTCAAAGTTATAACATCTAAAAGTTAAAGCATACAAGAATATAACGCGTTAAATTCATTGGATTGTCATATCACAAATCATTTACCATTAAGCTACTTGTTTTTTGGGGGTGTTTGATTGTTTATTTAAGATGATTACTATATTAGTAATAAGTTGATTTGGATATTTGAAATGCACAAAATAATTTTTATTTATTGTGGTTTAGTACCGTCAATAAATAGTTTCGAGTAAATTGTTTTATTTGTATTTATTAGCTTATTGTAGTTTAGTACGGGTAATAAGAACTTTTTAGTGTTTAGATTGCAAAAGAAAGCTTTACAAAACAACTAATCGGATTATTGCATTTTGATACTACATAAATTAATTTAGGGATTTTCTAATATGTGCCCTAAGAGCACATATAAGAAGTATTAATTATGAAAAATATTACCATAATTAAATGTGAAATCCATTAATTATGGAGATTATTAATGAATTTTATATTTAATTATGGTAATATTTCTTATAATTAATGTATTTAACATTTAATTATGGTAATAATTGTGATTAATTAATAATTCTTATATGTGCCCTTAGGGCACATATTAGAAAATCCCATTAATTTAAACATTGTTTCTTAAATTATACTTTAGTATCACAGAGTCTAATAAGTACTTTTACCCATAAAACATAAATTGTTTTAAATAGGCAAACACAATAAGTGATCTTTTTCACGAGTTTCTCGTATCGACATCAAAAATCATTATATTTTGTTTTATCGAAAAATATGTTTGAAAATATGTGAAGCAATTTCATCTTCAAAATTGTTTTGCACAAACAAAAGTGTGTTGCAACTTCGATAAACTACACATGAATTTCAAAATACTTTTGTTATTGATATCTTGTTTTTGAAAATCTAGATATTAATTTTCAAAATACTATTACTAACTAATAATCATTATGTTTTTTCGGAAAAAAAATAATTTAAGGTTGTATATGTTGGAAACATTATTAAAACAAGATAAATAAAGCAAGCCCAGGTATTCATGTCCATAACATGGTATCCTCAGCTAAACGGACTACCACTTACAACAACTGGTAGAGGTGACAGTCGATCGGTTTGGCAACATTCTTCGTCAATTTAGGCGTTAATTGTATTATGGGTAATAGATCGTCCCACATGAAGACTCTGGTATAGGTAAGATCTGGTGGGCTTCAATAATGATCAATTAGGCGCTAGAAAATCAATAATGTTTTTCTTTCTCTCTCTCTTTTTTTTAAATTCTTCTATGTGAAAAGGTTTCGGAGACTAATCTATGACATGAATGAATGTCAGATGATGCTACTTTGGCCTCACCACTATCTTAGAGTCGAGTGAGATCGTTGTGGCCCTTGTTTGTAATAAAGAAGGGGTCTTTGAGTATTATCGAGAGTGTTCGAGATAATACTATAACACCCTGATTTTTTTTAAAAATATAAGTATTTGACATTTTATTAATAGGACCAAATTAAAACTTGAGACTTTCTTTGTAAGCACACGAATAACAATTATTCATATAAAAACTCTAAAACATAATGAAATAAAACGAAGTAGCAAAAGTCTTTTAAAAAATATAAAAATAAAATCTTCCTTTAAAACATGAAAGTACCAACTCATATCAGTCCAATAATGTCCTTTACTTGAGGTCCTTGTAAATGCTAATAAGCAACGAGTAAAAGAAAACGCTTAGTGATCACACATCATCTATATAGTCTACTACGTGCACACGTAACACATAACATGTAAGCATATAATTATTGTTTCTTAAGAAGCTATATTTGTTGTCTCTTGTGAAGCCATAAATTGTCCCTAACATAACTATAAATTATTTCCCTTAATGGAGCTACAAACTATTGCCCCTAACGAAGCGATAAACTAAACACATACGAGCATATACTGTAACACCTGCAGATTCGAGCTAGTCAATTAATATATAATAAACGTTAAAAATGATTTTTTTTTATAGAAGATTATCTAGGATAAATAATCTTAACTAAAGTAATAGTTACGGTTAACAATTGTAACCTATTTGACGTAATAAAGAATAATTATTTGAATATTATATGTTTCATTATTATTATAATATAATAAAATATGAAAAATCAGTCGAATCGTCCGTAAATCGTAAAAATAAGTGCGCCAAAACATATATATATATATATATATATATATATATATATATATATATATATATATATTATATTTAGGAAGTATACGCCGTCCCGATCCCGAAAATATAAATTTCGTCGAAATCCGAATCCGTATGAATTAGATATGATTTTTATAAGATATAAAAGACAGCCGCGCACAACGAATGTATGACGTAAGAAGCTACGAAGAGAATGGTTGACTTTTAGCTAATGCGACCAAAATGAAAATCGTAGTACTCCTTAAAATAGGAATTTTGAGAAAAAGAATGTCAAAAACGGAGTTCGTACGAGAAAGTTATGATTGTAGAAAAATTATTTAATTTTATAAAAATATGGACAAAAATATAAATTCAAAATTAGCCGACGGAGTCTAAACGAAAGTTGTAGATCTCATCGATAGCTACGTGTAATATAAAGAACGTCAAAAACGGAGTTCGTATGAACGAGTTATAATTTTTAATAGTACATTTACGTATTAAAATAAAGCGTAAATCATATATACGTCTACATATATATACATATGTATATATCATTAGAAAGGTATCGACGATGCGGTCGTTATAAGACTAGTGTTGAGTACTTTCGACATTAGTTTAGTACAAATATCATTAAATCTATTTAAAATAGTATTATAAAGGGGTGTTTAGTCGTTTATATAACTATAAGGTCATTAAGTAACTATGGAGGGTAGTTTTTGAAAATTCAATCACTATAAATAAGAGCCTCTAGCTCTCATATTTCTTGCACCATTCTCTTGATTCAAGTGTCTTTCCCTTCTTATCCACCGAGCATTTTGGTCCCTCGTGATTCAACTTCTCTTTCTGTAGTTTTAGTATAGTAATGTGAGTGTTGAAGCGCTGAAAGAATCTTTCTTAGAAAGATTCAGCGACGACGTTCTGCCCCTGCAGAGTCCGGTTCCTAGCTAAGTAAATTATGCTACCCTGCTTTAAAAATAGCTTACAATACCGTTATTATGAACCTATAAATAAAATTTATCAGTGATTCAAAGTCGTTATACTGATTGAACTACTTACGGGAGAGGTGTCTAGAATAGTCACGTTGGGTTTGGTTGTTGGATTTCAGGAAAGCTATATGCCGAAATGGTCCTGCCTCCCAACTGTCCTGCCTGGTTGATCCTTACTTGATAGATCATGAAGTAGACTCTGAGTTAATGACGAATCAAGACTAATAATTAGTCGCAATAAATATTAGAGTAAAATCTAGTGGTAATAATACTAGGTTTCGTCGAAGAAAATTATATTGTTAAGAAGCAAAGCGCTGTCCGAGTTTGGAATCATCACTTTAATCAGTGAGTGCATAGTTACTTTCATCTTACACATAGATATGAAGTATTTAATATAAATTACGTGTTGTGAGTGCATAGTTACTTTCATCTTACATATAGATATGAAGTATTTAATATAAATTACGTGTTGTAAGTGCATAGTTACTTTCATCTTACACATAGATATGAAGTATTTAGTATAAATTACGTGCTATGTGTGCATATTATCTGTGTACTTAATATTTATGTTGGATGAACAAAAAAATACATGTTTTAATTGTTTTAAACTGTATATGTATTTTATACCTATAATTATGATGGGTAAAAGATGGGTAGATGAAATATGAGTTGGATGATGAGATGAGAGGTGATATAGACCATGAGATAAGGGTGAGAGGTGAACAATAAGAGAAGCCTTTTACCCAAGCGTTGGCCCCGTCATCTAGCAGAGTATGGATGACAACCACAGACTATTATAGACAGTCCAGTGGGACACTAGCTGGCTCGCAACCTGTAGGTGTTGTGAACGATGTGTTCACCCGGTGTACTCTAAAAAAACCCATTGACATGTATTGCGAGTGGACTCTCAAAAATAATACTGTCAATAAACGAGATAAACCCTAGCGATTATGCAGACTTAGTGCCTAAACCCTGATGACTATGGACTTAGTGTCTGTTGTATATGATGGGTTTTGAGCACTAAAACAATCCTATGGTGTACATGCAAAACCCTAAAGCTTTTGGATCTAGTTTTTCTAATGAACATGAAATAATCATCCAATGCTTATAAACCCTAAATATAGCATACAATAATCGAATTAACATATGAATTAGGTTTAGATCTTACCTTTCAATGGTTACAAGAGTTCTTTGATATTCAAGAAGCTTAGTGTCACAAGTGTCACACCTCTAATGGCTCACAAACACCAAGAGAAAAAGAATGATGAAGAGGAGAGAGGATGAGAGGCACCAAAACGTCTAAGAACCCTTAGGGGTTACTTCCACACGTTTTTGGGGCCTTAGGGGTTCCTTATATAGTTAGGCTATTAGGGTTTTCAACCAGGAAACCCTAATATGACTGCTTAGGCCCTAAGCAGCCCATGGACTCCCTCATTAGAGGCCTTGGACGAATTCTAATGGGTTTCCCCATAGATTTCGTCCACTCCAACTTCTATGGAGTCCATTAGTCCAATATCCAACTATCACACAATTGACAGTTCTAGTCCCCTTTATTTAATTAATCTATTTTAGCCACAAAATTAATTCTTATTAATTCTTGACTAATATTAATTAAACAATATGATTTCTCTTTTAATATAGTATTCATATAATATATTAATAAATCATAATAACCTTTCTCTTCATAAATCATCCTATCAAGTTGCTTTGGTGAAGGCAACCCAAGAGGACCATGCACAACCGGGTCAAGTACATACCAAAATAGTTACGGGCTTAGACACTAATCCAACAGTCTCCCACTTGGATAAGTCTAGTAACTATAGTGCAAGTAGAATCCGATTAGCAATCGTAGCTTCTCAAAGACGCTGTCGAACTATGATCTTATCAGCAACTTGTCCTTTAGATAAGGGATCATATATTCCTCCATTCTAGATATCGTATAGACATGAGACATGGATTAAAATCATTCTCTCAGTCTATGTGTTGTTTCCCGACTTCCGATTTATGATGACTGACAACAGACTACAATTGAACACATCAACTTAGTCCCGGCTTGGCCAAGCGCTTAGGGTGTCATCACTAAATCATCGAGGGGCCCATACATATCGCTTTTATCCCACATTGGGTAAAATGAACAAATAAACTTCGACTCAATGCTCGCTTGTACCTACTCATCAAATCACACACAACAATATGTTTTATAACACCAAGTTACTGGTGCGTTTACATATTATCAATGTGCAACCGACTTGTAAATTAGAACTCACACGTCTCAGTTTCAAGAATATTAGATATTATCGTCTCACTAATCACTCGTGATAAAATCCATGAAGCGATCCAAGTGAGCGTGGGTTTAATCCAATGCTTAAATCTTATTCATAAGCACTCATGAAGGTTACAACAAACTTTTTCTATGTCTAATACACTTTAGACAATCTACAAACCAATTCATGACAATCTTCTTTCATACCTACTCCCAAAGTATGAGCGACTGTGGAATGTTCGAATAATCTTATTATTCGGGAAGTCAAAACATGCAAAGTGAAACACAAGAATAATCGAATCCAATATGGCCCCAAACTTTTGAGTATAAATAAAACTCCTTTTATTTAGTCACCATATTGATTACACATTATTCACTGTATAATGTTTCGGATAATCAACTTATTACTTGAATTATAACAACAGTTGTCCCATGCTCCAAGCATGCACACTATGTTTACGTATGGTCCATACTTTGTGAAATAGATCAATTGAAAACATTTCCAACGATGCTCATTTCACAATCCCTAATCCTTATCGTTAGTGTAAGAACACAAAATTCTCGCCACTACTAGAATATGTTAGATTCTAATATTTTATGCAATGATCCTTTTGTAATCTTATTGCACAAAAGTCACCAAGACTTTGCCAACGAAATTACAAAGTGTCTTATTGGAGATTGTTACAAGAAAATTCCATAGATATGAAGTCTCACATTCAAAGTACATTCCTTTAAACATCCTTCTTGCATAAAGGTTTCTAATCTAGACATAAATTCTTAACGTCCAACTCCCAATATGGAAACATTTCCATATTTCCATATGGGAACTCATTATTAATAGAATCATATTTAATCATAATAATGTCATTATGGTCAATTCATTACTATACTTCCAACTGATCACAAACGACCAATCCTTAGCGAACCTTAGATTGTCCTTGACAGTTGTTTAATTATTTTAGTCAAATCCGGTTCTAGTCCTTTTTCCCTCTTGATTCCTTATGCATTTGGAAAATTTTAGAACAGTCAAATATTACAGCATATGCAATCGAACCTATACCCGAAGCGTATGGGACACGATTCATAATGAAAAACGTGATACTTTACCAGTTCCTTGATATAATATTGCCATATATAGAATCCTTTTAAGTTGATGTTGGATTAGTGTCTAAGCCCATAACTATAATTGGTATATACTTGACCCGACCCGACATGGTCCATTTGGGTTGCATGGCATCGGGACATTTGGATAGACCTTTTGTGAGAAGAGGATATTTGTGACATATTAATATATTATAAGTTCTAATATATTAATATGAAATCATATTATTTAATTAGTATTGATCAAGAATTAATTTGGAATTAATTTAGTGATCAAAAGAGACTAATTAAATATATGGGGATTGATTGTGTAAATCATTCATTCTTATATATGTGGGCTTATGATCCATGATTCCTTATGTTGGGTTTAAACCATGTGGCGACCCATGGATACTCCATGGAGGTTAAAACCCATGGAGCATAAGGAATGGGTAAAGTCATGGGTTACATGGTGTAACCCTAATGTGCACACTTTATAAAGACCCCATTGGTTGGTGAAATCGGCACTAATGCATACACAAGAGGGCAAGCCGATTTCTAGAGTGAAGTATCTCTTCTCATGGTTATTCCAAGTTTTTTTGATGTTGTGTGAACCATTTGAGGTGTCACACTTGGGGCACTAGGCTCTTCAGCTCCATGGAATCAAGCTACAACAAAGAGGTATGTAATTCTACTAGATTTTATATTACATGTGCTTTATATTATGCTAGTTAGAACAATACCTTGGAAAATTGATATTTGCATGTATAACAGAGAAAGCATAGATCCAAGGTATTTAGGGTTGCATGTACACCATAGGAGTGTTAGAATGCTCATAACCCAACAGTGGTATCAGAGCCTAGGCTTGTTTTCAAGTTATACATGCTGAAATAGCTTAAAAATCGAAAATTCTGGCTTCCTGGGCACTGGACTCGCCGAGTCCACTGATGGACTCGCTGAGTCCATGAAGAAATTCATCCTACTCGTCGATTAGGTTCATACACTCGACGAGTAGAAGCCCCTGACAGCATATTTTCAACTTTTAAGGCTGGAATTGGTCTAGAATCATTACCTTAAACTGTTTTGGACTTATAAAACCTGTTTTTGATATGGTAATGATTATGGTAAACAAATTTCAAGGTTGTTATCAAAATTTCAAGTTTTATGTGTTTTTATGTAATTCTTGAAATTGTTGATATTGATTGTTCATGCTTATGAGTTTTTGGTAGATCATAGGAATTATGTGCAAAATTGTTTGTTAGTGTAATTCTTGATCTTAATGACATTGTATGGACTCCATAACTTGTCCTCAAGTTATGGATTACCATGTTTTTTGTGTCACCTTGTTTTATGAGTTAATTTAGATTAATGGAAAAATTATGTGTTAGTTGTTTTCAATCCAAATTGATCTAAAAGTAGTTCTTAAAATGTGTTTTTGTAACTTGTCCTCAAGTTATATGAAAAGTCACATTTATGAATCTTAAAACTCATAAAAGTGTCATAGGTTACAAAATGAAGAGTCTTTTTCTCATAAATAGTTTTATAGACTTCATAACTTGTCCTCAAGTTATGGATGTTCAAGAGTCTCTTCATTAAAGTTTTTAAATCTTTAATTAAACTCATAAGTTATGAAAAATCCAAGAGTTTTGAATAGTTTCAATACTTGCCCACAAGTTTTGGAATTTGTAAAGTTTACCCCTTATGTATATACTTTAATTCCAAATTAAACCCTAGATTTTAAAATTTTAAAATTCAACCCTGATACTATTATTATATTAAAAGTTTAATTATATAGATATGTATAAGAATAAGTCAGTCTTACCGTTAGTAGGCCTCATTCACGAAGCCGGTTTATAAGGGGGGTATAAGGTTACTGCCTATAAAATGGCAGTTTAATGGGTGTCCACTCTCACCCACCGTTTCCTTGACTGGTGGAGGGTCGTTAGCCGAACGGGTAGGATAAGGACTATAATTCTCCCTTCATTAAAAGTATAATGATAAATACTAAGTAACTAAACGCTTATAAATTCCCAATCTTAGTTACTTAGGAAAATGTGAAAAGGTGCTAACCCTTGAAATTGCACTTTGTACCTTTGTTAAGTCGTTAGTGGAGTGTGTGTGGTTAACCGACACACTAGCATAGCACTGACAATGTGTGGCAAAGGGTAACTTAATGTTTATCATAGATTGGTGGAGCGCGTGTGGTTAACCGACACATCAATTAGGTGATAAAGTTAAGGGTACCAAGTAAATTTGCATGGTTATTCACACCTTGTTTGTGATCCTCGGCATCCCAGTCACAAACTTGAGAGGGCACAATTGAGATTTAAACATGCCATTGAAAGTTCAATGAATCTCAAAAGATCTAGGAGTTTCAATCCAATTAAAACTTAATAATTTATTTTGTTTTTATGGAGGAAATTGGTAAATCGTCATTTACATACCTTCAAATATTTTATAACTTTGATTACGGCATCCCTCTTCCAGTTATAAATAGTTTGTTGGGTCCTAGCCTAAATATTTCATATTGGGTGTTATATTAAGGACTTAAATCAACTAAACTTGAATTTCTCCCTCATAAATGTCTATTTCAGACAACTATGGTCTTCCTAAATCTTTAGGAACAAGCCTTCCTAATGAAGATGATATCCCACATGGAAATCAAGGTGAAAGATTAATCCCTTTGTTGTGCATTAATGGGACTGGACATCATGCTTCATTTCCTCCACCTCCTCTAATAATTCTCCCTATCCCACAAGTTTCATGACTTGAAAAGTTCTAAGTCACTCAATCCCTATTGGCAAGCAAAGACTATATTTGCTTACATCTTGGAGGTTAAGTCACATATTGGAAAGCCGGGAGAGTCGGGTGTCGAAGTCTCGAGGTAGCTGGCTGTTGACTTGGTTCTTCAGTCACTCACTGATGACAGATCACGACATGACCCTTAGTGATCTTACCTATTTGCTTGATGCTGCTAAATCAGCAATGATTTGGAGCATTGGTAAAGCAAATTAGATTGGAAGATCTACTTCCCAAAGCTATTTGGACATTGACAATGGTGACATTGGAAGTCCAGAAAAGCTTTCTCTTTCCAATAGAAAGGGATTGGCCATGGTCAAGTCATTTGACCAATGGTAAAGAGAAAGGCTAAGTCTGAGACAATCAAGTGTACCATTTCCAAAAGGTCCATATGTTTCTTTTGCCAAAGGAAGGGACATTGGTTGCGAAGCTGCCGAATTTACCTGAAAAGTTCATAAAGATGGTAAAAGTAAAAAAGGTTTGACTTTGCTTCAGGTTAAAGTCCATTATATAACTCTATGAAGTCTATTTTGGAGATTCTTGATACATGATTATGTTTTGGAAGAATCAAAGGAATCTTAATGAAAGAGTGTGTTGATCTGATCGCGAAGATGGATCTCGATCGCATGGTTCGATGATCATAATTTTGAGTTGCTGCTTAAGAATTATGATATATTGCTTAGGAATAGATAACAACATGTTTCATATGTATTTGCATTGTAAGGATAAGTTTTTTCCGCAAGTTTTAAAATAAAAGAAAAGGTTTTTGATTTATTTTAAGTATCCTTACATTTGTGAAAAATTGTTGTTTATATGTTTCCATTGATAAGCAATATTGGAAAATGGATTTGAGTCTTTCATTTGTGGTAGTGTCATAATTTACCAAATAAGGAAAGATTCTCATCACCCAAGTTTCATTTGGATAGAAACTTGGAATCATGCAAGTTGTATTGTGTGATGAATGAGAATTTTTCATCTTTGGGAAATTAAGACTAAGTCCTTGCTCACATGTATATGTGAGTAAAGTGAAGGACTAAAGGATTGGGTACACTTGGTTGTGCGTTGGTCAAGTCGACCACAAGGAATGATAAGATTATTCGTCATGATTTACTAAAGTTTAGTAAATATGGTTATACTTACAAGTTTAAGTGTAATTTTGAAACATTGGAAAAGTTTCAATGTATGGCAGGACGAATGAGAAAAATCAAATTAGGCAGAAAGATAAAAGTTTCTCGAATCTGAGAAGGTGGGAGAGTGCTTAAGTATCTTGGTTTATGGTTATCTTGGTGATTATGAAACCATATCACAATTGATCCTCTAAGGACACCTTAGTGCATTTGTTTGGCTAAGGAGAGGAATCGTGAATTAGTGAAATGGTTAAATCAAAAGATAAATCATACTTCGTTCCAAAATCAAATCTTAGAGTCATACTCCAAGATTGAGCCTTGAGTGACATAATCTTAAAAAGGTGTAAAACACTTGTCAAACGTAGAGTAAAATGTTTTATACTCTTGTACATTTGAGATTGGTAAGTTGTGATGTTTTGGATAAGACAAAGACCAACTAAGACCAATTGTGAGAAGTGTTTAACTTGATAAGAATCCGCACTAACTCTTGAATATTTCGTTTGTCAAGGAATGATTCTTGACAAAAGAGAATCTTATATGTCAAGAGTTCAGTGGGAGTCTTTAAAGATATTGAGAAAGTCTTAAGAACTAATCAAGAGTATTGTTAATCACTAGCCCACAACTTGAGGTTTGTAACCCATTGTGTTGACATATTTCTGTTTCTGTGCCCATTCCAGTTTAAGTTGACTATGCTTGTGACTTCTGTAAGTTCTTAATTGTTTGCATAACAACGTGGAAGCGATGGTAGGCCCTTGTGCTGCCGGGTGGCAAGAAAAATGAGATTGGGCAAGTTCAGTCCATATGAGTTTGGATTTGTCACTAACCTTGTCTTGTGATTATGGCTATGACAAATTCACATGGATATGAACACATACACCATAAAAATCTAAGTGTCATAAGGTTTCTCTCTGATTCATGAAAATGATGGTGAGGAAACGCTTTCACTAAGTAGATTTAAGTAGATAGCAATTGTGATATTTGCATTCTCAAAGTCATTAGTGGAGCGCGTGTGGTTAACCGGCACACTAACATGGACTTGTGAGAATGGCAAAAGGTCTAAACATTATTATTACGGCGTCCCTCTTCATAATTGTTTAGACACACATGTGAGCTATCTAAGGAAAGGTGTATGATTTTGATAAAGTCTTATCAAAGGAATCTCGTATCAGAAATCTAAACTTTGGTAAGAAGGTCAATAAAGTATTGATTTCTAGAACTCCAGTTGATTTCTGGGTACATATCAAAGCTAGTGGGAGCATAAGTGTTATGCTAGTAAGATAATAATCATGATGCTAGTGGGTGCATGATTATTATGGTTAGTGTTGCAAGTTAGCAATGTTAATTATAGAAAACAAAAAGGTTCAATTCGCTTTGAAAAGTTGTTTTGCTATAATTAAGGGAGATGATTTATACTTCATTCCAATTCTAAAAGCTTAGATTGAGATTTTAATCAACTTTAGTCAAGGATATATATGAATGATATGTTAGAATGGTTCAACATAAGGAAATTCTATATATGTTGCATTCTCAAAATTCGATTATGATTACAGCATCCCTCTTCATAGCTCGAATTGTGAGAACATGGCAAATAAAAATTTTATAGCATGAATCGTGTCCCATATGCTTCGGGTATAGGATCGATTGCATGTGCTATAATATTTATCCTTTCTAAATTTTCCAAATGCCTGGGGGCATTAAGAGGAGAAAAGGTCTAGTATTGGATATAACTAAAATGGTTAACCAATTGTCGAGGTCAATCTGAGGTTTACCAAAGATTGGTTGCTCAGGGACAGTTGGAAGTATAGTGTTAAACTTTGGAAAGGACCATATTGACATACTCTGAAAAGAGGCAACTCTTGATAGTCAAAATGGGCATATGGAAATGTTTCCATAGGTGGAAGTTATTCTTTAAATCTGTGTAAGATTAGAAAACTTAATGCAAGAAGGATATTCAAAGGAATGTACTTTGAATGTGAGACTTCGTTTCCATGGAATTGATCTCCATTGGAATACTTTGTAATTTTTGTTGCCAAGTCTTTGTGACTTGGGCATAGTCATTACAAGGGGATCATTGCATATAAGTTTAGAATCTAACAGATTACAGTAAATGGCAAGAATCTGGTATTCTTACATTTACAATAAGGATTGGGATTGTGAAATGAGCATCATTGAAATATTGTCAATTGATATGTTTCACAAAGTAAGGATCATAAGACAAACATAGTGTGCATACTTGGAGTATGGCATAGCTATTGTTTAGACAAACATAGTATGCATGCTTGGAGCATGGCATGACTATTATTTCTATTCATGTATTAAGTTGATAAATCGAAACATTATACAATGAATAATGAGTAATCAATATGGTGCTTAGATAAAAGTTGTTTTTATTTACACTCACAATGTTGGGGCCATATAGGATTAGTATTATTCTTGTGTTTCACTTTGCATGTTTTGACTTCCAGAATAACTAGGTCATTCTTACCGAATGACTAAGTTATTCAAACCATCCACAATCGATAATACGTTGGAAGTAGGTATTAAGGCAAGACTGTCATGAATTGGGTTTGTAGATGTCTAAAGTGTTTAGACATAGCAAAAGGTTGCTGCAACATTCATGAGTGCTCCTGGAATGAGATTCGAGTATTGGATTAAACCCACGCTCATTTGAATCACTTCATGGATTTTATCACGAGTGAATCATGAGATGATAATATCTTATATTCTTCAAACCTAGAGATATGAGTTGTTGACTATGAGTTGGTTATACACTGATTGCACGAAAACGCATTGGTAACTCGATGTTATAAAACGTGCCTTTGTGTATGATTCAACAAGTAGTCAGTACACTCATATGAGTCAAAGTTTATCCATTCCTTTTACCCTTAAAGGGATAAAAGCGATATCTGTGGGCCCCTCGATGATTTAGTGATGACACCCTAAGTTATTGGCCAAGCCTGGACTGATTTGATTTGTTGAATTAGTCGGTCGTCATAAATCGAAAATCGGGAAACAACAAATGGACAGAGAGAATGATTATAATCCATGTCTCAGTCCATATGGTATCTAGAATGGAGGAATATATGATCACTTATCTAATGGACGCGTCAGTGATTTGTTCAGAGTTCGACAACAACTTTTAAGAGCTACGATTGTTGGTCAGGTTAGAGTCATACTTGCAATAATAGTTATTAGACTTATCCAAGTGGGAGACTGTTGGATTAGTGTCTAAGCCCATAACTATAATTGGTATATACTTGACCCGACCCGGCATGGTCCATTTAGGTTGCATGGCATCGGGACATTGGGATAGACCTTTTGTGAGAAGAGGATATTTGTGACATATTAATATATTATAAGTTCTAATATATTAATATGAAATCATATTATTTAATTAGTATTGATCAAGAATTAATTTGGAATTAATTTAGTGATCAAAAGAGACTAATTAAATATATGGGGATTGATTGTGTAAATCATTCATTCTTATATATGTGGGCTTATGATCCATGATTCCTTATGTTGGGTTTAAACCATGTGGTGACCCATAGATACTCCATGGAGGTTAAAACCCATGGAGCATAAGGAATAGGTAAAGTCATGGGTTACATGGTGTAACCCTACTGTGCACACTATATAAAGACCCCATTTGTTGGTGAAATCGGCACTAGTGCATACACAAGAGGGCAAGCCGATTTCTAGAGTGAAGTATCTATTCTCATGGTTATTCCAAGTTGTTTTGATGTTGTGTGAACCTTTTGAGGTGTCACACTTGGGGCACGAGGCTCTTGAGCTCCATGGAATCAAGCTACAACAAAGAGGTATGTAATTCTACTAAATTTTATATTACATGTACTTTATATTATGCTAGTTAGAACAATACCTTGGAAAATTGATATTTGCATGTATAATAGAGAAAACATAGATCCAAGGTATTTAGGGTTCCATGTACACCATAGGAGTGTTAGAATGCTCATAACCCAACAGTTGAATCTTTTCAACATAACATCCATATACGTCCTTTGACTAAATTTGATTAAAATTTCTCGATCCAAGCTTTTAGATTTTGAAACAAAGTATAATATTCTCTCCCTTAATTATAGCAAAACAACTTTTCAACCCCTTCAACTTTGCAAAGTGAAACTGTTGTTTTCTATAATCAATATTGCTAACTTGCAATACTTAAAATAATAATCATACTCCCACTAACATGATGATTATATCCTTACCAGCATAACACTTATGCTCCTACTAGCTTTGACATGTGTTCAGAAATCAGCTAAACTTCTAGAAAACAATACTTATTGATTTCCAAAGATCATATTTCTAATACGATACGCTTCGACAATCTTTTATCTAAGCTTCTAGAAAACAACTCATACACCTTTCCTTAGATAGCTCACATGTGTGTCTAAATAATTCTAGAACTTATAGCAATAAGTCTCGAATGTTCAAACTAATTGCCAAATCTCACAATTCAAACTATGAAGAGGGATGCCGTAGTCATATTCGAATTTGAGAATGCAATTTACATAATCGCTATCTCATTAAAATCTTCCTAGTGAAAGCGTTTCCTTACAATCATTTTCATGAAGGAGAGAAACCTTATGACACTTAGATTTCATGGTGTATGAGTTCATATCCATGTGAATTTGTCATAACCATAATCATAAGATAATGTTTGTGACAAATCCAAAATCTTATGGACAGAACTTGTTCAATCTTTATTTCTTGCCATCAAGGGTCCCACCATTGCTTCCAAGTCTTCGAGCAGCTCACCCCTAACTATCAATGTACTTTCCATTGATCAGGATGCCTTGCCTCTATGCAATCAATTGAAAACTCATATAACTCATATGCATAGTTGACTTAAACTGTAATGGCACAGAAACAAAAATTGTGTCAACACGATAGGTTACAAACCTCAAGTCGTGTGCCAGTGTTTAACAATAGGTTTACCCTTGATTAGTTCTTCAAACTTTTCAAGATCATTTAGACTCCCACTGACCTCTTGACATATAAGATTCTCTTGTCAAGAAACATTTCTTGACAAACAAATATTCAAGAGTTAGTGCAGATTCTTATCAAGACAAACCACTACACACAATTGGTCTTAGTTGGTCTTTGTCTTACCCAGGACATCACAACTTACCAATTTCAAATGTGCAAGAGTAAGAAAAACAATTTTATACTCTACATTTGATGAGTGTGTTAAATCGTCTTAAGATATGTCACTCAAGTCAAAATCTTGGAGTATGACTCTAAGACTTGATTTTGGAACGAAGTATAATTCACCTATTGATTTAACCATTTCAACAATTTCCGATTCCTCTTCTTAGCCATACTAGTGCACTAAGATTTACTTAGAGGATCAATTGCGATATGGTTTCACAATCAACCATAAAATAGATACTTAAGTACTCTCCCATCTTTTCAGATTGCAGAAACTTTTATCTTTCTGCCTAATTGATTCTTCTTTTTCGTTATGCTATTCAATGAAACCTTTTCCAAAGATTCAGAATCATACTTAATCTTTTAAGTATAATCACATTTACTAATCTTTTAGAAAATCATGACGAACATTTTATCGTTCTTTGTGGTGGACTTAACCAGTGCACAACATTGTGTACCAAATCTCCTAGTCCTTCACTTGACTCACATACTTATGTGAACAAGGAATTAGTCTTAATTTCCCAAATACGAAGTTTCTCATTCATCATACAATACCAGTTGCATGATTCCAAGTTTCTGTCCAATTGAAACTTGGGCGATGAGAATCTTTCCTTATTTGGTAAATTTCTGACATTACCACAAATAACATAACTAATAATCAAATCCATTCACAATATTACTAACAATAGAAACATTCAAACACCAATTTTCATAAAATCCATCGCAAGGAAACATAAATAAGACAAAATCAAAATTTACTTTATTGCGGAAAAATCTTGTCCTTACAATGCGATTACAAATGAAAACTATGTAAATATTATTTAGCAATCTATTCTAACTCTAAAGTAGCAGCTCAAAAAATCCGATCTTTGAATCACGCGATCGAAATCCATTTCTTCATGACCAGATTCAGCTCACTTCTTTCTTTTTTTAATCTTCTTTTTTTCTTTGATCCTACAAAACACCAAATGTAATCTTATCACATTATGTATTAAGAATCCAAAAAAGAACTTAATAGAGTTAGATAGTGGATTTTACCTGAAGTAGAGTCATACATCTTGACTCTCCCATCTCTTAGATCTCTCAGGTAGTTAGGGCAGCTTTGTGACCAATGCCCCTTCTCTTGGCAGTAGAAACACACACAAATTCTTTGGGAATGACACAAGGGACTATCTCAGACTTAGCCTTTCTCTTGCGTAGAGAAAACGTTTCTGGACTTCCAATGTTGTCATTGTCCATAGAAGGTTGAGACATTGATTTACAAGACAAATTTGCTTGACCAGTCCGCTAGATCATTTTTGATTCAGCAGCAACAAGCAAATAAGTCAAATCAATGAGGGTCACGTCTCGGTCCATCATATAGTACTCTCTAATGAACTCACTATATGATTCGGGAAGTGACTGAAGAACCAAGTCAGCATCCAGCTTCCTAGAGACATCGACACCCAACATTCCCAATCTATCAATATGAAACTTCATATCCAAGACATGAGCGCATACCGACTTTCCATCTTTGTGTCTTTTCGCCAATAGGGATTGAGTGACCTTGAACTTTTCAAGTCTTCGAACACGTGGGTCAGGGAGAATTATAGGAGGTGGTGGAGGAAGTGAAGCATGATTTCCATTTCCATAATCTAATGAACATCATATTCATGTGGAAAACTCTTTCCAACGGATTCAGGAAGACCATAGTTGTCAGACTTTGACATCTACAAAACGGGAGAAATTCAAGTTAGTTGATTGGGTCCTTAATAAAACACCCAAATGAGATATTAAGGCTAGGACCCAACACAATATTCTACAACTTGGAAGAAGGATGCTGTGATCCAAATTGCAAAACATTTGAAGGCAAGTAAATGACGATTTACCGATTTCCACCATGAAAAAAGAAATTGAAGGTTTAAGTTTTAAATGAATTGAAATTCCTAGATCTTTTGAGATTCATTGAACTTTTCAATGGCATGCTTAATCTCGATTATGCCCTTCATTTGTGACTGGGATGTCGAGGATCACAAATAAGGTGTGAATAACCATACGAATGTACGAGGTGCCCTCAATGTTACAGTCACCTAATCGACGTGCCGGTTAACCACACACGCTCCATCGATCTATGACAAACATCGAGTCACCCTTTGCTACCAATACCAATCCAACTTAGTGTGCCGGTTAACCACACACGCTCCACTAACTGTCTCGACAAGGGTACAAAGTGTAATTCCATGGAATTGCATCAGATTCACTTTTCCTAAAGTAACTAAGATTTGGGAATTTATAAAAGCGTTTAGTTACTTCGTATTTCATTATACTTATAATGGAAGGGTGTGTCCTATCCTACCCGTTCGGCTAACGACCCTCCACTAGTCAAGAGTGCGGTGTGTAAAAGTCGATACCCATTCAATCGTCATTTTATAAACAATTTTCTTAAACACCCCTTAGAGACCAGCTTCGTGAATGAGGCCTACTAACGGTAAGACTGACTCTTTACTCCTACATATATAATATGTTAAACTTTTTAAATTTTATATAATATAAGGTGTATTTTACACTTTTAAAATACTATGTGGTCTAATTTAATAAATTATACTTTTAATTTAATTAAATGTAAACCAAATTATTATGGATTTATTAACTCTCTTTTAATTATACACTTAATTAACTTAATAAAACCATAAGGGTGTAATTTGAACTTTTCAAAAACTAGGGTTTTAGAATTTAATATTTCGAAATTAAACTTTTAATCAAAATTTTAAATTCCAAAACTTGAGGGCAAGTTTTGAAACTTTTCAAAACTATGTAGATCAAATTACAAATAATTTAATTAATCAAATAATTGGAAATTACCTAAATTTGACCTAATTCAATTTCTTACAAGATAATTCAAAACAAAATTACAAATAATTAATATTTATCTTATAAATCAAGTAATTATCTTAATTTTGACAATAATCTACTATTTTGGTAAGGATAATCACTCCAAATTAATAAAAATCGGATTTTATCAATAAAAAACGTTTTTGGTATATAACGCCCCGATTCTCAGGTATTGATTTAATATAAAGTTTCTTGATTTCAAGGGCTACTCGACGAGTTGGTTGCCCTACTCGTCGAGTAGCAGCGGGTTAGTCCACACGTTTTAATGACCTACTCGCCGAGTCCAAGAAGGGACTCGACGAGTAGGAGCTGGCAGATGAAACCCTAAATCCCGGGGTTTTGCACCCTATTTAAAGAATCACAAGCCTCCTTCAGCCTCTTTGCAGTCCCTTGAGAGTCTAGAAAAACCCTAATCGTGTGGTGTTTCCTTCTTGTGTGTTTTAAGCTTTGGAAGGTGGATCTTTGAAAAGAAGAGCTTGGAGGACAAGAGGATAGAAGCAAGGAAAAGTGTGGGGATCAGAAATCTACCTCAGTTAGCATCATTGAAGGTATCAAGTCGTCACGTTTACCTCATTTCTTTCTAGATCTCACTTGGGTGAGGTTTAGGGTTATTTTTGGCTTGGTGATGATGATATTGTGGTGTATGAGCTAGATCTGAAGTTGCAACTTCAGATCTGGACCCTTTTTGGGTTCTAGGTTCATAAAGTTTCGAGCTTGGTCATGTATGAAGCCTTCCTTGAGTGTAAAACTCCATTATAAGCTTGGATTTGTCATTAAGAGCCTTTAGAGCCATGTATGCACGTAAAGTTTGCAACTTTACGTGATAAACATGCCTTAGAAGCTTGGATCTGCAATATGGAGCCCCTGCATGGCTTAAAAAGTGTCTGTATGGGTGAAGGTCTGAAGGGACTCGGCGAGTTGCATAGTCAACTCGGTGAGCCACATGAAGATGGCCATGTACTCGACGAGTTGGATGAAAAACTCGGCGAGTCCTTTGAAGATTGCCTTGAACTCGGCGAGTCAGTCGAGGACTCGGCGAGTCGGCTAGGGTTTCTCTCAACCTTTGGACACGTATGAACTCGATGAGTTATAAGGGAACTCGACGAGTCAACCTAGGATTTCACGACTTCTCGAGTCCAGGAAGAACTCGACTAGTCGGTGAACTGCACTCGATGAGTTGGGTCAACATGGACTGTTGACTTTGACTGTGGACGTGGACTTTGACCAAGGGTTGACCAGTTGACCTCTGGGGTACTTTTGGTAATTTGGAAATTTATGAAAAAGGGTTTTGTGGTAACTTTAGGTGGAGGAGTTCGTGTTGGTGATCCGAGAGTTGAGCTTATCACTTCAGTACGACACTTGAGAGGTGAGTTATCCTTACTATATCAACAGGGTCTAAGGCACCAAGGCCGGCCCTTTATGGATTTGTATCCGGATTATTACATGATATGTTACTATTTTGCATCCTGGTAGTTAGGGTGGTGATATGCTTATGTTAGTGACCCAGTTAGGTCGATATCCTAGTTATAGGATTATGCTATGTTAGTGACCTGGGTAGGTCGGTGTCCTGGTTATAGGATGTTGCTATGCTATTTGATCTGCTAGATCGGTTTGACTGTTATTATGATAGCATATGATATGTATGTGCACATGTTTGTTTGATTGGGGTTAGGTTGAGGCGGTCCTGCTTTTGTGCTGAAGGCCAACATACCTAGGGCGGTCCGGATATACTACAGACCCAGGAGGGTATGCTAGTCAGACCGAAGGCCCGGCGAGCGGTCCGGATAGGTTGTAGGCCCTGCGAGGCGGTCTAGACGTGCCGAAGGCTCGGAGAGCGGTCCAGATAGACTGAAGGCCTGCGAGGCGGTCCAGTCAGGCTGAAGGCTCATTATGCATGTTGTTTGCTTACATGATTATATGATATGGTTATGAGGTTGGTATTTTGGGGGTAGCTCATTAAGATTTTGGGCTTACAATTTCAGTTGTTGTTTCAGGTACCTCTGGTGATCGCAAGAAGGCGAAGGCATGATCGTACCGATCCTCCTGCTGTTATGATTTTTATGATTTGATACTGGGATACTCTGATAATTAGTATTTTGAAAACAAACTATGTAATGTTAAATGGTTTTAAGTGTTTTGAAAAAGTTAAAATTGGCTTGAATTTTTTTGGGTGTTACATGGTAATTATCCCACAGCAAAATAGGTCAAAAACCCGAAAAATATGGCATCTGATACTCCGAATCGTCGAGCCAACCTTGGACTCGTCAAGTTGCCAGTGAACTCGGCGAGTCCAGCCTCTAGATCCAAGATTTTTCGATTTCCAGCTTTGAATAATCATGAAAAGCATCAAATACATCAAACAAACAGCCTAGGCTCTGATACCACTGATGGGTTTTGAGCACTACAACAATCCTATGGTGTACATGCAAAAGCCTAAAGCTTTTGGATCTAGTTTGTCTAATGAACATGCAATAATCATCCAATGCTTATAAACCTTAGATCTAGCATACAATAATCGAATTAACATATGAATTAGGGTTTAGATCTTACCTTTTAATGGTTACAAGAGTTCTTTGATATTCAGGAAGCTTAGTGTCACAAGTGTCACACCTCTAATGGCTCACAAACACCAAGAGCAAAAGAATGATGAAGAGTAGAGAGGATGAGAGGCACCAAAACGTTTAAGAACCCTTAGGGGTTACTTCCACACGTTTTTGGGGCCTTAGGGGTTCCTTATATAGTTAGGCTATTAGGGTTTTCAACCAGGAAACCCTAATCTGACTGCTTAGGCCCTAAGCAGCCTATGGACTCCCTCATTAGAGGCCTTGGACGAATTCTAATGGGTTTCCCCATAGATTTCGTCCACTCCAACTTCTATGGAGTCCATTAGCCCAATATCCAACTATCACACAATTGACAGTTCTAGTCCCCTTTATTTAATTAATCCTTTTTAGCCACAAAATTAATTCTTATTAATTCTTGACTAATATTAATTAAACAATATGATTTCTCTTTTAATATATTATTCATATAATATATTAATAAATCATAATAACCTTTCTCTTCATAAATCATCCTATCAAGTTGCTTTGGTGAAGGCAACCCAAAAGGACCATGCACAACTGGGTCAAGTACATACCAAAATAGTTACGGGCTTAGACACTAATCCAACAGTATAAACCCTGGCGACTATGCAGACTTAGTGCCTAAACCCTGGTGACTATGGACTTAGTGCCTGTTGGGTAAACCGTGGCGACGATGGACTTCGTGCCGATTCCTTAGGATAATCCTTAGGAAAGAATGAACGAGGAATAGCTGATTCTTAGGGTAATGCTTAAGAGTAAAGAAGATAATGGGGATGAGTAATTAGGTTAATTGTTTGATGATTAAATATAATAATTATATTATTGTGGGTTGAAAACCCTATGTACTCACCAGGTTTCCCAACCTGACCCACTCAGTTTATTTGTATCACAGGTGTCGATATGAAGTTACGTTACACTGAGAGATTAAGGAGACATAAATCACTAGTGATAATGAATATAAGTTCTGTTTATGCTTATGTTTCTGTATTGACGATGACATCCCAATGTTTTAAAATGAATAAAATACATTTCTTCGGAGATGCTTTGATAACGTATTTATCATGTTTTTCTAGGAACAAATTCCGCAACTCTTTTCTTTAAAAGTTTACTCTGATTTTGAAAATAAAACATAAACAAATCGGTCTTTTCTGGCCAAGAAAATGGGGATGTCACACATAATATCATGCATACATTAGTGAGACTCACTTGATTTGAAGATAAATGTAACCAATTCTAGAACGTGGACTAGAAGGTAACCCAACTCTTATCAACCTACAGGAAATACCATTGGTTACTTATTAATTCACACTCTTAATCCCTACATAATAATACTTATTTATTATTTTATTTTAGCTATTATTCCTCATATATAATAGTTGGTTCTATCCCTTTTTTACTTATTTTACATACATTTCCACATAAGGGATTTTGAATGGGGAAAAAGTACTCCCTCTTATCCTTTTAGGGATGAAAACCACATATTCATACGATTTTTGTACATTTTTTATGAGTTTTACAAGTTGACGATTACAGTCGGTCAACTTCTTGAACCAGTCCGAGAAGATTGCATCATCCACCTTAAAATGGTGAAAATTATACCAAGATGTCCAAAGGTGAAATCAAGTAGACACTCATACATAACTCAATACATAGACCTCGAGACTTTTTTTAATATTTCTAGCATTATATATGAATCTTACAAAACGGAGTCCAACTGCAACTACAAGTTGTATAACTCAGTCGACATCCCTATACAAATTGTATTTTTCACCTTACTTAGGATTCAATTTTAAGTGATATGGTCCATAGATGAATAAAAGTAGTCAAACACACTTTTCTAATGTACCTATCCCCATGTCATTTGGAATTTCCTATGAATTATATGATTTTTACAAAATGAAAGCTACAATCTTTCAAGCTTTTGCATCAATTTGGGGAAATGCACATTAAACCCCATTTGGGGTTGGAATCAAGTCTTGGAGTTAATGTAAGGGGTAAAGTAGACTCTTGTATCTAACTCATGACATTTACTTTATCCCCAGTGGACATTCCTATTATTTTATATTTTTTTCAAACATGGGAACGGATTGCAGGAAAGTTACGATTTTTAACCTAAAACATGTTTTCTATTGCACCATTCTTTAGGGGTTTAAATGAGAGGCCTAAGTCATTAAGTACTACATCCAATAAGTTATTAAAAAGGCTATTAATTCATGTATTAAGAACTTACATAATGGGTATAGGGATAAGATTAATCCTTATGATAACAAGGTTTCTTCACATAAAATCGTAAGTCTAGAAGTAGGTTTTGGCTTAACTTAATCCATTAGGTGTTAAAAAATCGAGATTTATATTGCTTGAATTTACTGAGAGTTGTGATACACTTTCAAATTGAAGTATTCTGATGTTACAATCGAAATCTTAATTAGATAAAACTCAGTGTTTTCTAGAACAAAGAATGATGAAATTATGATTTTGTACCCGATTCAAAATGACCAAAAAATGGAATCTTAACTCCCTGTACGGAAACTATCATACAACCACAAAAAACTATCACTAAACCGGGTTTAACATTAAGGTCCAAAACCGGGTCAAAATTTACAAATTCAGATTTCTATGCATTTTCTATAAATCAATATCGACCTCACCCACAGGCTCTGCCCCTTGGACCCCGCTACCAAGGGCGTTGCCCCCGGACCCCCGTGGTTCAGGGGCTTCTACCCTAAATGACAATGAACTTTAAATCTGAATAAACTCAAACAAGTGTGCGCTCCGCATTACCCCTTACTTGTTCAATATTTATCAAGATTACATTATGTTAATAAGTTAATCCCATTATACTTAAGTTATGTTGATAACACAAATCACCAACATTAAGCACATAGACAAGCAAACTTCTTACGAGGTTAACATGAGTGAAAATAACATCCACCAACATGGTGGTGGTGTGGTGTGAATTCGACAGCCTAGGGTGGTCGTGGTTCATGGTGGTTGATTGATGGCTAAAAGACAATTATAAAAACATACTGAAAAAATCAGTCTTAATATACAGTCAATATTTCGACCTTCGGAACTTGAGATTAAGATCCATCTAGTCAAAAGCTTCTTATATATCGTAGGAATCTTCAATCTAATAGTCACGTTGATCCAACGGTTAAATCTATAGGTATCATCCGAACACTGAGGTTGTGTCTTCAAAAGTAGGAATGGAATGATATTAGGGTTAAGTTTGTTATAGTAGGATTTTTTAGTGAGTGAGTGGATGACTTGAGCAACAAGTAGAGAAATATTTTGATCAAACAAGGCTTCTCATGCCTCATTTTCGGTTTTGGCATAATTTCCCACCTCATTAATCATTATTAGAATACTTTGACATTTTAAGAATTTTATGTATTCTATTTTTTTCCATCCCTTTAACTTAACATTTTTAATGGTATATTTTTATATATTTAACTATTTATTTATATGATATTATTATTATCATTTAAACATTAAGTATTCCTTCCAATTAAACTGTTGGAATTAATACTTTGATCCTAAAAGTTTATAATTCCAAATTTGAATTAGAAAAATGAAAACATATCGTGAAAAATCTACCCATCTTATTATAATTTTGTACCAAAATTCAATCCTTGAACAATTCTAGGTAGTGTCCACACACCTCCTTATCGAGTTCCCAAGTCAACTTAGAAACATGGCGGTGTATGCGTAATCTCGTATGCTAAGCACTTGATTTCCTACTTCATTCTAACAAGGCTTGCAGTTACTTGAGTGGTGACCTTTTCTATACGATAACCTTACTTGGAGAAGATAATGTCCTAGGCATTGTTGAAACCTAAAACACCTATTTGCAGCCTGTCCTTAAGCATTAACAGATCCTCTCACTTGGTGTTCATATTTGAAATTACTAAAACTGATACTATGTACCTGGACACCACCTTTATGACATAAGTGTCAGCTATATTTTCTGAGAAGAAATTCCCTCGAATCAAAATGAAGTGGGCACTTAAGGCCAATCTGGCCACAATGACCCATTAAGCATCAAAATTTCTTAGGGTTCTAGGCAATTTAGTAATCAAATCCACGGTAATATTCTCCTACTGTGACACCCCCAAAACAATTTTAAGGAAACATTTTATTATTAAAAACTTCGGATGTCAATGCTGATACAGAAACATAACCATAAACCAATTATTACAGGCCTTACAACTGTTTATTACACTAATGACCGTAAATTCCTTAAATCTCTTAACAGATTCATACATCACTATCCATGTACCTTTATATCGCTATCCGTGATACAAAGAAACTGAGTGGGTCAAGTTTGGGAGCCTGGTGAACACATAGGTTTTTCAACCCACAATAATATATCTTATATCTTTATATATATATATATATATATATATATATATATATATATATATATATATATATATATATATATATATATATCACCAAATAATTAGCTCGATTACCCATTCCCATTTTCCCACTCTCTGGTCCTAAAATGATGATCACAACTGACCTATCCTAAAGGATTAATGTAAGAAACGAGTAGACAATACTACTTCGGGGATTTTGTAGCAATATATGTCAATAAGGCAACCATAGGGGAGAGACTACTCGAATGAACACACAATCCATACTCCTGGATTGTATGATTAATTAACATCTACAGATTGTGAGTCTGTCAGTGTTCCACAAGACTGTCTAGAATAGTCAGTGGTTGTCATATATACTCTGCTAGATGACTAGTATCAGTAGTACAATAGTACAATGCTGGTCATGGCATCTCTCAGTTATTTTATTCTCCACAACCCTTCACTACCCAAAATAATAAACCTTTTATTCCAATATATCAACTAGGCAACAAAAATCCTATCATACTATTGTATCTAACATATTTAATGAAAATACGGATAAATAGCGCACATAACATTTAAGAAATTAAAATACTTTCTATCTATGTGTAAGTTAAAAGTAACTATGCACTCAGTTGATAAAAGTGGATGACTTGTGATTAGATCGGCGCTTCACCTAACACCTTAGATTTTCCTTTCAAAAGACCTATATATAAATATCACTAAGTCTTAGTCTTTTGTTTTATATTTCTTGATACTATAATAACAATATTTTAGATTCTTCAACAATCCTAATGAATACATCAAGATCTAGCGGATAAGGAATAACCAGGTAAGATCATATCAGAGGTAGGATATGTTTGGTATACAAGGTATACTGTTTGGAAAATCCACTTTAAACACCTCACTAGATCTAGCCTAGACTCACTCCTGTAAGTAGCTCAAACAATATTATGACTGAAATCACTAATAAATCTTAATTATAGGTTAATAATAACGACTATGAATATAAATATAACTTACACTTAAAGCATAGTAAGTGCAACTTAACTTACAGAGTTTCTTGTGAAAAGTCGAAAAGTTGCAGACAAAATCTCGACTCCGATTTTTTTTGTCGGGCTCCTAGATACCTCAGAGCCTCGCCAAAGTAGCTGAAAATTCGGGAGAATCGGCTTGAAGTGAGGAAAATACTCCAAGGACGTTGGAGTGGAAGATGTGTGTAAATGAGCAAGGTTCGATTCCTATATATCGGCTGTCCAGGGGCTTGCCACGTCGTGGTCTTGCGTAGGCAGCAAGCAACGAATCAGGTGCTGACACATGGCATCTGACGTGGGTAAAACTTCAGATCTTCAAAAATTCATAACTTTCGCATAAGAGCTCCGTTTTGACGTTCTTTATATTCACGAGTATCTATTTCCGAGTACTACAGCTTTTCTTTATACTCCATTGGCTAATTCTCGTCATATTTTAAATTTCATGGTCTATGAAGATTACAATACAAATAAACCGTGCAAAATTCATATTTTCTTCATACGAACTCCGTTCTCGATGTTCTTTATTTCGATGAATTGGTATTTACGAGTCCTTCGATTATTGTTTAGATTATTTTGGCTAACAATCAACCGATTTTCATTTCGATTTCTATGTCGCATAATGATGTACTATGTCGCATCGAAACTTTGAAAAATCATAATCTCCTCATACAAAGTCAGATTTAAGCGTGCTTTATATGTACGAGTTCATAATCACGATCTCTACGAATTTTGTTTTGATTATTTGTCCTAATTAATCCTTTATTTTTATCGTTTATTTTCAGCACTATTCATTAAGTTTTAAAACAAGTTTTTATACAAATATTATATACACATAATATCTGTCCAATTCCATGCACCTAATATATATATATATATATATATATATATATATATATATATATATATATATATATATATATATATATATATATATATATATATATATTCAAATAATTCTCTTTCATTTTTTTATAAAAGATTACAATTGTCGACTGACGTAAATACATATTTATATCACCTGCTTCCATATTGGTATCTCTAAAGGCTTAAGTTTACCATGTGGTCTCTAGTGCTCAGTCTTAACTTTCAAGCATGTCAAACATTTCTCTACGTATTTTGCCACACCTATCTTCATCATGGGCCACTAATAGTCTCCCTTTAGATCTCTATAGATATTGGTAGCACCCAGATGAATGGAAAACTTCATCTTATAGGCATCGTCCATAAGTATCTGTCTGGTCTCACCGAAGACTGGAAGCTAAGTACCATTTTTGTATAAGGTTTCATATTTATCTTATAAAATGGAACTTTATAAAAGAATGAAATGGTTTATAAATTTCAACCTCAATATTTTGTGACTTAATTTGAATCATTAAAAGTAATAATGGCCATATTACATGCAAAAAGCGGATTTGGCTATTGCAAAAAAAAATCCGATCTCTCATCGTTTGCATCAGAGGTACACTGTAGATCAGTTTCCTTAGCTTTTCTCATTTCATTGTCAATCAACCTAATTGACTTGATCAATTGACTTAACCTGTTACTCAGTGTGTCTATGCAATATTTTATCGAATTCAATATAGTGTTTAGTGTAGGTTTTGTATATGAAAATCTAATAAATTTTATGTTATGAAAAAAAACATTTGTA